>NC_133972.1:69517575-70140075 GCF_047716275.1 Strix uralensis | reverse complement strand
CAGATTGCTGGTATAAAAACTTCAGAATAACCGCACCTGACTCTTGCTCTCCTTGTCAAAGAAGCCATCAATTGACATGAATCTTTTATTCCATTTAGAGCTACATTACACCCCCCAAAGGCTCAGTGATTTAACTATACAAAAAGTTGACATAACTTACTGTTCAGTTTCAGAAGTGTTGCTCTACATTATATTTAATATGCAATCTACAAATGAGAATTGAATGTTAGAACAATAATTGGCAGGAGGTTAATGCAGAAAAGAGGGCTTCCAGAAAAGCAAATGCTGTTCTAGTTCCCATGGCACCATCCCAATATTTGTTTTATACTCCTGAGAGAAAAAGAGGAAAGCAGAACAAATGTTAAACCTCCCACACAAAATTCTCAAAGTAATATTATTATTCCCTCTAAGACTCCAGCCTTGTTGTCAGACTGCTTTTTTCTGTCAAGTTTCCAAATGCTTTTATTGAGAAGGGATAATAATTATAATTAACCAAAGTTTAATTCAGTGAGATTTTACTCAGATAGATTAGCTATACACTGTCACTGAAAAATCTTGTACAGTCATTCATCTAATTTGCACAGTATCATTACCACAATCAGAGAGACTCATATATATGCTTGTGTAAATGGGTTATTTGCCTAATTATCACCTTTATGGGAAAATTCCTGGTTTGTATTAGCAATCTCAGTATTTATTCATACAAATGATCTCAGTATTTATTTCCACAAAGAAATATTCACTTGTGCAGATCTTTTGTTCTACACTTTCCAATGATGCTGTACAGCTTCTGATGTACTGTCATATTCTTTTTCTTATCAGTCCCGGTGTCTGCTTTGCATAATTGCTTGGGCTGAGCAAGAACCTTCGTAAAATGCTCAAGAAATTATTTTTTTGTTTTTTTTGTTTTTTTTAAGATTTCAGTTCAGCCATGTTTATATGCCCTTGGGGAGAGGAAATGTTATCAAAGTTCCTTTTAATCATCTTTTATTTGCAAATATGCTTTCAAGACTGCAGACCATGGTATTCCTAGAAATGAAATTTTAACTTGGCACCTAAGTAGTGGTACCACAGGTGCTTAAACACTGAAATAAGGACATACAACTTATCTGGTAATGTCAGAAGGGATACACAATGAGGTAATTCAAGAGACAGAAAGCAACAAAAGCAATACAATTAGGTCAATAGTTGGAAACACACTGCAGTTTCTCTGTGCACACATGACAATTCTTCTGTTGTCGTTTATTTAGATTTCATTAGAAACTCAAGCCTTCCCTGGACTAAGTGGAAGAGGAGCAGGCAGAGCAGCTCAGATGAGATGCTTTATGGCAGATGTGTTAATTAGACAAAACAGCTGCCTAAAAGAAGTCCACTACAAGTAAAATATTAGACAGTCACAGTCTTTGGACTTACGTCGTTTAAAAACCTAACTTTGGCACCAAATTTTAAGCACGGAACTAGTCTACTGCACTCCTGAGGAACTGAAGCAAAGGACTACACTGAAGTACTCCAGATAAATGCTTTTGTGAATTAGAACCTGTCAAAGTTTTTGTAGTGTTCCCAAGTCATCAACACTTTCTACTTTAAAGCTGTTTGCCAACACTCTGTAACCCACCCACAGATGTTAATTTCACCAGATCTGGTTATCTCTAATAGCACCTCATAGTCAGCTCTTCGCAGTCTGAGGAAGATGAGTCCACAGGCTCTATCTAAATAGAATATGACAGCTGCAGCATAAACCAGTATGCACTAATATCTTCATTAATTCAGGGGATTAGTTCAGGGAGTATGTGAGTATTTGCCAAAGCAACATGAAATTAGTTTTTGGGAGTGTTTTATGTATATTTACAGACTAGACAGATTATATATAGGCAATATTATAAAAAAACCCCCAGCTTTATACCAATAAAGTGTAGTTAGGAAAATAATTGCTAGAATTGGAAGTAGTCACAAAATGTTAAGCAATAATACACCTTAATAAGCAGCTAAATACTTGAGTTCAGTTTCAAAGTCTGTTCAATATTTCATTCAACTAATAAAGTTGACAGGATAATCTTACAGCCATCAGATCCAGAGTCTGCTTTCTTAGACAAACTTTGTCCCCTAGACAGCTTTTTTCTGAATGGGAAACATTAGCTGGAACATTGCTCCCCTTTAGGTGCACTTCTACTTATGGTAGATCCCACCAATTTTATTTGTGCAATAAGTGTGTTGAAAATATCAGCCTTTAGAGTGACTTTAATTAAAATGTTTAACAAAGTAATTTGATGACTTCCCAGTCCTCAGAAGAAAGGCTGTCTTTACTCTGAAAAAAACAAGGGCTGTCTACTCTGGAAAAAATGTTTTGGGAGCAAAATCTCTTACTGGACAGCTCTAGAGACTGTCAGCCCAAGAAGTTACTAATAAACAACCTATTCAGGTGTTTTTCCAGCAAAACTGAGAAAAGCCTAAGCACCTTCAAGTGGCCACCTCTTCTGGTAGCCCTGCTGAGAGAGGCCAAGTACGGTGCAGCATAGATGAGCTCTTAATGGCTCTTCTTTCGTCTTCATGATTCTCCTTTCTTAGTGACTCTGATAGAAGAGCTGCAGCGGACAAGTGCAGGGAAGCTTCAAGCTGCCTCTGGCTCTTATCCTTTCCATGGACCAAGCCTGATCCCAAAGCCTTATGAAATCAAAAGAAAGACCTAAGCCTTGCAGTGACATTAAGGGTCTTTCAACCAGACTGAAGAAGAGGTATTTGTTATTCCAGTCAACATTGGTTGGCACTTCTTACCACCAATGAATTATTTTTTTTTTAAATATCCTACTCTTTGAAGTATGTAGGGAAATGGATTAGTATTTATTGTAATTAGTAAGTCTCTAACGGTCTGAAATTCACATAAAGGTAAGAGCTAATGTAGCTGGTTTGTTTGTATTTATCTGTAATTATAAGCTCAGTTTTACATAGAAACATAGCAAGCTCCTGTCTATATGTAACATCAAGGCATTAGAAAAAAAGAGATTCTGCAGTTTTGTTGATAGCAGATGGTAAAAATCAGACAGGCCCATAACTGAGTGGCCTAGGCTTGTGTTTTGCTCTGCTTTACACATGGCCCCCAAGCTGTGGTGCTCACATCATGGTTTAACACAAGGCCCGCATGTTGGCAGGTGGGTTTAAGATGGTGCTGAGTTCTGTTCAAGGAAGAAATTGCCAGCTCACAGTCCCTCAAGCAGAATTTGTTGTGATGATCCTGAGCCAGAGTGAAAACAGCAGCATGGTCCTCCAAGCCCTTTTGAATGGGAGCACCACTGTGTAGTTTTAGGATGAGGGCCTTCCCTGAGAGCAAAGTGAGTTTTGACTGCTTCACACCTGGGTTGCTAAGGAGCTGAGCACCAGCCTAGCATTATTCCTAGAAGATTACCAACTGGATTAAGCCCTATTTAATGATTAAGGATTACCTCAATGGATTGATTTGATGATCATTCTCTCTAGCAGCAAAAATCCTTAAAGACATTTCCATGGCAGCTCTTTGCTTCTCATTCCACAGAGTTCTACAAGTAGTGCATCAGCATAAGTGATGAGATAACAAACTACTGTAAAAAATAAGAATGGTTGGCTGGGGATGGAAACTTAAGGCATGTTTTCAATCAGAAAATATGCAGCATCATCCTTGGAATTCCAGAGCAAATTAGTGTACAAATATTTCTATGGTTCTAATGACTACAGCTTATTTCTATACCATAACAAAAGAAATGCGAGGGAAAGGAAAGTTGCTTGGAAAGCAGCGTGCTCCCCAGTCTAGCTTGCTGCATATTACTGAGTACATTTTGATCTAGTCTCAAAACCAACAAAGATAGTGCAGAAGATAGCAATAGTCAAATAGAAAACAAAGAAAAAGTTAGAAAAAAATCAAATGCCATTTAAAAAGGATGCCAAAAAACCCCAAACATGTTTTCCTACACAAATTTAGGAAATCTAGGAAATAATATAGAGTAACTGGAATGCCTACTTCTAAATGAGAATATTGGTAAATAGACATGTCAAGAATGAAAGAAAAAAATCAGTGGGAGGATGTAACATCTGAACAAAGTATGCTGTAAAGGCTACTCAAGGAACCCATAAGAGAAGAAACAGCTCTTGACTTGATATTAAAAAGTATACACAATCTGATTCGAAAAGTTACCATCTAAGCTTCCATCTGTAACTGTGACACAGATTCTGACACGACTATGACATGAACTGTGACATGAGACAGGTGCTTATATTCAGCAGCACTTTGCAAATGGCAGCTCTCTGCAAATGGCAGCTCTTTGCGAAGGGCAGCCCTTTGCAAACTGTAGCCCTCCACGAATACCAGCAAAGAGCAGCTCTTTGCAAACAGCAGCTGTTCATGAACAGCAGCTCTTCAGTAGAAAAAGGACTGAAGTCAGAGAGGGTGTGTGTGGGGGTGTTTTGTTTTCTGGCTGATACCAATTAATCCATGCAAGATGTAAATGCTCTCAAGATATAAAACAGCAAGATACAAAAGAAAAAAGGTTAAGAAGTGTACTGGAATAATCTACCTTACTTTGTGTCACTCTCACCACTATTCTGTGGGGTTTTTTGTTGTTTATGGGCTGCACTTTGAAATTACCTTCTGGAATTTTATATCATTTAGAGTTTTGAATTTGATCCCTTTTCAGACATCACTGTTTTCTTGTTTTCAGTCTTTCATTATAAATTGATCTCCTTTAAACTACTTGGCTACTTTGAGGCCAGCAGCAAGAAAAAAGACTCACCTATGGCACTGTCTGTGGTCCCTGCCTGAATCATGCCATTGTTCGTAAGCACAGTAAGTCAAACCAGCAACTGGTTATGAGGAAACATGCTCTATCCAACCTCTATGTACTACATTAGTGCCTCAAGAATCCATACAGACTTAGAAAGGAAGAAAACAGATTGAATCCCGCTTTTTAGTTTAAGCTGATCTGCAGCAATGTAAAGGGTAAAAGGTGTTTTACTATGACTACTAGTATTGTATTCAAGTTCAGGCATTCCACTGGAAATGCTATTTTCTCTACCAACTCTCACAGAGATGGTAACTAGCTGGTAACTTCTTCCCAGAGAGTTTATCTCAGCAGCAGCAGAGAGGAGACACTATATGGCAGCCTGACTAGTAAAAGACAATGCAGGGTAGTGACAACCAGTGCTAGAAATTCTGTAGAGAAATCATACCATCAAGCACCCTAACTCCTGGAAGTTGACAAAAGTGGCACAGACCACTCCCGTTCCCTGAACAACTTAGCAGACAAATGAAATATAAGCAAGTACTGACCAGTTTATCCTTTGAACACTTTGAATCCTTAGGAGGGCAGATGAATTTAAAATCACAGGTAAGAGAATTGGGGCAACTCAAAGATAAGCAACTTGTCCAGGAATGCATGCAGAGGATGTCAGAGCAAAGATGCAAGTAGCAGATTTCTTTACATAGCACAGAACAAATTATAAAAACAAAAGGAAGGATTATGATTTAAATGTAATTTTTATTAAGTAAAAGGAGAGAATTCTTCCAAAGTATATATTTTGTACTTCTTAATGGACAGAACACCACAGCTTTATACACAATGCTTTTATTTACTCAAGTCTGCCCAGAAGACTTCACCTACAATCATTGTTCTAATGAAGTTTCATTATGTATGAAATACAAACTCATCTGGCTTGGTGTTGAGCAAAGAAATTGTTCTTTAATTAACTTCTTTAATGATCTTAATTATCTTTCATTTAAATTCAGAGATGATCCTTAGAGAATTCAATGTACCATCATTAAAATTTGTAGACAAAGCTATTTTGTCTCAGACCCAGCAGTTTTCAGATAACCTCAGATGTCTGACTTAAAATCCATGCATCTGCCTCCTCATTCTTTAGCAAATTACCTGACACTTTTTAGCAGACCACATCAACTTTATTCTCTTCAACTCTTACAAACACATATATTGCAAATAAATCAAACACAAATCCTCTGTCAATTTCTAGAAACTTGCTTCAAAACCATCATATTGTTCTCAGTGTCTGGCCTTGGCTCTCCTACCCTGGGTTCTCATCCCTTTCTAAACTGAAAAGTATAAAAGCACAACACTGCACTGACAGTGAGCCATGAAATTAGGATCATTTGAAACGGATTGTGCATTTCCATAGGTCCAAAGTTTTAGACAGCTATTTAACCTTTAAGATTCATTTTAGAAAAATCACTGTCTCTGCATAATTTCCAGTGAATAAACTGGGTAATAAAAGCCTTCCCTCTTCAACCTCCTCTTCCCCAATTTTGAAAATCATACCATAGGATCTGGATCAGAAACGAACACTTTCAGCTGCTTGGAAAAATGTTTGTCACAGAAATATCTCATAAAATAAGCAGTGCTCAGCTTGGCAAATGGTCTACGTTTGCTTTTTGCAAACAAACAAAAAAAGATTTTACTTCGCTATTTCAGGATTACTTAGCTGTTATAAAAGCTCACATTCCACATACTTCAATGTGCTACGCTAAAAGTCTTTGCCTTCACCAGGCTCAAAATTTCATCATCTCTGCTTATAGTGACCTAGATCCCAGATAATCTTCTAAATCCACCACCCAGTGGATGAGATGGTTAAACTACAGCACAAAATAATTTCTGCCATAGCATGGAAAACTCACTGTGTTTCATCTTTGGATCAAATTCTGCAACGGCTTCTTTTTATTGGCAAAACGTTTCATATCCCAGAATCTCTCTTTCTGTAAGGTTAAGCAGAGAAATTCTATGGCGTTACATTACAGCTAACATTACATTTTGAAGAGGATTTTTCACTGCAGCAAAGTAAGTCTTGTTCGTTAGGGCTTTTGAAACTTTCAGCCAGCGTTCCCATTCTCACATGACTTGCTAAAACTCAAGGATTCATGCTTGCCATCTAGTGGCTTTGAGCGGAATTAGAAGCAATCTGTTAACAAAGTAGAAAATTTTTTGTGTGTGCTAAAAGATGGTCGTTATGATTTATGGTTATGTTTGAAAATCAAAAAACTCATCTGGAATTGTACCTGAAAAAGAGGACTCTTCCCTCCATATAATCATTAACTGAACCCAGAAAGAAAACAGAGGATTAATGGGTGGCCACTGAGTCTCCTGTGAAAAGAACAGCCATGGTTACTGCATTTGAGCATGAGAGACCTGCACTGACTGGGGGAGGTTACTCTGAGGACTCTTCATATCCAATGTGTCCATCCTTATAGCAGTCCTGGAAATCCATAAAACAATCCAACCAGAGCACAAACATTCTTTTTCTGCCTTCATTAAAATAAAATTACCTGTTTGCAAAAAAAGGCTAAATAAGATTCCATGGGGGCTGATATGACCCTCTGTTTCTGTTCTGCAGAAAACATGCGTACTTCAGAGTAGGTGGTCATTAAATACAAGATAGAAACAGTTCAGCCTAGAACCTCCCAAGCACCCTCTTCCAGCTGAATGGCCTAAGCCCTAGGTTGTAGTAAGGCTTCACATTTTATGTTCTTTGTCTAGTTTCATTCATTTTATACTCTTGGATATAAATGAAGGCATCTTCGACAAAAGCAGCAGTAAATACTTCCCTCCAAAGCAAATACAACCTGTTTCAAGGTGATTCTCTTCAAAGATACAGTTTCTTCAGAATTTAAAATTGTGTTGAACTAAAATTCTCAAGAAAAAAAATATCCAAAATGTCTGTTCTATACAGGGCATGCAGGGCAGTACTTTCCACACAACTGGAAAACAGGGAGAAATAAACCTTCCTTACTGCGTGAGTTTTCTTTCTGGAATTACCACCTAAAATAAATCACTCATCAGAATTAGTTAACTAGGATTCTAATAAAAGATTAAACTATCGCCAGCCATAGCACGAATACATGTATTAGCAAAACTGCACCTGCTAACAATGATGTCCAAATTCTGTTCAAGTCTCAGACTACTAGTGTGTCCTAGTTTGAGTGGGAATACTTAGAGTATCTATGAAATGCTAAGAAAAAAGTAAACTACATGGCTGGAGAAAATATCATCTCTGACCAAGGAATGAGGAGGGGAGGTATAAACTGGAGGAACAGCTAGTCTCCACAGTTTTTATAGCCTTGATATACTCAGTGAGTCTACAGAAAGATCAAACAAGCAGCACTAGTAAGGCCTGCTTTGGAAGCAGAGGAAATGTATATACCCTCAATAAAACATACACAAGAACGTGCAATTTTTGGAGCCTCTACAGTTCTTAAAGAATCTCAAATCCAGACTGGAAGATAATTCCATGCGTTTGCATTACCATGGAAGTACTCCAGTATCTATGACATGGACCATCAAGACAGGCACACATAATAATACACACCTGTATTGAATGAATACTCATTTTAAGTCTCTAAATCTCTTTAAATTAAAAGCCACAAATCCACTATGGACTAGAGTCTATATAAAATTTCGCCCTTCAGTAGTCTTCCTACACCTAGCTTTTATGGAAGTTTCTTCTGAGTACCAGTATTTCCAAAACAATGAGTGCTGGAAAATTAGAGTACACAATTGCAAATGACTGAACTTGGTACAATCTTCTCCTGTTTACACCCCTTCTTTTTTGAGGGGATGGATAGGAAATAAATTTAATAAGTTACTTTCAAAAGTAATATAATGAACAGCACTTAGGCTTATCAAAGACGCTCTCTTTACATAAATATAGATGCCATAATAGAAATTTACTAGCACTTAACAAGTTCTGTGTGATTTTTTAATGCACAGTTTATAGTGTTCATTAATAAAAATCTTTCATCTCATGAATGTATAGTGTAACATTGATTTAAAAGATACAGACAAGGAAGTAACAAAATGCACTATCATTAAAGTATTTCCAGTACCAACAGCTAGGAGGCATTCATTAACTGGATATCATCAACATAAATCTCACTATTTTATCTTCATTTAAGAAAAATTAAAGTTCTAATCTGGAAACTCCCTTAACATTTCTTTCTTTCAACTGACTGCAGATAAAATACTTGTAAATACAAAAGAAAAAGAAAAGTTGACAGTTTTGTAACCAATATTATATAGGATATGTAATTACCATATAAAAGTTGACTCTGTTTCTTTAGGAACTGGATGCATACATTTCCTGGCTTTTGTACTACAAAATACTTTTCTCCACAGATGTAACTTTTATGTCATGTTTATAGAACAAAATCAAACCAAACTTCATGCATTTTAAAGAACCTTTCTTACACACTGTAGTTACTCTTCAGTGAGAAAACGTGGTCCACTCTGGTTCACGTCCTTGCAACGACACAAGAGTAGTATTACCAAATACAATTAAATGATCTCTTGATTTTAAACTTTTGAATCTGCCATAATTTAAAAAAGTAATACTTGATATTAAACTTCAAGACAAAGAGATGTCAGTGTAAAAGGTCTGGGCCATCACTGAGCACTTCAAATCCTTCAGTTTCCTGCTTGTTATTTCAGAAGCCATAACAAATACTGCATTTGTCGCAGAAGTATCAGATCCAAAGACTGAATTTCTATTGCTATTAGAAATATAAAAGAAATCAGAAGTATACAAACTGATGCATGAATAGAAATGTAGTGATTAAGAAACAAGGAATGGAAGTCTGACCACTTTTAATAACTGCAAAAGATGAAAACTGACTTTTAGCAAGAGTATTTTACAATCTTACTAGCATTTGAAATAAAGCTTTTGAAAAACATGCTGTAAAATTTCTTAATTGTTTATTAATGAATGTTTTGAAAAACTAGATTAAGCATTCCAGGTTTTTTAAGGTGACAATCTATTTTACAGATGCACGGAAGTTGCACAGTTTGTATGAAACATATATGGTTTTCAGTGTTAACAATACAGATAACTATAAAAGAGTATCACACACAGTCTGCAAGTTTCTTTCTTTCTTCAAATTGTTTGTCTACTGCAAGTGAAAGAGCCTGAAGAAACGTTGTCATTGTAACACTGGGGGACTGAAAATAAGAAAATATTTTGTTAGACGTGCTACAGCAATAGGCATACATAATATTTTACATACAAATCACTGTATTTGAAAGAGAAATACTTAACTTCCATGTTACAAAATTTTCAAAATGCTACAAACCACAAACCTGCAGGCTTATTTTAAAACAGCTAGCATAATAAAGTCAAAGTCAAGCTATGAAAAATCTTGAGTCAATCACTATTACTGTGGATTTGCTTCAAAAAAGGTTTTTAACAAACTATTTATAAAGTGGCAGAGGGTTTTCGTTCAGCAAGAGATTATCAGAGAATCAGTATCAATGTTCTATCACAACATTTAATTAAAAGTAGGATGCTGTTGGACAGGTCAACCCTACCCGTCTTCTTCAGTCTCATTTTAAATTATGGGCAGCACAAAATCATTTCAGTATACAAAGCTGCAAAACCAGTGTAATTTAAAGGGGGGTTTAGACGCAATCTTTTACTTCAGGCAGTGTCCAAATATCTTCCCACCTGTCTCAAAACCAAACCAAGCTATAATGAATAGAAACAACTTACTTGAATATAAAGTGCATGTGCTAGGAAAGGAAGTTTTCTCAGGACCCGGCCACTAAGACCATCACTTCTTCTATAAGTAAAACAGAGACAAATGCTGCTTCAATGCTAAATATCCACTCTTAAAAGAAGATCTTTTTCTGTGTTTCTCTCATAAGTTGCTCTAAAAAAAACCTCAAATCACAATTCAGCAGGTCACTTGCAGCACTTTTAGCAGAAGCAGGAAGTGAACAACTTCAGCCTATGGGAGGCTATACAGTACAGAAAAGCAAGCAAGGGTACAGAAATAGCACAGTCACATCTGCCTGCCGAGGGTGACATCACGCCCTTCACATTACTGTGCTGCATCGCGTGAATTTGGGGGAATGCCTACTCTGAAACGGTATGGTACAGACATAACCACACTTGGAAGGACTTGACAAATCTGGTTTTAAGGCTGGACGTCCCAGCTACAGCTTTTCTCCTTCTTCCCACCATTTACACACAGTTTCCTTTACCTCACCTACTCAATATATGTTTCCCTCTTCTCTGAGCACCACTGTCTATGTAGAACACAAACCTCTATGCGAGGAAAAACTCCCTTACTTTTACTCCACTCCTCACTGGTTAAGATTGCATACTTCAGGAACAGAAGGAAAACACACTTTCCTGACTTTATGAATGTTATTTTATTTTGTTCCATAGGGACCAGCACTTTGGAAAAAAATATTGCTCGATATTATAAGTATCATTTTTATTGTTTCAAGAATTGTATGCTGCTGTGAAAGACTATGTGCTCCGCTGGCATACTCAGCAAATCATAACACTCTCCATTTACACTTCACTCCTTTCCCCTTTGCTTCCATCCACTTATATCTCAATGCTAAAAACTGACTTAGGAGATTGCAAGGCATTCCAAGACACTTTCTCAGCAGCAACTAAGATCAGTGTTATTTCCGCTAAACTGCATTACAATTCACAATATCCACTGAAATCTAAGGCATCTCACTAATCCAGCCAGCAATTTGTCAAGAGGACTTCAAAGGACAGAGCAGAAACCAGAAGCATTACTAAGACAAGCGAGATCTGAGACCAAGAAATGTTGGCCAATCCTGATCGCTTCTACTTTTTGTCTGCTGAAAGGTTTTGCACTAACACTAACAGAAAAAAATTGAGATGTTTCAGAACTCTAGCCGTTATGAAATTCAGTTAGTTTTAGACATCATTCCACAACTCATTATGTATATATATATATAAAAAATATATATATATAAAAATGTAGAATTTCAGAATCTTACCTTGAGATTTCTTTTAGTACCAGGCTTAACCTTGACACATTATTTTCTACAAAGCCTATCATCTCTAGCTCTCTGAGTGTCAGGAGCTGCTGCCGAGGATATATTATTTGACACTAGAAAGAAGAGTTATACACTGTTGCATGAAAAACTTAAATACATTCAAAATTAAATTCTACAGTAAGAGTGGAAATAAGAGAAGGAAATTTGTGTATTCTTGTTATTTAGAAAGTATGATTTAAATGTCATTTATTAAAATATGTTTTACAGTCTTGCTTTCAAAATATTACCTTCATCAGTTCTTCCAAGCAAGAAAGATATATTTTAAATATTGCTGCAGGGGATGGAGGTCCAATGTATTGTTTTATGTCAGCCCTGTCTACAAAGGCCATGTCAATTTTCTCCGTAATATTTGAAGTAGTCAGGATAACTACATTGGGATACCTTCAAGATAAAAGCAGATTTTTAGGTCACATGTACAAGAATTATCTCCTTTTGTGTTTGGCAAACCGATACCTTCCTTCTTAAGACTCAAGCCATTTCACGCAACAAGCAGTCACATCACTCTTGTCAGCCAGCAATTACATTAAATGATCTGAAGCTCTTGGCCAGTAATCACCAATCTATTTCAATGCATAGTCTCTTCCCTTCAGCTGTTTCTCAAGTGTCCGTAGTTTCTCCAACCCTATTTTAGAAGTGATATACGTTAACTATCTAGAGCCTACAGGCATAGTTTCTGCCACCAAAAAAAGATTATGAAAAGACGACTTGTAAATTTGAACCTTTAATCTACATGTTTTCCATTTGAATGCAGTAGACAATATATAGTTTAACTAAGTGGCAATGTGACACATTCTAACTGTGGATGACGTTAGAGTGAGCTTAAAAGAGAAGTAACATCTTGCTCTAAGAAATGTTGAAAGAACATTCTTAACCATAGCTATTTCTGGATGAAACCTGTGAACTTTTATGTATGGATAAGTCAATTTTAATTATCTGCAAGACAGGGCCAAATACCAGGGCACCTTTCTTTCTGTGAACAAAGCCAAGTATACCCAAAAAAGGAAGTGGCAGGAATAAAACAAGAGATGATATACAACACTAAATCCAGCACGCAACGTGGACCAAGCATCATTAACAATTGCTTCTCAGCCACGTGTTGTGCAAGTCTGCTTTGGATTGCTGTTGCAATAATGTGAGTTTACCTTTTAATCTGATCTATTTGTGTCAGTACAGCATTCACCACACGAATAGCATCTGAAGGCTCTGTGCCTGCCTTGAAGGCACTGCGGGCTGCTGTGAGGCTTTCTACCTACAAGAAACCAAACCAACTCAACAAACAAAAAAAAAACCAACACACACAAAAATACCACCAAAACACCAAAAAAACTCCCTTGAAAGATTACACATTTGGAGTGCTGGCAGCAAGAACCCAGACAATACACCTTCAGATCCCTGTGTCTGGCATGTAAACTATCATCTTCAAAATCTTTTTTTTAGTAGGAATTTACTGGGAGAGAGAAAAGGATGTCAAGGAAGCAAAGCGTAGTGAGTGAAATACCTGTTTAGACAGCAGAATGGAGGCATTTTAATTAAATTTGGGGGGTGGGGTGGGGGGATGACACACAACAGAATAACGAATACATTGAATTTAGAATGAGCTTCCCCATTGGAACTCCAGTATAACCAAGTTAATAAGGTACACACTTACTAAGTTGCTTTTGTATGCAAGTCTGAAGAGAATCTAGACAATGAACTGCACCGTAAGTGCTTTCTAGAGCTTTTCAACATACGTAAGAGCACAATTAGTACAAATCTAGGCTACTCTGATGTTTAAAACAATGCTCCACTTGTAAACACACATGAGCAAGGGAAGTTCCACCAAGAAATGTTTTGCTTCATTTTCAGCTGGAATTTGCCTGCTAAATCATACTGTGTTCCTCCCAAATCTCTTAAATCTGCAGTAGTCAAGATTAAAATTCATTCTTCTGCACAAAGTTATGTAATTTACAAAAAAGCATAAATATGCTTTTATTGTTCTTTACAAATGAGCATTATCACAGTTTCCGCCCATCAATTTACTTTCTGCTAAATTTTATGTACCTCAATGCTATTAGAATCATACCTCATCAATCAGTACAAATACAAGAGCATCTTTGTCATCAATTAACTCTTGAATCTTCTGGAACATCTTGGTTACAAGCTTGCCACTCTAGAAAGACATCATATGCATATGTTGAACTATTTCCTTATCACACAACTTTCCAAGCCTTACCATATTTAAAGATGGAAATACCTGTTTTTTAAAATAACTTTCTAATACAGCTTCCATTTTGGTGTTCTCAAACACATTAATTATTCTGAGTAATGTTTGGGGCACAGTTATTTTATGAAACAAGCTCAATAGAAAGAGTGTAATTTCTAAAACACAAAGTCTATGTTAGCTACATTATTAGCTACATCAATACATACCTCAGAAAACCATTTAGAGAAAAGGCTATGGCTGTTTATCTCAATGAACTGTCCATACCTGTACCTAAAGTATGAAGAGGAAAAGAAGTATGAACTCAGTGATATCACTAACTTCCATAAGTCTCATTCCTTCCATTTCAACACTGGAATTCTGTGAATTAGCACTTTAAATTACTTACTCTTCAAAACATAATACCTATTTTGAGTTTAACTGTCATTTCCAGAAATGTGTCTCACTAGAATTCTTGATATTAAATTGCTATCCAAACTCCTTCATTAGAACAGGTTCTATTTAAATATAGTTTAAGTAACAGTTACCATTCTAATGGCCTCATTCTTCTGTTTGTGGAAGATTTTGTTCAGTATAGCAAGAACACATATAAAAGCAGAAGCTTATTTACTTGGCTCTGCATGGATATCCTTAGGACAAAGTATCTCAACCACACATTATATAGACCATGTTTGTCATAAATTCAGCTTGGGCTAGAGTCAGATTGCTACAATAATTACACATTATTTATGTTACACCTAGCATTTTAGATAACATTTTTTTAAATATATTTTTTATATATTTTTTAATATAATTTTTTTAAGTTGCTACGAAGCTTCAGGCTAACTCTTACTACTTGTCTGATATACAGACTGATCTCTACAGACTGTGGCATTCAGAGAATCCAAGGACAAAACAAATCGGTTACAAAATCACTATCTATTAAAAACAGGCTTTCTTAGACATGAAGATACAGATAGCAGGCTCGATACTCTGTGATCCTTTGTCCTTTAATATTCACTGATGCACAATGTGAGCACAAAAAAATGACTAAGTCGCCACTGGAATTTGTTTTACATACCTGAGCACAACTAATTACACATTTTAAAAGGCATTAAAATATCCTAAGCAGTCTCTCTATCAGATCAATTTTATTGCTAGCCAGGTGCACTGTAAAAGAACTACGAACATTAGCACTTGGCACCAGTTACTTGAAATCAAACATTAAATATCTTTGGGCTACCGAAAAAGAGCAATTAGGAACAGTAAACTAAAGTGAAAAATTTCCAAAAATGATCACCTGTATGACAGTCGAATTGTCAGCTTCTGAGCCAGTGCTTTACAGAGAGAGGTTTTACCAGTTCCAGGAGGGCCTGGTTTGAAATCAAATCCATATATTACACAAAATCTGCATCAGATTGTTAATGACACGTAACATCTTGGTAACTACTGTACTTCATTACAGCACTAATTGTAGAATAAAAGCAGACAACGATTGTGAACACCAGAGTATTTTGAGAAGGTTGCTTACTCCTCTATAGTCCTAGAGCTGAGTTCTGAATTTCTATAATTTTCACTTATTAATACAGTTAAGTGTAATAGTTTGTATGTAGACACCATAAAGTTAAAATACTCAACAGCTGCAGAAGCAAAGTGTATCACCCTAGCAGGGCTTGCGTTTATTAGCATTCTCAAAAATCAGTGCTATGCCTAAACTTGTATCTTCCTGAAACACACAAAATAGAAACACATCCTGCCTAGTTTGATCAGCTGTCCACTTTCCCAGAAACCTCTTGGGGCACTCCAGAGCATTTTAGGAAGTCTCCTCTGGGACAAACCTTTTGGATCTGGCTTGCCACCCTATGGTAGAGCCACACAGACTTTCTCCAAATGGACAAGTACAAGCATAGTTAAACAGAGTATGAACATATGGAAGTTGATGTGTGGGTGCTAAACATCACCCAGATGACAGTACTTTCATTCACAGCCAGTACTGCCATTATAGCATAAATGTATTTTGCACTACAACAGTTGTAGGTTTCCCAGTATTAACGTCTTTGTGATCTCAACAAAGAGCTCATTACGAAAATTAAATATATCTATCCTATATCTAACAGTCTGAAATAAATTGTTTTCCAAACAAAAAACATCATGCAGCTTCTAAACTGATAAATAGTTATAACTTAAGTATAATCATCACTCATAATAAACATTTCCACTATGCCCTTTTATTTTTGAATATCAGTCTTGATGACAAAATTGTAATTAATAGAAAGCTGCATTTTGCAAGAAAATAGATTCAGTTGATGTTAATCTCATTTACAGTATAACCTCCACAGTAAGCTATGACTGACTGAAGATTACAGCTCCACTGAAATAGTAATAACTAAATTAGCAAGAACACTGCCTTCATACTTGACAACAGAACACACGGTCTTAACAACACAGCACAGATTGATCTCCCAGTTCTCTTGAAAGTTTTTACAAAGCCATAACTAACAAATTTTTTCATACCTTGATAGAACTGTAACTAATATATGGTTCCTAATGTCCTCAGTATCGGCATTATTTTTGCACTTTATACAAAAAGAAAAATATTATCACTTAAAAATTAAAATAAATTAAAAAAAACTATTGTCACTCCATTATAAATTTTAGAATTTAAATTCCTGCAAAACATAGTACATGTGAACATTGATTTGATTCTGACATTACATTTCATCTAAACATGTAGTATACAGAGAGTACTTCTCTGCTGCTTTTGGATCATCTAATTTCACTACACAGAAGTGCAATATAAGTTTTTCCAGAAGGAAAGTATAAAAAGATGGCCAATGAATCTACTTGGTTTAAGACAGATAATTTTTACCATGCAGCAAAACAACTCTGTTCCATGATATCAGGTTGCTGTCAACGTTTTTGTCAGAAAATAGTAATGTCGTTGTCACATAATCAAGTAACTGAAGAGAAGAAAAAGAGAACACAATTTAGAGGTATATCAGCAAATACAATTAAAAATAGAAGCAATCTCCTAATTATGTCTATTATGTACTCTTAACACACACACACACACACACAAAAATTGGGCTCACGTATTTTAGTCATAGGCAAATTTTCTTTCTGCGAAAGTTGGAAATTAATTTTCTTCCTGCCCTCAAGAAAAAGAATAGCATGCACTGGACCCAAATGGAGTTCCAGAACTTGCACGTGAACAAATGAAATGCTTTAAGGAAGTGAAATTATTTTTATTTTCCATTGTCCCATTTATAGTGTGGCTTTAAAACACAAGCTGCCCAAGTCCAGTCAAAGTTCAGGTCCTGTTTAGATGTTATACAGCAATACATCTGTTTGGTTTGATGTAGTCAACCCACCTGTCACATATTAGTTCCTTTCTACTGAAGCATTTGTAAGGAATGAAGCTACTGTAAGAAATTTGTAGATTACATATCCTACCAAATAAGGGAAGTTGCAGGTACTTCCTTGAATGCTTGCTTCTAAAAATAATGACTTCATTTTAGAATTATCTAGAATTAGGAAGTAGAGAACTCTTTCAACAAAATTAATATGAACCTCAGGTGTGAACCTACGGTGATTTTCACCTATAATAACACGTGATAGCATATAATTTTCTGTTGCTGGTACCTGTAATGTGCTTTTGATCCATTTGTGTTAATAAGACAATACAACAGTATTCCTGTAGTATCTCATGTCCAAGATGGAGCAATTATGCAACAGCAAAAAAACCTGAACTTCACCCAGCATGTTTTTCAATATTATATTGACACTGTACTATTTTGAAAATTCACAGCAACCATTTCAGTCTGTAGGATCCAACTGTACCCAGCCAGTTCCATGGATTAAAGAATGAACATTCATCATAATTACTTTTACAGGAGCTAAGTAGTTCCAGTTTTAGTCATTAAAAGCTACCGCTTCTTTCTACCAACATACACTTAGAGTGAACAGTGATCAAGTTGCTGTTATTTAGTACAGCAGTAAGTCTAATTAAATAGACTTGTCATTTCACAGATGATTTGGAAAACAGTTACATAAATTAGACAAACATTAATGTGTTAATTGATGTTTACTTTATAAATGAAGAAGTACAATCACTGGAATGTTTTGCTTTACTATAGGTGGTTATAAAGACTTGAGTGAGAATACTGTAGCTATGGTATTATAAACAAGCTAATGAATTAGTTATTTGTGTCCAAAAACTTCAGGTAGAAGTTTTTTTTTTAACAAGCACGATAAACATCTTAATGAGTGCTGTCATAAGAGCAGCTGAATTAAAAGAATGCTGTGTACATTTTTTCTAAGCCTCTTTGAAGTTTTTTTTCCCACCAATTTTTTTCTCCCCTTCTAGAAAAACATGCAATTAATAAGCCTTAAAACATGATGCAGTATTTTAATAAAGTGAATTTCTACTCTGTTCTACAGAACATTGTTTTCCTCACGCAGGCTGATGAATATGTCTAAAGCAAAAGTGAAAATCATCTGAGAAGTTTTAAGTTGCTACCAAAATGCCACCTCCAACTGTTAAACTTCTGATTTCTGTAAAATAAACCAATGCATATGAAGAAATTATTTATCATTTGTGGCATGAGCATCACTGAACGCAGTTTCATAAGAAAAGTTTTCTTGCAAAGCTGACTTCACAGTACTACACATTGATACAGATAGCTCAGCTCATATCTCAGCTCTGCCTTCTTTTTTAAGTGTACATCAGAGACGTATGTAACTACCAAAAATTATATAGCAATTTTAACAATATAAGCTTTGCAAAATGGCTAAGACTATACTACCCTTCAAAATACAGAAGTGTAATAAGCAGACACCAGAACTCTTTGTTGAGCTGGTGATTTCCGAGTAACTTCTCCATGGGATGCAGCAAACTTCAAACAGCCTACATTTCAACTCAAGCACCTCAAGCAATTTTAATTGTTATTCACTTTCAACTTACATGTGATTTTACTTCAGTGTCATATATAAGACTTTCCCAAAGGCCATGGAATTCAGCTGCAAAAGCAATATATTATATACCTGTTTAGGATAAATCAATCTGGCAATTTGTAATCTACCATTGCAGCACAAAGAAGTTTTCAAGTTATTCTCAACTACAATTAAAGATTAAGAACAGATTTATGACAGCAAATAAAATATATGGAAAAAACCTGTTATTTTTCTCAAAATGTAAACACCACTTTCTAACAGACAAATTCAGCAGTTTCACAACTTCTGTTTCCTCAAATAATTGTGAGGAGAAATTAATCTTCTTAATTTCTTAACATGAAAGAAAAAACATCATTCTTTCCACCCTCAATAGGGGATGGACCTACACTTCCCCAAGATAAAGAGCTATGAAAAGTTGGGGTGGGAGGAGAGAGTTCTAAGTCCGATTTTATCATTCAAGGGCTTTGGATTTTACTTTAACATCAACATGTACAAGACCAAAAAAAGCACATAGCTGAATAATGCATAAAAAATTAAAGGTGTGATTTGGGTATCAATCATTTCTAGCAGTTAGCGTCTAGCTTTCAGCAAAGAAAACAAAAAAGACTGAACAATTATAAACTACAATAATATGGGAATAATGTCAAGGTATCAGACTGAATTCTTCCCGAAAAGAACAATTGTAATGGATAGGCTTTTGACAACCTGGAAAGAGCAAGAAACATCTCAGAATCACTGTCTCTTTGAGCTTAAGCTCACACCTGTACTTCTTCCAGGTGCAGAATCTAACTTCCCCAAGCACAAGATAGTAACAGGCAAGCCACACTCTATTGCAGAGCAAAGCCTTATTCTTCTTTTCAGAGGACACTCTGAGGACTCTAAATCTCTAGTTTGTTTGTTTGTTTGAAATACAAGAGCAGCACTGTCTTGGGGGTTGGAAGCCAGCAGTGGGCTCTGGAAAATGAATGTTTGAATGGATGAGTTTCTTGTGGATCTCCAAATAAAAATCTGGAATGCAGCTTGTAGGGTTAAAAATTTGCATGCTTCTGATTATGACTATACATTTTATTCCACAAGACCAGTTACTTCCACTCATCCACAGGTATTACAGAAATAAATGACATGTGGTGGAATCACCCATAGTAGTTCAGTCAAAATGATACAGAAAGTCCAAATCTATTGGTTCCATTGACAAAGGACGAAGTTAAACAATATATACAAATAATACCTTTAACAGATAACCCTGTAAACACCTTTAGGCTTTTCAAGATTTTCTTTCATTGTAATTGCTCTAGACCTTCCAGAAATATCACATGGGTACCTGCTGGTAGCACCCAGTGGTTAGCTGCGATGATATCCTCATTCTCTTCTTCCAGGTTTTCAGATCTTGGTCCTTCTTCGTTCAGATGAAAAATATGAAGAGAAAGACTGGTTTTGCTCAAGTCAATAGGCTAAAATGGACATAAAAAGACCTTTAATATATCACATTCCTCATTCAAAGCTAATTATAAGAAAGTTAGTTTTCAGCTGGCATTCATCTTTGAAGACTAATACTTCTGTTTCAGACCTTACAAAGGGGTGTAGGCCCAAAAATTTATTCACCTTTTCCTGGTTATACCAGACAGCCTAATAAAAGATATTACATCATCCCACAGACCTTCCCCTGCTTATGTCCTTAGGCTATCACTAGTCTACCTACAACTAATTCACATGCATATGAACAGAGCTGTACGTTGTCACTGCGAATACCTGTCTGTCTTTCAGTTTCAGCTCTGTATCCACAATAGACACTGACTGCACGTTGCTGTTAAGGAAACCATCATCAAACTCTGTCCACTTGTAATCACCAAACACCACGTTATGTCTGTTCAGCAGCTTTAAGACACTCCTCCTGATATCTTCTTTCTTGGCCGTGCTAACAAGAAAGAAACAGCATTATTGATGGCATATTTACAAGGAAGTATGAACTAATATCAGAGTGCTTTACTTCATACACTAAGTCTACATGGAAAACAGCTTCCATCTCACAAAAAAATCCCCCAAACCAACAAACAAACCATCCCCCCAAAACCAATGCACACAAAATCCCCCAAACCCACTCAACTCCTGCCGTAACATTCTGTGGGGAAAAACCCTATCAAATTCAGTTTGTTTGCAAAAGCAACAAGTGTGATACTTGTTTTTGTGCATTAAAAGACACAAGACAAAAAATACTATTTGCTCTGTTTGCAGTCATATCAGGGGACATGGAAAGAGAGATAGATTTCAAGAATGGAAATCAGTTATGCAATCTGACTGTGTTTCACTAGGAAAAACAGAAAAACTCACAGCCAAGCCACTAGACTGAATTTGGTACACTTAGCTTGGAAGCTCTATTGTGCTTTCATGCCTGAGGACAGCCGATACCTCAGGATGGGGACATGCTATAAGGAGAATTCCAGTAGAAAAGACAAAAACTACAGGAAAAGGAATACCATTTTAAGGTTTCAGAAAGGCTTTAACTTCAGTGATGCATTCCCAGTGCAAACTCCCAGTTCCTTGTCTTTTATGTCTGACAAAAAGAGAGCAGTGAATATTTTACACCTTGACTTTAGCAACACCTTGGTCACAGTTTCCCATAGTACCTAGATAGCTAAATTGGTAAGATAAGGACTGGATAAATGGACAAGGCAGCTGGACTGACCAGCTCAAAGGGTTGTGATTAGTAGTACGAAGACTAAGCAGAGCTGTGAGTAAAACAGGTGGGGAAAGGTGGGGTGGTCCTGTCAATATTGGGACCAGCGCTGTATTTACATCTTAATTTACACCCTGGACAATGGGATGGAAACCAACTGCTGCAAGTTTATAGATAACACCAAAGCAGGGAGAGCTGTCAGTATACTAGAGAGCAGGGCTGCCATTCAGAGGGACCTCTGCAGGCTGGAGATACGATTTGACAGGAATCTCCTGAAGTTAGCAAAGGTAAACGCGAACTTCTGTCTCTTCATCTACTGCCCAGACAACAGTAGAGACCAGAGGCCAACTGGATGAAAAGCAGCTTTGTAAAAAAAGGACCCAAGGGTACGGTGGACAAGTTGGCAATGAGTCAGCAGCGTGTCCCTGCTACAAATAAGGCCAACCTTATTTTAGACTGTGCTAACATCAGCGAAAATGATTCTTTCTGTCTACTGGCTGTTTGAGAGACCACATCTGGACCACTGTGTGCAGTTTTGGGCTCTGCTGTACCAAAGACAATGACATACTGGAACAAGTCCAGAATACGGCCGCCAACTTGATTATGAGACAGGACGATGTGACGCACAAGGAGAAACTGAGAGAAACGGGTTTGTTCAACCTTAGGAAGAGGCGCCTGTGTGGAAACTCGTGGGGGAGCACTGAGAGGGCAGAGCAGGGTGCGCCAGGACAAAAGGCAACAGACCAAGTCGCGGCAAGCAAAGCTCGGCTCAGAGAGACCTGCTTGATTTCTGATGAACCTCCACGTGTATCTGAACGCTGTCCCACACGCTGGGGAGCGCTTGCTTCAAGTCCCCCGCGGCTTCATCCATCCTTCCCGCTCCTAGGGGGAAAGCGATACCAAGGAGGGGGGGGCCTGCAGCCACCAGCACGACAGGAGACCCCGCGCCCCATCCACGCGCCGCCACCCACGGCGGGAAACGGCGCTGCTCCCCCTCCCTCCTTCCCTCCCTCCGGAGATGGCGACGACAACCAGGGGACGCGTCGCCAGCCCAGTCACACGCACGGGCAGTACGGCCCACCCCTCCCCCGCGGCGGGGACGAGGAATCACCTCACGCCGGACGCGGCCCCGAGCGCGGTGCGGTGCGGCCGGAGCGGGGGGACGAGACACAGGTCCACCCGCGGAGCGGAAGGGCCGGGCGGCTCCTCCGTCCCCTCACCACCCTGAGTGCTGCGAGGGCTGCGCCTCCGCCGCACAGCGCGCGGGAGAAACCCCGCTCGATCGCGGGGAGAGCCTGGCGCACCAGGACGCCGACGCCGCCTTCTTTTTGTAAAAGGCGGGCTGGCGCGCCGCGGCCCGGCCCTCCCCCTTGACCTGGATCTTCCTCCGCGGCAGGCGGAAGGATTCGTCCCTCCCCGAGCGCTTCCGGAGGGGGCTGAGGGGAGGCCGCGGCTGCCGGGGCCGGCTCCGCCATGGGGAAGAAGCACAAGAAGCACAAGGCGGAGAAGGCGGAATGGCGCTCGGCCTCCGCCACCGCATACAGCGGTAAGAACCGGGAGGGACCCGTCTTTGTACTCGGGGACGCATCTACCCTTTTTCCCCACCCTCCGCCTCCACCGCGCCGCGACTGTCGCCAGGACCCGGCACCCCTCCGCGGGCTGGGTCGCGGCGGAGCGCCTGGAGGGAGCGGCCCCGCTCTGAACGCGTGAGCTGCCGGGGGGGGACCCGGGGCCGGGCCGGCGGGGCAGGACGAAGGGGACAAGTGGCGTGTTGCGGGGCTCCTGCGCGGCGGGGGGTGGCGAGGGGAAGCGGGCGGTACCGTGAAGGAGGTGGGAGGCTCCCGCGCCAGCCCGAAGGCGGCTGGGGGGGGGCAGCGGGGAGCGCGGAGCGGGCCCTGGGGCGGTGTGTTGTGAGCCCAACCCTCTTCGCGGTGCGTACGGCTGTTAACGGGTCGCGGTTACTGCACTGGTTGAATGATACTTCGTTTCACCTTAGTCTGACGAGGATCTTGTGATGTTTTCAGGGAAAGCCGAGGAGTTAGTTCCTTACGTATTACAGGTTTGTGGAAAATCGTTGATGGTAAAGTGTGGTGAACAACTGCTTCTTAACTTGAATTTGTTAGTCTTGACTACTGTTTTTCTCTCCAAATGTATTGCATGTATTTTCAAACTGCAGCAAATTCTTGTATAGCTTTAGAAGAAGCATCAGTAATTGTTGTATGCTGTCACCTCCATGTGTATTTATGAAATGTTTTACTTTTTGAATTTAGATTATGTGGATAAGCCTTTGGAAAAACCTTTAAAGCTGGTGCTTAAAGTTGGAGGAAGTGAAGTGACTGAACTTTCTGGGTCAGGGCATGATTCTAGTTACTATGATGACAGATCAGATCATGAGCGAGAACGACATAAAGAAAAGAAGAAAAAAAAGAAAAAAAAGTCTGAGAAGGATAAAGAAAAGCATCTAGATGATGAGGAAAGAAGAAAGAGGAAGGTAAGCTGTGATTTTTAACATTCAAATATGCCAGTCTTCATGCTTGCTTATTAGATATATAGTCTAGCACAGAGTACCAGAACGTTTTTTTTTTTTTTTTTTAAATCACTGTTGCAAGAAGCTTATTGTTTGGAGACAGCACTTCACAGATGTGGAAAACCTCTGTGTGTGTGTGTGTTGGTGTATTTCTCCCATTTAAAGAGATATCCCTGTGATGACTTTTTGAACAAAGTAAAAGCTTGTTTCTTGTAACTGCTTGTTTTTCTTATCCACTTGCTTTGTCTGTAGGTACGAATACTTCTGTTTTTAAGCTGGATGTTTTGTATTTCAGCCAGGTCAGAAACATGTTTTGCTACCCTTTGAGGAGGGTATTTTCAGCTTTTCCAATAAATCTAGATTGCGTTTGTGTTCCTGAGGTACACCAAGTTATTGGACATTGAAATTGATATGTTTACTCAAAAGAGTTTTCTGAAATCTGATCTGTTGAGTGCTGTGGCACAGTAGTCTTGTTGGCTCTTGTTGAGAACGACCTGCATGCTTTGTGGCGTTGTTAGTAGCAAATGGTGTGGTCACCTTGGTTGTCTGTGCTGAACCTTTAGGAGTTGGACTGACATCAAGAAGGTGTTCATGGTAGTTACCTTTACAATTTCATTTTAATTGTATTTCTTTTGGGTACTAATGATTTTCTGACCTCTGCTTTTTTAATTCTCTTCTGTCATGTAGCTTTGCTATTCTCATATGACAGCTTTTCAGTAGTACTTTGTATGTGTGTATGGCTAACATCTGTCATTTTGAATTGGTTTATTTGTTAGGCTTGTATTACTTGAAAGTGATACATCTTGTAGGATCACTGAGAAGCTCTTGAATACAGATAATGGAAAATTTTCTTTGTACAAACATTTCCAATGTTTCAGTTAAGAGTATGGCTGCGACTTGAAATGCAGCAAAACAACTGTCTTTAATACAAGATCTCGCAGCGTCAAATCAAATTATTTGTTTTGCCTTTGCTAAATGAGGGGATGGTTTTTTTTGTTTGTTTTTTTTTTTTTTTAAATCTAAGGGATAGATAAGTAACATAGCTGTAGTCTAAACAAGATTAATGAACATGTGCTTTTCTGTGCACACCTGAATAATGACTGTAAGATTATAGGAATGACTCAGGTATGCCTTTACTTTGAAGCTCAGGAAGAGATCATTAATTGCCACCATTGCTACAGAGCATTCCTTACGGTTCTTTTGTAGGCCTCCTATATTACCATGTACTGTATTGATTCCTGTTCAATGCACCAGACAACAAAAACACATTGATCAAACCAGAGCTGCAGACTGATCTTTACTGAATAGCAAATTAACTTCCTTTACTCTCTGGTGTAGCTTATTATCATGCAGTTTTACATATAAATAGCTTCAGAGTTTAACATTCTGCTCAGTAAAAATACAGTAACTAATGATAGATTATATACATTCTTCTAAAGTTGTCATCTTCCTCCTGTGCTAGGAAGAGAAAAAGAGGAAAAGGGAGAAAGAACAGTGTGACACTGAAGGAGAAACTGATGACTTTGACCCTGGGAAAAAAGTGGAGGTTGAACCTCCTCCAGATCGTCCTGTCAGAGCATGCAGAACTCAGCCAGGTGAGCAGTGTGAAAAACTAAATCATCTTGGATGTTTTTAAAAGCGTGAACAGTAAAGCTTTTATCAAAGGTACCAAAGTATAAAATTTTCATGAGGATTTGCTGAAATCTAGAGACTTTATTTTTTCCAACATTCAGAACTTTTTGCTGCCTGAAAAAACAGTATTCCTCTTGCTCCCTTTGGATTTTAGTGGCTTGGGTTTCATGTGACTGAACTTGCTAAGGACACCTGTCTCTGTCTCCTGTTACTTGGTAGAATAAAGCTAGTATGAAAGTGTTACTACGCAAAGTGTTCCCTTATTCCTTCTCCTTAGCATTTCCTCAGCATTTACAGAACAATGGTCGGAACGTCTGAAACTAAATTTTGCTCAGTTCAAGGCAAAAAAATCTTGTGGGGACTGTGTAGCTGTTGTTATGGTCTTCTATAATCTATGTGGAGTTTTAATTGTAGTATCTCTATTTTCATCAAAAGTATGGCAATAAGTTATGAAAGGATGTGTCTAAAGACCATAGTCCCCACAGTTTTCATTTCGCGATATTTAATTCTCATCACCATCACTTATCAGTTGTGTGTGGTAACTTTTGCATGTTTAACCCGTTCAGATTTTGCCACACTTTCTCTACCTGTAGCCATTGCTTGATAGTTAAAACTCAACATTATCCCGTGGAAGCTTTTACTTAGAAGAATCTTCATATACATCGTGATCTCAGTACACATATGCCTGGAAATGGAACTTAGTGGCAAAAATTTGGGTCTTTAGTAATATTTTGAGTCTTGTCTTTGAAACACTGCCTGTTGACTGGTCAAGTAATTTATTGAGGAATTTTCTAATTATGACTACAGATTAAATTGAGTAATGGTGTCCATCAACTGTCAAGGTGACCTAATAGGGGTAACTGAAATCTTCTGGTCGAAGCTTTATGTCTCTGGGTAGCCTGGAACCTTGAAAAGCTGACAAACTAAAAACTGATGTCTATATTGACAAGGCATCTATTTTCATATACTTGGAAAATGTCGTTCGAAAGGGTATAAGTTTTCTTACCTGTTCTGGTGAAGAGGGGAAATGTCTCTCCATTATTATGATGAAGAGTTGGAATTTTAATTCTAGATTTCATCATGCTGCTTCTTTAGTTTTTCAAACTTCATATTAAAGACAGTCTGTCTGAAGTATGTGCATGGAACAGGTAATTAACGTGTAGTGTTTCTTGTTTAATCGGTACAGGAAGTGAAATTGTAATCAGTACCCCTCTTGCCAGCAAATCTGCATCTATTCGACACTCCTTGATTGAAAATATTCAGAGAAGCTAATTGCATGGGTATTATGGTACAGAAACCATTAAAATAGTACAGATAACATGTTGTGAGAGTGTGGATCTCCCAAATGCAGTATTTGAGGATTTTCACTTTTCCTATGTAACACCTTACTTTCACCTTACTAATACATTTTCTTACAACTACTAGACAACTACTAGACTTACTGTTACATCTGATTTATCTACTAGTTCTTAATGTAATTAAAGCTCAGTAAGTAGTAAAGGAGAAGATGTAGTTACTGTGTGCTTAGAAATCTGATGTGCTTCTGCTTTGAAATCCATGTCTCATTGGCCTTCAGATTGGTACAAGCTGTATTTGTAGTTAAGATGTTCTCTCTGGTATTTGTATTTTTAAATAAATAAATATACCTTTATTCTGTTTCATTGTGCTTGTCTGTGTTTCTGTCTCAAACTGCAGCTGAAAATGAGAGCACACCTATCCAGCAATTACTAGAACACTTCCTTCGCCAGCTTCAAAGGTATTAAGCGTATTGTGTCTACAGCTGTGTCGATGGTGTCTAATGCATATTTATATGTGTTACTTTACAACTTCTCATCCTGGTTTTCAGTTTGAAAAAAGTGCCTAAAGACCGACTGTAAAATGTTTGGTAACCTTTGCAACCGTGTCAGACCTGGTAGTTTTTAAATATTAGTTGAGGAATATTATTGCCAACTATGCAATTCTAGCTTTTGGCAGGGAAGTGTTTTGGACAGAGGATACACTCCATTATGAATTTATTAAATATTAGTGACTTAGTTTAGGAATTAAAAAAGTTATGAATCTGAATAGTTTAAAAGGTTGAACTATTCTCTTGAAATTTTGTTTTAGCCTGTGTCCTCTGTCAGATACCAAAGCAAGTTTATACCTTCTCACTTGATAATCCTCTTAATTTGAAGAGGCTTTTTATTTTATTGTTTTCCATAAGTTGTTAACCCTCATATTCTTAAATAAAACCCAAAAGTATCCCAAGCAAAATATTTCATTTTCTTTTTTTTATTACATAACAATAAGCTGAATTTGGAACTAATGTAAAAATATTAAACACCTAGTTATTTTTAGAGGACTTCATGAACAAGGAGGGTTGTAGAGGTTATTACTCAGTGAAGCCAAAAAGACCCATTTGGAGTGTAAATAGAGACACGGAAAGCATACAAGAAATAATGAAGTAATTCCAGAACTAGCTGAATCTTTTTAAAAAAGTCTACATATGTGTAATCAAAATTTTCTCCTCTATCAGGAAATTTTTCAAGTACGCTTCTGTTTTACAAGAGTGTTTTTAGTGTTTATTTTTTTTAAAGTAGTACTATTCTTTTTATACCAATAATGTGGTATTAAAAAAATGATCATTTTGTTTGCTGATATAAATCTAAATGTATTGTTTTTATTTTTAGGAAAGATCCTCATGGGTTTTTTGCTTTTCCAGTCACGGATGCCATCGCTCCTGGATATTCCATGATAATAAAGCACCCCATGGATTTTGGTACAATGAAGGAAAAAATTGCAGCGAATGAATACAAATCAGTCACTGAATTCAAGGTGAATTGATAGAGATTTAGTTATTTCAGAACTCTTTAGTAAGAAATGGCAGATTCTTTTTTTAACTATAGGGGTCTTTCTTACATTAATTATTTTAATGTGCATTTTTTTTTCAGAACTGAGCATTTTGTGTATTCTATATGTTAGAATGGGTTTCTTGCTTTGTTTTTTACTGTGGAAGCTGTACATTTGTGAGATTCTACTAGAAATTACTGTGGAAACCAAGAACATGCTCTAAAGTTCTGTGGAATTCATGCTGCTAGACATAAACATGAGTAAGACTATCACAAAGACTTAAGTGGTTGAAGAACCTGGAGCTCTCTTTTTTTTTTTTTTTAAATCTAGACCTGATTAAATTAATTAAAAGGCAATTTTGACATAACATGTCTGCAAGAAAACTGGATATACTGAAACATTCTGTGTAAAATTCAATAACAACTACATACTTTTTGTCTTTAATTATCCTGTTTTCCATGTAACTTCATTTGGAATGATGTTTTTGCAGGAAATTGGCAGGTTTATTGGCAACTTGCTGTAGCTATTTTGTGTATTGCTGTTGCTGTAATACCTTATTGGATGCACTGTGGCTTTACAGACAGTACAGTAAGAAATCTTTTCACGGTATTGCCAGTTCCTGGAAAGAAAGGAGTTTTCTTTAACTGATTCATAAAGTTCTATTAGCTGCCTTCAGTATTACTGTTTTCTAGAGTGGTATTGATATAATAGACTTGGCAGAGAGCACTGGCTTGCTTCTCAGGGTTAACTTCTTCTTTTGAAAGGTCAACAAGGTAAGCAGAGAATGGCTTGTATTTCATATAGGTGCTTTGACAAAGATTTTTCTGTTTTGTCATGTATGCTTTATTTTTCAAAAAAAGTAGACATTTACAGAAAATAGTAAAGAAGGATTTATAATAGCATTGCCATCAGCAATGCCTTCAGGTCTCTAAATTCTTTTGGCTTGCTGGATTGTCTTATTTGGCAGCTTAAAAAGGAAGTTTGAATGGGAGCTCCGTGGCTCTATTTAGTTACAGGCAAGATTGCAGTAATGAAACATGGGACAGCAACCTACAAAAAATGAAAATTGCAGTATTGTTTAGACTGACAGATTCTTTTCTGAAGCACTTGGTTTCTGCTGATACTCTGAGGAGCAGTAAATGGTTGTTAGAAGTCTGTCCATCTTAGTGACAGAGATTGAACTGCCTTTCTAGGTGTATGCGTGTACCTAATTATGCTTATGCCTTTGTAATTCTGTGTAATACAGAAATGAAGTTTATAGGTTTTTGACCTCTAAAACAAGGCCTGCTCAAAGGGTTATCTTTTGTTTCTGACATACCTATTACAACTAGCTGAGGCTAGTCACAAGCCAATAAATAATCCATCTAAGAGTAGAATCTGGAAGAACCATTTTCTGAATTTAGAAGAAGGGAAATTGCTGCACAAAACTCATCAGTTTTGCTGCCGAAAAAAGGGTCTGCTTCAAAGTTGGGCAAGCAAAAGACTCTTCTCTGTCCTTCTCTGCAGCACTTCAAAGGCCATCGCTAGATGTATGGTTCACATGGGCTTCTTTATCTGCTTCTTGGCTCACAGTTTGCTCCTCCATGTCACCTTCTCAATTTCTGTTTTTGTGATGGTCTCATTAAGCGAAGGCAGAAGGCTTAAATGCTATAGAGAGTCACAGACTACCCGTTGTAACTCTGTTCACCGACTTGCTTATTACGGGCTTGATGATAACTACCAGATGATTAGGAGAGCGGAGAGCACTGCTTTAGCATCCCTGTATGGAAACAGGAACTAAAATAATTTTTTGTTTTTACAGAATCTGATCAGGATTGCAGTAGGGCAAAGTTATTTTGTGTAAATGTTGGGTGCTAGAGAAAGTCTTTAGAAAGACTTCTGTGTCCAATCCCAGTTCACTGGTCTGTAAACTCAATGCGTTAACTTCAAAAAGCGTACAAATCTGTTTGCATACACTTCTGCACATAGTCAAGTTATCATCAAATATAATGGACTCATGCACAAAAAACATTCGCATTTGTGGCTACAGAATAAATGAATTGCTTGAACAATCATTGTTTAAATACTGGGAAGTTATTAAGAGAGAGAAATATATTCTTAAATCAGGCACCAGTTTAATTTGTTAGGATCCAATTTGTGAATTGCCTGGAAAGATTACTGCATGATTCTTGGTTATTGCTTTGCCAACTTTAGAAATTTTCAGAGGCATATAATGTCTTTTTAAATCAGTGTTTCATAGAGCTTTTCAATAATGCTTTCCATGCTTTTTTCTAAGAATAGTAGAATGTGACTAGAAAAAAGACACTCTAGAAAAAGCTTTTGCAATCTGCAACAAATTTTTTTGGGTTCTATTTACAGTGGAGGGTGTTGCACCTTTGTTTTGGGAACTTCCATCAGTACAAATTACTTGAAATTACATATGACACATAACCATTCAAAAGAGAAGACAAAATCAGGCTTGGCTGTTCTGTTCTTTTGTTGCATGAGATGAGCATCTAGAAGGCTGTTTCTTATGCTTTGAAGTTTTTTTTTTTTCTTTTGTTTTAGTGCAAGTAACTGAAGAAGTCAAATTACTAAGATTAAAATTATATGTATGACACATTCTGTCTTCCTGATGTCATTGTATTTCTCAAGTCTACTCTGATTTAGGAGGTGGGAAAACCACCAAAAAGTAATTAACTTGTTGCCTCAGTCCTTCTGTCAGTTTCTCCATGTCTTCTGTTTGGTCCATTTGTAAGGAGAGAATGTTACATTTGGCATTCAGGGATAAGTTTATGTTTTTGGGTTTTTTTTTAATAACAAAAAAGCCAATTCCAAACAAATCTGAGCATCTTGAAGAAGCAAAAAGCTTGAAACTTTGCAATTCTGTGTTACATTTTGGCTTGCGTTTACTCATAAGCTTGCTGCTGAAATATTGTTGTGTTCTTCACAGAGCTGCTATGATGGAATGGTATCTTCCAGTCATTTAACAAAGGAGTTAAAAATTTTAACTGTTCTTTTGTTTTGTATTTTACAGGCAGATTTTAAACTGATGTGTGATAATGCAATGACTTACAACAGACCAGATACTGTTTACTACAAACTAGCCAAGAAGATACTGCACACAGGCTTTAAGATGATGAGCAAAGTAAGAGACCTATTAAAACAAAAAGCAGAAACTCTTTGGGGTTTTTTTTTTTGGTCATACTTAGAAGGAACATAACTAATAACAATGATAAATGTTATTTCATCCATCTGTGATTAATTACAGCAGTGCCTGTTAGTGCTGCCGTATTTAAGGGCTTGATAGCATTCTTGTTATAACCACACCCTTATTTCTGAACCTCATCTGCACCACTGAAGTTTGTAGGAGCTTCTTTCAGTGGCATCAGTGGAAGCAATTAAGATCCACGTATATAAAACCTAACTATAAAGCATTGCTTTTGGCTGAAACTTTGTAAATGAGATCTCATTTAAGTTTTATTTTGCATAAACAAGAAAGCTTTTCTTTTTTGAAGGTGGTGGGTGTAGGGGAGGTTTCAGGGGTTTCACAGAGGTGCGCGTGCAAACACAGTTTTTACTCTATTTAAATACAGTTGTTGGCTTGTAAAATGAAGTCATTTTGGTGAGGCTGCTCTGTGTGTGTGTGTGTGTGCGTGCATGTGTTGCAGTTATGGTAAGTTTTATGTAAAGTAGGCAGTTGTCTTTGCATATGCAGTTTTTTTTTTGTTTGTTTCTCTCTTGATAGTTGGGCTGCAGAAATTCTGATGCCATGCTACCATGACCAAATCATGTTGCATCGCCATTGGAAACGAGGCATTAAGAACAAAATAAGGCCATGGCCATTCCCATCCCATCCCATTATCATAGCATCTTGGCTATGAGGGAAAGGTTAAGTCCCTGCCGCTCTGTCCTTTCTGATTCTAGGAACGGCTGTTAGCTTTGAAGCGCAGCATGTCGTTTATGCAGGACATGGATTTTTCTCAGCAGGCAGCTCTTTTGGGTGATGAAGACACAGCAGTTGAGGAACCTGTCCCTGAAGTTGTTCCTGTACAAGCAGAGACTACCAAGAAATCCAAAAAGCAAAATAAAGAAGTTATTAGGTAAAGGTTTTAATGGGCATGCTTACTGGTTTGTTGCAGCTTTTATAATATTAGACAGCAGCAAAGAATTGAGGAAAAAAAACTCATTTCAGCCTTTCTCCTTGTGGTCCATAGGATAAATGGGCAATTCTGTTTATTTGTTTATTTATAGAACTAGTTTAATAACCCAGGGATTCCCAACTTGAAACAAACAACTCAAAGAATGACTGCATATTCTTTTAAACATTTACTGTTAATGTATATATAGATAATTTTATCCTTATTTATATGTTTTAAATAATGACTAGTTTCTTCTCATGATGGTTTGAAATGTTCTTTCATTTTTAACATAGCCGCAAATACCTTTCACATTTTGTCCTTTTTTTTTTTTTTTTTCCCTAAATGATTGACTATATCAAAGTCTAAACAGGATCTTTCTGGGAGGGCAAAGTGGCCCCAGATCAGTAAATGATTTTATTTAACTTTAGTCTATCTGGCAGGATATAGAGGTACAGGAGATTATTTCTGGAGCAGATTATAACATCTTCCCAATGAAATCTTACTAACTTCTTCGTAAAGTACATTGTTAGCATGATAGCTGTCTTCCAGATAGTAGGCAACCCCATGTCACAAAGTTGTGTTTTTATGGCTAAAATCTAATTTTAGTCAAATTAAAGGGTTTTATTTTCTATTTTATGAAGAGATTTTAGCAGAAACTGGTTTACAAGCAAATTACGTTGTTCAGTGTTCTTACATAGACGTCCTAGGATAGATGTTGAATTTGAATTGTAGAGCATTATATCAATGGGAATTTTATGAAAATCAAACTGCAAGAGAGCATTACTAGTCATGCCTTAAATAATCTGATCGTGTAGATATGTTCTGCAGGCTTCTTTCTTAAACATCCAAAGTAAAAAAAGTGAAATGTGACTTGTTATTTCAAGTTCATGCTCTCTCATTTTTGTTAAAAGTGAACTTCAGGCACGTGTTTTAATAATTTTAAACTGAGTAATTTTTTTGGCTGGAACTGTTCCAGTGTCAGCATACAGAAACATACCTTTTGCTGTATCATGGAGAATTATCAAAGTGTAATTTGTTCTTTGTTTAAGGGATTGTGTATAGGAATTAACTGAAAGTACCTTTATGTAAACAAGACTTGATTGAGGGGGAGGTGGTTTGGGTTTTGTTTGGTTGTTTTTTTTTTTTTAAAAGATATGATGGTTTGGTTTGGTGCTCAGAAGAATAGATTTTTCTCTTCTGATGAATTCTTACGCAAACTCCATTACAGGAGTAACTTCGTACTTTGCCACTTTTTGTGTGCTCATCTTCAAATACAGGTAGATAACAGAGCAAGAAATCGAGACTGCCAAGCAATGTAGTACTGCTTTGTCTTTAATATCTACCTTAACATGCAATTCAGATAGTTAAAAATAACTGACCTTTAATTTTATCCTAATACCAGTTTCCTTGCAGTCAGTTGTGGTATAAATTTACTTTCCCGTTCTTTTTAATGTTTATGTAACTTCAGTAGTTGGAATTGTTTTTGGGTTTTTTTAATTAACTTGACCTTTTAAACCCTTATGTTTTGTCATCAGTAGGATAGATATTATTTCTGATGTACAATAAGAGCTTTGGGGGGAGAATTGAATCCAATAGCAGATGTTTTTGCCTTCATATTTCACAGTTAAAAACAGAAAGAGCTGAAGTCAATGTTTGCAAAGTGTTAAAGCAGCTTAGACCTCTATACTGCAGTTTAACAAGTAACTTGATCACTTGGACATCCTAATATCTAAGTAGTTTTTGAAAATTTTGTCCAGGATGTTGCAAGTTTCTGAAAATTCTCTCAAAATTCTTGTCCATTAAGTATTCTGTAGAGTGTGATAGAAAGTGCCAGTTGTTGAGGAGTTTCCTGCTGTGTACACCCTTTCTTAAACTTTCAATGAAACAAAAATCGTGTAACACATGTGTCTCATAATAGTATGATCCTGTGATCTTTTTATTGTCTTTAATAGCAAAACTTTCTTGTGTATCGGATCTGAATCTCTATACAGAGAGAAATTCTTAGCTAAGCAAATGGAAGAAGATACCCCAGGAGAGAGAAATGGATTTGGTGTGAGGAGATGCTCTACCCAGTACCTAAGGTGTTTGGCCCTAGTGTCTAATGTCCATATAATGCCCTGAAAGATTTTGATGTACAAAGTTTATTTTAAATATATAATGTAATGAAGACTGCCATACCCTACTGATACCTTCACACTTCTCTTTATAATACTACCTTTCTCTGATTTTTATATAATAGCTAAGATATGTCCTGTTCCATCTTAGGTATGCTTATTTGTTATTTTTTCACTGTTTTGATGAAAAGGGATCTACTGAAAGATAAATGTTAAATTCTGTAATTTCAATGAGAAGGAATGGTGTGATTGATTCTGACTAGGAATACTAATTGCCAATATTAAGAAACATAGGAATTAAAGGACTCCCTGTTAGACTGGGAGCAGTGTCCTACTTTTACAAGCAACTAAATGACATAATCCTCATAAATGTAGCCTGCTGTGGTTTTTGTTGTTATTTTTTTCTCAGATTAAGAGTTACAGAGTCTCCATTCCCTCATGTAATTTCTGCATCTTTCTATTTGGAATTTGTGAAATAGCACATTTGTGCATGTGGGAGACTTAAGGACACGTACAGCATTCACCCTGTATTAATGCAATTTTACTCCCAATCTCTGTTCTGTAATATTTCCTTTATTTTCATGAAGGTACAGAAGCAAATTTTTGAAGTTCAGTAGTTTGGTAGTTCTCAGCTTCTGCTGCAAAACTTCAGTTTCATAATATGATTATAATACCACTTAAATGCTGAAGTAGACAGACACTGGGAGAGGAGTGGGACTGATTGTTCTATTTAGCAAACTCAGAATTCAGACCTTTGTTTTGTTTTAGCTTTTAATTTCTACAGCTAGTCCTCTTCTCTTTCTTAGTTGCATATTTGAACCTGAGGGAAATGCATGCAGCCTGACAGATAGCACTGCTGAAGAACATGTCCTGGCACTAGTGGAACATGCAGCAGATGAAGCTCGGGATAGGATCAATCGATATCTACCCAACAGCAAGGTCTACTGCACAACAAAGTTCACAATTCCATTTTGTGTCTGACTATTGAATGTTTCGTTTCATCTTAGGAAACAGGCTTTAGTATTACGGTTTCTGAGACTGTACCATCTAGCATGTGTGCTCTGTGTAGAATACCAGTATGACTGCTGTCTATCATTTAGTTCCCACTGAAGCCCATTGTAGGGTGTTCTAAATGGATCTCAAGGTGTATCATGTGTTGAACATCTTCAGAAATTCACTTGCAGAAAACAGTGAAATGTTGCTCAGTCTTGAATCTGACTTCCTTAATTGCAGCCCTTAGCATTGAAAGTGATTAAAATAGCATCACACTCTTCCTGTTGTTGCAACCTCAGAAAAAGTATAGGTTGAAGGGTTATTAGGTTTTCCCACCCAGCCTAAGGAATTCAGGAATTTTTAAGTGTTAAATTACTCTCTTCAATGAGAAGACCAGAACCTCTTGTAGTTTGGTACCTACAAGTAGTAGCTGTCAGCTATAGCACATCCTTGTGAGTACAAAATGCAGACGTCCTTCAGTAACTCGAAGCAGATAGCAGTAGTTTGTCCATGTTGGAATTTTGGACAGTGCTAACCACAGGTTTGATCATCTTGAATGTGATTCTGATACTGTTCCATGTGTTTGGTTTTTGTGCTGTCCAAAGGGTTAGAAGGAAAAGCTTGGTGATACTGTTAGTGGAGTTTTCTCAGCCACGATCCGTTTGTGGGCTCTGTTTTTCTTAGCTATGTGGTAATGATGGATTCCTTCATTACCTCATGCTATGGTTGGAGTGAATGCTACAAGCATTTGCTACAGACCTATGCTGAGATACGTTTACTCTGTTTCCCTCATATCATTTGGAGTCTTATTACCACCATTATACTTCGTCCTCATGTCTCACTCTGTCACATACTCTAGTGACCACTGCACTTGAAAAAAGAATCAGGATGTTGCTGCACCCTGCATTTTCCACCTATTTTTTTAACAACTGTTGCAGAAGAAGCATTTGCTTTGAAGCATTAGTGGTAACAGTTGTGTCTTCAAACTTAAATGTCTGTTTCTTGGTCAATGGCCCTTGTTATGCAGTCACCTTAGGCTCAACTGGATTAGGAAGTAAAGCCTCAAAGAACAATGGGAGAAAGGTTTAGCTTCTTCAGCATATTTGTTTGGATAATTAGACTTGGTAGGATAGAAGGCTATTTGAAACCTCCAAAGTAAGGGTGGCTTTTTAAAAACCCTTTGAAGCAATACCAGTCTTCTACTAATTGCTAGCTTTACTGAAAAGGCCTTTCATGTTGACGCAGTCAGTTTTGCAGTGTTCAGGAAAGAGTTATTTTAGGTGTGCAGCTCTTAATTGTCTAGGCTGTTAATCAGCTAGACAACCCACTGCAGATCCCACTGAATCTAGGTAACGCTGACATGTTTCTTAGAGTTCAGCTGTTGTTAACTTTTGCCATCGCTTGAAGGTATTGTTCCTGTTCATTCTCTTTCTAGCATTTGTCACCTCTTACTTATATGCCAACAGTAGCTTTGGCCTTAAGTGTGGAGAGAGTTTTAAACTTTTTAAGAGGGAGGCAAAAAAATAAACAAAGGGGAGCTATTTATTGTGCAATTTACTTGGAAGGATTTACTAATACTTCTTCAGGGAGAGCATAGTTTTCATTTTCCATCTTTACTGAGAAGTTACAGTGTTTTCTACAGGATTCATGTGTAGACAGTTTCTGACATCAGTTTAGTTTGTTGCATTAGTTCTGGCTCTGTCTTTAGAGACCCCAGTGCGTTCAGTTGTCTTTCACATCTCTGTCGTCTTAGCATTGTGTTTGTGTGCTCTGATAGGTCTGTCACAGCACTTCTTCCTCTTGAAGAATTTGGTAGTGTGTTCATAAAAGTACTTCTAGTTAGAGAAGGTTGTGAGTGAGATGAAGACAAGCAGTTCAATCTAGATTTGAAAATAAACAGCGAGGTAGATTGTGGATAGGAGTGACAGTTTTGCTTCTAAGAAGAAAGTGCATTCTAGTTGTGGCAGTCAGAAAGCCTGGCTCCATACTAATTGTAATTGAATTGGCTTTGTCTTGGATTCAAACTTTAAATCTGATTTAGGAAGATGAATAAGGAGTTGTATATATGATATACAAACTTTTGCTCTTAAGTCTTCTCTTCTGAAGCATATTCTAGGGAGTGATAAATAGTTGTGACCCAAGATTCTCTGTATTAAAAAGGGGAATACCAGAGTGCAGAATATGAATACAGCAAAAAATGTTTTTTATAGTTCTCTCTGTAAGCAAGCAACTCCTTTGGTTTGGACTGTTTTGAATGATTGCTTCTATATCTTTGTGGTTCTATTTACAGATTGGTTATCTGAAAAAAAATGGAGACGGAACTTTATTATTTAGTGTAGTAAATTCATCTGATCCAGAAGCAGAAGGTAAATGCCATAATCTTTCAAGCAAACGTTTCTAATTTTGAGTGTTCTAGCAGATTTTGAAGTCTTAATTGCACGTACAGATCCTGTGTAGTAATATAGATGAGTTTTGTAAAAAAAAAATTACTCTCCAAACCATTTTTCCCAACAGCTATATTTAATATCTCCAATATAAGATGTTTCTCTTTTGCCTTTCAATTTTCACTCTTCAGATGCTCTGTTTTACTGATGCTAACAGTAAGAAGGTAAAATGGATATCTATTTCTAAGCACATATATTTTGCTATAACTTTACAGAGAACTTGGAAGACAGGCTTTTGCTCCAGGTACTCTGTAGTGTTAAAATCTAATAGACAAAAGGTGAATGAAAGCGCTGTAGTCCTATGTAAATGTGCAATGCACAGATGCAAATACAGAATCATCTTTTACCTTTTTTAATTTCCTAATTTAAATTATTAGCTAAATTTCAGTTTTAAGTTAATTAGGTTTTGCTAATTGTTTTTCTTCAGTTCCTTGATCTTTTCTGTGGGTTTTTGTTTGTGTTACTGCAGTACGTTGTTTATATGTCTTATGCTTTCCACTTTTAGTTTTGAGCTCAAAATGCAGAAGTTTTGAAAGTTTGTAATGAATGAAATGTCATAGTCTCTATGCTCCTGTATGTCATGTCGATTTAGCACTTCCTTCTGTGTACTTTTTGAACACTCATTCACAGCTTACCTATTGTTGCATTGATGAAGGCATGAACCCTTTTGATTAGTCACATTTCTGATGATTTTTCATTGGGAGGGACAAGCCTGTAATTCTGTTACTGTCTAAATTCCTTTTCATTTGGTAGTAAATTCTTCTGCAGTGAAATTGAGCATTTTGGCTGCTGTCATGCCCTTACTTATTTCTGGAAAAAAAAAAAAAAAAAAAAAAATGTGATTTAATAGCTCTGAAATCATGCCATTGAAAATTTGTACAGTGATGGTAATGGGAGCAGAGCAAGCTTTCACTGTGTGCTGTAAAGTACTGTACTGCTTCCTGATATTTCTGTGCTCCAGAATCTTTTTTGATTGTTTGTATAGTTAACACTAGTTACATTGAATTTACAGCTAATACTATAATCTGAATTTTTGTTGTAGTTCTTTTTTTTTAATCCTAATAAGGTTCTAGGCATAAACTTGCTTTCTCTTGTTCAGTAATTGAGCATAATTGCCATTAGATTCCATAACAGCCAGAGAGATTTAAAATAACTGGAAGTGTCCTAAATGTTGTTGGGATTTTTTGAGTTTAAAAGCATATTCCAAATTATTTGAGCCATTTTAATTAAGCAATTCTCAGAACTTTAGAAGAAAGAAGTATTGCTATAGCCATAATGGTAATTATCTTAATAAGGTTCTTTACATGGTGTCTGTGTTTCTACAGACAGCTACCACTTAATCAACATAAGAAATGGCTTTTATCACTTCATAGTATCTGGATCTTGAATGTTTATGAATTAGCTGATAGAACAATTTCAGATACTGCTGTATACTTTGAAAGTGAAATAACTAAGTAAGCCACAAATCTTGTGAATAAGAGATGGAAACGTATTTACAGCATGTATTTGAAATTTAAATGGAGAACCTGAATTACACTACGCGTTCTTAATAAAAACGTACAGATTAAAAAACACTTAGCCTTTATGTTAACTTCAACTTTTTAAAATAGAAAAGTCTAAATATTTAGCATAAATAAAAGTTTAAACATGAAATGCTCTTCTAAAAATTATCTTCTTTTAAACCAAATTATTAGAGGAAGAGACTCACCCAGTGGATCTGAGTTCATTGTCAAGCAAATTATTACCTGGCTTCACTACACTGGGCTTTAAAGATGAACGAAGAAATAAAGGTAAATGCCAGAGAACATGTTTTAACTTTGTGTTAATTATTTGAGCAATTTCTTGATATAAAATAATTTCAGATTATACCTGTCTCTAAATGAAAATTCACTTGGTTATTTTTATAATATGTAATTATTCCATTTACAGCAGAATGCAGTTTTAAGTAAATTGACTTTTTTGCTTGTTAAACATAACTTAATTAGGAGTTTATGGATTAATGTTTTACCTTAGTGTTGTAGCCACACTAGAAGCTTTCCAATAGTGGTACTCCCTTTTCTCTGGAGGAGATAAGTTTTCCTGAGCAACTGTGCTTAGAGTTGAGAAAAAAACCTTTTGGTCATTTGCACTTTTGTATCATATGACAAGGATTTCACAAACTGTGGATTTTTTTAATAGTTTCTAATTTGCTCTCCAGAAACTCACTGGCAAACAACAGTGAAGTAGACACATGAAAAAAAGCAGAAATATAAAAGGGAACGGGGTGATGAATCTTTTTTTGTGAGAGTGGGGTGGCTGACTTGGTTCTTTATTTTCTAGTAGTGTAAGTACATTTATTTATATGGTTAAAATAATTGTACTAACTCTAGAGCCTGGAATTGTCTTTGAGATATTGCTCTTGATTTCAGTTGGAGGGAAGAACACACTGCACTTCCTGTATCTGTTTCAGAAAACTAATATTTTTTTTTTCTTTCCTCACCCCTAAGTGATCTTTTTCTTCTGTCTGCTTAGTAACCTTTCTTACAAGTGCTAGTACAGCACCTTCCATGCAAAACAACTCTATATTTCATGATTTGAAATCAGATGAAATGGAGCTCCTGTACTCGGCATATGGTGATGAAACTGGGATACAGTGTGCCTTAAGGTAGGTGTTTCCTTATTAGGAGGCCTAACTTCTCATAGCAATTTTATGAAAAGCAATTCGGACTAAACTTTAACTAGGAGCCTCCAAACCCTGATATTTTTTCGAAAACTTGTTATAAAAATTAATTCACTATAAAATGTGAAACTAGCTTTCATCCTGGTTGGGAGAGGGTGAGGGTGGAGGGTTTTTTTGTTGTGTTGTTTCATTTTGGGTTTGGTGTTTTTTTTTTTCCATTTGCACTTCTAAGTTACCTTGCAAGGCTGCTATGGATCTTGTTACTAGGGTCTTTGACCACAGCATATTATATGTGGCTAAAGATTTAGCATTTTGCTTTAAACTCAGCAGTAAGGAGGTTTGTATATGCAAGTAATAGATTTCAGTGACTTCAAGGAGTTTCAAAACAGTTAAAGCTACTAGAAAAGGGAAATACCACTTTTCCTTAAATTGTCATTCTTGGAGAGAGAGAATTAATCTCAAGCTTTTTTCTTTGTGGTTTTTTCTTTTTTTTTAACCCGCTACCAATGATAGTTCAAGTGGAGGGGAAAAAAAAAAAAAAAAAGAAAAGAAAATTCTACCTAGAAGGCCTTAATTGCTTTTCTGAAAATGCATAAAAATGTAAAAGAACGAGGAAAATGAAAATGTAGGTGTAATGCAGTGTAGTTGGGGAAAACCATATTATAAGTTGAAATATTTTTTACAAAAGTAAACATTTTCTGTAATGCTTATATCTCCATTCCTACTAGCTTACAAGAATTTGTGAAGGATGCTGGAAATTACAGCAAGAAAATAGTAGATAATCTTCTGGACCAGATCACTAGTGGAGATCATTCCAAAACTATTTATCAGCTAAAGCAGGTGCGTCCTTGATGTGCAGAAATGTCACAAGTTCATCATAACATGAATGGACTGTTTCTGTTCCATTCCAAAGAAGCTGTGGCTGCCGCCTCCCTGGCAGTGTTCAAGGCCAGGTTGGACGGGGCTTTGAGCAACCTGGTCTAGTGGAAGGTGTCCCTTCCCTTGGCAGGGGAGTTGAAACTAAATGATCTTTAAGGTCCTTTCCAACACAAACCACTCTGTGATCCCTGACACGGTGGAAATGAGATTATGCTACATCTCTGCAGACTTAGAAGTAGAAGAGGGTGGGTGATGTTTGGAGAAAAGGAGACAATAGAATGAAAAATACAGAGGATTCTTCAGAATCTTCTGGGTGTTTTTTTCCAGACCCTATTGGAAAAAGATTGTATATGAGACAGGAAGAAATGTAAAGGATTAGTGCAAAAAATTCAAAAGTTCAAAAAGTTCAAAACCAGTATTTTGAATATTCTACATCTAGAAACGTGTGTATACAACTCAGTGAACTTAGCTGTAAAATAAAACATGTGCCTTTTTTACCACCATGTTTTATGAATACTGTTTCAAATGAGGATTTCTGAATACCTTTCAAATGGTCAGTGGCTACTTACATTTAGAAATGCTGTTTGATTGTGATATATGCAGGTATGTACAGATTTTGTGCAATGAAATGTGTTTCAGTGATGATGTGCCATGGTGTTTTATGCGTGAGTATTTTGTGCTGCTACATTTGAGTGAGAATGAATATCTCTGAAAGTGCAGCCTTAAAAGATTTGGAATCAGAAGTTACTGAAGTAATGACTGAGATACTACACTTGAATGTGAAGTTTATGGGCAAAGAAATAGTGTGGGGAGACCCAAAGATTAGTTAAAATGCGTAATACTAAAATATTACAGAACAGTAACTGTTACGTTGTAATTGCATTACAGATATGTGAAAGGTATCTGTCTCTAACCCCATTTTGTGTGTGAAGTTTGAATATACTTGAAATTGTGCAAAAGAGGTCTTTCTCTTACATTGAATAAAAGTAATTTTTAGTATTGTGTCTTTCCAGAGGCGAAACATCCCAGTAAAACCACTGGATGAAGTTAAAGTAAGTTATGCTGATACTCAGTCTTTTTTTTTTTTTTCTTTTCTTTTAACTGGAAAAAGTGTCCTGGCACTTAAAGTAGAGAAAGTGATGGTCTCTGGGCTTCCAACATTCAAATTCCTAATTTTATTTAGTGTGCGTGTGTTCTGTATTATATAACAGAAAACCTTGGTAAGTGGAGTATATGATAAAGAGGCTATTAGGTTGGTCCTAAAGATGCTGTCCTAAGAGGCTGTCCTGATTAGTTCTAAATTGTTTATGCGAATGTATATGGTCACCCATTAGAGAAGAGCTAGTCTTTATTTTTTTGTAAAGGACCTATGCAAACATCACAAAACACGATAGTGTTCTGTGGTGGCCTAGGATCTCTTCATGGTAAACCAGTAAATTACACGAACTGAAGAGTGTTTTTAGAAAATAAGTGTTAAGCTGTGAAGTGCTAAAATCTAAAATATGATTTGGTTCTTTAGGTTTTGCCAGTTCTCATAAAAGAAGAACACAAGTTGCGTAATACCTGTCCGGATTCTTCCAAACAGATTATGGTAAAATGGTTTGTGTGTTTAAAAAAACAAAACAAAAAAAAATGGAGTATTTTGAGACATTCATTTTGTTTCAGTGCAAGGATATACATGCTCTGAGGTAGGAGATTAAAATTACAGTATCTAGAATAAACTTTCAGTACTTAAAGTGGATTCTCTTGACACTCGCTCTGTTTCAGTTAGTGGCTTTGTCTGTCTTCTTGTTCTGTATTTTCTAGTTTAATTCGGCATGCATAACTAAATCTGAGGCAGAAAGACCACTTAGGAATCTGAAAGATAATTGATGAATACTGCTGATGAATATTTGAGGTTTGAGGTGCTGTAAAAGTGGAAAAAAACAGTACATATCAGTTTTACCGCATCCATTGAAAACATGTTAGAAAGTAGGGGTAAATAATGCGCATCTTACGCTTTCGCAGCTACTAATCAAATCTTTCTTTAAGTGGTACAGATTTTACCTTGCAAATTATTTGTGACAACAGAAGAGATGCACTGCATTCCATGGCACCTCACATAAAAAATTACATGGATTACATTATGGCAACTAATGACATTTATGGTTTTATAAATATATCTTATGTTTTGTGGAAAGGTTTGTATTTCTGTAGAAGGTGTCTGGTGAAGTTAATGCATGAAAGCGCTAAGTTTCATTTTTATATTTCTAAAAGATAATACCTGGTTGTGTATTTACCTGCATGTCTTATTCCTCCTGCTCGAATAGGCAACCTCTGAGAATTCTGTTGGAATGCGTTGAAGTGTAATGATTTTTACTTTGATCTCTTTACTTTTTGCCATTACATAGCAGGATTGCAGCAGGGATGGAAAAAATGAAATTGTTGTAAGTGCAGGCTGTATTTCGTTATCCAAATGTATAGGAAAAACTACTTGAGAGACCGGCTCCAGCTGATACTGTGTATAGGGAGGCCCACCTTACTGGTTTTATTAGTCACATACCAAAAATTTCAATAAATCCAGTGTTGCATTGAAAAGGTGAGGGGGGAAAAAGGGATCCCAGAGTGATTCATGATGGGGGCGACTGGTAATTCTTCCTCCTTGCCATGGTTCTGCCACAGCACAGGGATGAGTTGAGTATGTAATTGAGTCCCAGAGGATTTGCTAATGTTGGTTTCAGCAGTCCTGGATGATGAGATGAAAGATTAAATTTAGACTACCCTGGAGATCCCTTGCCATTCATATGACTGCTCAGTCCTGGGACCACGTTTGAGCTGCTTGTGAGTTACAGGTTAGCCAAGATGGTTATGGATGCTCCAAAGTGTTGTGGTGCACACCGACAGTATGGATTCATGCGTTCGCATTAAACAGTTATGACAGCTTGTCACTATTGCTAGTCTTTCTGTTTTTTGTATTTTAACAGGTTGGAGAATCTGCTGGAGACAGTAATGCTTCTGAGTTGGACTTTCTCTCTATGAAAACATACTCAGATGTATCTCTTGATATTTCTATGTTAAGTTCATTAGGTAAGTAATTAAATATACAAGCCATCAATTATGATTTAGTTGTACCCTTTAGGCAAAATAACAGCTGGATTTGCTAAGAATAACAAAGTTCGAAAAGTAGTAGTAAGTCTACATTTGACATAGGTAAAAGTCTGTGGATGGTACCAGATAAATGAAACCTCGGTCTGTTTTTCCTTTGAGACATCCATGTGCTTAGCCAATCTAACTTTTCCTGTACTACTGAAGAAACCAAAGTATTTGTACCTGACAATTTTGATAGCTCTCTTGGTTTTTATGTGTTCATAGTAACATAAATTTTAAGAATCAGCGTGGAGCTTTGGCTCAGAAATGTTATTGCTTCATATGCTGTCTTTTGAAATAACTTGGGAAGTAGGTAAGTATGTGAAGCTCAGTCATATTGCCACTTGGAATGTCCCAAAACAAAAATCAAAAGAAACTTCAGGTGTTGGAAGAAAGACTTTAGCTTCAAATAGGCAGTTGTATAAAAGTACTGGGATGTTTCAAATACACATCTTTGATAGGTTATCCTTCTTTAAATACTACCAGACATAATGTTCCTGTTTCTGCAGGCTGTTGAGCTGGTCAGAAGTCTTCAAAAATGTCTTCACAAAAAACCCCAACTGCTAAGGTTTAAGATACTTTTAATTCAGAATGTGAAAGATGCCAAACTATCTATTATAAAACAGCCAATGTAACTGAAAGCTTAAAGAAACAAAAAAAAAATCTTCAAATTTCTCCCATAAATGCAGTATTCTTTGAAAAGCAATTGTAAGCTCTGATTATGCTGTCACACACTAATTTTATTGCAGTTCAATAAAAAAAATTAATAAATACCTGTTTTATAGATAATGTTTAGACATACCATGAATTTCTTGCTCCACTGAAAGCTGCTTATATTTTTCTTCTTTGATCTTTCTGTAAAAAAAATCATACTTCTAGATTACTTCCCAGAGAGAGTTTATGGCATTACTACTTACCGTAATTCTTGTAAAGTTAGCAAGGTCTGCATTGAAGACAACGCAAAGAGAAGGGAAAGAGTTTATTTTCCTGTTTAAAGTTGAGGGAAATTTTTTTAAGTCTTCAGATGAAAGAACAGTGTGTGTTGGCACATACTTCCAGTTCTTTCCAATTTCACAATTTTATTTGGCTTAATATAAAATCAGTGTAGCTGGGGAAGATACTGTTCTTAAAACCTGCTGTGATGTAGAATTCTTCACATCCATAAATTAAATGTTCTATTTTATATTTTAATAATAATATCTATTTATATTTTAATAATAAACATTCTATCTATATTTTAAGTTAGGTATTTAATCTTTTCACTGACTTCCTCTCCTTTGCTACATACTAAATGCACTATTTCATGTCTGGAGTTTAACAGATGAGGAAGGCAAATTAAGCTCTTATAGCTGTTTAAATACTGAGAGTCGGTTCAGCTTCAGCCATTTCTCATGGCACTCTCCTTCATCTTCCAGCATTGCCAACTGCATTTCAACATGTGTTTCTTGAAACTGAGAACAGATCTGCAGCTGTTGCCTTTTAGAGGTGCAAAGGAAAATGCAAGATTGAGGTCTTTTGTGAAATAGGCAACACTTGTGATAATTTATTTTAGAATTTTTTTACAGTGACTCGGTAATTCCTGAGTCAATCTGCATGTACTAATCATGGTTTTTGGTTGGTAACTGGTGGCCCGTAGGGAAAGTGAAGAAGGAGCTCGATCATGACGATAACCATTTACATCTGGATGAAACAACTAAGCTGCTGCAGGACCTCCACGAAGCTCAGGCTGACAGAGTGGGATCCCGGCCATCATCCAATTTGAGTTCCCTCTCCAATACCTCTGAAAGAGACCAACATCATCTTGGTAAGGTTAGCTGTGTCACAGAAGTTGCAGTACTTCTGCTCTAATTGAAACTGGTTAATTTTTTATAAATTATTTATAAAATTATAAATTTATAAAATTATAAAATATTAATATTTTAATTTACATAAATCTTTGCATGAAACTACTCTGATAAAACAATGTGCTGAGTGACTACAGGATCATGTTTTAATTTTTAAGTATGCATTGCAAAGGCAACTTAAAGACATGCTTTTGACCTGTAGAATTAAGGACACTAATTGTAGTTACTTATTTTTTGATTTGGCATGATTGAAGTAATTGTGAAGTAAATTGACACTGACTGGCAAATCCTTATATGCACTTGTGTTTTATGCTCTTAGAAATACTAAGGAGTATATAACGTTTATTTTACTTCCACATAGTTGTATACAGCGAGTAACAGGTGGGATTCTACAATAGCCTTCCATTGTCAACTGTAAAATTCAGCAATAAGACAGGATGATAGGGTAACATACCACTTAACAATTTGGTGTCATTTCTAAGAAGGTAGGAGATGTTGGTTTGATGATAACTCAATTACTTTATGTATAATTTTTCAACAGAGTAATAGAATAATGGCTGCTTTTTCAAAAAGGATTTAAATTACTGAAGAATCTTGTAATTTCTTTTTCAAAATCTCTTGTTTAAATATCATTTAAATGTCTGTCTTGCTTTAAAAGTCTGAAAGGAACATGTAGAATAACCATGCTGTTTATATACATAAGTATCTCTCCATTATTTTTCTGTACTTGTAAAGTGTTTGGTGGGTTTTTTTTTTCATATTCTACAGGAAGCCCTTCTCATCTGAGTGTTGGAGAACAGCAAGACATGGTTCACGATCCCTATGAATTTCTTCAGTCTCCGGAAACCTCAAATGCCACTACTAACTAATCTGACATGTATTATATGTATTTTATATTTTAATTGTATTATGTTTTTATAAAGTTTTTGTCCATGGCAGAAACCTCAATTTTTTCCTCTTTTCTGTGAGGATTCCTGTATAATATTATCATACATGCTGGATTAAACAAAAGAAAAATACCTACTTAGTACATCATGTTGTTAGCAATGTACCGAAACCTGCTCTTGATTTGTTTGTTGAGGGAGGTCACTGTCTACTGATGTGTGAATATTGACTGAAAAACAACGAATAATGTGTTAGAAAAACTTGTATTTTATAGAAACTAAAAAGTAATAACTTTCCCAGTATCATGGCAGTGGTCATGAAATGTTACTACTAGAATTCTCTACCAGTTCTGTTCGGGTCTTTAACATCTTCAGGGAGGAATATTTTATTTCAGCAGTGACAGAACTGCATGAATTGTGATCATTATGTTTCCCATCTCCTAACCCTAATCTGTAGAAGTTGTTTCTGCTTCCTCATACTCTTAAATCTCTTTTTAATCACTGTAGAGAATACTTAATTTGAGTTACTTGCATTAAAACACTCACTACAAAAATCCTACCCTGGATCTAAAAAAGATGGATGTTTTTGTGATCCCTTGTGTCTTGAAACAAAGAAAATATATTTTTTAATTTGATATGTATATTTACTTGGATGGAAAAAATACTGGATAAGTGTGCTTTTCAGTAATTTTAAAATAAAACTTTTATAATTCAGTACTGATGTAACTGGGGCATTTTGTACCATTGATTTGTGTAAGTTGGACAAATTATGAATTTTCAATATTTTGTAAATATTAATAAAAATACAAAATGACTTTTGATGTTTGCAAATATCTTGTTCTTGCCAGGAGATAATTTGCTACCTTAACATTACTAAGTCTAAAATACTGGAGGGTTTTGCTCTGAAATTTTGTGCTGCTTCAAAAGATAAATTTCGTCATGCCACATACAGCTGTAAAGAAAATTAACTGAATTTCTAGGAACCAACACAGAAGTCTGTACTATTTATCTATTGCAGCTTTAAATGATGAAGTGTGTTTTTAATCAGTCTGTAAGCTCTTCGGGGTTTTTTTTATTTATTTACTTTTTTACAGAGTGCACATGTTGGTCAAGAAAAGTTGGGATGGCACAGCTAGAATGGGCAGGAGAACTGGTAGAGGTCATAGAGCCAAGATACTCATCACATGAGTTATTGAGGGGGGTTGATTACTTTTGAGTGTACAGTGAAGGTATTCCTAAGTGCAAATGTGTAATTCTGTGTGTTTAAGCTCTTCTTCACACCCTTACTGCCCACTCCCCCCCCAGATACCTCTGAATATAGTATCCTTTAACATAAAATCCTTCCTCAGCAGCTGCTCTTAAGCCTACAAAGCATACAGTCAAGATGAAAAGGGAGGAATTGATTCCAAGGCCCCGCTGTCATTTTCCAGAAGGCTGAAGGGCAGAGGTTGCAATTTTTGCTATCTTTGACGTGCTTTCAGAGCTGCAAGAGAAAAATATGAATTTGGACCTAGGTTCAGCTCACCTTAGTAGACTTGGTTTTGTTATATTGCAGTTAACATGCCCTTGTGAAATGGTTGTCAGGATAACTGCACTCCCAATATTTCTTGTCCTGTCCGTAGGCACTACTGAGAAGAATGTCTCCCTCTTAACTCCCTCCTGTCAGGTATGTGTACACATTGATGAGATCACTCCTGAGCCTCTTTCATGATGAAGAGTCCCAGCTCTCTCAGCCTCTCCTCATAGGAGAGATGCTCCAATCCCCTCATCATCCTTGTTGGCCTGTGCTAGAATTGCTCCAGTGAGTCCATGTCTCGCTTGTACTGGGGAGCCCAGAACTGGACACAGCGCTCCAGATGTGTCTCACCAGTACTGACGAGAGATGAAGGATCACCTCCCTCAACCTTCTGGCAAAGCTATGCTGTATGCAGCCCAGAACACGGATGGCCGCCTTCGATGGGAGGGTTCATTGCTGGCTCATGGGCAGCTTGTAGTCCACAAAGGATGCCAACGCCCCTCTGTGCAGAGCTGCTTTACAGCCAGTGGGCTACCAGTCCAGGTGCAGGATTTTGCATTTCCTCTTGTTGAACTTCATGAGGTTCCTCTCTGCCCAGTTCTCCAGCCTGTGAGGTCCCTCTGAATGGCAGCACATCCATCTGTTCTGTCACTCAGCACCTCACAGTTTTTTATCATTGGGCCCTGGCTTTCTTAACCCCATCCCTTCATGATCAGCCAGCATCTCTATGCTCCTCCTGGGTCACCTGCCCCTGTTGCCACCTCCTGTACATTTCCTTTTTATCTGAGTTCAGCCAGGAGTTCTTTACTCATCCATGCAGGCCTCCTGCTACCTTTACTTGATTTCGTACTTGTCAGGATGGGCTATTCTTGAGCTTGGAGGAGATGATCCTTGAATATCAACCAGCTCTTCTGGACCTCCCTTTTCTCTAGGGCCATATTCCATGGGATTCTTCCAAGGTGATCTCTGAAGAAGCCCATTCTCCTGAAATCCAGGTCTGTTGGTCCTGCTTTTTTGTCCTGCTACCTCCTCTTAGCGTCCTGAACTCCACCATCTCATGTTCACTGCAGCCAAAGCTGACCCTGCCTTACAAATGAGGAAGAACTCCTTGGGGGTGTGGAAGTATCAGGTCCAGCAGAGCACCTTTCCTTGTTAGCCTCTCTATCACCTGTGTCAGGAAGTTGTTAATACACTCCAGAAATCTAGATTGCTTGTGCCCTGCTGCGTTGTTCTTCTAACTCACCATAAGTGATGAAAATATACTTGTAATATCTTTCTGATAATTTGCAATGTTTTAATTTTCAGATCCAAAACTGTTTCTTGTAATCACAAGAAATACTGAAAGATACCCTTTGAACATACAGATTTAATTTTTTCTCTTTAGCTACCATAAATAGACCTTGGCAATAAATGTGATATACCAGGATGTATTATATACAAGTGCATCTCTCTGTACTACTTGCTACTCCATCTCATATTGCTTAGCCCAAAGATGTAACTGTGGCAGCTTTTTCTTTTGAGACAGCCATAACAAACTCGTACAGAAAGTTAAATTCCAAAGAAAATAATATTATGAACACAAAGTAATTATATCAACACAGATATTCAAGCTTGGCAAAATCCTTAATGAAGTGAGTAGAAAGGGTGGCTATGGGGGCAGGAAGGTCTTCTCTCAGGAGAAAGCCACCAGACAGGTTCATCTTGTCTCTTCAGCAGTGAAACTGCCATTTTAACGAGAACTTATATTCACTCCTACTCCAGTTTTCCTTATGCATTCCCAATGAATATGTAAGACATGGTGAGGTCAAAGAATCCCATAAAGTTTTCTCCCACCAGGCAAAGGACTTTTATAGATGTTTGTGTACGGTAGTTCTTCCTCTTCTTACATACACTTACTCATGAAACGGTGGAGTACCTAAATCCTAGCACTTCACAGATCGGGGGAACTGTCCACACGTCAAGCACCATGGAAAACAGAAATACAGAGAATATATCGAGAGCTGGGCATTCGTAACAACTTGCCCTGCATCACAAAACAATTCAGTTCTATATGGAAGCAGAGAAGGAGAGGGGTGTGTGTATTTGAAATCTAATTGCAATTAGAAAGAATTGCTATTGAAAGAAGTCCCTTAAGGGAGTTACTTGGATAAGATAGACCCAGGCACTTTCAGAAGTGCATAGTAAGAGGACAAGAAGTAACTGGCACAAGTTGCAACAACAATTCTGACATTTTCTGATCAGGAAAAAATTCTTCACCATGAGAATGGTCAAGCATAGAAACAGGTTGCCCAGAGAGGTCATTTAATCTCTGTCCTTACAGGTTTTCAGCTGGATTTGGAAGTTAGTTCCAGCTAGCTTGGAAGCTAACTTTGACTGAAGCAGGAGATTGGACCACCAGAGGTCCCTTTCAATTTAGCTTTTTCTAAGATTCTGTGATTTATCTGCTACAACCATGAGATCATCCTCCTGAAAGGGCCTAGATTATAGCCTTCTGAAATAGCTTTCTCTGAGAAATGGTGAGAAACCACTGGGATTTTAATGGAGAAAGTAGCTACACTCTCTTCAGTTTAGTTTTATTACATTGGGAAGGCAAGGACTCCAGCTATGAGTAGGACAGACTAGATGGAGGAATCTGGTCTAAGTAATAATTGTACTGAGAATGTGGATATTGACTGGTAAATGCTGTTGAGACATACTTAATCTTCAAGATTAAATCAAAGATTAGATTAAATAAGATTAGAAATTTCTCTTTAAGATGAAGATAATACTGTATGGTAACATTTTGATAGAATGACTTCAATCAAGCATATTTTTTCATAGTCTACCTGGGTGAATCTAGGGAAAGATGACAGGTTCCACTGACATCTTATTTAAACATTCATCTAGACTGCTAAACTGTTTTCAGATATGGATGCGAATACCTCTAACACTACTAGGAAGTCTCCTTATTATGGAAGACTTGAATTTTCCAGAAAGGTTAGAGAACAAATTTTGTTAATAATTGCGAATCCAGACATTTCTGGATGAAATTTCCACTAACCATGTTTTCACTGAAGAATTGCTGAGCTAACTCTATTGATTGCTATTTTAGACTTGATTATGATAAGTAATAGAAAAGAGTTCTTTAGGAAATCTTTGGGTTGAAGAAGCATGACTTGATTTAGCTTGAGCATTTAACTCAATAGGGTAATAATTGGGTCTAATAGGGTAGACCTTTCACAAAAGAGTTCTGTTTCTGGGAGAAATGAAAGTAAATTTGTCACATTTAACCATGACCCATCTGGAATCAAACTGGGAAACTTACTGTCCATAACAAAGGTTCTGTTTTGCAAGAAGACAAACTTTGGTGATGGGATACAGGAGCCAGCTGGTATACCGTGCTACAGAGCTCAGCAGCTTGGAATTTGTGAATATTTGGAATCTTTTAATCTGAAGACACTGAAATGATCAAGCATCTATAGCCTAAACAGAGGAGGAAAGTCTCAGTTCAGATGTCTTTATTCTCAGGATCCTCACAGAGAGTGTTCAGAAAATTAGTAAGGATTGCAATGATAAGTAAAGATACTGGTTGGAAAATATAAGGAAATATAAAACAATTATTACCAACAATGAAGTTGATTTAGACCTTTAAAAGATATTGAAACAAGTTTAATTAGTCGAAGTACAGTAACACAGGGTTCTTAAATGAAGGAAATGAGAGACCTCCATTCTATGGCATGTTCAGGCTTGACCCCAGTGATGCACAAGTCTGTAGCATAAGCTATTTCCCTATTTATTTTCATGTTTACCTGTTTTTAAAATTATGAGCTTGTGGACAGAGTTGTGTTTTGAAATATCCATGTGCAGCTCAGCTGGAACTGAGTATTTGGACTTGCCTGTGCAGGACACTTGCAGCTGGGGGGTGACTGCTCTTTAGCCCTGAAGCTGGAATGCTGTTCCTGCTCTAAAGCACACTCGTGCCTTAAGGCAAAGCCCCTGATGCATCTTCTGTTGACAGGTGGTCTGAACTCCATCCAGTACTTTGGATGATTCAGGGAGCAGCAGAGTCCTGGGATCTTTCTTCAGTGACATTTTTCTCATTCACCACAGGAGCTCCAGAATCTTCACTGGGTCTCTAGACCTGCCCAGCCCCAGGTCAGCAGAGGCCTCTGCCAGCCCCACCTGTAACTCCTCTGTTGGGCTCTCCTCTGCACTCGCAAGACTTTCAGCAGGAGCTGGGCCTTCTTACAGCTTGCAGGTCCTGCAAGAAGAAATAATGAAATAAGCAGTAAGAGCAAAACGACTGTGTCCTGCCTGGGAAGCAGTGGGTACTGTGCTCTTTCATAGAATCATAGAATCACAGAATCATAGAATCATTCAGGTTGGAAAAGACCCTTGGGATCATCGAGTCCAACCATCAGCCCTACTCTACAAAGTTCTCCCCTACACCATATCCCCCAGCATCTCATCTAAATGACCCTTAAACACATCCAGGGGTGGTGACTCCACCACCTCCCTGGGCAGCCTATTCCACTCTCTGACCACTCTTTCTGTGACAAATTTTTTCCTAATGTCCAGTCTAAACCTCCCCTGTTGCAGTTTAAAGCCATTCCCCCTTGTTCTGTCACTAATCACCTGTGAGAAGAGACCAGCACCAACCTCTCTACAACGTCCTTTCAGGTAGTTGTAGAGAGTGATGAGGTCTCCCCTCAGCCTTGTCTTCCTCAAACTGAACAGTCCCAGCTCCCTCAATCTCTCCTCATAAGATTTATTCTCCAGGTCCTTCACCAGCTTTGTTGCCCTCCTCTGCACTCGCTCCAGCGCCTTGATATCCCTCTCGTATTGAGGTGCCCAAAACTGGACACAATACTCCAGGTGTGGCCTCACCAGTGCAGAGCACAGGGGGACTATCACCTCCCTACTTCTGCTGGTCACACTATTTCTAATACAAGCCAGGATGCCGTTGGCTTTCTTGGCCGCCTGGGCACACTGCCAGCTCATGTTCAGCTGCTTGTCAATTAGAACCCCCAGATCATTTTCTTCCACACAACTCTCCAGCCACACCTCCCCAAGCCTGTAGCGATGCATGGGGTTGTTGTGGCCCAAGTGCAGGACCTGGCACTTGGCCGTGTTGAAGCTCATCCCATTAACATTGGCCCACCGATCCAATCTATCCAAGTCTCTCTGTAGACCCTCCCTAGCCTCATGAAGATTGACACTCTCGCTTAACTTGGTGTCATCTGCGAACTTACTGATGATGCACTCTATGTCCTTATCAAGATCATCAATAAAGATGTTGAACAGAAATGGTCCCAACACCGAGCCCTGAGGAACACCACTTGTGACTGGCTGCCAGCTGGATTTAGCTCCATTGACCACCACTCTCTGGGACCGTCCATCCAGCCAGTGCTTGACCCAGCAGACCGTTTGCTCATCCAGGCCATGGGCACCCAGTTTTTCTATGAGAATTCTATGGGGAACTGTGTCCAATGCTTTTCAAAAATCCAGGTAGACAATATCCACAGCCTTTCCCTCATCCAATAGTCGGGTCATCTTGTCATAGAAGGAGACCAGGTTTGTCAGGCAGGACCTTTCAGTGTGGATTCTCCTGCGAAAGTGTTACACATTCTGCCCAGCTTCTTTTGCAAATATATATTCCTTTATTTCTTTGTAGATGTTGCACTACGTCAATTGTATCAGCTGCAGAATCCTTATGCAGAGAGAAAGGCCATGCAGGGGAGCAGTGCACTTTTTTTCCATGTATGCTGGTACCTGAATTGGGGTATGGAGATCTTCTGTCTTGCTCCTCCCTCCACGGGATAGATGGGAAAAATAAAAGGTAATGTCAGGAACAGTTGTTTGATAAGGAGAATTAAAGTCTTACAAAGAGAAGTTTTGCTTCCATCTCTACCCTGTTTCTTTGTTTTCTGTTGGTATGAGCTAGAAGGTTAATACTGAAATTCCCCTCTGTGTGACTACATCTTGGTTCATGTAATTGTGTTGAGAGATTTGAATGTTGTTTTGAATCTGATTCCTTTTCTTTCCTTAGATGACAGACCCAGAAACAAGGCAATTAGCCATTGAAATGTGAAATAACAGTATTTTTTAAGATTTGTTTGCTTAATATTTTTTTTCCCTTTTGGGAATGGAGAAGATATAACTCAAACTTGAATACTGTACTTGACTGTTACTATTATGTCTCACTCTCCACACTCAGATTTTTCTGTTCTAATACCTTTTACGGGTCGGAAGTTAATTAAGTGATAACTGGTGTGGAAGGATTATTTTGTAAAAATATGACCTGTTTTTTTTCAGATTGCTCCAATTTCTTCTAACTGCTCTTGCATATAATGTATTTTCCCCAAGCTTTTGAGGATACTCCAAAGATGAGCAGCAGCTGTGGAAAGGGAATCTATGCTAGATGAAGTGCAAAAGTTCTATGCTTAAGGGAAGTTTTTGGTTGTTAATAACTTATATCACTACCTCTGCTGCACATGCATTTTCCCATCAGTTGCAGCAGTGCTGAAGAAAGCATACAGCTAAGCTTTTCTATTTGGGAGTTGTTAGAAATGTGTGTATGGCAATGTGTTTAGGCTGCTTTGCTGCTCATGCATTCTGATTCATCGCGACCTATGGGTTCTTGGAAGTAACATCTATGATCTGCTGCACTGTGAGAGTGTTGACTGTTGGAAAGTGTTTGCATGGTCACACAGCCTTGTGTCTCCCTAAAAGAATTTTCACTGAAAAGTATCTTTAAAACTAATGTGGTTTTGGCCTCTAGTACAGTAAGTCTGTAATATGTATGGTAGTTATAATTTGATTCCTGTAACACACTCTAAGTTTACAGTTAGTGAGGAAATCTTTATTAAAACACTTAGTGTTGAATTGCCTACCTTAGCTCTTGAATAAAATTCCACAGTAGAATGTTTAAAATATTCCTCTAGAGGAATGGGCTGATTTGTTTTGGTATTTGCTTAAACTTCTGTGTGTACTATTGAAAACTGAAATAACATGCAGTGTCTTATTTCATATCTTCATCTTGGGTTTCAGACAGAATGCATTCAAACTTTCTGAAATTCTATAAATCACCCTTTATGGGCTCTGTGGGTTATATGTGCAAAAGACTGTATATTCTTTGCATCATTACCATATCAGGAAGCACTTTGTGCCTGGGGAAGGTTTGCTTATTTATTCAGCCTATCTGACCCTTAAGCAATGTCAGTTATGCATAGCAATCTCTAACTGCAGTCCTAAGGGTGCTAGACAATCCTTTTAAGAGGCCTACTGCCTACATTATCCAGGAAAAAAAAATGCTTTTAAGTCAAAACTTCTTCCTAGAAGCAAATATAAATGTTTTTGTTTGCATGCTGTGGTGTCTTCCCATAAGTGGCAGACATTGGCTAGTGTCCTCTTTGCCAAATGTACTGATGCACATGACTGGGCACACTAAATACCTCAAGAAAAGCTTTCATTTTTCTTTGAGAAATCTCATTCTCCTATATTTTATAGAAATGTTGGACTCAGACTTTGCAGCCTCTGGTAAGAAAAAAGGAGTTTACTGAAGTTTTAAAATAAGTGGTTGATGTGACTTCTTTCAGTTCGACTTGGTTGTAATAGTGCATTTTTACTGTTTCTCAAGCTGAAAGAGAATCTCTTGCTCCTATTTCTTGTGGCTGTTTGCCTGTGTGCCTTTCCTTATGCCAGTGGTATGCTGTTGCATTTTCCAAACAATTCTGTTTTATTTCAAGAAAAGGTTTAGGAAGCAATTCTGCCAGTCCTGTTGTTACTTATTTGAAGGAGAAAAAATTCTTAAGCCATGTCCCATTTGCTCCTGTCTATGCAGGCTGTAAGATCATATTAAAATACATTGAAAAGCTTTGAAATAATAAGTAATGGCCTGTAGTCTTATGGTTGTATATAAACATTAAGAATTTGAAAAACTTTACTTAGTACTGTGGGTTTATTTAATATATATCTACCTCTCTGTTTCACTATAAATACACTAGAAAGGTACAGTTTTTGAAGTTTATCTCGTAGACATTTCATGTTTAGCTCATTTGGAAGAGGACCATATGTTTATGGCATACATTTAAATCTGTAATACATGACATGCATAAAATCTCCTAGCTAGGTGGCACCATATGTCAACAGACTTTATGTGAGTTACTATGAGTTTGAATTTATGTTTCTGATGCTGTCATTAGAAAGAGAGTTGAATTTCCCAGGTTATTTTTTAAAACCAACCCAGAGTTTCTATAACAAATTGAGAAAATGAAAAGCATTTGTTCTAAATACACCAAGGGATTGTAAGGAAACACTGAAGACTGATTTGCAATTTATTTTTTTTCTCTAATAACTGCTGTATCAAAAATTGTGTTAAGTAAGGATGTGAGCAATGGTAAGAGAAATCAGCTCTGTTCTTCCACAGGCTAGAAATGTGTCAGTGAAAACAAAGAATTGTCTAAATAATTGTGAAAATGTTTTTTTTTGAACACCTGTCATCAGACATCTTCAGTGGTAGCAAAGGAAATGTTGAGAATGTATTGCACACATTTGCAAAAACACCTTTGTAAACTGACTCAGCATGAAGCAACTTTCCTCCACTGTCTGTTTTGAGATACACAAGTATAGGGACAGAATTTACATGAAACTATTAGGAACAAATGAAAAAAATCTTTCTAATGTGCCTCCTTCACTCTTTATTTAAAATTTTTAAAAAGAAATGAAAAAACACAGGGATATTTTTTAAAGACAGGTAGTTCTTTACTTTCTGGCAGATGAATTGCTATGACAAGAGATTAATGCAGGCAAAACCTGAACAGCTGACCAGCAGAAATAACCTGATTTCTCCAACCCTACATTCCAGGGTGAATAGCTGATCTTTACCACACTACTCCTTTTTGAGTTTGTTGCTTTGCTGCTTTTTATCTACCTGAGTACAGTAGGATTTGGAGTCTACATACTATTACTGCTGCATGGATGGAAATATGCTGGGTTTTTTCTGTATCTTTTTTTTCCTAACCTTTTACCATCCTGCTTGAGATATGTTTTATTATAAAAGCTATTCTGTGTCCAGATAAGGGGAGGGGAGGATAAAAACACCACCCACTTCACTAATTATGCTAGAAGTAAGGGCTAGAGCATCTCCAAAGGGATGACATTTATTCCCAGTGAGTTTAAACCCTCACTTGAATGTTGTAGAACTGGGTTTATTTAGATTATTTGGGTTTATGTTGGTTCTCATCTTGCAGGAGGGTATTGTGTAAGCAACTCTGTGTGTGCACATAATAATGTTTTGAAAGATCCTTTAACTTGGTGGTGGCTGGAGGAAAAGGAGCATAGGGTGGGAGAGGGAGAAAAGCCACAGTTGTTTGGAGGCCAGAAGACAATGCATTGCAGTTGAAGGATTTTTCCTAGACTGATCAAAAATGACTAGATGTCTTAATCACAGAAAGTACCCTCCTACAGAGAAATGCTTGTCTTTGAATTAGCAAAACAGGCTCTTTTTTTTAGATCATGAGCCTTTCAGGTACTGGAAAAATAATATCCTAGGAAGAAAGCATATCTTTACATGATTTTCAAAAGTATTCTTCACTGTGCACACTTTCACTCCCTACTCTATAGCCCAGCTAGCAGCGTAGAAAAGAAATCAAGTCTAAGCAGCTCTTGTCACATCACTTAAAACTACAGGTGAGCGGTTGTCTTGCTCGCCACAAATCTGCAAGAAGCCAGGTCAAACTGAAGATCCTCCTCCACATATTTGATAAAGGAAACAAATACACAAAGCAAATCTCCATGTATCTCCATGACTGCCCATCATGGTCTGGGTCTCTCTACTCAAGAGACATTAGGTTACTATGGGCTGTCATTATGTGCTTGGAATGCATTCAGTGCTGCTTTGTGGGATAACATATGACAATCCAAGTATGCTGCCATTGTTACTAGGGATTTATTACTGGAAATAGAAGACTTGATGAAACGTTCTTTATACTTAGTGATTTGGCTCACAAAGAATTTGAATGATAAGACTGGATACTATTTTTGCAGGGGAAAAACCTCAGAAGCAGCCCGATGAAAAGCAGAATGTCCAGCTCTATTTGCTTATGGGGCATTCTGTCCATTGCATGATTAAAAATCAGTGAATCTGTAGTGGATTTATGAACTAACAATAACTTTATTTTTAGAAAGGTCAATATGGATAACATGAAACACCTTGCAATCTGATTGCTTGTTCTTTGGTAATTCAGTACATTACATAGCACAGTCTGAAGTTCTGCATTATGTCCAAATAAGACTCTTTTCCTTTTACATGGGAGAGGGAGAAAGGTTTAACAGCATAATGAGAAAGAAAACACTGATAGGCAGTATTTCATCCAGTTTTTTATGTACAAAACATAGATTGTTGCTAGGAGATGCTAGGGTGTCAACAGAGCCCTCTTATGACAGTACTGTAATTCTTGCTGAAATAGAGGTGGAATAGTCAGCACGGCTGTAGGTCTTATGCCTAAGGTTTTTTGCAATGTGTTTAAGAAAATAGTCTATTAATTGTGTCCCTTATTTTTCTTCTTTTGTAAAAGAAATAAAAGTTTAACATACCCTGGAAAAAACAGGATGTTGATGAATGCCATGCTTTTATATCTGAGTAATTAACAGTCTTGCTGAAGCTCTGATGTGCCTGCAGTCCTGATTTTTCAATCATGTGCATGCTCTGGATTATCATTTGAGGACTTGTGCTTTAACTATGTCATGTCCCACAACCATTTGATTAGTCTTTATGTTGAGAGGAGCCACAGTAACAATACCATGTTTCACATAACCTATGTGTTATGTAAGTTCAAGTGAAAGACACTAAATTCACCATATATTAATGTCTGCTCTGTATTGAAAATGTCATAAAAGTCTACAAATTAAGATGGATATGAATGAGTTGACTGTGAAATATATGTGTAATGTTACAAGTACCGTTGCATTTACAATGCAGGTGAGATCTAGGAAAAGAAGACAGAGATCTGTAAACTCAGGAGCATGCTGTATTTCTTGCTCAGGAATTCTTGAATGAGATAACAGGTCAGGTTGTCCACTGAGAGGTCTTCCCATTTCTCTCTCTGGAGGAGGAGATAGGTCTAAGCTAGGAAGACTTGAAGAATCCTACTACCTGTTGTAAAGCCTGATTTTTATGACATGTGCAAAATATAGTTATATTCCAAAGCTGTAGAATGTAGTAAGAAGTTTTGATTCTAACACTAATAAGAGTATAAAAGAAAACACAGCCAAAACAGGCATTTGTCACCTATTTGGCAAAGTATTTTTATGTTCTAGCTGACAGAAGGATTTAAATATAAGAAATATTGACACTCTTTTTTTTTTTTCTCCTTATTTTTTTGCCTCTTTTAACACATATTTGAAGGGGCAAAGTCCTAAAACTGCTGTATCTCTTCATTGTTCCTTTCTGAATTAGAGTTTTTTCACCAGCTTAGCTGCTGTTCTCTTTCTGATGAAAAATAATTTTACCTAAATATCATAGGAAATAATTGCATTTGGGCACACAATGAGACTTCCTGGACTGGTGAAGAAAACACACCTTCTCATTGTCCTTCTGTTGTGTAGTGAGCAGTCATTCTCTTCAAAATATTGGTAATTGCTGTCATGACAACAAAACAAAAACATGGTGTGGCAACTGTTTTCAGCATTGCATATGTGATATCTCTTTCTGACTGTAAAACACTGCAGTTTTTAACCAGGACAAGAGGTGTCCTCTAGTTTAAACCTAGCACGCAGAGAGAATTTTTTCTGATCCAGGTGTGTGGGGTTTTGTTTTGTTTTGTTTTGTTGGGGTTCTTTTAGGCAGATGGGTAACAGATTAATTTTTAGAGGTGGGAGGGGAATGACAGGCCAACCGGTGCAAAGTAATCAACTTGTTCCTAGCAGCTGTCTGCACTAGGCCTGAACATCTCTGCGACTAACTGGGATGGGGTTGGCACTGAAATTCTGGGGTCTCTGGCAATAACCGACCTAGCCTTTGTGTTCTTCAGCACAAGAAGAACAAATCAACAAAGTAATACAGGAGCTTCACAGAAAGTGGTGATCACACTGCAACTTGTTGAAAAGGTTTCTCAGGTGACTGTAGCAAAACAGACACGAAAACAGTGGGAAGAAGGGTGAGATAAGCTGTCAGGGAGGGAATACCTTTGTGAAGAATGGGGGAAAATTATGAACCAAGAGTTCTATGGCTTTTGTGTGTGACTTTGTTCTTGAGCTTCTGCAATTACAATTTAATGGTAATGCACCTTTTTTCCCCTGCCTTCTCTGTACTATCTAACTACAATGTGTAAGAATTGTAAAGATCACCCTGTAACATCCAACTCTGAGGAAGACAGTTCATATACTTCTGGATATTAGAGAACATTTCATTGTAAGTGATTGTCTTAGGATGTAATTCTACTGAGCTGGGGAAGAAAATGGAGCTTGAGATTCTCTTCGGGCTGCAGATTTATTTCCTGTTCTGAAGAAGGCACGCTGACCTTGTCACATCTGGATTTGATTCAAGGGACAAGCCTTCAAAGAGGTGAAAGAAAGAAGATTGTAATGGGGGGTTAATTAGTTCCTAATACTATTAATTAGATTTTTAATTCACACAATTCTGTGGCATGTCACATACTGCCTAAAATCTGAGGAAAGGTGGAGAGTAATATTTAGCTTTCAGTCAGTAAGTATAAAAAAACCTGAAAAAGATGTTTTCTCCCTTCATAATGTTGAAAATACACTCTTGCCAACTGAGAGGGGAAGGTGCAAAATGAACATAGGTCTAACCTGCACAAGGGGAAGATAAGCTATGCTAGCTGATATTTTTCCTCTTCCCTTATGATACTGAAGCTCTTACCAATAAAATAATCATTTTAAGTCTTATGATACAAAACAGTTAGAATGGGTACGTACTTGATCACAGTATTTTCCTTTGAGTGACAGTCTGTCATTAAAACACTTGATGTATTCTTAACTTGTTTTGATACAAGTCACTGGTCTACTTTTTCTTCATCACCTTACTTTCTCACCTTGTTGCTACTACAGCTGACCCAGCAGTGCAAAATGAGTTAAGAAAAACTTGAATAATCCTGTTCCAGTCTTTGACAGAAATAAACATAAACATGTTATCCAGAATCAGTGTTGTTATCTCTGCAAAGCCAATGTATAAATTATTAGATTAAGGAAACAAATAAGTTCTGGGTTTTAGGGGAAGGGGATGGGTTTATCTGATTTTTTTTTGGTGGCTTGGCCATAGTGAGAAGACTGGCTGGTCTTTCCCACGTGTACTGACATTTAACATTCCGTATCTTTTATTAGAGCAACCTTTTACTATAATTTACAAACTCATAAGCAGAGAAAAGTATTCTGCTTTCAAATGTTTAGAAGTGCTTTTCTTAAAATAATTTTGCTATTTCAAGGAACAAAATTGATTAAAGCAGTGTTTCTATCTATGTTATAGATCCCTACAAACTTTTAAGTCTGTCACACTGTGTCTTACATGTAGAACTAGGCCATTGCAATATCAGAAATGTACTTTTTGTCTGTCTTGAAACTGGATCAAATTTAGTCACATTTTTACCATTTTTATTAAACTAAGGCTAAATTCCTAAATATTACCTGCACTGAGTCTATTTCTCACCTTCCTACAGTTATTACACAGTATCTTTGCCAACTTCCTTCCTTGATTTAGTCAGTGTTAGAAGGATTTAGCAAGAGAGTGCCTACGCTTGCCTTCCCCACTGCTGCCAAGGCAATAAGGAGAACAGAACACGTTGGACAAAATCCTAATCACAGTGAAGATGATTTGACTTAAGTGGAGGCAAAATTTCCAGCAGATATTTAGAATTCTCTTTTCTGTCCTATCTATTGCCAAACTATGAACAGTAAGAGGAAGCTGGTCAAAAGAATTTGAAAGTAGCTAAGAGAGAGAGGAAAATGGGGCAGGATGGGCCTTGGTCTTCACATTAAGTCTGACTCATTTTTCCTGTGAGCAACCAGATGGTGTTTCTTCCTCACTGCCTGGCCTCCACCTGAGGAGAGTAGCAGTTGCCTAAAGTAATAAAAATCTGTAGGCTGACCATTATTTAAAGGATTAATATCTGAAAAATTCAAACAATGAGTTGTGTAGGTCAGTAAGGCTTTGGAAGGTGGTCGATGCTGTTATAAAAAATGTAGGAGGAAAAGAGAGGAGACAAAAAATAAATATTTTGGTAAAATAACAGTGGACAGTCTGCCATGCTGTGCAAAGGCAGAGCTGAAACTATTTTATTGGAGTTTACAAGATACTTCTATTTTGACACTTGGAAGTGAAATTGCAGTTTCTCAAATTTGTTTGAGATCTTGTGGATTTGTATCTTTCCTTGGACGTGTTTGGACCTCTGCCCATTGGGTAGTGTGCCTTTTGTTGCATATTGTTCATTTAGCCAAACTGACTTGGCACCACACAGTGCTAGAGAAAGCTGGTTCCATTTCTAGGTCACCCGTTTGCTTTGTTATTTTGGTTAATCCATGTAGATGGCTCTGAAGTTAAGTATCTGCACCCTTAAGTGGGTATACATAGGGTTGCATTTTGAAATCTCTGGACAACAAACACTGCACTCTGTTTATCAACCACAAACAAGTTCTACCTTTTGGAAGCAGTGGCAGATCTTCACTTTAATACCATTATATACTAAATCAAGTGCTAAAAAAAAGGTTCTCCTTTTGTGCTTTGAGAGCAATCTGAAGCTCGTAATATTTCTGGAGGTTTTGTTTTGTTGTTAATTTTCACTTTGTTATTCTTTTTCAGCTGCCTCCAGAACCAGAGTACTGAGGGTTTTGTTTTCTTATCATTAAACTACAATGTGAAACCTTGTCCCATTGAACTCATGCACTACAGGTTAAACTGCTTCTGACATAAGTCACAGAGAAAGCTTTTAATGTCATTCCTGATAAATGAAATTACTGCATAATTTTTGGAGGATTAACATCTCATTGCTTCTTTTAAAACAAAGTTAAACTCCTCTGGGTCATGACAATGAATGAATTAGCAGCCTAATTTGCATTCACAGGCTTTCTTAGCCAGTAATGTGTAGCTTCTATTTCAAATTATTTGCACCTTTAGGTCCTCTGTTTTAAGGTGTTTCCTTTGTCTTAGGGCTTGGCCAATATTAATAAAATATAAATATTTATACTGACTCAAGCAATAGCTTAGCAACTGAGATAACATAGGAGGTTATCTCTAACATTCTGTTGTTACATGCTACTTTGCTTCCAGAAATACTAGGAAAGGCTTCAGAACAAATCACCTCTTAGCCCATTTTGATGTACAGGGACTAGAACATTGTTGAAGTTTACTACTAAACAAACTGCTTTACTGTGGCTTATGACACTCTTCAGTAATATTCCTGTGTAATTCAGGATGGTCTTGTAACTTGATTTAAGAATGAACTGAATTGATGAAGTTATAACATTGTGGCTGTGATGAACACGGAAATGCTTGTTGAGATTTGTACCAAATTATAATACTGTAGACATAATTTTCTAGCAGTCTAAGTTAGAAGATCATCACGGACTTGCTGTTACCTGAAGCCCTGCAGAGGTGTGGGGGGAGGGATGGATCTTATATCAGTATTTGTACTAATGTACTTCAGACAAAGGATAATGCAAATATGTTGCAATAATTCTCCATTTTAAAGTTCTTCTTTTGCTTCCTTTCTTTGTGTTTTGTGTTTTTTTTTTTTTTTATAAAAAGAAGCTAGATATGTCTATAATTTCCATTAATGTCTTTTCAATTGATGGAAAATATAGCCATACATTTAGTGCAATCTCTATTGCACTAAATAAACTGCAGGAGTTGTAAAAACTGCAGCAGATGTGAAAAAAATATTATAGTAACACAGAGTTTTTATCTCATTTGCAATATACAGTTCTGCCAGATAATCTGCAACATTTCTTTTTCTGAATGGTATGATGCATTGTAGTTTTCTACTAAACAGTTGCTAAGATAATTCTAACAGGAAGCCAGCAGAACAATGTTATGGCTAGTAGTATGGTAGAATTGTAAGTAAGGTAGAACTGTGACTAATACAACACTTGGAAGAAAGCTTTTTTTTTTTTTTTTTCCTCTCAAGTAGTGGGCTGGTACTTCTGTAGTCAGGCTCTAGCACTGATTATGTTGACTGTTCTACCCATTTATAAAGTGGAGGCAGGGATGGGAATACTAGAAAACTCAACAAAAGTTTCCTAGTGTCTGACCTTTTCCTACCTGGCAGTATTTAATTATAGATCACTCACCCTTGTCTGTATACTTTAGATATTTCTGGAGGCCTAGTGCAGGTTCTCAACTAGACTTCAGTTCATGCTCTGCAGCTCCAGTTTAGAAACTATTGGTGTTCTGATAAGTATAACATTTTTTTTCTCTCATTGACATGTCTAATGTTTGCTTACCCTACAAATTTTATCAGTTAGTGTCTCTTGAGAGTATACCACTGCCGTGCAGATCATGGTGGCTGCACTAAAACAAACAGACAAATGTTCTGGTTTCTACCTGCAGACCAGAGCCCCTATATCATGATTCGAAAATTAAGAAAGGCTGTTGTGTCTTTCAAAGGTATTTTCTTCACTCTTGGATTGCTACATGTCATAAATCTGGATTGCCTATGCAAATAGTTTAGTTATTACTAAACTGGGACCACTACTCACTCAAAAAATAATCCTAGAGTAGTCTCTATATAAAAATATTTTCTACCTAAATATGCAATCTTGTAGTCTTGAGCAGAAAGCTAAGGGAAACCGTAATCTGCTGTTAGGGGGACTGTATGAAACCAGGCTGAAATGGGATGTTTCTTGGAAATTTCTAATGTTCTGTTCTAGTGCTTTGAGGATTCAAGGATCAAGCCAGTTCCCAGCAAAACTTCAGAACTGTCACTGGTTCCTTTACCAGTTTCTCTCCAAGTCTTCAGGTAATGGACTCAGGTAATATTTATATGCAGAATTGCTGCATTTTATTAACAATTAGTTATGAGATGGTATCATAAAAATTCATTACCTCTGAGCTTTATTAAGCTAAGTAAGCTTTATTAAGCCTGGACTATAGTAAATTTTTAGCCTTCAGTCAAAATAATTAATTTTGTCCAAAAAATCAGGATATTTCTATTCACCTTCTCTCAAAAAATATTTGTCTGAACACAAGATATCTAATTATAATGAAATGCTAATATTATTATGTTTGCTTTATTTTTCTCTCCAGAGTTTATTTTAATGAAGATGACTATTATCCCATACAACTTTTTCCCACAGTTTTCATTTAGTTGGCATTGTCAGATTTCTACTATGGAGATCAAAGGAAGGTAACTGCTGTAGTCTCCTCCATAAAATTCTCATCATTGTCTCATTTCTTGGAAACTTTTGCTAAAAGCTTTATGATAAAGTGACAGATTTTATAAGTGAAAAATATCTCAAGTAGATTTGAAAGAAATTATTTATGGCATCTTTGAATGGTAAATTTATTATCAAACCAGTTGATACAGGTTGCATATTGCTGTCCTCCTTGGTTCCTCATTTCTTCTAAAATTACTGAACTACTGATTTTTTTCATGACAGCAGAAATGCTATAGAATGCACTGCAGGCATTTGAACTTCATCCAGCAGAACATACCTGACCATGTTTAAGCAATGAAAAAAAAAGTGATCCTTTGCAGGATATGTATAGGGTAATTAAAGCAAGATATGGAATCATAGAATCATAAAGGTTGGAAAAGACCTATAACATCATCAAGTACAACCATTAACCTAGCACAGTCAAGTCCACCACTAAACCAGATCCCTAAGCACCACCTCTGTGAATCTTTTAAATACCTCCAGGGATGGTGACTCAACCACTTCCCTGGGCAGCCTGTTCCAGTGCTTGTTAACCCTTTTGGTGAAGAAATTTTTCCTAATGTCCAATCTAAACTGCCTGTGGTGCAACTTGAGGTCATTTCCTCTTATCCTATCACTTGTTACTTGGGAAACGAGACCAACACCTACTTTGCTACAACCTCCTTTAAGGCAGTTGTAGAGAGCGATAAGTCTCCCCTCAGCCTGCTTTTCTGCAGGTTAAACAATTCCAGTTCCCCTGCCACTCCTCATAAGACTTGTTCTCTAGACCCTTCACCTGCTTTGTTGCCCTTCTCTGGACATGCTCCAGAACCTCAGTGTCTTTCTTGTAGTGAGGGGCCCAAAAATGAACACAGTAATCGAGGTGTGGCCTCACCAGTGCCAAGTACAGGGCGATGATCATTTCCTTAGTCCTGCTGGCCACGCTATTTCTGATACGAGCCAGGATGCTATTGGCCTTCTTGGCCACCTGGGCACACTGATGGCTCATATTCAGCCAGCTATCAACCTACACCTCCAGGTCCTTTTCTGCTGGGCAGATTTCCAGCCACTCTTCCCCAAGCCTCTAGTGATGCATGGGGTTGTTGTGACCAGCACTTGGCCTTGGCCCATCGACCCAGCCTGTCCAGATCCCTCTGTAGAGCCTTCCTATCCTCAAGCAGATCAAAACTCCTGCCCATCTTGGTGCCATCTGCAATCTCACTGAGGGTACTCTTGATCCCCTCATCCAAATTAAAGAGAACTGGCCCCAGTACTGAGCCCTGGGGAACACCACTTGTGACCAGCCACCGACTGGATTTAACTCCATTCACCACAAATCTTTGGGCCTAGCCATCCAGTCAGTTTTTTATCCAGTGAAGAGTACACCCATCCAAGACATGAGCAGCCAGTTTCATCAGGAGAATGCTGTGGGAAATGGTGTCAGAAGCTTTACCAAAGTCCAGGTAGACAACATCCACAGCCTTTCCCTCATCCACTAAACGGGGCACCTTGTCATAGAAGGAGATAAGCTGAGTCAGGCAAGACCTGCTTTTCATAAACCCATGCTGACTGGGCCTGATCACCTGGTTGTCCTGTACGTGCTGTGCAATGATACTCAATACGATCTGCTCCATGACCTTCCCTGGCACTGAGGTCAGACTGACAGGCCTGTAGTACCCCAGATCTTCCTTCTGGCCCTTCTTGTAGATGGGCATCACATTGGTAACCTCCAGTCAACTGGGACTTCCCCAGTTAGCCAGGACTGCTGATAAATGGTTGAAAGTGCCTTGGTGAGCACTTCCACCAGCTCCCTCAGTACCCTTGGGTGGATCCCATCCAAGGGATGGGATTGGACTTGTGTGTTTCTAAGTGGTGTGGCATCTCACTAACCATTTTCCCATGGATTATGGGGGCTTCATTTTGCTCACTGTCTCTGCCTTCCAGCTCAGGGGGCTGGGTACCCGGAGAACAACTGGTCTTACTGTGAAAGACTGAGTCAAAGAAGGCATTAAGTACCTCAGCCTTTTCCTCAACCTCTGTCACTATATTTCCCCCTGCATCCAATAAAGGATGGAGATTTTCCTTAGCCTTCCTTTTGTTGTTAATGTATTTATAGAAACATTTTTAATTGTCTTTTACAACAGTAGCCAGGTTAAGTTCTAGTTGGGCTTTGACCCTTCTGATTTTATCCCTGCATAACCTTTGTAGTCCTCTGGAGTTGCCTGCCCCTTCTTCCAAAGGTCATACATAAACTCTCCTTTTTTTCCTGAGTTCCAGCCAAAGCTCTCTGTTCAGCCAGGCTAGTCTTCTTCCCCACCAGCTCCTCTTTTGGCACATGGGGACAGACTGCTCCTGTACCTTTAGGATTTCCTTCTTGAAGAATGCCCAGCCTTCCTAGAATCCTTTTCCCTTCAGGACTGTCTCTCAAGGGAATCTGTCAACCAGGCCCCTAAGCAGGCCAAAGCCTGCCCTCCAAAAGTCCAAGGTAGCAAGCCTGCAAACCCCCCTCTTTACTTCTCCATGAATCAAAAACTCTATCGTTTTGTGATTGCTATGCCCAATGGCCTCCAGCCATCACATCACCCACAAGTCCTTCTCTGTTCACAAACAACATGTCCAGTGGGCTGCCTTCCTTAGTTGGTTCACTCACCAGCTGTATCAGGAAGTTCTCTTCCACACACTCCAGGACTCACTGGACTCCTGGACTGTTTCCAGAGAGGTATTGTATTTCCAGCAAACCTCTGGTAAATTGAAGTCCCCCACAAGAACAAGGGCTAGCAATCATGAGACTTCTCCCGGCTGCTTATAAAATATTTCATCTGTTTCTTCATCCTGCTTGGGTGCTCTATAACAGACTCCCACCATATCTGCCTTGTTGATCTTTCTTCTGATTCTTACCCATAAACACTTGACACTTTCAACACCATCATCAAGCTCTAGACGATCAAAACCCTCCCTAACATGCAGAGATACTCCACTGCCTCTCCCTCCTTGCCCATTCCTTCTGCCCATTCCTTCTGAAGAGTTTATAGCCATCTATTGCAGCACTCCATCTATTGAGTCATCCCACCATGTTTCCATGATTGCAACTATATCACAGTTTTCCAGTTGCACAATGGCTTCCAGCTCCTCCTGTTTGTTGCCCATGCTGCATGCATTGGTGTAGATGCACTGCAGATGGGCTATGGATCCCGCCACCTTTTTTGGGGGACAAGCCCTAATACCTATGTGACTTTTCTCAGGCACTTCCATGGTTTCTAACATATCAATAACCTTTGTGTCTTTACTACATGGATCTCTGTCCTCTATGCCCACTGAGATCGCAGGCAGATCTTACTGTGTGCAAGGAATTTTTCTGCATTTTTATGAAAGAAAAAAAAATTGCTTTGATATTTAACTTGAGCCTCACCTCAATCCCTGGAAAAGTGATGGAGAAAATCCTCCTGGAAACCATTTCCAAACTACTTAAGGACAAGACAATGATCAAGAGTAGTCAACATTGATTTACAAAGGGGAAATCATGCTTAAACAACCTAATAGCCTTTTACACTTAGGTGATGAGTTTGGTGGGTGAGGGGAGAGCAGTGGATGTTGTTTACCTTGATTTTAGGAAGTCTTTAGACGCTGTCTCCCATAACATCCTTGTAGACAAGCTGACAAAGTAGGGACAAAATAAGTGGACAGCAAGGTGGATTGAGAACTGGTTGAAGGGCTGGGCCCATGCAAAATGTTGTGGTCAGTGGCACAAAGTACAGTTGGAGGCAGGTTGCTAGCAGTGTACCCCAGGGGTTGATACTGGGTCCAGTCCTGTTTAACATCTTCATTAATTATCTGAATGATAAGGCAGAGTGAGAAGCTCAGCAGTGTTGCAGATAGTACAAAACAGTGAGGAGTGGGTGATGGAACAGATGGATGTGCTGCCATTCAGAGGGACCTCACAGGCTGGAGAACTGGGCAGAGAGGAACCTCATGAAGTTCAACAAGGGGAAGTACAATGTCCTGCACCTGGGGAGGAATGACCCCATGCACCAATACATGCTGGGAGCCCACTGGCTGTAAAGCAGCTCTGCACAGAGGGGCGTTGGCATCCTTTGTGGACTACAAGCTGCCCATGAGCCAGCAATGAACCCTCACATTGAAGGCGGCCATCCGTGTTCTGGGCTGCATACAGCATAGCTTTGCCAGAAGGTTGAGGGAGGTGATCCTTCATCTCTCGTCAGTACTGGTGAGACACATCTGGAGCGCTGTGTCCAGTTCTGGGCTCCCCAGTACAAGCGAGACATGGACTCACTGGAGCAATTCTAGCACAGGCCAACAAGGATGATGAGGGGATTGGAGCATCTCTCCTATGAGGAGAGGCTGAGAGAGCTGGGACTCTTCATCATGGAAGAGGCTCAGGAGTGATCTCATCAATGTGTACACATACCTGACAGGAGGGAGTTAAGAAGAGGGAGACATTCTTCTCAGTAGTGCCTATGGACAGGACAAGGGAAAATGGGCACAAATTAAAACATGTTTTATGGGTTGCTCAGTTTTGATACTCTCTGTTGGGCTGAACCACATTCCACTTCCCCCATGCTGTTCCAGTTAGCTCAGGAAGACATTACTCTCCACTAGTCATCTCAAGAAAGACTGTTTATACAACCTCATGACATACTAGTACAGTCATGTATCTAAAACAAGGATTACCCTCCAGTCCCCCTTGTGTTGAGATAAGTTCAGCTTTTTTTATAATAATTGGTGGTCATTCTTTATAGTGTCCCTGAGATAATTATTATTTTGGTCATCTCCTCTAAGCCTTCTTCCATTGTTGGGATGTGTTGGTTGATTACAGTGGTTCATGATTAGAGCAACTAAGCAGTAAGGAAGAATAGTCATCCACTGAGCAAAATATCAGGACTTGAAGATAGATAACTTAATTAAGATTCAAGTGAAATAAATTCAACCTACAGATATATATCTTGAAAGCTGCAGCTGCAAGCTGTCATTTATTGGCCTCCTTTCCTGTGTCATTTTGCTGCTCTTCTGCCAGATCTCTTTTGTTGTGTTCTGAGCAGTTTACTCTCTTTAGTAGTTTATTTTAAATTTTTATCTTATTTTTGTTTACTTTTAAAAGTTCTTAATGAAGTCTGAACTCCTATGGTTTTGTATATTCCAAATTAGGAAAAATATTCTATTTGAAAATATGCAATAAGATGTATTTTAGACATGGGATATGGGGATGTTTAAAACAGTAAGCATTACTAATATTTCCCCAAAATGGACTGTTTCACTGGCTGATTATTAGATTCTATAAGTTTACATCAACTTTTGTTTGATTGCAAACAGAATCAAATTAATTGAATTTGTTCAATTCCTGATCTATGACCATGAAGAAAAAGCTTCAGTTTAGACCTTGCTTGGCTTTTTTAAAGGGTGGGCAAGGAGCAGGGAGAGAGAGAGACAGAGAATAAAGACGGAGATATAAAATAACTTATTCAACACAACATTTATAGATATACTCCCACACACTTGTATGAAAACTCAACTGAAAGCAAGCTGTTTTGTCACATTTCTAAACCAAATCAGAACTAATAAAAACTTTTTGTAGTAAAATATTCAGTTGAGGACATGAAGAAAAAAAATAATGGAATTGTAAAGGCATGACTTTATTAACTGTAAGAATTTCTTTTCCAGTTTAACTTGCTAATATAAAAATAATATTTTTAATCTGCTTGTTATGATCTTCTCTGTATTGTAAGGATTTCCTGTTATCAGATGTAGATTTTTTGTTGTTAAATAATTAAAAAAAAAAATCCCTTGTTGATTTGCATTTCCTTCTAGAAATCAGTTTTATTGCTCCTGAGTGCTGACAGAACTGATGGAGACCATCAGTGCATTTTAATTTTGTTAATTTTGAGGTACGGGACCACTGAAGGCTCTTTAAGGCTTCCTTGCTGAACTGCTAGCTATATCTGGGTCTGATAAAGACAAATTCTCAGGAAAATCCTCAGCTGCAGTATAGCAAAACACTAAAACTCAACAACCAACTTCGTAGAAAAAGTCAAGATGTAAACTATGAATTTCAAAGAAATATGTGACTAAAATAGCATATAAATGTGTGTTATAAAATTACATTTTTTGACAAAAAGAGATAAAGCTGGTAATAAGTTAGCATAAGATTATTTTTAAATTATTAACTCAGCGTTTCACTAATCCATATATGAAGGAGAGATTTTGAAATTTCAAAATTAAAAGGAAAGAGCAAGTTTTAAAAACTATTAAAAACATGGGGTTTAGGGAGTTTTTATTTCAAGTTTTCTCTGGAAAGTGGAAAAAAAAAGATCTTAGATCAACCATAACTGTAGATCAGCCTTGCTATACTATTTGACTTAAACCAAAAATATTTAGTTTTGATTTAGATAGCTTTAAGGTCTTCTGTTGATATTTAAATAGAAATGTAAATTTAAAGCAAAGTTCAGATTCTATGAACTGTTCTGGTACTCCCTTTTCCATTAAATAGAATGAATGAAATTCCACTCTTAAAAGTAAATATACCCCCTCTTTCATCCCCTCAAATTCTCAGATTTTCCAGGGTTTAACTTTGAGACAACCTGGAACTTGCCTGAAGCCAGAGATGGGGAAAACATTGTTTTTCCTGATAGGAATGGTAGAATTTTTTTGAAGTGATTTTTATTATTTCTAGACTCTAGCACTCTGTTTTTGTAAATAAGATTTACAGCAGTTTGAGGAAGAAAATAATTCTTTTCAACACTTGACAAAAGTTATGAAGCTTAGCTTTTCTTTCTTTTTCACTTTAAACTATGTGCTATAGGAAAAACTTACACAGCATAGAGAAATAAGTAATCTGTATTTTCTTTCCCGATGCAGCATTTTGAAATGAACTTCGTAGGAAACATGTATATGATCTCATAATAACTGTGTGATCATTGCACAAAACAGTAAAGCAATGAGTATTTTCAATAAGATCAGAAACCTTAATTGCTCTAAGGGTTTTTTTTCCGTTGCTATCGTGATTCTGAGAAAACTCTAAAGCAACAACTGAAGCAACTTCCTGCCATGGAAGCAATCCAAAAATCAAAACAAAAGCCTCCTACAGACTGGACATGACGTCCTGGATTGTTATCATTCAGCATTCATGTCTTAGTAAATTAGCAACCTTTCCTTGTTATAATGCCTAGAATGCTTCAGCTTCTTGTCTAAGGGCGAGAGAGCAGGTAAGTGTATTTGGGGGAAAAGTATTAAAATCTTTTAACTCACTGAAACTGCTTCCAGTTTTACAACAGAGAAAGTGGGTAAATGGTTTTGACATACTTAAAGCAGTCACTCGTGTTAAAAAGGCATCAGTACTCTTAGGGAAAAATGCACTGTGTCGCTCTGAGTATCTTCTCCTGATGAAAATTACTGACTTTATTTTCATTCCTCCTTTCTTTGGATAAGTCTTCTGGTCTGTGGGGATATGTCCTTTATTTATTTATTTATTTATTTACATTTTAAAGGTCTCTGAGGGTTTGAAATTCGCACCCACAACTGCGAATCCTGACTGATGGAAACCTCTCACTCAGTACACAATCTCATTTCATACTTAATCGCTCTCACCAATCCTACTGATGTGTGAGAACTGTGAATTGAGACTTGTGAAGTGAAAGCTGTACAACTCGGGGGCTGCTCCAGACTCTGCAAATGAGAGCACTGACAGAGATTAGCAGGAGCATTGTCATGTTTCTGCTACTTCCTTTGTTTATAGCAAAGACTCCTGGACTCCTGAGTGGAGGTTTTCCTGCTGCTGATGGAATTCCTGAGGTCGGGCATAGGAATACAGTATGGCAAGGAAAGGGTGGGGAAAAAGCAAGTTGTTGCCACCTCTCCTAGTTCCCTTGTCTCCCAAACAGCAGCAGGAAAACTAAGCCAACCCTTCCAGGTCTTAACCACGTGTTCGCCTCATATTAGGCCATCTTCTTTTGCTGTTGGAGAAGCAATTTGGACCCATCCTGCTTACCCTTGGAGCAGCTGCATTCAGCCCTTGCCTCTGCCATTGAGAAATCTCAAGCCAGTTAGGAGGCAATTAAATGAGGAGATAGTAATAAGGCTGACATCATGGATGGGCATTTTTTTATGTTACCGATTCTATGATAAACTGAGAATTATTTTGATTTATTTTTGTATGAGACATACCCATATTTTGGTGAAAAGATTTGCTTTCAGAAGAGTTATGTATTATTTGAGAAATAATTCCCAGAAGTCTACATCTATAAAGGAAACCTGCAGACATAAAGTCTAGTCATCTTCTCTGTTAAAACTCAGGTTTGAAAATGTCAAACTATACTCATATCTTTAGTCAAATACCCTCTGTAAATGGTAAGAGAAACATGGAAAATCATCTGGGTGTTAGCAGAAATTTCAGAGAGAGATGTAAATCCGTCTTCAGAGAATTTAAAGCTAAACATATCATTTACTAAATCAAGTGACACTAGTCTGCTACTTTTTTTTCCCCTGTACCTACAGTACTGAAATGTTTTGGCACAGGTATAAATATTCTTCTCTTCTGCCTTGACACAGAACACTGGACTTGGGGCCAGCAGTGCTTGCAAATATGGTTGTCTAAATAATTGCAGAGCAGGGGGTAGAGGGCAAAATGTAAAAACTATACAAAAGCATTCTTGCACCCAGGCAAAAGAGAGTAGGAACAAAATTCAGAAAAGCGTGTTCATAATGTAGATTAAGCTTCATGTTATTCTTAGTAGAAAAAATAGTGGCAGCAGTGCAGGAAAAAAACTGGTATATTCTGTGGTTTCCAGAAATGATTTAGATGGTCCTTGAATTCAGCAAAGCCTGGAAACATTTTTAGCCAATGTGAGACATCTCCATGGGCCTTTCAGCTTAAAGAAGTCACTTTATACCACAGCAAATTAAAGAGATGGTGTTGATGAGCTATGGCAAGCAATTGAATTGCAAGGGTATTTTCCAAAACACTGTGCTTAGAATCTGTAGTGGCTCTTTCATATGTATGTGTCTACAGGATAAAGGTATTCCAACAAAATAAAATCTTTCTAATCTATCATGCTGCTCCTACTGCATTATATGCTGAAGATCTGAGATTTTGTTTGTTAGTTCTTTATTCTGCTCCTAGATACTGGCAACTGTTTGAAATTTCCTTTGTTAAATTGAAGGAATGTTTCATGTATTTTTTTTTTTTTTTCTGAAAGAGAAATTTTGTGGGTTTTTTTTCCTACCTTGCCTAGTCCAGGCCATACAGAACTGAAAAATTATTTTAAAATGGGAAATAAATAACCACAGAGAAGCGTTCCATACAGTGTCAAAACACTGGCATATCAGATGCTGAGCTCAGTACTTTCTTGCTAGTATTTAAAAATAACTTTTTTTTTTTTTAATCTGTGGAATTAGATTCTGCATGTTCTTCCTACAAATGGATTTGAAGCAACAGGCGAATTCACTTCTCTCCAGATCTTTGATTCAAGATTAAAATCTTTATGTGGGAAAAATTATTAATTCTGGAAACCTCAAAGATAGTATTTTGTAAATGATCTTTCATTCAGGATAGGTCCTTTAAATTTGAAGCTGCAGTGAGTGCTTGGGTAGGTATTTTCTGGAGTGCTAACAAAATTCTGAGAGGAAAGGTAGTTATAACTTCCTTTTATAGCCTTCATTCCAGTTCAGCATTGTTTTGTTCACTTACAAATTCCATGTAGCTTGTGGGGAGGGGGGCATTATTCCCCCAGTAGGTTACAAATGCCTATGTAAAGAAGTGGCCAAACTTGTTTCTGCAACCTGTGTTGCTGCAGAAGATAAGAACTGTCTTGTCCTTCTCCATTTTTGTCTGGACGGTATTGTGATACACTATGGAGGTGTGTGTGTGCATACATAACCAAAATGAATGTATTTTAGTCCACGCTGAAATGAAGTATACTTCAATCATTGATATGCCTAATAGGTAGGAGTTTTAAGCAGGTGCAAATACACTTTCAAATTCATGCATTTCATTAATTAAAAATTTGAATAGTAGGAAGGCCTGGCTGGCTAGAGAACAACTAATCCACTTCCCTAAACCTTAAATCTGTCTGCTCCTGTTCTGCTGATGAGCAAGAACCATAAACTTTGCTGATCTTTAGATCACAGTCTTGAGCATAAATGAAAAGTTTAATCAGAGTAAGTGTAAACTACTTTAGAGGAGTGTTTGTTAAAGTACTGAAAACTTGTAAATACAAAATTCTTCTGGTGGCATCCTGTAGTTCAGTCTGCCTTTTTTCCTACCAGTTTTTTTATGCCACATATGTATGGTGATGGAAAAAAAGAAATCCATTTTCTGTGTTATGAGAATACATACTGGGTTTCTCTGCTTGACTTTAAGTACCAGAAGAGCCATTTGGGTCTCATGTGAGCTTCATTAAAACCTCATGTAAAACAGAGAGAGTGATCATGTGGCTCTTTGCTGCCTTAATAGGAATAAGAAGGAAGACATTCTTTCCATGCTGATGAAAAATTGGTGGGACTAGAGGTAGATAATTTTGTTTGCTTGTTTTTAATAGGAACCCATGTGTGAGCCATTCCGGCATTAACTTGGGAAATAACTGCTGTGGGAATGAGGGACAGGATTTGCACCTTGGTCCCCCACATCAAAGGCTGCTGTCTGCAGTCAGCCACTAAATGAACAACTGAGTTTGCTGTGTTAACGTCCCCAAAATATCATGAGTTGTTAGTAGTCATTGACCTTCTTTGACTGTCCAACTGTTTTCATGAAGCGATCTTGTAGCATTCAAATTTTTAGTAGGTTCTGCAACACTTTACCTATCATCGATCCCTTTTACCACCTGGACAAAAACTGCTGGCTCAGTGGAATGGGGTGGAGCAAGGGGTTATTTCAGTGAGAAAGATCTGGAGACACTGAACTAAGAACAAGGTAGTAACAGGTTAGTTTGCAGGGCCTTTCCTTCACATTTAATTCCTTGACGTTCAGCTGCCTTTCTAAAGCTGGTAGGATCTGCAAGGGGCTGCAAGTCCTGATTAACCCTAGTTAAATACTGTTTTGAGGACCAAATAATGCAGAAGTCACTTGCACATTTTGTGCACTGGTGAAGTGCAAAGAATTGTCGGAGGTTACAGACAGTAAAAGATTGCTTTGAGCATTCTCAGATCAAGCCGCTCTGGTTGGGTAAGGGTCAGGAGCTTAATTAATTTCTTCACTATTTAGATGGCTATTTAGATATTTACACATTTAAGAGTGTAAGCATGAGATTAACTTTTTGTGTTGCCCTGTTTTTTGTAATTTTTGTATCTGTTTTGACAGGGCTTTCTGCCAAGGTCTAAGTGGCTGGAATATTCACTGAATTGAAAAATTGCTGTCAGTGTTTGTTTAACTGTGAAAGTATTTGTTGTAAACACCTGTGATAATCAGTTAACTGTGGCACTTCATGCAGTATCTGCTGAGATTAAGGACACAGTTTACATTGGAAGGACCTTTCTTTTTTAAAAAAAACCACCAAACAACAGAACAAACCTGTGTAACTTTGTTTCCTCATATCTTTTCCCTTTAATTACTTTTATAGGAATTCCCAATGTCTTTCTTTTCAACACTGGATCTAGCATGAAATTTTGTTTGGTGAGGGGTTTTTGTGCATTTCTTTTGTTGTTTGATCCACTGCCCCCAAGTACTGTGTGTCCTGAGTCAGATCTGTTAGTGCAAGGTGTGAATTTCTGGCAGTATCTCAAGTAAATACTTCATGGAATCATCTGTTTGTTGTTCAACTGACAGCACCCGTATTTCCCACAAACCAAGAAGAAAATAAACACTTTCACAGAATTTTGTTGAAAAATCCTGAGATGGAGTAGATATTGGTTTTAAAGGCTGGGTTTTTTGTTTTAGCTGATTCAGGATTCTTGTCTTAGCTTACTTACTCGCACTTCAGAAATATTGCCTGTCAACTAGGTAAAAGCAGAATGGTTTGTCAAAAAATATGGAGGCACTGAAATGTAGATTTTGTCATTCCAGAAGGAGTTACAGGAGAAGTTTAAACTACAGCCACCCATTGAACAGCTGAGTTAAGGTGTATTCAGTAGTTTGAAGGTATGTATCACATGGATGTCATAACATTTTTGTGTGGCAAATGTTAGAGTTTATTTCTTGTTCATAGGGAAAGGCACCTGGCGGGTGCAGTACTGTACAGTATGATTGGCAAAGCCCTTAAAGAAAGTTATATCCAAAAATGAAGATGTGTTATTTTCAGATGCACCATTTATTAATACTTGTTTAAATAGACACTCATCAGAGAAGACCCAGTTGTTTGGTGAGAATAGTTCTCATAGCCTTCAGATGGAGTATGCAAGACAGAGCACTTACCTTGACATTTTACTTAGCGTTGTTCTTAAAGTAGCCTTTGCCCAGTACCCTCTGGGACCATAGGTATGGGCAAGGTGCTTAGCAGGAAGAATTATTTATCAAGAGCATGAAGTAAAATTAGTGAGCCAACAAATGTTTTCAAGAATTGTTCAAGGGAGATCAGAGAATAAAGAAAATGTTGCTTGTGTTTTTTGTTTTTTTTTTTTTAAGGAACTGTTTATTGTTGCACTGTATTGTGACCTATTGAGATGGTGTGTCCCTACATATCTGGCCTTCTTTGCTGGCTCAGTAGAAATGTTAATCTTCTCTTGTGTGCACACGTACTGTCTCTCACAAAATGTCAAGGGGGATATTTGTACCTCCAAGATACCAGTCTGACTATTTTTCTGCTGAGTGGTTGGGGTTAGCAGTGTCTGGAAGTGGATTGTTGTGGAATGTATGTAAAGAGAATGATGATTTCTTTATGATGATTAAAAATAGAGTCTAACTAACTGTCTGTGCCTGCCTTGTTTGTTCCCCATACAAAACAATGAAGAAATTTTTTTTAAAGGCCTTGTAAAAGCATTAGCCTCTCTTCTGCACCAACCCCTGATGGCTTACCCTTCACTTACTCAATTGTTTGGGTTATGTTTACTAGTCATTATTGACCTCTTTGTTAACATAGCTACTGTTGACATCATTCCTTATCCAACAGAGATAAGCCCTTGTGTTCTGTTGCATCGTTACAGGGCAGCTCTCCAAGTCCAGATTGTTCATCTATATTTGAAATATTTATCTTTCGAGCTTTGTAATAAGACTTGTTTACATGGGGGAGGGAAGGAGAAAAATCCCTGTAAATGAATGCAGTAGTCTCAGTGTAAAAACAATAATTCAGTAAGATAATAAGGAGAATGTGTTTTCCAGCTGCTGTTTGTAGATCCCTGTTGCTAGGGTGCTTGATATCACAGAGTATAACCTTGTCCCATGGTTACAGTTTGGATATCTTTGCTTTTCTTGACAACGAGGTTAAAGACTATACCCTCATCACTTATCTGATTAGCATTGGCTCAGAAAATTAATGCTAAGAGAAATAAATCTTATCCAGCCCATGTAACCATCAGGATGTTGGATTTCATTAATGAATTGTTAAACCTGTGAATGACTCATTGGAGGGGAGGACATGAAAACCAGCCTTGCTTGAATTCTTTTTATTGATTAATTAAGGGAAACATGTCCTTCGATGTGATAACTTGCTGCTGTAGGCAGAAAGTCTTTGCAGGAAAGGGAAGCTTTTACTCTTTAGAACAAGGCTGGCAGCTTGCTTCTTACATTAAAAGAAACAGCCATTTAACCCTGTGGTAACCAGATCATACATCTCATTGCCCTCATCTGTGTTTGTAGATTGTAGAAGACCGCCCCTTCTCAGTTAACTCAAACATCTCTTTGGTACCGATTAGCCAGTGTCAAAATGTGTCCTAGGAGCTGCACAAAGAAAGCAAGCAAGAGTTTGTTTTTTCTTGAAAAATCCCTATGCTCTGTGCTTGAAGAAAGACTAAAACAAAATAACAACAAAAAGAAAGAAGGTAACACACTAACACCTGTGACTGGAGGAAAAGAAAGCAGAGGTTGGAGGAGATGGCAAAAGTTTATTAGTGTTCATAGTTACCAAAATGCCCTTTTGGGCTTTTATTTTTCTCTACTTGATAATATGATCCATGCCTTCAACAGTAAACCTTGTTTGTTCATTATCTGAATCAATCCTCTCCTGACCTCATTAGTCTAGTTGTTGGCTGTATTCTAAGATATGTGGCTCTTAGTTGCATATGATCTGCTATTCTTTTTCTGCCAGCAGTCAGGACCAGAACAGCTCACAGGGCTTTAAACTCCCAAAGAAATCTAACTGCTGTTAGTCTGGGCTGTAAATCCACTGGCTTGTTATAGTCACTCAGTGTAGTGACCTGCACAATACTTGAAATGTTAAAATGCCAAGACTGTGGCTTTTATAAAGCTGAGAAATATACATGCAATAGGCCTTTTAAAAATAAGTCAGATAGGATATTTTGATTAAAAATACTTTAGTGTGTTTCCCAGTTTTTCATTGCATTAATTCATCGGCATTAAGATAAAGAATTTTCATCAATAAATTAACCTTCTCTGAAAGATGTATCTTAAAAAGGAGACTCTGACCAACACCTTTCAGTTATCTTGCCATGACTCCTCTGTTCTGGGAGGCATCTTGGCCCCAAATCCCCAGTTTGTGATAAAGCAATCTTAGGGTTATTGTTTTTACATCAGTAGTAAGTGTTCTCAAAATGGCTGTTAAGAATCATTTGATTGTTATGCCTCCTTGGCTGTGCTTTCTCTTTTTTGGCTTATGTCCAAACATGAGAGCAGGAGTGAAAAATTAAGATGCAACTGGTCACCTGCTCTACTTTCAGGAAGTGACATTCTTCACTTGAGTTAAAGTAGCTAAGTTGCTTCATACAGCTGGTTTAAAGTTTGTAGTTGTGAATCTGTCATACTGAGCACATTTCAGTTAGAGAGCACCATTGATCTTTATTCATTTATCTATTCCATTTGCTTAGGCAACTAAACTATCTGAAAACAAGAATTACAAGGATTACAGGCTATACTCATAATGTGACTTATATATGAATGACCAAACATCATGGTCCCCATTTCAGGAGGGACTTGAAAGGAAAGCTGTTTAATGGACAAATACAGGGTCTAACTTCCACTGCTATCAGTAACTTATCAGTCTCCTGTTTTAGATAAACATAAAATGTCTGTAAATGAGCTTCAGACATTCACTTAGCTGTATGTGAATTATAAACATATTGCAATATGAAGGTAACTTTAAAATGTAAATGACCAGTGCTAAGGAGGCAGAATATTAGGCCAGGAGAAATCATTGTCTGGATTGGCAGGAATTAATTGAAGAGTATCAAGGAACACCAAACTGAGTATTCTACCAGAAAGATGCTCTAACCACTCCTAATGTTCCAATATTCATGAGTCTTCTAAAAATACTTTTCTGAAAAAGTAGAGATTGAAAGAATCACCATCAGAAATGAAGCAGTTCTGCAAGAAAGGTACTGAAGATTTAAGTTCCTATAGTTTCCTTAAAATCCTTAACCTTAAAACGGTCCAACTCCTTATGAGCAGTCCTGTGTCAAATCATGGGTAACAGAGGTGTTAAGTTACCAAGTTCAATTCCAAAAGAGCTCCTGTCTGTACAGATGTGGCTAAAAATAGCTGATGTTACCAGTTCTTAGTCTTATCAGGAATTTGTTTGTCAAACTAACTACACCCTAGATGGGAGAGAATCTGTATCTGTTCCTGGAGGCTCATGGATGCTGACATGGGGGTTCTGTGAAATTCCCTGGTTTGTCAGCTGGATTTTCTTTTCCCCTGTACCATAATTTTATTCCTTGTTTCATTGTTGTTTGTATCGTTTTTCTGTTTACAAAGGGTCACAGAAATACTAGATCTCTGGAGGTTAGCTTGTCTGACCACCTTGGTCAGCTGCAGCTTTGCCCACCTGAGTCTTGAAAACTTTCAGGACAGGAGATATCAAACGTCTCCGGCAACCTGTCCCAGGGCTACACAACCCCTTAGGGGAAGCTTGTCCTGATGTATTCCCTGACTTCTAGCAAGAATATGATAAAACAGGGCCTGTGTACTTAATCTTGGAACAAATCCACAGCTCTAAAATAGCATGTAAAAAAGCAAGACATCTTTCTTCAAATGTTGTCCAAAGTTTTAGCTATCTGTATTTTACAAGGGAAGAAGTGGGACTTATTTCACACCAACATTTATCCAACTAAACAAGGTGAGAATTTGTATCGGGTTGAAAAGTGAGCATATCACATTAATTTTGCTGTTTTCTTGAGGTGAAAATCTGTCAATCCTGGAAATTAAAATTCACTTTCCTTTCTCCTACCCCCCACCTGTCACCTCTTTTTAAGGATTTTCCACACACATTCATGGCCATCCTTCTAGGACTGGTTGGGAAGAGCATGGAGACTTCTGTAAGAACGACTTCATTATTAATGTCCACTGATAAAGGGATGCTCTATAAAGAACTATATAAATCATGCACAAGCTTCCAAAGCCCTAAAGTGGTCTTAACTGAAGAAATATCTTTGTGCAAAGCACACTCAGTTTTTTTTCCATGTGTGAGATAGTTCTTCCCTTCCCCACCTCCTCTTCTTACTTAAAATCTGTGCTCACGCTGCCTTTGACAGGAGTGTCATGAATCTGTGCCACACTGCACATCCTTTTTCTTATAAATGACAGAAAAACTTTGTTGAGGTCTGTCAACCCACTTCAAATTGTTGTGAGAAAAGTGGTGCCTTCTTTTTGCAGTCAGTGTTGTCTTTATGGGTTTGGGGTTTTTTTTCAATATTTTAGCTTAAAATAAGTTCTGTGGGCAAGTAATAAACATGCATTTGTATGTTTGTTTTATTACTGAACATTAGTATGCTGTGGGCATGATGAAGCAGATTATATTCTCTGCTTTGTTGCCTTTGGGAAGGACTCAGGCTGTCACAGACTGGCAGTCAGTTTGTTGGAACAGCAGCTTTACAGTATGACATAATGTGCTTTCGAATCACTTCTAAGCTGGGTCAGCTGAAAAAAATGAAAGATTGACCACAGTGTTCCTTAGAGAGGAGATTTGCCTACCTGTCAGGCTGTTGAGGGGCTCTGTACACCTAGTAGGAGTGGGACCATGGATTTTTCTTTCCTGTTAGTACAAAAACATTGAAATAGAGGATTCCATTCCAATTTGAAGTGTGCTTTGGCACTGGTTCTAGGACAGGCCCTGTAATCCTGTCTGTTCTCACCTAAAACTTCATTTTAGTTTATTTATAAGCTTAGTCTTGTGAACAATTTCAGTGTGGGTGAGCAACTGAGAAACTGTGCTACAAATTATTTAATTCCTCTGAAAATAATCCAGCAACTATTAACACAACAGCCATAAATGGATTGCTTGTGACTTTAAAAGTGAAACAGCTGTAGAAATCAAGCTTCTATGAGAAGTGCCTGGGTGGTGCTTTGCATTTTACTGATTCTTCTGTAAAACAGCTTTCAACTGTATTGCTGATCTTTGACTGTATATTTTAACTTTTTGTTTGATTAGCTAAATATAACCTCCTAGGAGAAAGTAGCACATATTTTTCAAAAGGCAGATAATATTGCACTGGGAAGCAGTGTTTTCAAGAATGGTGCTCCTGGCCATTCTGTGTTCTCATATGAAGATAAAAAGCTCTTGGAGGAGTGCTAATGTCCATGACATATTTCATTCTCATTTCAGGCCATGATTTCTGGTACTCCATGGCCTCGGTGTGCTCATCGCAGCTTTGATTTCCCTCTGAAGATCTACTTAAAGCTGTGGTGTTGCTTTGTACCCTACTCTATTCCCGTTTGATCCAAAGGAGAGAACTGGTGGGAGGTGGTGGGGAGGCTGACTGGCTATAGCAGGAATGAAATTCAGTAGTAGAAAAGATGAGAGAGTGAATTTGGTCATAGACACCAGGCAGGCTCTGGCCTCATGTAAATGCAGATCTTCCTTGTTGCTATCAGGTTTCTTTTATGCATTTAAAAGTGAAATAAATTTGAAATGCTTTAAATAAGACATTTAGGTTCCTTGTTTAAGCAGAGCTGTAAAGGCACTGTAGGTGATATGCAAGAGTTGCCTGGGATTTCCCACCTAGTCCTGTTCACTAGAACTGCCTGGCCAGCAGGGAGTGGTGTAGGCATCAACTGCTGTCTTTTGATCACAGTTTAGGGTTCTACACAAATTAAATTTCATCCTGACCTTCCTTTAATGTTTTTAATTGTTTGACAAAGTACTAGTTTTAATTACATTTGACTTTGTAAGTGTCATTTTTATTTCAGTAATCTACCTTGTGGATTCCCAGTCTGAACACAAAGCTTTAAGAAAGTTTTGACTTGCTGTGTTTGTGGTTAGGTTTGTTTAAGTTCTAGGAATGTACACTTTTGCATTCAAAGTCCTGAATACAAAGTTGTATAGACAAACTTCCAAACTGGGTGGTTTCTCAGATAAATTAGTAAGAGTGAGAGTAGCTAAACCCTGCCACAGATTCCACAGGGAGGTCTGTCTGGAGATAGTGGAGAACTTGACTGAATAAAACCCCAAGCACTGAGCTTAGTTCTGCCTTTGCCATAAGTGTGGAATGAGATGACCTCAAGAAGTCCCTTCCAGCCCAAGTTATTTTACGATTGATCTGAATACATCCTACAATGCTTCTCAGGGGAAATTTAATTTGTATTACTGGTAACAATTTTTTTAGAAGACTTCTCAACTGACCTCTGAGAAAGTTACCATTTAAAGACGCGAAGAATTGAAATGAATGGACTAGTACTGATTACAAAGTGAACCAGTGGTGAAACTGAATTTCTTTTACCACTGCTTATTTTTCATTTTCAAAATGTTTGTTAATATGTATGTAAAAGAGCAAGGGATCTGATCAAATTTATTTTAAACCTTTTCATTTTCCTACCTTTCTAATGAACTTGGGTATACGAAATGGAAAATAGGAATTTTTTATTCTTAAGAATTCTGTTCAATAATTAGTAGCAATTCTTAACACTCTTGTATCAGTTGAGTTATCTGCTCCATTTGATCTTGCACAATATTTCAATATCTTATTTTATATCTTTTTAACATTCTGATTAAGGTGTACATTTTAAATAGCCTTCATGGTAATGAAAGATCTACATGGGGATGTTTTCTTTTACATATTATCCTTATTGCTGTATTCTAGTGCATGTCTTCTGTTGCTTAATAAAGTTATGTGTTTATTTTATTAACTAGCTTTCTGAACAAATTAGAGATGGTAAGGACCCATATCATGAAAACCCATGCTTCAGCTTTCCTATGACTTATTGTGAATGGTTTGGTTTCTTTTAGTCTTTAATAACACCTGAAATGTGTACGCACCTGAAAAATGTTTTCCATTCCTTTTATACGCTAACAATTTTGTCTGTGTGCTGAAATTATAGCTGGAGAATTTTAATCTATCTTCTTTGAACAGCATAGCTTTTGTTAGCTATGTTCCCCAAAACATGTATAAAATGTTTTGGCTTTTATGTGTGAATACTATATAATTTTAGGTAAAGACAAGTTATGTAATGTAATACTGAGAGAATAGAAGTGAAAAGGCATGTATCCAAACAATTACTTAGTGGGTGGAACTATTTGACAATATTTATGATCTGTTTGCTGTTAGTGATATTCCTGAATAAAATGTAATACATATCAAAACTGAGTACAGATTTTTCTGTCTAGAACCTTTACACAATATATCCAAACACATTCATTTGCCTTACCATTTATGCATTCGTTCTTTTCAGATTTTAAAGTCCATCTCTAGGTACAGGTTTTGATATTCTGCAATGTGTTCTAGCTGCAGTGTTTTTTGCTGACTATTTATAATTGCCTTGTCATTTGATAATGAAATTAGTATTTACTCTTGTGAAAACTGGACTACTTTAACAAAGGCTGCAATGACTAATTAAAAGAACTAGATGAAGAATGTCAAAACTCAAAGCTTTGTACCCATTTTAATTTGTACTACTCTGCTGAAGAAACTAGAAAGAGGGAAAATGCAATAGTTCAGAGTTTCTTCCAAGCAACTGAATTTCCTGAAGAGTGTACAAAGTATTGTTGTTCTGTATGCTCAGAACTGGCTGATCTAAACCTGAGAATTTTTCCACAGCCTTTGGTCATTTTGTATTAGCATTTGGTTTTATTCTGTAATGGTTAACTGGATGGCCAGAGATATACAGGATACGCATATGAAATTCTCTTGTGGAAAAATGGCCAAAAGTTTTTGAGGCTCTTGCTCTTAGTGACTTATATGAGGAGGAACAAGTCACACTAAAGGCAACTGCACCAGCATGTCTGTTCTAGACACATGCAAAACAGGCACTTGCTTAGCAGATTACCAGGATTTTCAGGAAATATCTCTTTTTGTCTGTTACAAATAGAATGTTATTCTGGTTTTGGCTGGGATAGAGTTAATATTCTTCCTAGTAGCTGGTGCAGTGCTGTGTTTTGGATTTAGTGTGAGAATAATGATAACACACTGATGTTTTAGTTGTTGCTAAGTAGCACTTATCCTAAATTAAGGATTTTTCAGTTTCCCATGCTCTGCAGCAAGCAGGTATACCAGAAGCTGGGAGGGATCATGGCTGGGACAGCTGACCCCAACTAGTCAAAGGGATATTCCATACCATAGAACGTCCTGGTCAGTGTATAAACTGGGGGCAGTTGGTCAGGAGGGGCGGACCGCTGGTTGGGCATCCGTCAGTGGGTGGTGAGCAATTGCATAGTGCCTCACTTGTCTTTTCTTGGCCTTTATTTCTCTCTCTTTTTTATATTCCTTTTCATTACATTTGTTATTATTACATTTTATTATTATTGTCATTATTTTAATTATGAAACTGCTCTTACCTCAACCCATGAGTTTTACTTTTTTTTCCAATTCTTCTCCCCATCCCACTGGGAGCAGGGAGGAGTGCTGACAACTAAGCATCACACAACCACTTGCTCGCTTCCCCCACAGCGGGATGAGGGGGAGAATTGGAAGGGTAAAAGTGAGAAAATTTGTGGGTTGAGATAAAGACATTTTAATAGGTAAAACAAAAGCCACACACACAAGCAAAGCAAAACAAGGAATTCATTCACCACTTCAATTGGCAGGTGTGCTCAGCCATCTCCAGGACAGCAGGGCTCCATCACACATAACAGTCGCTTAGGAAGACAAATACCATCACTCTGAACATGTCCCCCCCTTCCTCCTTCTTCCCCCAGCTTTATATGCTGAGCATGACACCACACAGTATGGGATATCCCTTTGGTCAGCTGGGGTCAGCTGTCCCAGCTGTGTGCCCTCACAACTTCTTGTGTACCCTCAGCCCACTCACTGGTGTGGTGGGGTGAGAAGCAGAAAAGACCTTGACTCTGTGTAAGCACTGCTCAGCAGTAATGAAAACATCTCTGCATTATCAACACTGTTTTCAGCACAAATCAAAAACATAGCCCCGTACTAGCTACTATGAAGAAAATTAACTCTACCCCAGCCAAAACCAGCACAGTGAGCAGCTGCATGGTGCTTAGTTGCTGGCTGCGGTTAATGACAGATGTAATATAATATTATTTCTCAAATAGTGCAGTTCAACCTCTAGACATTTCTTTATGTCTTCACTTTTTTTTTTTTTTTTAAATTTTCTTTATTTACTTGGTATACTTTATTTGGAAGAGGTTATGTGCTAGGTTTTGCTGGGTGACAATTTTTAACTTCGTGTATAGGGTACCATAAACTGCACAGTGCTTTTCATAACAAGACTAAGTTTTCAGTAGGTTGTAACTTTGAAATAATTGGGACTGAAATCTTGCATGAGACATATTTCAGTCACTAATAAAAATCCCTCATAGGGGAAACCTAGCAAAAGAGTTTAGCGCTTCCACAGTTTAAAGAAGAGACGAACACTTGCCCATGTTACATGTTTTATAGTTTTTTTTCCTTTGGAAGACTGCATTTGTCAGTACTTTGCTGTCTGGGGAATCGGAAAAGAAGGGGAAGTTTCAAGATACTAGAGTAATGTGTTTTGTTCATGCTAGAAGACATTTGCCCAGTGATGAGACATCTGTTTCTACATGTTCAGAAGACTTGCTAAAGCTTGAAACTTATCACTGGAAGATGTTCATGAGCTACAGGGGCTGAACTGGCCTCTCTCTGATGGCTTGGAATCCTGCTGTGATAACTGCCAGAATATGGAGACTTTTCAGTTCTCCCTCCTCTCTTCATTGGTGCCCTGGTGCTATGGGACAGGGAAGTTTAACTGACTTGAATACAGAGCTGAAGCTAATAGACAGGAAATGAAGTCTGGGAAGCACTGAAGATTCCAGAGGTAGCGCTCAGTTCTTCTGCAGTGCAATGGGTTGTATGTGTATGGACTCCTCTCTTGATTCAGGGGTCAGAACCAGACTCCTAATAGCATGAAGGACCTCAAAAGTGTAGAGAAGTAAGCTGCTGTCAGCAGAGTCCTGTAATCTTTGGTGCTGGGGTTGGGCTGTGACTGAGGCAGAAGCATTCATGCAAGGGAAGAGAGGGAATTTTGCAAGAAATCAAATGTTGCCACTGGTAGATAGGTCCTAAAACTAGCCCCTGGAAACTATCTGTGTTTTTTTAAATGGGATATTTTAAACAAATCTATTTGGCTCTGCACCTATTCTGTGTCATTGTGCCTACTTAATAGGTGTTAGCAAAAAAACAGCAACTTGAATTATTCTCTGTGCAAAAGCTAGTGGAGAGTATTAATCTGCCATTCTAATCCTGATAAACTGTAGAAAGTACTTCAAGCAGTGGATGCTGTCTACCTACTTTTCAGTAAGACTGTCTCCCATAAAAACCTCATAGACATGCTGTTGCTGTAGGGACTGGATGAGCAGACAGTGAGGTGGCTGAATGGCTGGGCCCCAAGGGTGGTGATCAGCAGTGTACTCAGACTGATCCAAATCAGCTAGTTGGAGGCCAGTATCAAGCAGTGTATACCCTCCCTGGGGGGCAGGGTGCATACAGTATCCAGTCCTGCTTAACATCTTCATTAATGATCTGGATGATGGGCAGAGTGTACTCTCAGCAAATCTGAAATAACATGAAACTGGGATGAGTGGGTGATAGACCAGAGTGGGGTGCTGCCATCCAGATGGAACTTGACAGTCTGGAGAAATGGGCTGACAGGAACCTCATGAAGTTCAGTGAAGGAAAGTTCAAAGTGCTGCACCTGGCAAGGAACAATTTCATGCACCAGTACATGCTGGGAACCATCCAGCTGGAAAGAAGCTTGGCAGAAAAGGACCTGCGGGTCCTGGTGGACACCAAATTGAACATGAACCAGTGATGTGCCCTTGCTATAAAGAAGGCTAATGTCATCCTAGGCTGCGGTAGTAGGAGTGCTGCCAGCAGGTTGAGGGAGGTGATCCTTCCCCTCTACTCAGCACTGGTGAGGCCACACCTGGCATCCTGTGTCCAGCCAGAAGAATGATATATAGGGCTATTGGAGCGAATCCAGCAAAGGGACATGAAGATGAGTAAGGGACTGGATTTTCATGGGAAAATCTAGTTAAATCCTATAAATACCTGAAGGGAGGGTGCAAAGACAATGGAGCCAGGCTCTTTCCAGTGGTGTCCAGTGACAGGACCAGAAGCACAAACTGAAACACAGGAGGTGCTGCCTGACCATCATGAAACACCTTTTCACTGAGAGGGTGGCCGAGCACTGGCACAGGTTGCCCAAAAGGGTTGTGGAGTCTCCATCCTTGGAGATATTTAGCATCCATCAGGATGTGGTCCTGGGCAACTGGCTGTAGGTGGTCCTTGTTGAGCAGAGGTGTTGGACCAAATGACATCCAGAGTTCCTTACCAACCTCACCCATTCTGTGAGTCTGCGATATTACCTCGTAGATAGGACTAGGGAAAGGAAGGGAGCTAAGTAGTGTTGCCAGTAGTGGGCACACTTCCTCTGTTATGGCAGTCATGGGCAAGAAGTTATATGCAGTTGTCCACAGGTCCTATATTTCAGTGCTGTAGTGAAATGTCAGGGAAGTGTAGTATGGTGCTGTGATATGGAGCCCACAAGAACAGGCCTGTGGCTCAAAAGAGGGCAGACCTTTATCAGTGCTGCTTTCTTTAGTTCATTTGAAAAAGTAGAACTGGGCTTGGTGGCCTTGCAGAAGGAAGTAAAGGGAAAGCCAAGAACAGATGTGCAAGAGTGTGTATGTTCGCCTGAGTGAGAGCAGAAGTGCTGAGATGTGTCTGCACTGTGTCTTCCCAGTGTGGGAACATAATGTTGTCAGGCTCGGCACCACATGAGTGTGAAGAGCCAGCCTGAGCCCAGCATAGTGCCAGGATGGTGAGCACTGAAAGCATGAGGCAAGCATGCTCAAGTGCTCAGCAACAGCACTTATCAGGCCAAATAAATCTTGTAGAGCCACATGGATGTTTGCCCTGCTCCTCCTAGCCCTTTTAATATCATCTATATTAATAGAGGCAAACCCACTCCCCTAGCCACTAGTCGATGGCACGCTGTTGTGGGCAGGGAACATCCTCTCTGCTCCCATCAGAAAGATGTGCCCAGGTCTCAGCTGTCTGGTGGGAAACGTTTTCTAACAACTGCCTGATTTTTTTCACAGTCAATGTATGCCTGATCTGTCAGTGTGCCACCCTAAAGAGCTCTTCTCTATCTCTGTGTTTACGTAGGCGGAAGCAGTCAGACAGCTGTTTCAATAGGTTAGTCTACTGAAACTCAGCCATCTCTCTGTATTATTCTCTTCTAAGACAAGTTACCCGTTCACCTGAACATTGTAGTAGCCCTTCTTTCTCTCTGTGCTACCTGAATTCATCTTTTGTTTCACTAATAAGCCTGATTGGCCATGAGTACTTCCCAGGTTTACTGGAAAACACTGTTTAACACAATTTTTGAACGTGTTTGCTTTTTAATAATCTATGTTTTTTGTTTACTGATAGCAAATACCTGTCTTTATGTTTAGTTTCCAATTAATTTTCAGTTTTTCTTCAGCTAGTGCCCAAGTTTTCATATTTTATACTGTCCACTTGAAAGGTGTTGCTACAGTTCTCAGTCATTTGGTTTTATTGTTTGATATCTTCCTCCCCTAAACCGACTGTGTCTCCCAGCTGTGTTGCTTTATATGGGCATTCTCTTTTCTTGGGCCTCAGTTAAGGAACATGTTAAACCAAAGGCCCAGATGTTAAATCGAATACCCAGGCCCTTTAAGAAACACAACCTTTAACATCCCTCTAGTTATGGCATGGAGTAGGAAATACAGTGTTTTGTTTTGGTTTGTTGTATGATCTTGAAGAAATAATTTTATCTCTCTTTTTTCTTTCTCTCTTTATTATGTATCTTTAATAAAAGACCTTCCCTCTTTTAGTGTTCTTTGATGTCTAAGAAATGAGGGGAAAAAAAGGCAAAAACAACTAGAAGAAGGCTGGGGGTGTATGGAGAAGTTCAGGCAGAGATTACTATATCCTGGGAGGCTGGCATCATTTCAGTGACGATACTCGTCACTGAAATGACCTGGATTTGACTGTTCAGATATTCTTGGCTGCACATGGTTCCCTACACTAAGCATGGTTGTCAATGTTTTGGTAGACGCGGGGCTGCAGGGATGACCTGTGTAGGAGCAGGTCAGATATGGCCCTGTGCTGCTCACAGCTGCTCAGCAAATGGACAAGAAGCCAGTTTATGGCACCTCTGCAGAACTGTATTTAAGGAAGGGTGGTAACCACTAGGAGATGTAGCAGAGAGATGTCAAGCAGAACAGACGCTGAAGAAAAAGAGACATGGGAGTGGAGAGGGACAGAACAGGGCTGGACAAAATGGCTGCACAGGGAGAGATGCCAGCAAGTAGCTGTCTGAGCAGGGGCTGGAGTAAAGAGTCACCCAAAAAAGGCCTGGAGCAAAGAGCCACTGCTAAGAGACAGAGAGGAGACCCAAGGGGAGGTATGACTCTGAAGGTCCTGTGGCTGGTGGAGGAGCCCATGCCAGAGTAGTTGAGTAAGAAACAAGTAGCAGCAAAAGAAAAGGAATGAAAATGCACTGAGGCCAGCCTCCTGCACCGACTGCCCTTACCCATGGTACTGAATGTAACTCATGGCAAGGAGACTGGAGACCAGAAGCCAGGTGCGGAGAGGTGTCTGGAGGGAAGCTGAGGTGTTTTCAGAGTGTTTGTTTGCCATTATTTCTCAATATTGGAATAAATAATTAAATTTGATAGTTGCCAGTTAACTACTTTAGGTAAAATTCCACAACTTGAAACTGTTTTTTGTGACTGTGACACTCCCCCATGTATTGCACAGTTAGACCTGTTCTGCTATGTTAAACCAGACCAGGAAAGGGTGCAGACATCTGGCTGGGGATATATGCTACTTTTTATCATAGACTGTTACATCTATATTAGTGCAGTTCATTGCAGGACCAATTGATGTGGCATCTAATGTAAGAAAACGCTTTGCAAGACCATACAGGAAGGGATGATCATTTTTATTTTAAAGGTCATCTCACTTACGCTCACTGTCTTACATTCTTTCAGACCTGTTCTTTCATACTGACACATTCAGAAGCACCAAGGTGTGTGTATCCAAATGGTCTGGCCAGCATTACTTCTGATGACAGAACAAGCAGCACTTGTTTGTAAATCCTCACCACACCTTCTGGATTATTCTTGATCAGTAAGCACATCCTGGTTCTCTGGGCATACTTTTTGTACCTTTAGAAGTTCACAGTGACTGTCATCTTTTGCTTTTTCATCATGTCCTACCTGTGAGAGTCATTATGCAACATCACTAATTTACTAGTTATCCTTTGACTCCTTCTCTGAAAATAGTCTGTCCTTTGTTTCCCTAAACTAGTTATCTTGGTAAGGTGCGTGGTTATGTGCTGAGATAGTGCTGACCTGCCTTTCTGCACCAGGGTCTGGGGTGTGGGTGAGGTGAGAGATACGGTGCAGGGCTCTTTCTGCAGCTTGATAAGAAAGGCCTGACAGCAAATGGCTTAATAAAATAGCTGTTTTAATGAGACAGAATAGAAAGAGGAATATAGATAGTGAGTTTGTCCCTTCAGATGCTGAGCAGCACACATGCGTGCAGCATCAGATGGACCCTGGATGGATTTTGCCATGGCACACTGTGCAGATACCATCTGTGGAGAGAAGTTCCTCCTTTTTGGTCCTTCGAGATACTAAATCATTTTCCTACAAGAAAACGTCTCTACTCCTAAAGGCTGTTGATGGAAGGACCTCTGGCTGCAATGTTAGACGTTGGTAAGGATGTTCAGGTGCTGAGCTGGAGCTGCCTGCAGGCAGCCGAGTGTGAGGGCTGAGGGGACCATGGGGCACCCATGGGACACACACAGGGCGGCACAGCCTGAAGGCCACGCTGGACGTGCAGCACAGCACAGCACAGGCCTGCGCCTGCTCATGTGAGCTGCGATGTGGATCACCAGCTTCTCCACATGCAGTGGTATCCTGCTCAGGATCAGTACACCACCAGCTGATCTAGGTGTTATCAGCACCTGCAGTTTGTTTTTCCCCTCTGCTTTCACACTTAACCATTTCCATCCCTGCTTGGTTCATAGCAGTCTTGATGTTTCTGTTTCTCTGCAATACTACGTTTGTATGCTTCAGGAAGCATAGTGTGAAATTCTCTTTCACTCAGTGCTTTTCTTCCCATCAACTCAAAAAAGATATGAGATAATGAGTTTAGCCTCTGAAAGTTTTTACTTGAAAAAATACCTACTTGTGAAACTAGTTCTCTTTTAAACTAAAATGCACTAAAATCCAAAATATGGAGCCATCTTGCCATTGGAAGTTAATGAGTACCCCATCTTGCCATTGGAAGTTAATGAGTACCCCATCTTGCCATTGGAAGCACAAGAGTGGATTGTCAGACTGGTGGCCATGAAACACAGTGCTCTGATTTATTATATAAAAACCTATTCTGGCCATGAATAACTGGTGGAAGTGTTCTGAGACAGTCATTATGTAACCTGAATTTTTTTAGATGTTTCTGGGAGTATTCAATACATAAAGAAAGCCAGTGCAAAATTTGATGGTTTTATTGCTGCCTTATTTTGCTGGGAAAAAGTAGTCTGTGTTGCACATTGTAAAACTTTGCAGAATATTTTTCACAGAGGTTTCTCTCTATAATGCATGATGGGGTTTTTTTAACCCTTATATTTCCCTTTGCTTTTTTTGCTTAGCACTTTTCTGCTTTACCCAACTGGTAGATCAACAGTGCTTTTAAAAAATATTTTCCACTTGTACTTAATAAACCAAAGTGATATTATTTTAAGTCAATTATTTATGAATCATTGGCTCACAGGGGAATGTAACAATTCACAGAGCCAGAGCTTTTGAAACTGAGCTATATAGCTCAGTTGAGATGGTAGCTGCTAAATTACAGCTTTGAGTACATTGCAGTCAACTGCTGTTAAGGACTTTGATGTCATTTGAAACTTGAAGAAGCTGCCCCTCTGATTTTAGTTATTCTCAAATCTCTCTGCATTATGAGAGAAATTATTTTTTCTGGCTCACATTAGAAGTTCTGCTGCTGTAATAAGAGAGTGTGGGAGCATATTGGACAAATTTCCAATGTTGAAACTTTTTTGTTGTTGTTTGATAATTTAGTAATGGGTTTTTTTTGTTGTTGTTGGGGTTTTTTTCCAGCACATCAAGTATTATCCCTCTGCATCTCTGTGATGCAGTCAGAATGCTAGTTATTGTTCTCCTAAATAGGATGCATATCCAACATAAAAGCACAAAGCTGACAAACTATGTAGTGTTTGCTCTAAGTAACTCAACTGACAGGGTTTTAGTGATCATTTAACCATGAGCATTTAAATGTGATCTGAGACTATTCTAGGAAAAGCTTGATCCCATGCTGGGATCTGGTAATGCAAACACTGTAGCCTTACTGTTTGGCAGACATGACTTCTATGGCTGCTCCATGTGCAGAAAAAAACCCCAAAACAACAAAGAGCAAGGACATAGCAAACCTCCAGATTCGAGGCTTCGAATGTCCTCTAGCAATTCATGTCTGATTAAACCTCAGTTTAATGCCTGATCTCTTTTCCTCCTTATACCTATCTCCTCTTGCTCACCACAGTTTTGCACTCCTAGAGCAGAAGCAGCAGAGGATGTTTCTGTGTTCCAGGTACTCTCATTCACAGTCTGACACACAGTAACCTACCCGTAGCAGTACTTTGACACATGAGAGTATGAAATTGGCTGTTCAAGATGTGGACAAATACTCCACTTGGACATCCTGTTACAGTGGTGATAAAAGTGGAAGAAGTCTCATCCAAACACCTGAAGACAAGTATATCTTGAACAGCTTCAGCAGAAATTGACAGAGTATGTCTATGCCTTTTAGTGTGAAAAGAACAGCCTTCACCTCCATTGGGTAGCAAAAAGGATTCTTGTATTAGCTCTCATTATTGACCAGAAAATACTCCGATTTTACTAGCTGACTGTTTGCTTTGTATTTTGTAGTTGCTTGGCTTTTGTTTGTAATAGTTGAAGGTCTAAATTAGGAGTGGGACTCAGCTATTCAAATACTTCTACGGAATAAGCACTAAGTGGCAAAATATGATATTAGACATAAATCAAATAACAACACAGAATATGAGAACCTTTATTGTATTTGGCCCTTTGCTTCTTGTCATGTTGAACCACATGCTCCCTAAGCAGTACACAAGAGATTCAGTTTTGGTTTGTTTTGCTTTGCTTTGCTTTGTTTTGTTTTTAAACTGACTTTTCTATGGCTTATTTAGTAACAGTATGTGAGAAAGTATGGGAATTGCAAATGAAATGCTAACTCCTTTTATGTTAATGGTAAAACTCTTAGTTTTAGTGGCGCTAGAACTTCACATGTTGATTCTAGGCTGAATTACAATACATCCACATGCAATATCAGCATATATTCATGCTGATGGGATGAGCTCTCACAAAGCTCTGCTTGTCTTAACACCACTAGAAGAAAAAAGTATCACAACTAAGACTGTTGGATAGGCTTATTTTATTGTCTCTAGTCAAGAGGAGGTAGCTGCTTGGATAACAATCACTTAGTTTTAACACAAATCTACATCTCTTATCACTTCATTTCCTAATCAATGAACATTTGTTATCAGTAGTCTGTTATAAAATGTCACAGTAAAAGAATTCTTGCTTTTACACAAAGAAAATAGTTGTGGAATTTAGTGCCAGGGACAGTCAGTGACATTTGAGATGAACAAATGGGTGAGTTTAAGAAACGCTTCATATATTTTCATATCTGCTCACACAAAGTAATTTAAGCTAAACTGAACAAAAAAGTACCCAGCTTCTCAAATTCCAGCAGCTAAATGCTGCGAGTATCTGAGGGCTGCTTCTGTTCTGTGGGCAGTCTTGGTAAAGTTTTTATCTTTCATTTTGACTTCCCCACCTCACCCTGAAGCATTTGAGAATGTAGGTCACCGGAGGCAGAACAGTGCTGAAAAAGTCTTGCACTAAGGAAATAGCTTGGTATGGCCATTTCCATATAAATGCCATCAGGTTTTTTTTACTGTCTTAACTGCAATGCTGAATCTTTGGTATCAAACTTCACTGATGCTTACCTTCCCTCTCTGCAGTTCTGAGGTTCACTTCCTGGCCATTTCCCTCCCTGTCAAAAAGAAAACTGTGATTTATATCTCCTTCTGAGAGTATTTTAGGGCTCTGAATAAATGCTAAGCTAGCAAAGATATAGTGAAGTTAGGACTATATGCGATAAATTGAATAAACTACCAAAAAGTACAACAAAATGTTTTTCAACAGTTAACTGAGGGAAAAAGAAATCAGAAGATGAGTAAGGGCTGCAGCAACTACTTTAGTCTTTGTGCATTGTATGAAGTGATACAGAATATAGATATTTGGAAGTGTTTAAGTGCTGTGGGCTTTTTCATGTGCCATCTTTAACTATTAAGTCAGTAGATTTAGCTACAAAGTCACTTCACATTGAGCTAAGATACTCAGTGAATGAAGGACCTGCCTTAAAAAGCTTTTTTTAAAAGAACTGTCTCTTGTCATAACCTTCACATCATTGAATGCTTCCCTAATAAAGACTTTTTCTTCTTTTTAAGTAATGGCTTTGTGCCATGATATTTCTATGCCTCTCAGATATCCTTACTATAAAATGGATTATCCCCAATTTATGTCCACAGAACAGATGCAGAGGGAGATGGAGCATGTTGCTAGCTGCTCCATGGAAAGCCTGTACAAAATACACGACTGGAATTCAGGCTTCTTAAATCTTGATCCAAATTATTGGATCTGCTGCATAAATTTATCCTTTTCTAGAGCTGTTCTGTATTGTCCTACTTTGTTCCTTTTTGCTTTTTGGTAAGGAGTTGGGTTAGACAATATAATATGGGTTAGAATAGCATTCCATCTGAAAGAAGAAGCATGTGGTAAGGAGCTCCCCAAAAGGGTCTGTGTGAATCAGGCTGTTTTTAACTTCATAGCTTCTGAAGCTCTATGTGGTCTGATTCAAGCTCAACTTTTCATTAACGTTGTTTTTTGATGGGAGCTTTGACAAATAAAAATAAATAAGAAAATCTATAATGTTCAGGCATTTGCAGGACTGTGGTCTGTATTGTTAGTGCGATCAAGTTATTTCATTAATACATGTATACAACTCTGGCTTTGCATGATTTTATTATTAATTTCTATTTCAGTAAAATTGATGAGCACCACTGATTCCATAAACATAATTGGATTAGTTTCTATACAAAGTTACAGGACAGCACATTGCAAAATACAGAATGTCCAGAGTCAAACTTCCTGTGCACGAGAATGGCCCTTTATGCTTGTCTACCTATTTGAAATTCTGCCACATTTTTTACACAATTAAATGTTCCTTGCAGTTTTATGTATAAAAAAATGTATTTGTACTGCTAGTGGAGGTCTGGCAGGTAGCTAGTTTTGCCCTCCTGTAAATGACTGAGACTATACACACAGCTGGACATAAATTGACTATGTGTAACATAATATGACATATTGACAATATGTACGTTGCACATACAAATGACAATATATTTATGACTATCTGTATAATGTGGAAGATAGTACTTGATTTTCACCAGATCAAAGACTGGAGTAGACTTGATTGATTTTTAGTTTCTGTAACTATTTCAATCATTAAAAAAAAGCAACAGCAACAGAAAAAAGCCAATTTTTCTAAATGTTGTACCTAGCATTTAAAAATTATTCCATCATTTTGATGGAAGTTTCAACCAAGTTAATACTCTTTGTTTCACACATTCTGATTAAAACTTATCACATTTGACAATTACAAGTGAACTAAAGTGACCTTTTATAATAATAATACAATCTGGTGATACATTTTCCTATCCAGGCCTGAAGACTTGAAAAATCTTTTTACTTACTGTTTAATAGTTCTGGCTCAAGATATGATGTAACTGCTGATTCACTGACCACCCAGTGTTTATGTAATCTATCATTTTGTCAGTGTTGCATCTCATGTACTAACTCAGTCCGGGAACTAATGCTGGCCACAAAGTTTTCCAACTCTGGTGGAACTGGCTTAATGCATTAGTAAATGAGTTGCCTAAGCAGTAAATAATTCTCTGTCATGTAGAGAACTAGGGAAGAAAGGAGGAAAAAGAAAAAAAATATTTAAAATAACCAAACCTTTAAACATAATTCATATGAGGATATACATTATAGAAATAACAGGGATGGACAGTAAGTATAGCAACTTGAAAAGAAGCTGTGTCAACTGCAGGAAGCAGATCTGCATCCCTCCCAGAAGACTTTGTCCTGAAATGAAAGAACTGGCATATTAGCTGGTGGATGAGGAGAGTGAAGTAGGGAACAGTTTTATTTTGAATAGATCTGTGTACTTCTTGTAGTGTTAATTAAAGTCAGTAATATTCTGGAATTCAGCATGAAATCTCGTTGTGCTTTTCTTATTGTGAAGCTCTGAAAAGGGAAACTGTAGGGTCAGTTCTAGTCTCTGTTGCCATCAGCCCAGAGGCAAGAATGTTCACCCTTAAACTATGGCTTGTAGGAATTTTACATTCCAAAAAGTCCCTGTGGGACCCAGGGTATGGCCAGTGCCTGCACTCTGCTCCATTCCTGGATTCTAAGGAAACATGCTCCTGCTGCAGTGGCTTGGGAATGTCTAACAAGAGTGTGTCAGAGAGAATGATGTTTGATCAGTCAAGTGTTTATTTAGAAGAACAAAAGAGAATTTAAAATGCTAGGTCACAATGACAAATCAGGTCAGGCTGCATGTGAACTTGCTTACACAGTGGCCTGTGCCTAGAAGAAAAGATGGTATCCTTCAGCCACAGCTACAGCCTACAAACACAGCTGTACTAACCTCTTTGGGAAATGCAACTAATCTTAGGATAAGATACTGAGATCTCAAGGTCATGGTCAAGGGTCTTTTTTTTCTTGTGAGGGAATGGACTTCCAAAGGAGATCAAACTAATCAAGGGTTGGACTATTCTCAGGATTTGCCCTGTTCTCTGGCAAAGCCCTACTGTCTTATCAGTGTAAAACTGAATAGATTATTTTTTGGACTGAGAAAAATCATTCTTTGTGCAGGGATGGCAGAAAGCTTCTGGGAGCTCTAGGGAATTCCTCATAACAGTGTAATTGTATCATGTAAAGTAAGTGTATTGAATGCTGTAGAACTGCCCAACATAGATGCATGTTGACATTCACATAATTTTATTTTTTTAATAGGTGTCCAAGGCACATATAACACGTCATGATAGCATTCTTGAATTAAAAATTAAAATAAATGCAGACAAAGAACTGCCCAATGTCCTGTTTAAAAAATGGAAGGAATTAATTTGCACACAGGATTAAAATGAATCCAAAGTGACATTACTTTATTAAGGTAGTGTGACAATATGGTGGGTTGACCTTGGCTAGCTGCTAGGTGCCCGCCAAGCCACTTCCCTTCCTCAGCAGGAGATATGACAAAAGGCTCATGAGTCAAGATAAGGACAGGGAGATCACTCAGCAATTACTGTCATGGGCAAAACAGACCTGACTTTGGGAAACCAATTTATTTTTTTACCAGTTAAACAGAGTAGGGTAGTGAGAAATAAGAACAAACCTAAAAACATCTTCCCTCCACCTCTCCCTTCTTCCCAGGCTCAACTTCACTCACTCCCAACTTCTCTACCTCTTCCCCCCGAGCAGTGCAGGGGGCCAAGGAATGGAGGTTGTGGTCAGTTTATAATATGTTGTGTCTGCCACTCCTTTCTCCTCACACTCTTCCCCTGCCCCAGCGTAGGCTCCCTCCCATGGGAGACAGTCCTTCACAAACTTCTCCAATGTGGGTCCTTCCCATGGCTTGCAGTTCTTCATGAACTGCCCTAGCGTGGCTCCCTTCTGTGGGGTGCAATCCTTCAGGAACAGACTGCTCCAGCATGAGTCCCCTGTGGGGTCACAAGTCCTGCCAGCAAACCCACTCCAGCATGGGCTCCATGGGGCCGTAGCTTCTGACAGGAGGTGCTCCAGCGTGGGCTCTCCACGGGGTCACAGCCTCCTTCGGGCACAGCTACCAGCTCAGGCATGGGGTCCTCCACGGACTGCAGGTTGAGATCTGCTTCACTGTTAACCCCCAGGGGCTGCAGGGGCACGTCCTGCCTCACCATGGTCTTCACCACAGGCTGTAGGGGAATCTCTGCTCCGGTGCCTGGAGCACCTCCTCCCCCTCTTTCTTCACTAACCTTGGTGTCTGCAGAGTTGTTTCTCTCACATATTCTTACTCCTCTCTCCTCGCTGCTGCTGTTATGCAATGTTTTTTACCTCTTCTTAAATATGCTATCACAGCACATTGCCACCAGGCTCAGCTTTGGCCAGCGGCAGGTCCATCTTGGAGACAGCTGGAACTGGCTCTGTCCAACATGGGGGCAGCTTCTGGCATCTTCTCACAGAAGTCATCCCTGTAGCCCCCCTGCTACCAAAACCTTGCCACACAAACCCAATATAGATGATCCTAAAATGGGCTTTTGTGATTTTATACAACACTTTTATAAAAAATAGTTTGGGAGGCGTAAAAGACAGTTGTCTTGAACAACAAACATCAGTTGAAGAACGAAATAAAGAAAGTAACCTTTTTTCTCATCCCTACTCTGGCCCCTGGAGGGTGAGCTACCTGACAGACTGTGAACTAAAGGATGGAATGAAGGCCAGTGAGGATTAGGTTGGCAGAACATGCTTGCCCTGAGGTATCCTTGATTTCTTTTTGTGATTCATTTGTCTTTACCAAAACTGGATGATGGCACATTTTCAACAGTATGCATTCAGGACTAGAAATTAAATTAATAAATTTAGTTAAATTAACTTGCTAAATTAAACCTCTAAATCCCTCTCTATTTGAGGACAGAGGGACTTCAAAGTGCGACCAGAAATTAAGTGTTGTTAGGTTAAAAAACCTCATCTCCACACACTAAATGTAGCACAGAGCAACAATGTTCCTTATGGGGAACTCAGAGAAACAGATCCCCTGTCCCAGTGCCCCTCAGGACTGTCAAGAAAGAGAACTAACACCCATCGTTCAGGTCTGAAACCCACCAGATGAGTCTGGAAAGGTTCTCCAGAGCAACTGGAGTGGGGGGCTACTGCTTATGGGATATAGGACACATTATGGGATGCAGGGGAATAGAATAGAATAGAATAGAATAGAATAGAATAGAATAGAATAGAATAGAATAGAATAGAATAGAATAGAATAGAATAGAATAGAATAGAATAGAATAGAATAGAATAGAATAGAATAGAATAATTGGAAGGGACCTACAACAATCATCTAGTCCAACTGCCTGACCACTACAGGGCTGACCAAAAGTTAAAGCATGTTATTAAGGGCATTGTCCAAATGCCTCTTAAATACTGATTGGCATGGGACATTGACCACCTCTCCAGGAAGTTTTTCCAGTGTTTGACCACCCTCTTGGTAAAGAAATGTTTCCTAATATCAAGTCTGAACCTCTCCTGACATTCAGGGAATCTTGGGATTGCACAAGACTTCTTATGGCATGTTTAGGGGACAAACCAAAGGGAGGACCATGGTGGCTTGGAGAGGAAGAAGTGTGGGTAAATAGAAGGCTAAGAGGGCAAAACGTGTTGCTCGTGTAAACAGGCTGCTGGTCAGTATGCTTGTCTGGCCATGCCCTGCACCTGACCATCACCTGCTGTCCTGCTTTCTTCTTAAATTCCATTTCTAACTATTTTCCTGGATGAGGGGACTCTCTGTTCTGTGTGGATGTGATCATATGGAGGTCTAAGTGTCAGCAGCTGGAGTCAAACCATGAATTACAGTGCCCGAATATCAGCAGTGTCATCAACTGGAGGGACTGGAGTGAGTGAAACCAAGTGCCAACAACTGCAGTGCAGATCAAGGGTCATGTGTGTCTGTGGTGTGAGCAATTGGACCAAGCAAGAGTACAAATATCAAGCCAAACTAAGTGGAAAGGAGGTTAAGAGGCTGGGGAACAAAGTGTGTCTCTGGGAGTGAGGCAATAGGAGAAGCTGGCTTCCAAAGGGACCAAGAGGTCTATGCCAGCTGATGGAGGCTATAAGATCTCAAGGTCAACTGAGAGATGAGATGGCATGTGTGTGTGTTTCTGTGTGGGAGGCAACTTGGGAGAACAAGGACACAGGCTGGATGGACTGTATGTCTAAGCTACTGGGTAGTGTGTGCTCAGTTTGCACGTTTATGTGCTGTTATGTGCAAGGAAATCTGTACCAGCAGATGGACTGGGACTGTGGGGTCTGGGGACTAGCATGCCCAGGTGTCAGCAACTGGGGAGACCTGGGATCCATGGCCAGTTACTGGATGGACTGTGTGTCTAAGCTTAGTTACTGAGAGATCCATAGTGTGTGTGTTTGTGAGTGAGGGGGTATGTACCAGCAACTGGAGTGGGTTTGCAGGCCTTGGGGGTTCATACATCACAGGGTACAGCAGCAGGGGATATCAGGGATCCTGGTACCAGCAGATCCATAGTGTGTGTGTCTGTGAGTGAGATCTGTACCAGCAACTGGTGTGGGATTGCAGGTCTTGGGAGCTTATATGTCCAGGGTACAGCAGGAGGGGAGATCAGGGATCCAGGGATAGACTAAGTATCTAAGTTCAGCTATTGGAGGAATCTACATTATATATATGTATACATTTCCTACTAATGGACCTTCATCCTGATCAAAGGGGAACAAGATGAGACCATTGGTGCTGTTTGTGTTTGTGTGAGTGTTGAGTGTTTCTGTCTGATCTGTGTAGCTGTCCATGTGTGTATACGTATGTATGTGTTGTGGAAATGTGTTTGTATACATGTCCCTACTGGGAATACCTGTTTAGTCTCACTACTGATTGGAGGTGGAGGCATGGAGCTGCAGCAGCCTTGCCTCTATCACACCACAGGATCTGACAAACTCTAACAAGTTTGGAACCATACTCTGCCCTCCCTGAGACAGAAACAGGAACATCTACCAGAAAAACAAACACTATCAAGGGGATCCTGTATCCTCCCCTCACCAGGCAGAAGGCAGTAACTTAAAGGAAAGGAGTGAATGGAGACCTGCCAGTCAGAGAGAGACCTGGGGGTGTTGACTGACAGCCGGCTGAACATGAGCCAGCAGTGTGCCCAGGTGGCCAAGAAGGCCAATGGCATCCTGGCTTGCATCAGAAGTAGCGTGGCCAGCAGGGACAGGGAAGGGATCTTACCCCTGTACTTGGCACTGGTGAGGCCGCACCTCGATTCCTGTGTTCAGTTTTGGGCCCCTCACTACAAAAAGGACATTGAATTACTCGAGCGTGTCCAAAGAAGGGCAACGAAGCTGGTGAAGGGTCTGGAGCACATGTCGTAGGAGGAGCGGCTGAGGGAACTGGGGTTGTTTAGTCTGGAGAAGAGGAGGCTGAGGGGAGACCTCACCGCCCTCTACAACTACCTGAAAGGAGGTTGCAGAGAGCTGGGGATGAGTCTCTTTAGGGTAGGACAAGAGGGAATGGCCTCAAGTTGCGCCAGGGAAGGTTTAGACTAGATATTAAGAAGTATTTCCTTACAGAACGGGTTGTTAGGCGTTGGAATGGGCTGCCCAGGGAGGTGGTGGAGTCCCCATCCCTGGAGGTGTTTAAGAGTCGGGCTGACATAGCACTTAGGGATATGGTGTAGTTGGGAACTGTCAATGTTAGGTTAATGGTTGGACTAGATGATCTTCAAGGTCTTTTCCAACCTAGATGATTCTGGATTCTGTGAGGCAAGCCTACATTTGAGGTGACAGGCAAACCCCCGCCTTGCCTACCTCGCCTTCCCAGGTGCCTCTATACAACAGGTATGATGCTCTGGATTTGGAAGATCAGTCACCTGATGATGTGGCTGATGGTCCATCTACACCAGAGGTGTTGCCAAGGTCAGAAAGGCCTACCTCCTGTATCACGACCACCACCACAAGGAAGAAAAGATGGGTTATAGTTGTAGGTGACTCCCTTCTGAGGAGAATAGACCCTCCTCATAGGGAGGTCTGCTGCTTCTCTGGGGCCTGGGTTAAGGACATCACTAGGAAGCTTCCTAGTCTGGTACAGCCCTTGAATTATTACCCATTATTGCTCTTCCATGTGGGTGGTGATGAAGCTGCAACACGTAGTCCAAAGGCAATCAAAAGAGCCTTCAGGCCTTGGGATGGTTGGTAAGAGAATCTGATGCATAGGTAATTTTTTCCTCTACCTTTCCAGTTGTGGGCAGCAATACTGGAAGAAACAGACAGACCCAGTCTATTAACACATGGCTTCATGACTGGCGTCATTGCCAGAATTTGGGGTTTTTTGATAATGGGATGGTCTACATGGCACCAGGCCAGCTGGTGTCGGATGGGCTGAATCTTTCTCAAAGGAGAAAGAGAGTCTTTGCTCATGAGCTAGCAGGGCTGATTGACAGAACTTTAAACTAGACTTGAAAGGGGGATAACATCAGGCTTGCTCATTACAAGGTTTGAGGGATGGGGTGTAGTGAGACCCCTCAGCCTGTTGCTGCAAGATGTGCTGGGCACACTGGAGCACACTTGAAGTCTTAAGGAGATGAGCCAGGGGCCCCTGAGGTAGTAGGAATCAACAGGGAAACACCAGTGAAATACCTCAAAGGAATTAATGTGTGCTCCTCTAAAACGGTGACATGGCTGACAGCCCAGCTGAAATACCTCTACACCAATGCATGCAGCATGGGCAACCAACAGGAGGAGTTGGAAGCCACCATGCTGCTAGAAAGCTATGACCTAGTTGCTGTTACTGAAACTTGGTGGGATGAGTCCCATGGCTATTGATGACTACAGGTTGTTCAGATGGGACTGGTGAGGAAGGAGGGGCAGAGGGGTTGCTCTAAGTCAAGAAATGGATAGAGTGTGAAGAGTTATACCTGAAGAATAACCATGAACAGGCTGAAAGTTTATGGGTAAGAATTAGAGATCGAGGCAACAAAGGGAACCTTGTGGTTGGTGTCTGTCATGACCCAGACTGGAAGCCCAGAGAGTTCTATGATCTCCTTGGGTTAAATTAAGGTGAAATGATACCAAATGACTGGTTAAAATATTTTACTTGTGGTAGAAAACAATTTAAACTTGGAAAAGGATAATAAGCAATGTGGTCTCTTATAAATCTATAAGAAAGAAAAGAAAGGAAAGGAAAGAAAAAGAAAGGAGAGGAAGAGAGTCAAAGAAATCCAGATCACCACCTCTGGATCCAGCATTGTCTCAGGTCCGGTAATCTTGGGTGGTGGGTGCACGCACAGTGAAGTTTTTAAGTTCATCTTATCAACTGATTAGCATACTAGATGAGGAGGGGCAGGTATTCCACAAACTCATTTCCATGACAGACAAGGAAAAAGGTGGAGCATGGGTTCTGCACATATATTGAGGAAGAATGGGGTTGCACCGCCCCTTGTCCAATTGAGTCAGTGGTCATACTCATCCTGCCCACCTTTGGTTTTTCCTCTGTTCCCACAGACTTTTTCTGACTTCATGCTTCTTGAGCAACCATTGGCTTCTGGGGCAGAAATGCTCACCTCTTATCAGGCCTTGTCACCTCTTTGGGCTTACTCAATGGAGCCAATGATTAGAGGTCCTTGTACTTGATGGGAAACATTTGGTTTCACTCAGTCCACGTTTCCCCCCTTTTGAGGCCTATCTAAGGAGTTTGTCAATACAACTGCAAGGGGGGGGTGGGGTGTGCATCCTCAGTCTTTACTGACAGTCTCTCTTCCCCACACCTCTTGAGTGGATGGACTTCAAGGCAGGGACTGGGGAATCAAAGTCCCTCCCACTGTAACAGAAGATCAGATTCGAGACCACCTGAGGAACCTGAACATGCATAAGTCTATGTGACCTGAGGAGATGCATCCCAGAGCCCTGAGGGAATTGGCTGATGTAGTTGCCAAGCCACTCTCCACGATATTTGAAGTCATGGCAGTCAGGTGAAGTCCCTGGCAACTGGAAAAAAGGAAACATTGCACCCATTTTTAAAAAGGGTAAAAAGTAGGAACCTGACAACTACTGACCTGTCAACCTCATCTGTGCCTGGGAAGATCATGGAACAGATCCTCCTAGAAGCTACGCTAAGGCTCATGGAGGACAGGGAGGTGATTGAAGACAGCCAGGACGGCTTCACCAAGGGCAAATCTTGCCTGACCAACCTAGTTGCCTTCTATGATGAAGTGACTACATCAATGGAAAAGGGAAGAGCTACAGATGTCGCCTATCTGGACTTCTGTAAGGCTTTTGACATGGTGTCCCACAACACCCTTCTCTCTAAATTGAGAGATATGGATTTGATGGGTGGACTGTTCAGTGGATGAGGAATTGGTTGGATGGTCGCATGCAGAAAGTAGTGGTCAATGGCTCAATGTCCGGATGGAGATCAGTGATGAGTGGTGTCCCTCAGGGGTCCGTACGGGGGCCAGTACTGCTTAATATCTTCATCAGTGACACAGACAGTGGGATTGAGTGCACCCTCAGCAAATCTGCAGATGATATCAAGCTGAGTAGTGTTGTTGACACACCCAGGGGATGGGATGCTATTCAGAGGGACCTGAACAAGCTCGAGAAGTGGGCTTATGTGAACAAGGCCAAGTGTAAAGTCCTGCACCTGGGTCAGGGCAAACTCTGGTATCAATATAGGGGTTGGGGGATGAAGGGATTTGGAGCAGCCCTGTGGAGAAGGATTTGAGGATACTGGTAGCTGAAAAATTGGACATGAGCTGGCAATGTGTGCTCGCAGCTCAGAAAGCCAACCATATACTGGGCTGCCTCAAAAGAAGCGTGGCCAGCAGGTTGAGGGAGGTGATTCTCCCCCTCTGCTCTGCTCTTGTGAGACCCCCCTGCAGTACTGCATCCAGCTCTGGAGTCCTCAGTACAGGAAAGACATGGACCTGTTAGAGCGGGTCCAGAGGAGGGCCACAAAAATTATCAGAGGGAAGGAACGCCTCTCCTATGAGGAAAGGCTGAGAGAGTTGGGGTTGTTCAGCCTGGAGAAGAGAAGGCTCCGGAGAGACCTTATTGAGGACTTTCAGTCCTTAAAGGGGGCCTACAGGAAAGATGGGAACAGACTTTAGTAGGGCCTGTAGCAATAGGACAAGGGGGAATGGTTTTAAACTAAAAGAGGGTAGATTCAGACTGGATATAAGGAAAAAATTTATGATGAGGGTGGTGAAACACTGGAACAGGTTGCCCAGAGAGATGGTAGATGCCCCTCCCACCTCCTAGCTAAACCATTCTACGATTCTATGAAGTTTGCTGCTTTCTCTGTTGTTTTTGTTGGTTTTTTTTTTTTTTTTTTTTAAATGAACCACAAATAAATTGTGAAATTTGTGTGAATTCTATCACACAATCAAATTTGGGTAATTCTGATTCTGCATGTTTTCTAAGATTGATGGCATGGTTTGTGACAGAAAATTCTACTAGAGAAACAGAAAATCATATTCTAAACTGTGTGGCATGGGAGAAATAATTGAAAATAATGTAGGACCACCCCATACTAAACACTAGGAGAATAGTCTCCACTGGGTTATTTACCATACCTTGTTTCATGTTAATCTATATTGCTTTAATTTTTGCCTTCAAAACTAGGGTCTGATTTAAAGCTGTTTCTCAGCTGTATGGGAGGGACTCTTCTTGAGTCTCAAGCCAGCTCAAGCTTCATATAGGGTAGGTTTTCTGAGTCTGCATGGAGAAGGAGAAAACTTGGAGAAAAAATGCAACATGATTTTGGTTTGTGTTCTCATGAGAGACCGCAAGTGCATTTGCCATACTCTACCACAAAACCTTCATCAGTAGCGCAGCCAAACTCAGCCCTAATATGAGGGGGACTTAAAGCATTTATGATGTTCTGGGTCATTTCAATAATTGCCTTAAGATACTGAAATAAGAGTATCTTGTATATTACTGTGCATCTTAAGGCAAGTATAGGCACATGATTGTTTTTGTAAGTTAGCTACGTATCTATCCTCCGTTTGAAAACCTGACACTCCACTGCACATGAACTGGATCTTTTTGCTTTTCTCCCTCACCTCTGCAGGCAGATTGTTTTACTTTGATTCCCGCACAGCAGCTCCCACGTTATGGTCCACCAAGCTCTGAGAGGTCACTGTGGAGTCTGGTTATAAATTCATGAATGAGGATGCACAACAGTTCATTAGATTTCTGCTGACTCCTGAACTGCCTCTGTGCTCTAAGGTTTCGGAGGGCATTGCTCCAGATCAGGTTAGCGGCTGCACCCTCCGCTGTGCCAACCCCGGGCCTGCTCCTGGGCAACCGTCGAGCTGCGGGAACGCGAGGTTTTACGGAGCGCCTGCTGCGCTGCACAGCCCACTCTGTTACACGATTTTTATTTACTTTATGCCAACGCCCACAGCTTAAAGCACAGCCGAGCAGCGATCCGGACCCAAACCTGCCAGAGCCCGGCAGGGCGCAAGAGGACTGTGGCACCCCTCGGCCTCTGCTTCTCCCTCGGGAAGGGGGGAACGGGATGCTCGAGATGGCGGCAGCTGCCGGGCCCGACCTCGACCCCCGCCCCAGCCGGGACGGGGGGGCAACTGGACCGCGCCGCACCGCCCCCGGCTCCCGCCGAAGGGGGCGGTCAGGGAGCCACCGCCGCTCGGCCCCCGCTCCACCTGCCCCTGCCCACCTGCTGCCGGGCCACAGGCAGGGAGGGAAGGCAGGCAGGGAGGGAGGGAGGCGCGGGCAGAGCCGCCGCCAGCCGCAACCAGCCATTTAAGGCAGCAACGGCAGCGGCTCCCCCCGCGCTGACTCCCTACCTCAGGCTCCGCGGGGGGCGGGCGCGGCCGCCCGCCGGACAGCCCGCCCGGCCTATGGGGGCGAGCGGCGCAGGGGCGGGCAGGCGGTGCCGGGCGCCCGCCAATGCCCGGGCAGCGGGGGCGGTGCCTGCCGGAGCGGCCGCGCCGGCTTGACAGGGGCTGCCGACAGCGCCGGAGCGCGGGCGAGTGTCAGGCTGGGCTGGGCTGGGCGACCTGCCACCCCGCGAGAGCCGGCGGTGAGTGGGCACCTCGCGCGGGGCGGGCAAGACGAGCCCCCCTTTTTTTTTTGTGTCGTTTGTTGTTTTTTTTTTTTTTTTTTGGGGGGGGGGGTGCAGGTGGGAGGGGTGCGTGTTTCTTGCCCTCTCCCCCCTTTTTAGCGCGCTGGCTAATTGATTTCCGTGCGGCGGGCGAAGGCGCGGAGGGGGCGGGGGTGCCAGCGGAGCGGCCCCGGGCTGGCGCCCCCCCCCACCTCCCCCACCGGAGGGGCGCGCCGCGCGCTGCCGTTATGTAACGGCCGCGGGGGGCTGCGGGCGAGGCGGCGGCGGCTTTTCTCCGCAGGATTAACCCCTCGCTGTCGCCCCTGTTTTTCCACGTCCCTCCTGCTCTCCCGCCAGAGCCCCGGGGAAGGGACCGGCGGGGAGCGGGGCTCGGCGCCGAGCTGCCCTCCTGCGCCGGCCCCTCGGGGTGGGCCGTGGCAGCCGCTTCTCCCGCCGCCCGCGGGGAGGGGACGCGCGGCCGCAGCCCGGGGGGGCGGGGGGGCGCTTCCCCGGCGGCACTGCGGCAGCGGGCCGGCGGGTGGGCGATGCGGCGGGGGCCCGGCTCCGCCTGCCGGCGTCCCCCGGCGGAGCTGGGGAAGGATCCACCTTGCGCACACAGCCGGTGCTCTGCTGTTCGCTAGAGGCGACGGCAAAGCCGCGGCTTCGTCGGGTTGTTGCGCAGAGCAGGCGGTCTCCTTTCATGGGGATTGATGGGTACAGACGGTTTGCCTTGTCTGCTTTTTTTTTTTTTTTTTTTTTAACGCCCAGCTGAAGGGGCTTTGAGAACTGCTCCTATATGGCGTCGTCTGTGAAAACCCGCCTCAGGTGTGGGAGACTGTTTAGGGACTGCGGTGTAACACCCGCAGGTATAAAGCCCTCTAGGGTGAAAAACAACACGAGACAAAATCCTGTGAATTAATCTGCGACCTCAGCTAGCTAGTTTGAAAGCAAGTACACCACTCACCCACCCGCAAATCAGCAGCGGTTGCGAGTATTTCTGCAGCCCTGGGTGAAAGCTCTTGTACCTGCGTGAAATTCTTCCACGGGGAGTTGGGGTGTGCGCTACAAGGTGCTGAACACGCCTGTGAAAAGTGTGTGTCTTAAATGTTGACGGCTTTGAATCTTGCAGTAGATGCTGCTGACAAGTGGTTTCCCTGTCCGTGTTTTCCAGGGTCTACATGAGCAAGTTCAGGGGGAAAATGATTTCAGATTTTACAGAGGATTGCGTAATCGCTTATGTTTATTTAAAAAGAAAAGGAGGGGCAAACCCAACCCCCAGCCTGAAATGAAACGCACAATATGAGACTGTTTTCACTGACTTTTACTGAGCCATCACACTGTTTTCTCAACTAGTATCATTAAGTAGCATGCTTTAGAAGGTTGGCAAGTGTTAGCATGATAATGAAACATGAAGGTTTGTTTTTTTTTTTTTCCTCTAGAGCTGTGAAAACCTGGAGGAAAACAGAGATACCTATACTCTTTCATAGTCTCAGGCTTAAAATAGCATGACTGTTTATCAAGTGTATACAATTTATCTATTTTTAAATTGTCAATGGCCATTTTTTTACTCCTTTAGTGATGAGCGACTTCTTTTTCAAATTTTGTTTTCTAGAGGCCCTACCGCAGCTCAACCTCACCCCTTCCAAAACCAAAATAAAGTGCCGTTTTGAATGCTTTTGTACCTCTCTGGGTCAGTGTCATATGCCTTTAAATAGTCCATAATTTGTAACTGCTGAAGTGCATGTCCAGTATTAAATCATAGTACAGTGTAATGCTTAGACAGCATGGCATGCAAGGATCAGATTGCAGATAAAGTTCACATAGGAATCTCCTGCGGTGCTTGCACTTGACCCTTGTAAATGTAAGAAAAGATCTTTATAAATGGAAATATATATCCAGCAAGTAGTTGTTTCTGTGCCCACTCTGGATTGACTGTGGTGAAAAATGTCTTTTTAGTTAATTTTTATGGTAGTTATATTCATTCCAGTTATTTTCTCTAAGCAGCTGTATGATAGAAGTTATTTTTACATCTTGTACCTTGAGCTTAATTTGAAAAAAACAAAAAAAAGGGCTCTTTTAAGGATGGAGGCAGTCAGTTATGTCAATTTATGTTTAGTGTATTCTGATTATAGGTAGAGGCAATTAATCATACTTAATATATATCAGAATGCTTTCGAGAATACACTGTACAGTGTTTAAACTTGATAACTTGCTCTCAGATGGTAAGATACAAATCCAGATAATATCAGATATTTTTCTTGCTTTGCATCCGTCGATTTTGTAATTCTTCACTGTGAGAATGTGACTGTATTCACAAGCCTGTATCACTGAAAAATTTGTAACAAGAGCAGTCTTTCCTATGGTGCAGTCACTCGATGATGTCATGTCGTTTCTATTTGTACATGCATATTGCTTGCAGCCCTTGCATAAATGAAATGGACTCTTCAGCAAGCAACAAACAGGTTGGGTTTTTTTTTTTTTCTCCTGCCAAAGCCCATTTTTATGTCATGCGTAACTGAAATTAAATGCAGGTATGTAATTTTCACGCCTAGTGCTTCTCTGCCATACTGGCATGACTACTATGGGCATAAGAGCTTTTAGTTGCCTCTGACAGTTAGTTGAAATATTTTGCTTACTGTTTGTATTGCCATAGTGTCTGGGAGCTGTGATCAGGGACCTTAACTAATGTGTTAGGTGCAATATAACCACGGAACAGAAACTTGGGCCTGGCCCCCAAAATATTATGATCCAAAATGCAGAACAAGACATTGTAAGTGGCACAAAAAAGGTAACGCAGATGTTGTTAAGAAGGATACATTGGTACATGTGTGTGCATTATCCAGCTATGTATTTTCTCTTTATCGTATGTTAGAGCAAAGGGAATTGTAGAACTTACTGTAAGACTTGCACGGTTCTCTGAGGAAAGTTCTGGTATCAAAGGGCACTCCTGGGATGTGTGAATAAAGGCTTGGTTTGAGAAGATTTTTAAATGTACTGACCTTGAGTAAATGCTGAAAGTTGAAATAAAATTTAGAAAATCTGAATTGACCTAATATGAAACATTTTATATTCAGGCTACTTAATTTTTAGCATTCTTTAAATTTAAGGTCACTCTTAAAAATTTTGAAATGGAGTTTTAATTTCAAAATCAAAGAGTTACACAGGTAAAATCATATGCTTTGACTTTTCTGCAATGTTTTCTATAAGCTGTTTTAGCTCTTTCTTCCTCTTATCTCCCTCATGTGCCTAAACCCACAAAAAATGGGTAGTAACAAAGACACCTTCTGCAGAAGGAGATTTCTTAGTGAATGCATTGTCCTGCCCATCCCAAATTGCCCCTACATAGAAGTATTGCAAGAATTTCCCATTACAGTGGAGTCTGGTTATTGGAATACTTTTGAAATAGTAGTGAAAGTAACTGTACATTGAGAGGATGTTATTGGTAAAATACCCTGATATAAAATAAATATGGTCTAAGTACACAGGGCCTGTACATGTGGTTGAGGACAAGTACACATAGCCTGTTCAGGTTTCAGGACTCTTTTTCTGAATGGGTGTTTATCTCAAGTGTTGATGGAGCAGAACAGACTGATTTTTGTGCTGGTCGTTTTTCTTGGCTGTGGTATGTCCATCAAAACAGATGGGAAGGTTTTCTCTATTGTTACTTGTTATGTGTAGTGGGTGGACAATTCAGTTTGCTCCTGCTAAGAGGGAATCTTAGCTGTGTCAAGACTCTAAGGCAGATGTGGAGAAGCCTAGGTTCTTACTTGTACTAGTTGTCTTAAGGTTCCCTCCTCTTTTTTCCTCCTCATCTTTCCCCTGCCTCATGGTGTCCTGAGTGTGTGATACGTCCTGGATAGAAAACCAAGAGCTAGAAACCAAGAGTATGCAGACCAAAGCTTCAATGTGTTATGTGGAAGATGAAAAGTCAAAAATGAATCTGCAGTACAACTGTATTAAATAATCTTATGAAGGTAGTTCTTGCCCAGTTTGGCTAATCTCAAGAAAATGCTTGTGTGACAGTGTTCAAATATTGGAGCATTCGGCAAAATAAGCACAGAGAAACTTAAAATAAGAATCAAGGATGTAACAGTTTTTGCTTGAGTCTCTGAGGGATGCAGTCCTAGTTCAAACAAGTTCTTAAATGCACAATTGAGGAATGGATCAGCGCTAAGGAAATTGTTGCAATGGAAATTCAAAGGGTAAGAGGTCTTGTTCACAAAAGCTTTATTTCATTGTTGATAACTACTTATTTTTAAATTAAAAACAAATCTGCATCTGCCTGTCTCATCTGATTTCACTATCAAAAGGACCAGTACCCAGACAGTTCATTTTACAGGAGTTTATAGATGTGAAAGAAGTTACTGATGATTTAGCAAGGGAAGTATTCCCCTCCTATTTTGTATTGAGCTGTGGGTAGTTGAAGAAAATCTGTTATTAAAGGTTAGTTTATTTTTTGGATTCAGACAAAACTGAAGCAGCAGACTTTAAGAACATAAGGGATCTTTAGACAATCTAATCTGACTCATGTGTTAGTTATTTTCAGTTAGTTATCTGGGACCACTAACATTTCATAAAAATCTATCTTTCAGAGATGCTTGACTAAGTGTATGTTATATATTAAATGAAATCTAATGTGCTGACATCAGGATGTGAAGTATTTGCAGCTATTCTTGGAAGTTACCTTTAGTATTTCCAGTGGTTGATTGTGTCTCCTTAAGGAAGTCTTATTTCTAATTTGCATTGGTGTAACCTGAATTTTAAGCTGTTGAGTTTTTTGGTATCTTTCACAGTACAGAGCCATTTAGTACGTGATGCAGTTTCTCTACACAGGTTATTTGGATACCTCAGTCAAGTGACTTCAATTACCTGACAAATTACATTGGTGGAATTCTTTAAGTCTCTCATGGTAAAACGTCTCATGATTTTGTAGCTCATACCATCTCCAGTTCTTTGATCAGAGGTGATGCTTTATGACTATTAAATCTTACAGTGCTTTCAAGGCTTGTGAGTCTGTTAGGTCAATTTTTGTTTGATCTAATTCTGTCCCTATCAATAGCATCATTGTGGTTCTCTTGGTATTTTTATCTATACGTGGTACATAAAGCCCCCTGTCTTACTGATGTTTGAAGTGATCTCCTTGCTGTACAATCTCTGGTCTTTGTTCACGGAGTGGATCTTCATTACTCATTGCTTTTGCAGAAATATTTTGAAAGGGTTCTATTGAAGTTCAAATTACTAGTCTGCTCTGGATGTGGTGGCGGGAGGGGCAATGCATAGTGTATGAAGAAGCAAACTCTCCAGTTGCAATGTTACAAGTCTGGGAACCTGTGCTCGACTAATCCAAAAGTGATGATAGGCCCAGCATGTTATTTGGAGCTGTAAATTAATTGTATGACTAACTACTGTGGAGAGCAGCTGTTGTGTTCTAGACTTCTTGGATCTGTGATTCCCAAGTCTTTTGTTGATACACCATGAAAAAATACCTCATCTAAACAGTTGAGGCTCCTCTTTTGTTGTGCTTTAATCAGTGTCATATTCGTTTTGTTCTGTGAAGGCTGTTCTAGACACTGTCTTGTATCCTTGCCTACGTGTGGAATTGCAGAATATTTGTGTCCAGATTATTTCTTCATCTACCATCAATAGCAGCCCAGCAGAGCTCAGGATGGATACTTAGTAAGTGGAATCCTCAAATGGGATAGCCACATAATGGAAAAAAATGCACGATAAGAGTTTACCAGTACATAAATGTGTGGTGGATGCCTGTATTTATGCTTTTGCCTTCATAATGGAAACCTTGTGTAAGTGACATGGTGGTATTACAGTATGTTGTAGAGCTAGTTAAGAGTTATTTAGTTAGATAAGGAATTTTAAGTGTTGTCGGGTGAACATGTGTCTTTCAGAAGAAAAGTTCTAACAACTATTGCTGGTAAAGATGTGTGTGTCTATGTGTATAGGTGATTCATTTATGCTTATATAAAAAGGTGATATTTGATGAGGTGGTTCTTTGGAATGGAGGAATGCAATTTACTAAGAACTAAACTTAGTTTTGTATATAAGTGATATTGTTGCAGTAAATATGTAGGCAGATAGCAATAGTTTTCAGAAAAAGAACAGTAACAGCCATTTGTCAGCAATCAAAATAATCTCTGCACTCGATAATGTGATTTCTAAGGTTGTTCCTTCAATGGCATATGTAACTTCATCACAGTCTGAAATACTGTTTTGCTAAGGAGAAACATTGGACAACTTGAGATACCATCTTTTTTGTTACTTTGTGTGTGTCCTGCTTGAAGGTCTTAATGTAGCTGTATGATCTAGCCAGCCTTGCCCTTGTCCAGAGTGCTAGATACAGGTATATTGTTAAGAGAACTTGAGGTTCAGCCATGCGGTTCCTCATAAAGCCTATGAAAGGATTTAATTTTCTTTAAGTAGAGATGGGTTTAAATGTAGATAGATTTGTGTTAGCTTTGCTTGGTCTGCAGTGTTCTCTGCTCATTTTCCTTCTGTGTTACATGCTAGGGAAAATGGGTGGCTCTCATTCACTTGAGCACCACATGTGGAGAAATATGCCCAGAGCAGAACTCAGAGGAGAAATGCCTTAACTCTGGTTCCTACTGATAGCTGTGAAGGAAGGTTGAGGGAAGCTTTAAGAGCATTGTCTAAAGCATTGCATTTTATCAGGAGGATGTTGCATTTCTCCAGCTGTTTATCCCTTCCCTCAGCTTGAATGTTTATGCAAAAATGTGGGAAAAAGATTCCATCTGCTGTACTTTGTCTCTGCTGTTTTTATTTGGCATAAGTAATTACAGACAGAAAATAAATGAGAATTCCCTTTAACTGCAATTCTGTAACATTTTTAAAACATGAGGAGGATAGATCAAGTACTAAAATAAAACAGATGCAGTCAGACAAATTCAAATGCCTTGTACAATTTGATAATGTTATGAATCCAATTCACTCATAAAAATAGCACCTCTCATGCTCATTGAAGAGTTACTTTCTTTTTTGCTCTGGATTGGCTGGAAGATCTTAAGAAATATTGGATGGCAACTATTTGTGGTGTAGTGGATAAGTTTTACTGACAGTGGAGAAACCGATTCTGGTAAAAATTACACCTTAAGCACTTGCATGTGCAGGAATGATTAGCGGGAGAATGAAAGGTAAAAACAAGTAACAATTAACATAGAGCTACTGGGTTGTGTGCCTGTGGGCAGAATTCTTTGTAATACGCCTATTTTCTAAAAGCCAATGACCTTTCAGGTTTAAGACCATCTAAGAAGTATAGTTAGGAAGGCTGGTAGTTTGGCTAGGCTGAGGAGCTGAGAATATAGATGTAGAGATGTTGAGGCTGATGCATTTGTAAGAGAATGGTGTGGAAATAGGAAGCTTATAGTAGGTTAAAACAGAAGTAAAATGGTTAATGTTAGCAACATATGATTCTTCAAATCTTTATGTAATATTGGACTTATCTCAACTTGCTGGCTGCCTTACCTGCATTGCTAGGGGTCCACCATCTCTCTCCTTTCCCCCTACTTTATTTCTAGTTCTCAATAAAATCAGTAGATTCCTGGTTACTGTTTTCTTGAGCATTCATTCAAATTTTTGGTGTGATCATATACATGAGAGATGCTATCTGTCTGAACTGAGAATCCTATTTTTCTTGGCCAGCTAAATAGATGTATAGATGCTTTTGCAGATTAATCTATTTTCCCCACTTTGGAAGATGAGGATGCAAGGAAGAATAGTTGGATGAAATTCACTCATGAGCTAGGGAATTTTTTGGTCTGAATACCCATTACAAAGAGGGAGAGTGTTGGAAAGCATGCATACTCATACTTGGTTTAAGGACTAGCAAAAATGGAATAGAGTGCTTGAAAGATTTTTTTTTTTAACCTGCTGGTGACATTTTGCAAATAGTAGAACAGCATCTTTGTAAGTCTAGGGTTTGTGCTGTGGATTACCTACTTGCCCTTCTCATTTGACGGATCATGGAGACAAAATGTACAATAGAATTGCTGGGTGGCGAGGAAGTTGCAAAAGGACTGTCTGGGGAATCTCTGTTTTGGATTATATCTTGGTGGATATTTAGGGTACAGTTAGGGTACCATCTCCACTCTACCTTGTGACCAAAGCTCTATGGTGCAACTGTAAGCAAAGTAGAACCCTGGACTTTGCGTAAAAACAACAACAAAGGGAATTGCAGAACAAAAGAAGGTAAAGGACAGAATTTGTAGATTTTTGCTTCTTAGTTGTCTGGGGCATATGATAGAAGGGGTTAAGAATTTAGGGAGGGATCAGGGATAATATTGAGAACTTGAGCAGATATTCCATTTTAGGGCTATTTTATCCTAGTTACTGTCTTTGGGCTCAAGATGAGGAATTTGTACTGCAGACTTTGGATTTTAGCTAGAGCATGACCCTGATGCTCAGTGTAAACATAACTTTGGGGTCTGGTGGAGTTGTGTTGCAAGTTGCAATGGAGCTAGGTGTTGCATGTGAGACATAAGGTTGGCATATGCAAAGGTGAGCATTACAGTGAGTAGATGTTAGTAATATCATTATTGCATGGCAACTGTGCCATTGTATCTTTTCTCCAAATTCATTAATCTCAGCAGTCTCCTGAAGAGAGGCCTGCTTGATGCTTGAATGCTTTCTGCCATTAAAAAGCGTGAGCTGAAAGTTTGCCTTAGTTCACAGGACTCTTGACTTCGTTTTAGCCAATTCTTGGTTGGTAAATATTGTAAAAAATGAACTTGTAAAATAATCTGCCTGTTCTATTAACTGGATTGTATCTGAGGCTGTAATAAGTACTATAATGTTCTATCTAGTCTTTTGTGCTGTCTTAGACAAACACACTTTTATTCATTTCTGTGGCAGTTAGTGCTGCAGGAGGACTTCTATTAAAAACTGGTTTTGTAATACTTGCTGCAAATGAAAGCAATTGAACTTGCATTGGGACAGAATATTCCTAGCATGCTAGAGGCAGGCTAGACAAGGCAGGTGAGAAAGTACATGGTATAGCCCAAAAAGCTAGGCATTCACACTTTTGATAGTTTCCTGCTGATTTTCCTGGAAAAGCATTTTTTGGTGTGGAGATCATAAACTGGTTTAATACATTTGCAGCTAGTGAGACTATATTTATACTTCCTCCACAGAGTCAGAGAACGTTGGTTCTTCAGAGCACTCCATACAATCATGCACCTGCTTTATGTGGCCCAATAATGAAAGCAGTGTGGAGTATGGCCCCCAGGGTCCTCATTATGTTCTGAACTCTGGCAGCAGAAGGCATGTTTCTTCATCCCTCTGCTTTGGTTTCCCTGTGTGTGACATGGCAGCAGTGCTAACTTCTTTTACAAATACTAATCTATCTGCACTTCGTGAGCAGATTAGCCGTGCGTTAGTTCTCGGGAACAGAGCAGGGAAGGTGTTGCTGAATTCTGACCAGGTAGGATACATGTATATTCCATAGAGTTGCATAAGCTGCTGAAGTTGCTGGCAAAAATACCCTGGGTTTTAGTAAGTCTTCAGGTCCTCCTTCTTGGAGCTAAGAGGTGATTGCTTCTAAGAGCAATTCTCCCAAATCGAAATCAAAGTTGCACCAGAATTCTTGCAATATGTTGACACCTAGAGAGAATGTGGGTAAGTGAAAGAGTGTAAGTTAATATAAATCTTCCAGTAGAGCTGACAGTTGGTCAGTACTGAGCCTTTGGGCTTATTTATATGTACCTAGTATTCATGGAGAATCAACAACTGGAATTCACAGAAACAATAGCTGGGTGTCCCCTCATTTTTGGAAGAATCCAGATTAATATGTGACTTTATTTAGGGGAGTTCTCCTAGCTGTCTGCCTGCAGATGAGTAGTATGTATTGTAGTCTCTGGCTGAAAGGAAGTTTGATGATATGAGAAAACCATATTTTTCTAATGGGTTAGGCATGTGCTGAGAACACAGATCTGCGCTTTCGGTCTATTTTAGCATGAGTTAGTCATGACCTCAGTCAGTTTGATCCCTAGCTTATTCTCTGTCTGTATAATATGCTGTATTATTTACCTATTGCAGAGGCAGAGAAGGGACAAGAACTGTTTTTTTCATGATACTGAATGAGTATTACATGACACAGGCTATAGCAGTTCATAAACACCCCACCTAGTTGTCTAAATATTTCGTGGATTTCTGGAACTCCATTTTTTTTTTTTGGAAGTTGTTCTTTCACAAAGCTTTCTGAACTCTAGCATCTACTTATATCTCTTTCTTAATGTCTTCTATGGCTGCTTTTGGTGATGTGGACCTGCTAGGTTGGAGCCAGCAGTATCTGGAGAGGATGGGACTGGTGACTAGTCTCGCCTTCCTTCCCTCTGTTGGCACTGGAAATATAGTATTATCTAACTGTGTGCATATTAGACTTTTTGTATGGTGATGAAAGTTGTTTCTTTGCTTAGCTGTAATTGTTACAGTCAGCATCTACGCAGCTCATGCTTTTGAACAGTGGCTTAATTTTGTTTTACTGAATTTTAGAACTGGTATTTTAGTTACTTTCTTTTTTCACTTCCACCTATCATGCTGCTGTGGCCCCTCCCCAAATTACTGCTAGTCTTTACTTCTAGCAGAAGCTAGCAAGCATGTTCTGATCCCTTTCTCCAGGGGAAAAAGGGTAAGGAAGACTCAAAACTGCATTTGATCTTGAGTTTTTGGTAAGCAGGTTATTCTGTATTTCTTTTTAAGAGATCGTTTCTTCAATATGGCATGATCTCCTTCCTTGTCTCTAATAACTAAAAATAGTTAAAGGAGCTGACCCTATTAAAAACCTGATTTCATATCCTGTGTTGTGCATTTCTTTACCTTCTAATATAGTATATTAAAGAGTCTGTTGTTTGTAGTGTCAAGAAACAAAATTTTAGGTTGAGGCTGGGTCAGTATTTTCATAAATCAGGCAGCTTCTTTTTAGTAAATTTCATGCTGTTATGTGGGATTTTAACAAGTAAACTGTAATTACAGTTCAACAAGAAAAGGAGTATCCATGACAATTTTGGCAACCACAGCAGAGCCCTAGTTTTAATCTATCCTTAACCTTCTGCTTTAGATGGTGAGGATTTCTTTGAAATGAGTCTGCTTTGCATACCACATTTCACCATTCAAAACTGAAGCCTTTTCTATAGTGTGTGTCATGTTCCCCCCCTGCCCAGAACTAGTCAAAACACCCCAATACAAAGTTCATTTATTGATGTCCAAGAGAACTAAGTCTAGAAGTGAACTATCTTTCTCAAGGCCAAATATGTTCCTTTAAGTATTTTTCCTATACCATGTTAATAAACTTTTAATTTATTAGCAACTGAAAGTAAGTAAAAAATATTTTCAAGATGTAGCTGTCATATTGAAGACAGTATAAGACAGTATTACGGACAAAAAATAATGTAGTCTTTTTAAAAAAAATCACACGATTCAGAAAATCAGAGCCCTTTCAAGTGTGGGTTTCAGCTTATGATTTGAAATCACTAGTTGCTTTTTAAAGCACATTTCTGCTGTGCTGTGCAACATTGAGTTATGGTTAGGGGTGAGATGGGATTAGGCAAAGTTGGACAGCAAGGCAGCTAAAGAAAGATTTTGTTCAGGAGATACTTCAAAATGTAGGCATGTGGTTATTTTTTTCTAATTTCAGATGAGACAGAGTGGCACACGTTTTCTTGCTTATAGTTTGTAAACCGTGAAATTATATCTTTCAAGGATATTCACATCGAGCATAGCTGCTTGACAGAATTGCTAAGAGCAAGAGGGATCTATCCCCAAAAATCTCTTAGAAGGTTTATTTGGCACAAGATAAAATTGCAAAATGGTAACTGTATATACCTTTCTATAGAAGATCTCCACCTTCTTTTGTCCTGTTAATTGCTTACAGAGGTAACTTTGCTTTTTAATATCCTGTACAGACATTAAAATACAGGCTTTGCTTTTTGCTGATGTGTACTCTTTTCCTTTCTTTCTTTCTCTAGCCAGTTAGTGTTAGCTTGGAAAATTTCTGGTTCTGGTTTCCAGCTCCAGTGGATTTGAAATGGTGCAAGCTTGGAAGAGACTTCTGCTTTTGGAAGTCAAGCTTCCTCAAAGGTGGAGGTAGATCATAGGTCTTCATGATCTGATTTTTAACGTAATTCTCTTTTGCATAGATTGTGTCAGCAGTGTTTTTGTTTTCTTCTTAAGTTTTCTCACCACTGTTTTCATAACAAAAGAACGTGTGTAGCCTGATGAATCAGCCAGTTTAGACTGATCTAGACACTTTTGTTAAAAATGTATGCATCTGTAATACTTGCAGTAGCTTACAATTTACTGTGTGTGCTTATTGTTTTGGAGTTTCAGTGTTGGGAGACTTTCAGAAGAGTTTGTTGAGGTAAAATTACTGTTCTTTGGAGAGCAGACAGGGTGCAAAGAAAATAGAAATGGGAATTGGTTACATTTTTAACTTTTTAATGAACTTCAAATTTTCAAACTCTTTTTTCCTCCCCTCTGTGCTTTTCTTTTTATTTCATAGGTGCACATATAATTTTCAAGCTACAGTTAGTAAATTCCTGTCACATTAATTTTAATTTAGCATTTTTATTTTTTTGGCCAAAACTTGTGCTGACAGTGTAAACAAAACAGAAGGATCCCCAGGCTAAAGATACAACAAGATTTTTAAGCATTTACTTGAATATTTTCAAAATAGACAGTAGTGCTTTGGCCATGCTGCATTTGCTCAAGTGTAAAGAAAAAAGGCCCTTTAGTATAGTTTTTGTTAAAGGGTTGTTTCTAATAATGAAGCTTAACAATAACTGCTGCATAGCAGGTAGTTATGGTTAGTTCTGTTGCAGCGTGCAGGAAAAGGTATGCCTTGGTTGTGCAAGTGATAGAGGTTAAGCCATATTGGAAGAGGTAGAATTTTAGAATTGTTTCCATTGCTGAAGAGTTTGTATTGAAGTACAGTATATAAGCCAAAAGAACTTTCCATCTGATGCAGAAATAAAACCTTAACTAGAAATACATACCAATCTTTGCATACGTTAGTTGCCTACCATGTACGTCTGTGACTTTAGAAGAATGGACATGGTAAGTATGGTGGGCTTTCCAGCCCTTATCCAGTATTTGCCAAACTTCTGATATCTGAAGCACCTCTTTATGGGTTAAAATTTGTAACAGGGCAACAGTCTGCATGTAGCTGTTGGGACAGGCACACAGTGTATCCTATCCCATGGCTTTTCAGTGCTCTTACTTCTGCTAAGCTAAGAGTGGATGGGCAGAAGGCAAAGGCTTCTGTGCCATGCTTCTGGCGTGTTAGGAGTTTTTTCTTTATGAAGACACCTGAAAATAACTTTAGTGTTCTGTTGCTCAGTTTAACGTTTCTTTTAAAAGGCAAATCTGTCCTACATGAACATAGGCTAATCTGAAAGTTGTTCTTTGCAGTAATGACATCCCTTCTCAGTGCTCCTGCATCATAGTTGTGTTCATTCCAAATTAATTCCACAGCTACAGTTCTTTGGGCATAAACTTGAGAAATGAATGGTTTTGTTAACAAGAGAATGTCTAAGCATTTCTGAGGCTTCCTTCCTTGTTAGACCTTTCATTATATAACATAAGGGTTATAACATTAATATTTTTGCTGCAATTTCCAAATATTTCATTTTTCAATTAAAAAAAAAAAAAGCCACAGTCCAGAAAATAAAGGATTGTTTTTTTTTTAACTTCAGAAATACAAGTAGGTAGTAATGCCTACAATGTAAAGGGCATACTTTTATTAGAATCAGTAGAGTGGCTGTGGTGATTGCCATTTAAAAAAAAAAAAAAAGAAGCAAACACTGTGTTCTCTTGTTGGCTGATGTAATGACGGTGAAATTAGGTTTGTGCCCTATTTTGGAATGTTCTTTCCCTGACTCTTTTTTTTTTTTTTTTAATATGCTAGAATTTTTTTCTAGATGGGCAGAGTTACATAGTTCTATGTATAGACTGTTGTTTGATGGTGGAGGGCACTGAGTTCTTGCTAACTTTATATACCACTTATTCATACTTTGTGGTATGGACTGTAGCCTGTAGCGTAACAGAAAGTAAATTAGTGCAAATTAATGTAATGAGTTTACCCTCCTCTTCTTTGTAGCACAATGGCTGACAATAAAGCGAAGTCAACCAAACCTGTGAATAAGACTCCTCCAAAGTCTCCTTCAGATCCAGCAAAGGACCGAGCAGCAAAACGGTTATCCTATGATTCCAACAGCTCCCATGAGGGAGCTATGGCAGGAGAAATAAGTGCTCTGGAAGAGGCCTTTAGAAAATTTGCCATCCATGGTGATACAAGAGCCACAGGAAAAGAAATGCATGGGAAGAACTGGTCAAAGCTATGTAAGGACTGTCATGTGATAGATGGGAAGAATGTGACAATCACAGATGTTGACATTGTCTTCAGTAAAATCAAGTAAGTTCCTTTATGCAATCATTTCTTTGTCTCCCCGACATGTTTTGTAGATATCATCTAAATTTATCTTCTGTTGCTTACAGATGTGAGTCACTGTATGTCTTTGCCACAATCAATCTCTTTCTTGTTCTTTTATGAAACTGTGTTTCTTTGACTGAAGGTACAGCTTTCAGCTTCTGTCCTGCTATCTTAAAGTGACTTCAGTGTCATAGGTCTTATGCTGTACAAAGAGGAAAGAGGTATGATGTGATCAGGACAAGTGCAGGTTATTCAAAGACACCGTGGTGTTTTTTTTTTTTTTTTACTGTAATAAATTATATGAATGTTTCCTGAAGGATATCTGAATGAAGTCAGGATGTAGTTTTACCTCTTGCCAAAACGCAGCCTCAGAGGACTGAGGCTAAGGTAGGATGTGTACTTAAAGCCATTATTCTAACAGTCCTGATGTCCAGTACAACACCTACTCAAGTTTAAAATGTAGGGCCATGCCAAACTGATGGTGAATTTGTGATGCAGACCCATGGCAGTGATTAATAGGTTAGGATTATCTCAGTGGTCCTAGCTTATTCTTGTAAGCAGACTGGAGCTTTAGTGAAACTTTCTCCCCACATTGAAAACCTAGGCAGGCTTGATCCAGAAACTCATCGAATCCAAGGGAAGACATTCAACTCTTCTGGCATATTCTGTATGAAGCCTCAGATAATTTTCTTTGTTCTAATTTTATGCGTGGAATTGGAACATTTTCACCTTTCCCCTCCCCCTGGTATCCAATAGCTTTGTTTAAATTGTCTCACACCTCCTTGTGTTGAGGGACAGGCTTTAAGGAAGTGTCCCTTAATTGTAGGTTGTAGGAACGTTTATTTGGCTTGTGCTCTCAACTACTGTGGTTGTAATGCTGGGGAGGGCATGCAAACTGAGTTGCGTACAAGGGTAGTTGGGAAAACTTGCTACAAGCACTGACCCTTTAGTGTGCATCAAAGCATAGAAAGGCAGAGAAGAAAAGGCCCCTTGATCTTGAAAGGTTGTTCAGTATAACATGCACAGTTAGAATGACATTACTTATTTGATTTCTGTCTTTCTGTCTGTCTGTCTGTCTGTCTTTTCTCCTGAGGGCTCTTCTTTAGGCAGTTGAAAACACTATATATGCACACTCCAATCCTCTTGTTTTTGTATCAGTCCACTTTCTCTTTGAGTCCCTACTTGTATTTTTTTGGAAGTTGTGTTGTCAGAATTGGGTATACTATCAGTGAAGTAGCTTATTTGAAATGGACGTTTAGGCTGTAGGGTTGTTTGTTTCTTTCTTGATCTATGATAGACAATGCTGGCATTCATTTTCAAATTTCCTTTGGCTTTCACAGACTTAAAAATTTCTCTGTATCTATCATCACAGGAAATAATAAGTCTTCGTGCTACTTTCTTCTGTTGGTATCTGGGCAAGTTAGTGATAGGACAACCCCATGATATGGCATAAACAGTTATGAAACATTAGCAGATATAAAGAAGTATCAGTTTTGGTGCCTGCTGGGGTAGAAGGAACCCAGTCCTGTTCTCCAGGAATGAGTTGTGAGGTGGTGAGGATCTGAGGCTCAAGGGGAATGTCAGCGTATCCCCTTCCGGTTCAGCAGTCTTAGCTCAAGGGTTCTTGTCTCTGCCTCTGTGGCGAGGTGCCTGTTCAGCAGTTTCTCAGACCTTTCGCCCGTGACTGCTGTGAAGTGTTGTCATTTCTCTTCAAAAAAGCACGCCATCTTTTCCTCTCTCTAGTATTAAATAGTTTAGAAGACAACTACATCAAATGAAAAAGCATTTTTCTCTCAATTGTTTATCAATTATATGCTCACTCCTCACCTGTGCATGTACATATAACATGTATTTTATATATTCTTCTCTTTTAAAATTATTTTATTTTTAAGTTAATATTGCTTAAATGGCAGATGTGGAAACTTATAATAGCTGAGATTTGTTGTCTTTATTAGGAGGGTCTGTTTTTTCATGTGCATACTTTCAGTAGGTATACTTCCCCATTTTCTTAAGTGTTGGGGTTTGGGTTTTGTTACATTTTTATTCTTGAGAGTGTATGTCAGCAATTCTTTTTAGTCTAGATCACATTTATTTCACATATAATATTTTAAGTTTTAACAAGGGAAGATTTAATGGCTCTAGTTACTCAAGTGTTAGTAATATGCTGTAACTTAGGAGGCTTATGCATAGGCTAAGTATACAGGGTTTCTCGAGCGTGTTCAGACAACTGCTTTTCCTTGCTTCCTCTTTTGCTTCACGTTTAACCCTAAGCTAAAGGATAATGATAGATTTGGTGATGTATCAAAACAAACATACTCGTAAAATAAACTCTTACTCATTTCCATTTTACAAGAAGCTTTTTCCCAGCAGAGCGCTAAGGTTTTTTTTTGACAACCCGAGTTTTTCCTTATCTGTGTTGAATGAAAAACATTAAACCCTATGAAAGAATCTCCGACTCCTCAGAAAGTGCAGAGTACTGCTTCCATGCCCCAGTAAGAGTAATGCTTACAGCTGTCAGAAGGCTCTGTGCGTCACTGTCGGTTTTAGGTTCTTCAGCTAGGCTGCGTCTCATAAGATGGACTTTGGCCTGGGATTCTTATGGTCAGCCATAGTGGTTCAGTGAGGTGGGGCTGGTGAATCTTTGCAGTTGTAGTTTGGCCAGGGAACACACCAAAAGATAAGAAGAGATGATTGTCATACCCAACTACAATTGTCATCCAGTATTGTGATAGAACTTCCAAACAGGTTTTCTGTTGGGTCTGTTACTGGAAAGCTACTGTGTTTAGCAGGATTTGTTTTCTAGCCATCTATACTTAAAGTTTATGACAATGGCACATGTTGCTGGAACACTAGAAAATAATTGATTGAGTAGAATTGTTCTTTGGATTTATGAATTACTATGTCTCTGTATAAAACCCATGTTTGTCCTCTTGCTGAGTTTCCCAGGCTTCATTTATTGTTCTGCTACAAATACTAGCAAAATAGGTAGGAACTATGTGTTGCTGATAGTCAGGGTAAACTAACAGGGAAATTAGTAACAGATATGTTTAACTAAGAGCTACTGAAAGATAATGTTTTATTCTCCGATTGGTAACTTTCTCTGCTGCAGGAGAGATTTTATCAGTTCAATCCTGAGAAGTAATGACATTTTTGTAGAGTGAACACCCCCCTCCCCACCTCTACCTAACCAGGTGAACAAAACTTCTGAAAGATTTGATTAGTCTGTGATACTTCTTCAAAGCTGGGATTATGTGCCTGTGTTTCAGAGATTAGTTCATTTTAGGTTAAGTTTATGTTGTTATAAAGATTGAGGAAATTCTGATGAACCTTTGTTACAAATAAGAAATGTAGAATGCCATTTTTCCTTCTGTGTGAGGATGTCAGGTCAAACTGAAGTGTAATTTGGCTATTCATCTTGCATAAAAGGTCCACAGAAGGCCTTCATGTAAGCACAGCATTTGTATGTACATTAGGATAAGAAGAATGAATGGTCTAATGCAAAGAATGCACAGTAGTAGACATTAGAGATGAATTGCTACAATTGCATTGTTTGGTAAGAAAAGATCTCCCCCCTTTTCCTTTTCTCCCCCTGCCCAAGGATTTTTTTAACAGTCATTTGTTGGTTCTTAAGGGTCTCACAAATCCTTCCAGTTTGGACTGTAATATAAGTTATTGTGTGTTAAAAATTGATTTAATAGATGTCTTTCTGCCCTTTTTTTTTTTTGCTTTTCTATTTTAAAAACTTTCTATTGTCATCTCAGAAAATACAAGAAATTAAGCAGCAATGAATTTTGCGATGGAATTACTTGAAAAGCCAAAGCCCACTTGTAAGTAGCCATGTGTATGAATATTTATAAGTTACACCCCTAGAGATCAGAGGAAAACCACCTACATTTATGCCAAATACTTGGATTGCATCATTACAGTTGGGATAGACTGCAATTTCTATAATAAGTAGAAAAGTAAATTTTTTTATTTTTAGATTATAAAAACATACAATAAAGGCATTTCATACAATATCGTTATCTTTCTATGCATGTTGCACCTGGAAAAGCAAAAGAAATTGTGAAGAGTGAATTATAAAGTTTTACAATATCTTATGGGAAGAACTCTATTTAAAATGGAGCAAAACCAACAAAAGTGTATATAACTGTAAATGCAATTATGTAGTAAGCTTTCCTTACTGTATTTTATAGTTTCACAGTCAAAACTTGAGATGTTGGACTCTTTTCTTCACATGTTCATTGGATTGCATACAACAGTAACATGATGGTTGCAGGGTAAATTTTTATTTCAAAGCTAGCTCCTTGCCTAAAGTTACGTAAAAAGTTCTTTTGCTAATTAGTATCAGGATAGCTTTTTCTCTTTAAATGGCAAAAATGAGGCAACCCCTTCTGTGAAAAAACTGCTCATATCATTGTTTTAAAAAAGAATGCTAAAAATACTTTATAGGAAGTAATTTTTTTAACTGTTCCCTAAATTCACTGCCATACTTGAAGACAAGGGTAAGTCATAATCATATTTTATGAGAAGGAAAGTTTTCATAAGTTACTGTATGTGAAATTTTCATGACAGGACTAAAACCAGTATTTCACCATTTTTGTAATGATAATAACTTCAACTTCTCTGTAGCTCAGGCTTCTGCTAAAATGTAGGGGTTTAGTATAAATGTCTTGGTAATATTAGATCATTCCAAGCATTCATTTTTCACATACTATCTGAACCTTATATAGACATGTTTCTTTTATATTTTGCACATTGAGTGATAATGTATTCTGGGTGTACTGAATTTAGAGACATAGAACTTACAGACATGCAATAGCATTTGAAACTGGATGATTTTCATGAGAATGGGAATTCCATGTGTATCTTTTTAGTAGATGAAACAATTGCCTGCTTTTTTTGAAATTTTCCTCATTAACTGACTGTTTCTTTTTATGTTACTCTTCCAGAGTTGCAAAAGTTTGTAGACTGTGTGTCTTGCATTGTGCTTGCAGAGTGTAAATATGGGTTTAGTGAATCTTGTTGTCTTGGAGGAAGCAAGCTCATTGGTGACACAGGAGAAGGGCACAGAAGTGTTCTGGATTTGGTATGAAAAGCAACATGTGGCTGCATTCTTCTTCTTAATCCAGCAAGACAGTGAGACAACAGTCTAAGAAGTTCAGGGTTTTTGTATTAAGGAAAGCAGAATACCCAAGAAGAATACATGTTCCTGATCTTGGACCAACATTTTGGCATGTTGCCTTAGGAACTTAAATGTCATTGTTTATTGGGGTCAACAACTGCTCTGGGAAATTTGATATGTTAGCTATGCCATACAGATACTCCACATGTTGTATGTAGTTAATATGGTAATAGTAATAGCCCTGATATAAATACCTCTGCTCTTATTTTAGAAGTGTTGCCACTCAGCACTGCAAGAATATGGTTTAAGCACTGCCATAAAACTTCTAATTCTATGACATTATTAGATAGAAAAATAAAAATACTTCTGTTTACACTGGCATGTTACTATGGTTGCGGGCAGGCCTGGGTGACGTCACGCCTTGGATCCATTGTGAGCATTTATTTAGGTAGCTGTCTCTATGGAAACATTTGTTTGTTTTGATGTTACTATGTGTTAAATTTTAAACAAATTTTTGTGGTTCTATACTGGATTGTTATTGAAGACTAGTTAATCTACACAAGCTTTGTAAATATACCTTACCCTCTAAAATATTTTTGGTAAAAGATCAAGTGAAAGCATAATTGTGCTCTCAAATTCCATTAATAGTTTCTTATGTTGCTTTGACATGTTTTCTTGTTGCTGAGGAAGCCATGTGTTCTAAAGGCCAGAAAATACTCCTCCATCTTTTTGAGAAAGGAAGGTTTTGTTCCCATGGAGAATCTTCACAACACACTTTTTTGTGCCCTGACTTTTGAGCAGTCCCACCCATGCTCTATCCTTAGTACATCTTGCACGGTCAGCTGTTTAGCCTAGTTCCCACAGTCTAGATCAGTCAGGTCTCTACAGGAGTGCTTCCACCTGAGACCAGCTGGGTCTTAATTCAACAGTAGTTCACCATTGCTGCAAGACTGTGGAAGAATTAAAATGGATTATGTTTGCTCTAAGCAGCTGGCAACATAACTCGTGGCAAGAATAAGTACATGTTTTCCCCATTTGTCAACTATAATATAATCATATTTTCTTTGTATTGAACAATTATGATACTTCTTACTTAATATATTTGAAGGGAGTAGTATTTTGACACCTGCACTCATTCAAAATAAATATCTCTCCATGAGGTTTCGCTGAAGTAATTTGTATTTAACAGAGATTTTACTGAAGCCTCTCTTAAATTTTTTAAACATGTGAATAGGTATGAAGTGGTCTTTATATGTAAATGAAGCACATGGGAGTTGTAAATTGTGTTTTACTTCCCTAATGGAGAGATCCTTTTAATAGTGACATAGAATCTGATTTGTGTAATCCTACTTTATGCATGAAGTAGGCATAACAGTGAACTTGTGTACTTTAATATGTCTGCATCGGGAAATAAGTTTTAAGTGGATATAGAATGGTATGCAGAACATAATCTGTGCTAATAAATCTCTCTGTTCCAAGCAAATGGTGAAGTAATGCAGTTATAGATAGAAAAGTAGTTGAGTTACACCGGAAAGTGTTCTTTACCACATCATCTATACTTTATTTTCATTGAAATTAAGATCCAATTTCCTTTCTTGTCTGAGAAGCCAAAAATAATATTGCCTTTTGCACTTTATACTTGAAAGGCTTTTTATTTAAAAAAAAAAAACAAAGCAAATCTTCTTCCCCTTCTACCAAGAGGCATAAATTCTAAAAGTAAAACCATGATCACTTATGAGAAGGATGGATTTAGATTCACTTGCTATTATGCAGGCTTGTTTTGTGCATGCAAAATGGAGAAGTTCTGTATCCTTAATGATGTGTGATAACTACAAAGGTGTTTAAAAACACCTTTTCATATGACTAGACATCACATGAAAACCTATAGATAACAGCGGTGGCTGATTCATTTCCCAGCTGATATGGGATGCTGCATGATATCATACACGGTACTACAGAGCAGCTTGCTTAGTGTTTGCCACACTTTGTGGCATAAGCTACTTGTGCACTACAAGGACTTCTACTGATGTAGATGGAAGTAGGGCTCTGTTATGTCTTATGGGTTTTTAGAGGGTTTTTTCCCCCTTCCCCCCACCCCCCAGTCAGCCTAATTTCATCATATTGCACTATCATTTAAAATAGCCTGTTACTCATTTATAAAAGCAGCTATGTGAAATCTGCATTAGTTACACAGTTACCTCATTTTACTGATTAACAAGCAAGTATCTTCTGGACTGTTAAACATCAATGTAGACTTTGTCGCTCATTTTCCATGGACTAAAGATGATTTAAATGTAAAGGATGAGGCAGCCTTGGCTGCAGCAACCAGGTGACTGTAAAGTTTAAGGTCGTGAGAGGAGGGAGCAAGGTGAACAACAGAATTACAAACCTGGACTTCAGAAGGGCAGATCTTGGCCTGTTCAGTTCCCCACAGGAAACTGCCCTGGAGGGCAGAGGGGCCCGGGAGAGCTGGTTGATCTTCAAGACAGCTTCCTCAGAGCACAAGAATGGTCCATTCCCATGTGCAGGAAGTCAAGCAAGCATGGCAACAGGCCCGCATGGATAAACATGGAGCTTCTGACTGAGCTCGAACTCAAAAAGGAAGTAGACAGGAGGTGGAAGCAGGGAGAGAGGTATGTGGGAGGAATATAGCCCATGCATGAAGGAACAGAGGAAACCCAAAGTGCCCCTGGAGTTGAGATTAATGATGGAGGTGAAGGACAACATGAGAGGTTTCTGTAAGTACACTGGTAGCGAAAGTGTTGGCCGACTGCCGGGTGTGGCAGGGGACCTAGTGACAAGGGACATGGAAAAGGCAGAGATACTCAGTGCCTTTTTTTCCCTCCCTTTTCAATAGGTAGGGCTTGCCCTCAGGGTTCCCAGGTCCCTGAGCCTGCTAGCAGTCTGTGGGCATGAAGCAGTGCCCAGAGACTGAGTTAAGAATCACTTGAGCCAATGACACATACACGAGTCCATGGGACGAGGTAGGATGTGTCCAAGGGTGCTGAAGGAGCTGGGCAATCTCGTTGCAAAGCTGCTCCCTATCATCCTCAAAAGGCACGGGAGCTGGGGGAGGTTCCCAATGACTGGAAGAAGGCAAACATCGCATGTGTCCTCAAGAAGGGCAAGAAGGAGGATCTAGGTAAGTACAGGCCAGGCAGCATAACCTCAGTCCCTGTGGAGGTTGTGAAGCAAATCCTCTTGGAAGCCCTTTCTCAACACACAAAGGACAAGAAGGTGATTTGGAGCAGCCAGCGTGGATTTGCCAAGGGTAAGTCAAATCTGATGGACCTCATTGGTTTCTATGATGAAACGACTGGCACTGTGGGCGAAGGGGTATAGTATACCTTGATTATGGCAAGGCCTTGGCCCTGGTCGCTTCATCACCAGATTGGTGAGGTATGGGCTGGACAGTGGGCTGACAGTCTAGGAAGCAGCTGTGGAGGTCGTGGTGGGCACCCAGTTGGACGTGAGTCCACAGCAGTCCTTGCAGCGAGTGAGTTGTGGTAGGAGGGAAGGGTAGGCGCCTCCAGAGCTGCATGAGTAAATGTGTAGGCAGCAGGTCTGGGGAAGTGATCTTGCTGTTTGTGGTGGTTTGACCTTGGCTAAATGCCAGGTACCCACCAAGTCGCTCTGTCACTTCCCCCTCCCTTCCCCCTTTTTTCTCAACAGGGCAAGGAGGGGAAAGAAAATAAGATAGGAAAAAAGCCAACCCTTGTGGGTAAAACAAAAGCAGTTTTAATATAAGCAAAGCGAAGCAAAGGTCCGCGCGCAGAAGCAAAAAGAAAACAGATTTATTCTCTACTTCCCAGTAACAGGCGATGTCGGGCCTTCTCAGGAAGCAGGGCTCTGATACACGTAGTGGTTGCCTCGGAGGACCAAGGATGACCCCACCCCCTTCCTCCTTTTTCCCAGCGTTATACTCGAGCAGACATCATATGGTATGGAATATGCCTTTGGTCAGTTCGGGTCAGCTGTCCTGGTTGTGTCCCCTCCCAAGATCTTGCCCACCCCGTCCCGCTGGGGGGGAAAATGTTGGAAAGAGCCTTGGTGCTGTGTAAGCACTACTCAGCAGTAGCCACAACCCCAGTGTGCTATCAACACCCTGCCAGCTCCCGACATAAAACACAGCACCATGAGGGCTGCTATAGGGGAGAACCAATTGCGGCTCAGCCAGACCCAGTACACCGTTCTGTTTGGTGCTTGTGAGACTGTATCAGGAGTGCTGTGCCCAGTCTGGGGCTCCCCTGTGCAAGAAAGAGACTGAGACACTGGAACAAGTCCAGTGCAGTGCCACCAAGATGGTTGGGGGGCTGGTTACAGTATACCATGACTGTGGCAGGGAAAGGAAAAATGTTTATGTATAGACCATAGAAATTAACTTGCTGTTCTGAAGTTAGAGGGGAATTTTTATAGGAAGAAAGTGTGTGTGTCTGCATGTATGTTGTTTGACTCCTAAAAATAAGGACATGAACTAGAAATCATCCATCTCATAAAGAATATTGATAGATGATAAATGTTGTAATTAAGCTATATTTAATCTGCCTATGTGTATAAAGCTACTAAAAGAATTAAGATGTGGTCCACTTAAGATGTGATGCTGGTAAATGGAAACATGCATCATTTACTGCAAATTTTCATCTTCCTTCCACTTTTGGTTGGGTGTTTTTTTTTTTTTTTTTTGTTTTGTTTTTTTGTTTTTTTGTTTGTTTTGTTTTTTGTTTTTTGTTTTTTTTTCCAAAACAGTGGTTGACTTGGGAGACACCAGTTCTTGTGTTCTGCTCATTATCCTTAAGAGGACTATTTTACAAGTGAATCAGAACAAGTCTCATTAAAGACTGGTTGTAACTTTAAGTTGAAGAAGGATTCACCAACACTCTAGCTTAAAAAAAGCAAATATGAGCATATGTCATGTCCCACTCAGACGAGGGAGACAAGTGACTCAGATTCGCAAATCCCCAACGGAGTGGACAACGGTGAGACAAGTCTCAAAGTCCACACATTTATTAACTTCCCACAATGTACTAATTGGATACACAGTAATTGGCTAAGTATATAGTGAGTTGTGGTAAGCAATACAGTATGCCTTGCATTTCTTAATGGTAGTAAAGGAAAAGGGGAAGAAGGAAAGGAGGGAGATGGAGATAATAGAGGAATAGAGATAACCGGTCTGGGTTCCTGCCTTGATCCTGCCAGTGAGGGTTCCAGCAGGTATCCATCTTCTTCACTTCACTGCAGTCTCAGGACCCTCCCCACCCTTGCCCCCCCCTCTATTTATACACACTTTCCTTGGGTCCATCCCCTAGGTCAACCCACATACCTATGTATCCCATGTATGGGGCGGGGTAAGGTGTTTCATGGGATGATGTAATTAACATGATATTGTTAGTCTTAGTTAGCATATTCAGGGTGTTAACTTTAATATGCATTTCATACATAATGAAGCAAAGGTCTTTCACCGGCATTTCATGGCCCTTGAAATTTGACCAGGTGCACCAGAGCAGAACCGTCCTGTCTCCACAGGGCTCCTTCCTCCAGCTGCATACTGTGTTATTCGGGCAGCCTTATCAGCTTCGACCTCCACACCATCCACCCCATGACTATAGTTTCACAGAATCATCTAGGTTGGAAAGGACCTTGAAGATCATCTAGTCCATCCGTTAACCTAGCACTGACAGTTCCCAGCTACACCATATCCCTCAGCGCTATGTCAACCCGACTCTTAAACACCTCCAGGGATGGGGACTCCACCACCTCCCTGGGCAGCCCATTCCAACGCCTTCATTACTTGTGAGTGTTTGAGACGTTCCTTAGCTTGGAGGGCCTCCACTCCCCCCGCTATCCTTTATCTCTTTCTCAGTCTGTTTTTCTCAGTCCTTGTTTCTCGCAGACCTGTTTCTTTCAGGACCTGTTTTTACAAGTTATCTCTCGCAGTCTGTGCAGTCTTCCCTATTCGTTTTCGTCTTCACTACCAATAGGAATGTAAAACTCTCCCTCAGAGCAGTGTTCACAGAATCAGTAAATCACAGAATCATCTAGGTTGGAAAGGACCTTGAAGATCATCTAGTCCAACCGTTAACCTAGCACTGACAGTTTCCAGCTACACCATATCCCTAAGCGCTAAGTGTTGGCATATAGCTTTCAAGTTGGTGGAAGGCCATGTTAATCAGGCTCCTAGATCCCGTGATTTATAGTTGCTTGGAGTCTTGAAATGCTTGGGAGCTGGAGCCTGGGGCTAATATTACAGAGGAGGAAAAGAAAGGATCAGTTGTAAATGCTGAATGTGCAACGTGTCATCTGCCCCTTAAGGCTGGACACTACATGGTCTTATTTTGACGGAGCTAGGTCTGGGCCAGGCAGGTTTAACTTACTGATTTGAAATTGTTCCTGGCAGTGATGTCCACATACAAGGCAACTTCTTAATGTTCGTTGGTCTAGCTCTGGCTGGTCTACTAGTTGGATGAGAAGTTTTAGGTGCTATATATAGTTAGGACTTGCAGTGTTAAAACACCCAAGTGGTGTTACTGGAAACCACTCCTCTGAAAGTCATCACCCTGATTAATTAAAATGGTGTTAACTACTTTCTGGCTTTATTGAAGTGGACTTGCTTATCACTTTCTTTTGTGTGTGTGTGTGTGTCTGTGTGCACGCTAAACTACAGAAGCATGAACGAAATCCAGACTTTTCTTTGAAGCTTGATTTCTGTTCCTGACTTTCTGCAGGTTTTTTTAATGCATATGCATGTATTGCTGTGAATTAAAAATAAGAAGGCCTTTTGGTGTGGAGTCTTGGTATAATCCCTGCAAAAGGAAAAGCTTTCCCTTTTTTCCATTTCATAGTCAGTTTTAGGTTCTCTTTCGTTACAAAGGTTCTGGATGTTACTAGGAAATAAATAATTTTTAAAATCTTGCTAAGAATGCTGACAGCATTGGTGCTGATTCTGAAGGCTCCCAGAACATTTTAAATACATAAACAAATCTCTATGGCAACGTTTTCTAGGAAGAAATGCTGTTAGATACTAGAGTTTCATGGTTGAAGGAGCAAATACAGAGAGGCATCCAGTTTCTGTGAGGAATTGGGGAAGGATGATGAACAGTTGACAGAGTGTATCCAGGAAGACCATGGCTAAAACGTTCACCCTTCTGGTAAGGAGTAATACTAGCACCTTAGCTACTGCCTATCACTAGCATTTTCAGCAGTGCAAGCCCTCCCAGCGCACTGCTGCTTTTCTACACAGAAGTATCGTTACTGAGCTATTGGTTCCTCTGAATAGCAGCATCGTATCCTGAATAGCCAGCACCACTTTTTTTGCAGGTCTCCCATCAGAGTGTTAATATCACTGATTTAATTTATCACTTGAGAAAAGATGATTGTTTAAAAAAACAAAGACAACAAAAGAACCAAACGGGTGGGAGGGAGTAATGCTCACAGTCTGCCATTTTGTTAGGTAATGTTTGCCTCCAGTACTTCCTTTGATCCACTGGTTGCTAAAAAGACACAATACCTAAGGTAGGAAGGGAATGTTTCTGTACTATCTGTACATTAGTAATTCAGGCAGAAACCCCCAGAAAACCTGACTGCAGTGTTTTGTATTAAGCCAGTAAGTTTCTGCTTAAGCTGTGGAACAGCATTAAACCAAAGCTGAATCTTTGTCAGGGATGGTAAGAGTGGAAAATATCTTCCGGCGAATTGTTTCAGTGGAGATGGGAGTTCATTGTAAAACCCACGCACTTCATGTCTGTTTTGAATGTATGATATTCCTGATGTCCAGTAGCTTTTCATGCTGCATTTACTTTCCAGTAATTGGTTGTGGAGATCCTTTTTGGGAATGGTGCCATGTTCTGTGCAAAGCCACAGGGTGCACAGCTAACGAGAGCTTGCCACGCACTGTGCTAGCTGCAGAAATGGGAGCAGCGCAGCTCCAACTGTGTGGTGCTGCACTGCTCTGGTTGTCCAGCCTGTTGCATTGTGCCAGGTGAATGCTCTTGGCATTAGCTTGTGTGCTTCGTAAAAAGGATGGCAATGAGTGCTGACAGAAAATGAAGAACATGCATGACCTTATCAGCACTGAATCGTCTTTCTTCGTCTTTGCCTCAAATTTGTTCTGGATGGAAGAGTCCTGAAAGTGTGGGGAATCTTTTTAGTCTTACGCTATTACCCTATTTTCATGATTGTAGCACAAGCTTCATAGGATGCTTAGAAAAGAAAAGAGCTTTTTGGAGTGCTCCTTCAGTATACATAAAAGTACAAGACTCTAAAGCAAAGCGTAAGCCATTATCGTCTGGTGAATAGGAGTTAGTGCTGTGGACCTGTTCATCTCTTTGTCTCTGCTGATACAGCAGAGCATTGTACCACTTAGTGCCATTTGTGATCATAGGCACCAGCAGCTGCAGAATAGTGGTGATCTTTGGCACCAGGCTGTGACTCTCATGATGCATGACAGCACTTGCTTCATTGCCCAGATGTCTTGGGTCTTTATTCTATGCCCTTCAGTTGCAAATATTGTTTAAAAAAAGAAAGTAAGCTAATGAGAGGAGCGGTTGTTGTGCTTTCAGAGGCTGTATTTTTTAATGCTATTTAAAAGATGCAACTGATAGCTTTTATATCATCATAAAACTGTGTACAAGGATATGTTCTTTTTCTTTCAGCTAACAACAGATATCCAGTGATACTGTAACGTAATGATAGTTCGTTACTGAAAAATCAGTATGAGAAAATAGGATAGGTCTGTGCTTATTGTTTGGAATCCAACTCAGTTACACAAGATCTCCAGATACACTCATTACAATTCCCAGTGCAGTACCAATTAACCCTGGATTTGTCTGCTTCATGATATTTGAGGTGTTTGTTATTCAGTGTGGGGTGGTGTTTGTTAAGCTTCTGAATGGAACTGACAGTGCTGAGAATGGAGAATTTACCTGATGCAGAGCAGTGTGGGAGTAATACAGGAGGCTACTGAGGAGAGGGGGCAGCTCTTACTCATCATGTGCAGTCTGTATTTCACAAGAAGGTGTTGTGTGTTCACTTCTGCAAGAACAAGGCTCTGTGGTATGGGATAGATGAAAAACGGTGACTGCACTCTTTACTATTCTGTCCAGTTGCTTCCCTGTGTATAGCAGCTACTACTGCTGCATGCCAAGCTAGTTGGTGGCACTGGGGGAACATAATGAACCCTATTTTGATACTTTTAATGGTCAGTCTTCCTGTGTCTCAATCTGAAACAGGTAGTAACCTTTCTTCCAAATTTAAGCTATTTAAATTTTTTTCTAGTGATGGATGCTGGATGGAAACAGATTCCTGGGGCACTTGTAGTCCAAGTAGAGATCACCGTGCTCTTGTGGGTAAAATAGCATGTGTCATACTGTTCTCATTTGGCATGGTGTCCACAGAAGGTTTTGCACCTTTGTGAGCAGTATGCATTGATTAGTGTTTACACTTTGCAAGGGGGTGTCTAGGGATAAGGCTTCAAGTGGGATTTTTTTTTTTTGGTGGTGTGTTTTTTTTAGCAAAAGAAATGAGCAGGTAAGTTCATATTCTTAAAAGAGCCTATAATAGACAAAGGAAGAAAAAGGGAGTAATTTGTCATTTATAGGGTCTTACATTTTTTATCTGAGGTGCTTTGTAAGTTGAGAGATAGCTTTCAAATATAAGAAGACACTAGGAGAAGGTACTGAAATGTAGCTATGATGAAAGAAAATGTATACCCCATATGGTAGTTGATATCCACTCTATTAGGTGATATTCTTGTGTATATCCAAATATAAAGAATTTTGATACTTTTCAAGCACTGTATTGGAAATAGGTGTTGGATGAAAATGGTGGTGAGCTGTCTGTGATTTGCGTTTAGGACATTTTCTTGTGCTAATAATTAAAGATAATGAGTGGTGTGAATGTAAATCTGAGAGTAATGACTATAATCTGATTAAATGTTTTTTGCTCCCAGTAGTCTTGGTACTGGTTTAAAATGAACAATGAAGAGTATTCAGTTCAGTAATTCCTTGAGAAGACCAATACATTGTCATATGTTCCAGCACTTTATCCTTTATTAAGACAGCACAAATAGCATGATTTGTTTTCCAAGCTTTTATAGTGAGGATAAACAAAAATTATTTCCTTACTTTTACAGAAAAGCTGGAACTCTGGTTTCCTCTTCCAGACAGGTTGCTTTTCTTTCATCACTTCACCTCAGATGAGAGTAATGGGAGAGCTTTACATTATGCTGAAGTGGATGATGTAGCTGGAAAAGCTGTTGAACTAAAATGCACAGAACTAGCTTGATCTTCTCTTTTGTCAAGACAGCACACTGTGGCCTATTGGGTCTCCTCTAGCCAGGTGAAGAAAGCTATAGAAAGGCTACTGAGAAGTCAAAGAAGCTGTTTGGTTTTCCTCCTGATGTACCTATAAGATGAACGTCTCTTGCTGATTTAACAGTCTGGTTTTGAGTTTGACCTGCAAATCCAGCTGACTGCAACTTCAATCAACATTGGCCATTTTGAACAGTTTGTCTGATTTTAATAATTCCTTTTCTGATTTAGTCCTGTGCTCTGTGACCAGCAAAACAGTATCTCCTGCATGCTTGGAAGATTGTTCCTTTTATTCCCCTTTAGGTGCTACACTGTGCCACCCAGTCATTGGCTTCCCTAATTTCTAGTTCTACATCTTTAAGTATTAATCTGTGAAAGGCATAGTGATGGACATAGATGGACAGTGACGTGACAGTCACCTGAGATAAACAGTAAAGGTATATAACAGCTATCAGACTTAAGGGCTACACATAGGGAACTGATTTCTTTAATGTTAGGGACTCTGATGTGATGTTATCTACCGTGACATTTGCACTTTTTGGGAGTGTTTCAATTCCATTTGTCAGAGCCTTGAGATAAAGAAGATGACAAGATGTACTTACTGGAGACAGTTATCCAAATAATTTATGCCAAGTGCTGATTAGATTCCTATATGTGCTTGCTGCAAGTGTAATCTCTTAATCTTGGAAGAAGTCATTTACTGAACAGCACAGCTTCTCCAACATACATAGTGATTTTTAAAGGAGTTATAGTATTGACTAACCTTTCAACAGTGTTGTGGAGTTAATTGTCATGCTGTTTAAGAAGATGGAACACGTTAAGTGTTCCTGATTTACATGTACTCAGAAGAATTCTGGCCAACATTTCTGCTTGTTGTCTGCATTGAGCTCTATTTGAAAATCTGTGAGGCTTTTGAGGGCTTTGAATAGTGAGAGGATTTGACTTCTGATGCCTCTAAAGGGATGGACACGCTACCTCTGCTGCAGGGTAGAAAGGCACGAAGACATACTAGTTTTTGTAGCTCTGGTCTCACAGGGCTGCTTCGACCTATCGTTTAGGATAAGGTGTTTAGTGGTGCATAAAGCTTGCTTTGGTTATGTTCTACCCTATCAGACTTTGTTTAGTAATTGAAGCAGAGCATTGGCCTGAACGAGTTTCTGTTGAGCGAACCTCCTGGTTTTGCTATCCTTATGTGGGAAGTTAACTCAACTATAAATACATGCATCGAGTACTTAAGCTAGTTTTAAATTAACTACTTGTATAAACATACCTAATATAGAGATTCTGTGGTAAAAACGACCAGCATGTAACCCTGCAAAGGTGTTTGTCCATTGCTTGTTATGGGGGGTTTCCACAGTAGACCTGCACAGGCTGATATATGCTGTGAAGCGCATAGAATTTAACAGTGTATATGTACAGAGCATTGTCTTAATCTGTTGTTTTTATGTCATCCTGTTTTTTTGCAAGAGTCAGTTTGCAGTTTCGCTTTATAGGCTATGAGGATATACTCAACTTGCTTATGAACAGCAATCTACCCTACAGGCAGTGCTAATGGAGTGTGAGAGACCAGATGTTGAATTAGCTCCCATGGAAATTCATCAACAGTCTGCATTCAGAAGATTTTATATCACAAATAAATGAGTATATAAGAATCTGGTAGGTAAGACACTCTTCTGACATACACACTGGAATAAGAGCACAGAATTCTAATACTAATTGCACCATTAACTGGCCACAATTTAAAAAACTTACCCTTCTGTACCAAACATTGTGAAAATGGATATTACTATAATGAATATCCTTGCACCAAAATACCATATTGTCAGCAAATGACAGTTTGGAGCAATACTTGGCTTTCTTGCTTCAGCTGGTAAAATCAGTGGCTTTGAAGAAAATGTCAGCTTCAGAATTGAGATGGTTACTTACATTCAGGAAATAAGACTTCACATCTTTTTTTCCTGAGTTACTAAGAGCTGCTAGATATTGCTACTGTAAGAATGTAATAATTCCTGTTTGGAAATAAAACAGAAAGTGCTCTTTTTACAAAGCAAAAGTCAAGAGGGCAACACATATTTAGCAGTTTGTATTCAAAAGTTGGAGAGTTGTGACCTGACAGGGAACGAAAAAGAAATGCATGGAAAGGGAATTTGTATTCCTCTTCAAGAAGGTTTCTGATGTTTGCTATGGCTTCTTATGTTGTGAGAGTTATTTTTTTGTTGGTTTTTTTGTTTCGTTTTGTTTTTGTTTTGGAAGGAAAAGCTTCTAAGGTATTTTGAGCTTATTAAATGCTATTAGCTATTCAGTGGTATCTGATCACAGCAACGTTGTTCAACTGGACTCATCTAAGGACAGCTTCAGTTTCATCCTGGCATGCAAGGGGGGTCCTGTGCCCTGATAGATTTTGCAGCAGGTGTAAGGGATAGGCTAAATTAGGTAGAAATTTCCCTAACAGTCAGTAACTCTAGCTGCTTCCTTAGTTCAGTCACTGAAGTTATGTTAAACATCTCCAAAATTGTTGGAATCTTTCTCAGCACTGGCTTGATACCTTCCTTCAGTAGCTGTTGATCTAAATAAGTCACAGATTTCCAAAAGAATGTACACTTGTTCTTTCATAGTCTCCTCTCTGCTTTCACAATTCATTCCAACATCTTGGAGGCTTCCCAATCGTTCCTTGTCGTTTTGGTTCATGACAATGATGTACGCAAGATAGAAAACTATGTGGGTAAACCTCCATTTATTGTAAACTTTTGGATCTTTGAAATACATCCAGTGTTTTGAATTGAGAGAAAAGTGATGTAAATGAGAGAATACCTGTATTGGTGTTAACTGTCATAATTTTCTGCCTTTCTTTTGGATTGGTTTCAGATGCACATGAGTCATCACTGTAAAGACTGATAAACAAACATTTAATCCAGGGGAGGAGGTAGATTCCCATAGAGAATTTGGTCACTGTTTATAGCTTTCACAAAGTGCCAAGACATCATTGGCATGGACTGTTCCTCAGATTCTGTGGTACAACTGAGAATTCCACTGGTAAGATATGTTTCCCTCTTGGGACACAGAGAAAGGATCAGTCTCTCTTACCCCAAGGAGGACTGTCTCAAGATCAAGATGGCTTATTTCTGAAGCTGGATGTGGCTTTGTTGTAACTACTTGTTTGGCAGACTTTCTCTGGTAGAGTTATCTTAGGATTCTTAACTTTAGCTTAGATTTTTTATCAGGAAATAGGTAGAACTCTGTGGTTTGCAAACCCTCTATTTTTTTCTCTTCAATCTCTGCTTTGCCTGCTTTCAGTTGTTTAGGTCTCAGAGCTAAAGGGCCTGCACTTACTCCTTGCAAGTTATATTGCACTTTCTGCAGATGTTCCTTGTTATGATTAGTAGGAGAATCTTCATTCAGATTGATGGCTGTCTTGTCCACTTCATGTTGGGATGGGAAGTGCATAGAGATGGCTCTTGAAATATACAAAGTAGGCAAATGCATTGCCTATTTTTTCCCTAAGCTGTGCAAAGGTGCATATCTCCACAAGATATGGGAAGGAAAGATGATACAGGCATAGCAGAGGAACTTATTAAAGAATATTCTCTGCATTGGCAGTAGCATACAAGTCTTTAGACTTGTGGATCTGTAGAAGAAATGAAGCACCACCTTTCTCATATACAAGTGTTATATAGCTTTTGCTACTGTATAATTTAGCCTGAAGACTTCCTGTCTGCATTGACAGCTACCCCTAGCCCCAATTCTCTTTCTGTAGGAAAGATAAATTTGCTTCCAGAGAAATTAGTAAGGAGGGAAACAGTCCAGAACTGGTACTTGATAGGCATGGATAACAGAAAAGCAAGTATTTACCTCTTAATTTATGTATATCTCTATGGCACGCATGAGCAATAATGTTTTGAGACCAGCTACAAGTGTTAGAAGAATGTGAGCCTTTTCAGCTTCTACATGAAAAGTCTTGCTCTTTTCAGTAATTAGAAACTGCTCATCACTCTGTACATTCTCATGGAGGTTATTTCAGTGTCTGTTCTGCAAAAGAACAGTAAGATTTTTCTGGAAATTACATTGATGCTTGAGCGAGCAGGGAGAAGTAACTTCTGTAATAGAACGTGCATCATTGCTTTATGGTAATGTTGCAGCAGAGTTTGTTTCAAGAATGTATCCTATGTATGAAGACAGACCAATGAAAGCTAAATTAGCTTCTTTGGGTCCATACGAAAAATTAAAGCACTGTGTTTAAATAAGGATCCTGTTGACTTGACAATTGTCCTACACTTATTCTTTGGTCTGAATGGAAGCAGCCTTCGTTTATGCTTTGTTTAAGCTTTGGTTGCTTGTCATGTTGGTTTGCTTGGTTTTGTTTTCTTGTCACCTGATTGCAGCATCAGCTCTGAAAAATCTGTCCTGTTTGTTTTTATTGAGCTGTTTTTCACTATACTTCAGTTTCAGCTTAACTTGAAAGCATTTTATTATGTGCCATGAGAAGAATTCAATGTGTTTGTTGTTCCCCTATTCATTCACTGTGGTAAGGACATATCTAAGCTGTTGTGAAAGGTAAACTGAGCAAAACTGTGCTCTTGACATAGAATTTGTCTTCTGACATTCTCTTGAACACCCCACCTTAGAGAATTAATTTTCAACATAATTTCTGAGTAGGTAGCAGTTTTGCATATGTGGTTTTCAAAAATACCGTGTTCACCAATTAAAACTCTTTGTTGCTTAAAACCTTCATTTACATGCATAGTGTTCTAGATGACTTGTATATAATGTGAATAGGAATGAATGATGTCTACCAAATAAGAACAAGAGCAAATTCAGAGATATTTCTGAAAACTTGGATTTTGATATCTGGAGTACCTTTGGCTTTTTGTTTGTTTTGTTATGTGAAGAAGATTTAAAAAATGCAGGACTGGACATTTTAAAGTTCTTAATGCTTGTTTAAATTCAGCTTGCTTCCTAATTTTTCGTATCAACAAGAATTAGCTTGGACTCTTAGGCTTCCCGTTTTGTTTCCTGTCTCCTGTGTTTTTTTTTCCCCCCCCCCCATTTTTTTCTAAATGATAGGAAAATACTTTTTTCACAAATTTTTCTGTGCATTCAGTTTTTAAGTGATCTAACTCACTTTGTTCCTGGTGGAAGTAACTTGATGTTTCTGCAAGTTTGTAGCTGGTTGAACAATGCTGTACCCAAAGCAAGAACATGATTTAAATTGTTGAAATGTCAATTGGATACATCTCATATTGGTGCAATTTTTTTTTTCTGTGTGTGTGCTTTTTTTACTTGTGGGCAAAGATGAGGAGAAACATTTTGCACATCAAACAACTATAGGTTTCCTGTTTTTCTTTTTTAAAATAGTACAGTTCTCTTCAGATGGATATTTCTTCAAATATTCTCCTACTCTCATTGTAACCTGAGAGACTGTTTTGGCCAGTCTGCCTGTTCTTCTGTCTTGCTTTTTGTTTTGTCAAATGGGAATAACTGCTGACAATGCAGACAATTGCATTACTAATTTTAAGGCTCTAACTGCTATTTCAGAAGACATGAAGATAAGAGGGATATGGGGAGCTGGATATTGTGAATGTTGGTGTTTTAACACAGATTCAATCTCTCATACAAGGGATACACATAGAATGGGAAGACTGCAGACCATCTGCATACTCAGAGCTTTCCTGTGACCATCAATTTTCTCTGTCCTGTGGGAAGGCAATCTTCCAGAAGGGGAGGCATGTGCGGTTTCGTTGTTATTTAGGTTATATGTCTTGTTTTGCTTGAAAGAGAACTTGTGATAATTCTGCTGTGTGCGTACCTGCAGTCTGGAGTCTCCCTTCTTGAAGATTGTGATTTGGTCCTTGGCCATTGGTTATGACAGATGTCTTGTGGGATTCTCTGCATGTGACCTCTGGATATGGGCTGTCACTGTAGTTAGTTTCTCTTCTTTCACTTGGTGTGTCATTTTTGATTTCACACCTTTCTATCTCCATCCACGGTCAATGATTCCCATAGACTGAGCTTGCACTCTCAGTTACCGCCAGCTGTCTGTTTTTAATGCTGCCATCTTCTCATATTGCCAGCAGAAAATGTTAGCAGATATATGTACATCCATGTTTTCTCCCTGTCTTCAGGATCTCTAAAACAACACCTCCCACATACACACACTTTTTTATGTACCTGAATATATCTGACCGCTCAGGAGAGTTCACTATCACTGAGCTGTCACTGGGTTCAGAAATTGCTTTCATGCTTATGTGTAATTTGACGTGGAAAAAATTCCAACCCTGTTGGAATTGGGGCTGGAATCTTGCTGTTGTAAAACCATCTGACAATGGCATTTTCTTATTAGGACAGTGATAAAAATCTATTATTTTTCAATTCTGTGTTATTAAACTGTAAAGTGAAGTCCCACCTTGGATTAGATGAGACTGATGGTCTGGCTTCCATAGTAGCATTTTTGGAAGCAATGAGCTGCTATTACAGTCCACAGATACATCAAGCCATGTTATTTAATGTTTAAATTATGTTTCAGAAATAGCTATGCAAAGACACTTGCTAAGTGTAGTGTTAAATGGTATTATACTTTTCTCTCAAAAAACCCACAAACCAGTCTCTAACTGGAGATATTTACTTGGAGGGTAGAGGGGAATGTCCTGGTGCTGGAGGGGACCTGGGTACCTCAACTATCAGCTAGTGCCTTCTAAATTTCTTGGCCACGAAATATGAGTAAACTTGCTGTTTCTTGGCAGTATCATTAACAAACAGCTGCAGTGCCTGAATAATAGAGTAAGTATACTCTATGTGAATTAAAGGTTGCTTTTTCCATCCCTTTCCCTTCATTTTTCTTGTCTTCAGTCAGAGACTTTTTTCTTTGTACTGAACGGTGTAATTTCTGAATTAGGATGGGAGTTTTGTTAGAGGCCTCACTGGAACAGAGTGTTCCAGACATCTTTCCCTATAGGAACAAGCAATAAAATGTTCAGCTTGCATTTGTAGTTTTACTTGATCTTCATAGTGATTTTAAAAACATGTCCCCGCAATCAAACCCTTTGCCTTGCCACCAGCTTGCATGCCACTCTGAGGTGGATTGGCCCAACGTAGCTGAAATGGCCATTTTGGTAGCTATAAAGATCCTGCATGGGAATTAAAAAACCCTCATAATATTAGACATTGTAGAGATATGGAGCTAGGCTTTTTGCTGAAACAACACAAGATCCCAGGAGGAAAACAAGAAAGATTCTAAGAAAGTTAGCAGCACATAAAAGGCTTTTTAAGACTGTTATTTTAAGGAAAAACTGGGAAGAACTTTTGGATTATATGTTGCTAGAAGGAAGCTTGGATCCTCACTGTTGTTGCATAATAATGAGTGAGTTGGATTCAGTTATTATTCTGTTCCTTGTGCAATGGTTTGCTTTAAAGGTCCAATTCAGTCTTACTGAAAGCATAATTTAAGCTCTAATATCTTGAGACTTAATGAGTTAAGATCTTACTATGTCGAGTTCTATTTAATAATGCCGTTGTTCTTTGACCTCTTGTAGTTGTGTTTGAATTTTGTCTGAGTAAGGTGTCGTATAATAATCATCCAATATCTAGTCCTTAGTGAGATACTGAGCTTTTCTGTTCTGAGTCTCATTAATAAAAATAGCACTGTCTTATGTAACTGTTCCATTTCTACTCTGGAGATTTCATCTTTCTTTCCTCTATAAAATGCTATGTCCTGTTCTTGGTTAACTGGTCTCATCAAAAGAGGGAACTTGTCTTCCCTGAATGTTAACACAGTCAAAACATAGATACTGCATGTGAAGAGAAGGCAGTAAGGAAGGTTACTGGCTATCCAAAGCCTGAGGGAACTGGACACTAACACAGAAGTTCATTGGGTTACATCTCTTTTCCTATCTCTGATTGTCATGTATCTATATGAATTCAGCTTAATAACATAGCAGAAGTCCTGAAAAATAGCTAAGAATCTGAAAGGTGTCCTTGAGAATCTTTTTCTTTTCATACTTACGAACAATTTTCTATAGTTTCTATGGATTAACTGCTTGGGATCACATACATTCACTTTTGCTTACAGGACGTTTGGCTGTGCAGCATTGGCCTTGTCCACAGTCACGGCTTGTGGTGATATTCTAGCTTCCTTTCAACAGTGTTTTGTGTTGGACATTGTTTCATTGTACATAGACTGGTCTCCTTTTTAACCAAGTATTTTCACACTGCTGGGGAGTGAATCAAAATAAACCTAGCTGCTGCTTTTTTTTTCCTGGGACATGAATGAGATGTGTCAGCTCATATGGGATTGCTGGTGAGCTCTAGAAGGACACCTTATTTGTGTTTCCTACTTTTCTTTCTCTGGGTTATCAGGCAAGGAGTTCATGTACACTACTTTAACTGGCAGAAAAAGTACAGGTGATGTTGGTTCTTTGCCCTGACCGTTCAGCTGTAATACCTTTGCTATAAGCCTCTGCGCTTCAACAGCAGAAAGAGCTTTTGAAACTGTAGTGGGTGTGTCAGCTGCTTCAGCCCTTGGAAAGACAAAATGCTAAGCATTATTATAGGAAAATAGCTTCTTATCACTAGCTTATGTAGTAAGCTCATCACAGCCTGGGGAAGACTGACAGATGAAATGATTAGCTATTGAGGATTGTTAGTAAATCTGCAGCTATCCTTAACTGCTTTCATTTATTGGTAGGAGGCTGACTTAATGAGCACTCTGACATCATCCTCTTGGATTTTCATATTTTGGATGTGCTCATCAGTGTACCTGTCAGCTGTGAACTGTATTAGGTTGTTACACTGTGGTTAACAGTTTCTGCTCCCTTCCCTTATGATCTATGTGTATGTGCCCAGTCTAGTGCATATCCTTAAGATGACAAGAAAGAACCAAAGAGAACAGCAAATAAATTGAGCCCTCTGGAGAAAAAATGAGCATATCTGCAGAAGCCTGATTCTGAGGCACTGTCTTCCCGCTTCAGCACTAGTTTGTCCCCTACCATTTAGGTCTAAGACTTGTCTGCAGCCTCTCTTTTTTTGCTGTCCATTTCTTACATCATTCTGTACTTTGGCTAACTTCTTTGCTGCTGTCACTCACCTCTGCCATGTCCTTTAATGTCTAACTTCCATTTGAGTTGTGCTGACAAATAGTGCTAGTCCTTCATGCACCCAAAAGATAGATTTCTTTGTTATTGAACAACATGCTCTGTAAGTTGCATGTCATTTATTGGATTCTTTCACAGAAGCAGACAGCATTCTAAGGATAAGGGCAATAAGCTTGTGATAAAATTGCTATCTTTTATCCATTGTGTGTGTACAGTTATTACATTCTTTGTGTAGAGTCCAGGGGATTGACAGCCAGAACATCTCTCTCCTTTGTATGATACCAGTTAAAATAAAGCCTGGTATCAACTTTGGTTTAGTGAGCTGCTGAAGTCCTCTTGCTTCAGATTTTCAAAACATGGCCGTTCATAAGCTGTCAGTTTCCAATGCTTAGAATGAACTAGGCGTGCTCTGCTTTACCCTTGCTCAGTAGTGAGACAAAAAGCACCTGGAGGGAAACTGGCACTTCCAGGTTCAGTTCCTGAGTGAATGATGTGTGTTCTTCTACCCTTGCTGCCCACTCCCTGACTCCAGAGGGGTTTCTGCAAGCCATGACTATTGTGATATATAGAGAGCATTTTACACTGCATTTTGCATTGTGCCTCTCTTGTTGCTTTGCTCTCCTGGAATGATGAGAAAACTGATGATGGCATTCCCTTGTGGTTGTGAAGCCATTCAGTCCAACTCCTTATATCTGACTTGGCCAAGATGCTAGAAGTTTTATTTATAGAGTAATTGTGAAGGTCATCTGGATGTCTTCTTTGTCGGTCCTAATCTTTCAATCAAGGGAATCCCCTTTTGGTAAATAGCCATGCACTCAAAGCTGTGTGTGTTCCAGAAGTGGCCACTATCTTAGCTGAAGATCTCTGTTGTATCTTCTTCCTAGGATCATTTTTCTGAGGATATCTTCTGGAAGGATATCTTCTTTCCTAACAATTTTCCAATTTATTCCTGCTGCATTAACACCCAGATGTCTGATTTCAGTATCCCAGTTCTACCCATTAATTGGGCAGAAGTTTCTGATGCAAGGTGATACCTCAGGTTTTGTCTTCTTAACTGGTTCTTTTACAGCCACCTTTCTTTAGAACTGTTAGTGCAGCACAAAGAACCTGATAGAATTGTATTGCAGTATCTTTCCCCCAACTCCGCTTCTCCCTTCAGCTGTATTTGTCAAATTTTTACACAAGTGTCTGCTTTGGGTTAGTCATACATTGTTCAGTTTTATCCAAGAAACTGTGTTCTCTTTTTGATTTGTAAGGTTTTTGGATTGTATGCTTAAATTTTGTAATTTCATCCTTGACTAATATGTAACAAGAAACAGATCTTCACAGGATATGTTAAATACTGCATTAGATGGTAAGGTTCTAGCAGCCTGGTTATCCTACCTAGGGACCTAGCTTTAGTTTGGGACTTTTTTTTTTTTTTTTTTTTTGACTGCAAATTGTGGGGCTGATGGCCTGTAAAACTGCTGAGCTGTGTATCCCAAAGAGAGCAGAAAGTGAAAATTGTAAACCACAAAAGGGAAAAACTAAACTGCCAGCCCCGTGTCATAATTTGCTTCTTGGTTAAACAGATTAGCCTTTGACTTTGTGTTGGTAACATTAGAGCAGGCATTCTTGGAAAAAAGAATACACCTGTTAGATGAGTGATGTATTTTGCAGAGACCAGTACACACCTTTTTTGCTTCAAGGAATTTGTCTGTGGTACCTCTTTACTGTCAATATGTACAGTACAAATACCACTAACTGTTGCTATTAATGTACATTATGTTTATAAACTACAATCAAGAACACTTGTTGTGTTATCATAAGTAGTAAGAAAAGAATAAATGTCAGTTCTACTAAACGAACAGGAGTGAATGCTTTGGGAAATACCACAGTAATAATCATAAAGTTGCTGCTGTAAAGTGACAAATTAGAAAAATTGATTTGTATGAAAATCAAAGTTTCAGCTGTAGTGAGTTTTTATGGCAGATTGCTCTTGGGAAAAAAAAAAAGTAAAAAAATCTGGACAAGTTGAGCAAGATCCACCTATTATTTCTCTTTTTTAAAAAAAAAAAAAAAAGAAAAAATGACATCTGTTTTAGAAGAAACTCTTCACATTTCCCTTTTTTTGTTTCCTTGCTAAGATAAAGTAGAAACAGTTCAAAGTCTGGTCTGAATGTTATTAGGAAATATGCATTTGTAGGGTTTGGGGTAAAAAGTCTGACTTATGGTCTGTTCTCAATGTTGTCATGAGACCTTTATATGATTAATTTCAGTAATTTAAATGATTCATTCTGATAATTCAGGAGTGCTTCTTATTATTTGATTATCAGTTACCTACATGAATGTGGGAGCAGTAGTGGCAAATCAGAAATTGTCCAATTAAACTTACTGTTCCAGTAAGTCAGAAACTGTGACAAACAAGCCACTTGGGCATTCTCTTGCCATCACAGTCCTTCATTCTCTATTCTGAATGAATGAGACTGCCGTGGAAAGGGAATAAATATAGCGAGTACCCAAAATCCTGTTTGTTCCTACTTGCAAGAGATGATGCTGTTGATTTTTACTTGACTGCTTGGTTGACTGAGACACCCAAGTCCATGGTGAATTTAGACTAAATAAGCCTTATAAACAAAACTTGTATGAGAGTTTATGCAGAAGTATTTGTTGGGCTCCCACCTCTAGTTATGCTGTCTTCAGACCCTTGTCACACTTTCTGTGCTCCTTAGACTTCTGTGGGTAGATGACAACTTCCACGGCAAAAAGTCCTGGTTAGTGTACGCTGCTGTAATCCTCTCTGGTGTGCTAGGAAGAATAGAAACTTCTCTGAGTATTTTTATATCTTCTTTCCCCTCTTCAGTCTAAGAAAATTGAAAAGAAAAGTGACCTTTTGGGATGGGAGTATGGGATGACTGTTGGTAGCTCATAGATTAAGACAGAAAACTATTAAGTTGGAGACTCTGCTGTATTAACACTGAATTGTAATGCTATGGAGGTAAAGATTTCTAGTATTGGTGGAGGATTTTGTGTATTGGGCATGTGGAGTGTATTTGTATAGCTTTTTCAGCTAAAATTGTAGACAACTATTAATCCACATAGTATTCAAGTCCAAATGACAGAGAAGTATTAATTTGCAACAGTTTTCACACGGTTGTTCTAATCTTGTGAACACAGGACACTGTGAGTAGTAATATTTGCAAATGAAAACTGCATCACTTGCTACCACAGTCTACTTTGGGCCAATGTTTGGTCTTTTACAGGTTAGGTTCACTATGCTGATGTCCAGGATCAGAACTGATGCTTTTACATATGTGAACTTGAGCTCCCAAGAGCAAACTGAGGAGTTCGAGCTTTAGTTTAGAATCTCCCCATCTGTGGTGGTTACATGTGAGGAGACTCATCAGGGAAGGGGAAGTGATGACAGGCTTCCTAAAATTCTTCTGACTATGCTCAGTCTGTTCCCAGAGGTAGACATAGATACAAGCAACTTTCAGGAGTGTACCATGAATATACACTGTTTCCTTCACCAAAGGGTGATGTATTAGAGTAATTTGTTTGTTGTAAGAAGCAGAGCTTAAAATAGAATGGCATGTAAGAATGTATCCTTTTTAAACATAAAGGTTTCTTTGTGGCATAACAAAATACAGGGCTTTAAAAACGTATTTTATTAAAGCCCCTCTTATATATATTTTATTCTTTTCATTGAGGTTGACAACTTTATGATGCCTGTTTTCATAAAAGACTTTTTTTCCCCACCTTCCCTCTATTGTTACTGTTTTCCATTTTGACTCATTTTCTGGTCAGATAGTTTTAACTTGCATTTCCAGTGTCTGACTGTGTCATGTTTCTGTAGCTGTTCACACATTCCTTCTATTACATTCGTCATATTTTTTTTCTTTTTATTTTTTATTTTCTTTTTTAATGTACAGTATTTTCTTTTTTCTAGGTCTCTATTAACTCTCTGCAGTGCTAAACCTAAAAGAAGAGTGTTAATAGCTGAGAGATCACCCTTGGCATACTTAATTGTAGACAAGTTGTTTGAACTTGTAACACTTGGAAAATGAAAGTTAATATATTTGTTTTGTTATTCCCGTGGAAACGAGATATTTATAATGAGCTTCTAAAAACAAGTTACAAATATACACAAAGAAGCTGATTCTTTGTAGCAATTGCTTAATAGAAAGAAACTGGTTTGTTTGGGGTTTTTTAGGGGTTTTTTTATAGTTTAACTTCATGACCTCTGAAAAGCTGGTGTCAGGAAGGGGCTTCCTGAATGTGAACAGGGCATTAAAAATGGTGGAAATAAACTGAGGGTACAACTGCTTTGTGTGGTGTGTCATGCAGTCTTCATAGTATTACAATTTTTCATAAAATACTTTGACTTGGAAAGGACCTTTAAAGGTCATCTAGTCAAACCATCTTCTGCCATGAGCAGGGACATCTTCAACTAGATCAGGTTGCTCAAAGCCCTGTCCAACATGACCTTTGGGCTGGGGAATCTACCACATCTCTGGACATCCTGTTCCAGTGTTTCACCACCCTCATCATAAAAAAATTCCTTCTTATATCTAGTCTGAATCTACCCTCTTTTACTTTAAAACCATTACCCCTTGTCCTATTGCTACAGACCCTATTAAAAAGTATGTCCCCATCTTTCTTATAAGGCCCCTTTAAGTACTGGAAGGCGGCTATAAGGCCTCCCTGGAGCCTTCTCTTCTCCAGGCCGAACAATGCCAACTCTCTCAGCCTTTTCTCACAGGAGAGGTGTTCAGTTGTTCTGATCATTTTTGTGGCCCTCCTCTGGACACTCTCCAAGAGGTCCATGTTTTTCCTGTGCTGAGGACTCCAGAGTTGGATGCAGCACTGCAGGTAGGGTCTCACCTGAGAGGAGTAGAAGGGCAGAATCACTTCCCTTGACCTGCTGGCCACGCTTCTTTAGATGCAGCCCAGGGTACGGTTGGCTCTCTGAGCTGCAAATGCACATTGCCAGCTCATGTCCAACTTTCATCCACTAGTACCCCAAATTCCTTCTCTGCAGGGCATTTTTGTGGACCTGGAGGGGGCTGAACCTTTGGCTTGAGTGTATAAATCAAGAGCTATGTAGGTTTGTTGGCAGACTTTGCCTGCGTCATTTCTACCTACTCAGTCTGTTGTCTCCTCTCCATTCAACCCATGTACAGATAGAAGAGAGGGTAGGAGCATGCTGTCCTGATGAGTAACGATGACAGCAGCTGCTCAGAGCTCTTTGAGACCTGCCTCTAGAGACAGGAGGGGTTGTAGCGTTGCTGCTTGGTAATTTAGATGCTATGGTACATGGCATACAGGTACTGCACATGGCATATAGGTACCATGCATAGCATACCAAAAGTGCCAGAACATGTGAGTTAATCAAGAGTTATGTTCTTAGGGTTCTCCACAAGATTTAGCGTACCTTGCAACTATAGAATTTTTAAGTTAATTATGATGCTTTTCAAATAGGTTTGATAATGTTGTAATAGATGGATGGTGGAGAGAGGATGTTTTTTGGAGTGTAGAAAAAGATAACGAATTAAAAATTAAAGCTGCTTTCTCTAGGAAACTTTTACTTGGCATATAGTTCAAAAAATTCCTTAACTCCCAATCCTGTTTTTAGTGTTACTCCAGTTAGTGTTTTTTGCTGGCAAAGAATATCTGCCATGATGCACATTTTCTTTTGGGTCTAGCAGCAATACTACATTGCTCATATATGTATCCAATTTGTGGTTACACCTTAAGTTGGATGGGAAAAAAACTCATTTCCTTTCCCTATGTTAGCGTGACAGGGAAAAGACCAAATATGAGAGGTAGGAATGGCAATATCTTAGACTAGAAGATGCTCTTTGTTCCTCTTGGCATCCTCATTTATGTATTTTTCCTTTTAATACAGAAGAAAAAAAAAAAAGTCATGTTTGTCTATTTGATAAGTGCAAGAATCAAAAATTCTACATGTGTTAGTAAAAGGAATCAATATGAACTTCAACAGTTTTTGCTGAAAATGGTCATTCTCTTCCCTGTTGTGATGATCGTGACTGATGATCCAAGCTAAATTGTAGCAATCCTATTTGGAGACTTCCAGGTAACCTACGTGCTACAGAAAATTGCATTTGAAAGGTCTGTATTTTAGACTTGCCTGTGAGTCTGTAGTGAACAAGGGCCTTAGTGTAGTGTTATGCTGAAGCTTTGCAGTGATTGCCAATGCCATCTTTTTCTACATAAGAGTTAAAACAAAATGAAGTCCTGACCTCTTGAGCTAGTTAAAAGTTCTTGGACGTATTGCATCAGAAGAGGGATGCTAATCCTATTAATGAGAATCCTGGACAAATTCCAAGTAGTTAGTTGCAGTTTATTCCGTGTGTCTTTCTGATTAATGAAATATTGAATTGTATTCTTCATTTCCACTGTCGTGATGATCTTTACTAGCTAATTCCATGAGATACTCCAGCATATGCTTTACCTAAAGCAGACAAGTAGTTGCAAGCAGCAAAGTTTGGTCAAAAAACAAGTAAAGTTTATTTCTGGCTAAAATAGAGAGTGTGAGGAATGTAGGGATTTGCTACATGTTGGGCTGTGCTGAAAATAAAGGATACTAGTAATGAATGGTATGTAAAGGATTGCATTAGTGTTGAATTTTGTTGTGAATAACCAATTTCTCCTTACTTTAAAAGCCTGGGATAAAATTTCATTTTGTGTTTGTTTAATTGAAATAGGATTCACTTCCTAACTGTTAATGTCTAAAACTGCGAAATCTCACGTACCCCTTTCATTAGTGGAGGCCCCCTACAACTGAGGGGGATTTGACCTCTGAAGGTGTCCAAGAGAAGATCAAAGATAAATTGATCATAGAGAGATTAATTGCTCTTTGAAGTGGCTCTTTACGGTGCCTAAATTAAAATTAGATTTCTATGCATAGTTTTTCTAGCCTGAGATTTCTGTTGCCAGTGCCCAATTTCTCTGTCCTTGCATCTATTGTTTATTTCTGTATAAACAGCTGTCACTGTTGGAAGGACTGGTCTATGTTTTGTGATGTGGGGATTTTTGGTTTTTGGCTTTGTTTTTTTCTCATTTGCTTGAAATGCTCTCTAAATTGGCATAAAAAGAAATGCTTAAGCAGTGAACAAAACTCATGTAGTAGCATGTTTCCCAGTAACATGGACTCTCAAATATTTCTTTGACTTTGAGGGTTTCATAATGTTGTAAGCAACTGAAAACATCTGCTATTAAAGATGGTACTATTTAAAGTTACATCTGCGTAAGTATCAGAACATCTTTTTGAAATTTTTTTTATTTGACCTGTTAAATTTTAGCTTAAAACGTATGGCTAAATTTTGGTGTATAAATTCTTGTTCTATAGATCAGGGAATCTGTAATCTAATAATACAGGAAAAGGTATGTTTTGTGTGTGATAGAATTAATAGAAAATATTTTTTTTTTTCTTTTAAATGGTGAGTAATCTCACTAATGCTGTGGCCCCCTACCTGAATTTTAAAATGAGAAGCACTAAAAATAGTTCTGTATTAGGGAAAAGAAAGGAACAGTGTGTACTCCACTACATTATCTTAGAATCACAGAATCATCTAGGTTGGAAAAGACCTTGAAGATCATCTAGTCCAACCATTAACCTGACACTGACAGTTCCCAACTACACCATATCCCTCAGCGCTATGTCAACCCGACTCTTAAACACATCCAGGGATGGGGACTCCATCACCTCCCTGGGCAGCCCATTCCAACGTCTAACAACCCATTCTGTAAAGAAACACTTCCTAATATCCAGTCTAAACCTTTCCTGGTGCAACTTGAGGCCATTCCCTCTTGTCCTATCGCTTGTTACTTGGTTAGACTCATCCCCAGCTCTCTGCAACCTCCTTTCAGGTAGTTGTAGAGGGCGATGAGGTCTCCCCTCAGCCTCCTCTTCTCCAGACTAAACAACCCCAGTTCCCTCAGCCGCTCCTCGTACGACATGTGCTCCAGACCCTGCACCAGCTTCGTTGCCCTTCTCTGGACACGCTCGAGTAATTCAATGTCCTTTTTGTAGTGAGGGGCCCAAAACTGAACACAGGAATCGAGGTGCGGCCTCACCAGTGCCAAGTACAGGGGTAAGATCCCTTCCCTGTCCCTGCTGGCCACACTGTTGCTGATACAAGCCAGGATGCCATTGGCCTTCTTGGCCACCTGGGCACACTGCTGGCTCATGTTCAGCCGGCTGTCAATCAACACCCCCAGGTCCCCCTCTGACTGGCAGCTCTCCAGCCACTCCTCCCCAAGCCTGTAGCGCTGCTGGGAGTTGTTGTGGCCGAAGTGCAGCACCCGGCATTTGGCCTTATTGAAACTCATACAGTTGGCCTTAGCCCATCGCTCCAGCCTGTCCAGATCTCTGGATTTTAAAATGCTAGAAAACAGACTTGCATTAATCCCCTTTTGGTTAGCACATCTCTGTAGTGAATGCTGAGTTTCTTAGTATGAGTTTTATCATTTGAACCGTTTTGGCTTGATGGGTGTAAAAGATCTCAAGGAGTGACTGTATAAAAAGTGTGAATTTCCCACTCTACCTGTCAGATTTTGCACTGTACACTGCAATAGCAAAATCTTCTCCACTAGAAGTAAACCTAAGCAAGTAATCTACTAGTGTGGAAATATGGACTTCCTATTAGTGAAAACAACAGCAAGTCTTCATCTCTGAATTTCTGGGGGGGTTATGAGTTTATCAGACTGCTATATTGTGTTTTCCATGAACCTGTGAATGTTTTACGAAGGTGATGGCCTAAGAAGGAAAACAGGTACTGAATTTAAATGCGTCACTTCAAAATTTGACAGTCTTTAATAGAAGAGGAATGTCAAACTTTTAAATGCTTTTCAATAGTTTGCTTTGCAGAACAGCATTATTTTTAATTTGCTTGTGAATACATGAATAGTGACCTATGAATATGTCATAACCTTATTCAAAGAGGGGTAAAAATAATTAAATAACAAAAGTCAGCTAAGGTGCTTCAGTTCTTGTCTTTTATGCATGCAGTCTTTTCAAGTGATCAACCAAATGAGACTGTATTTGATTTGATGAGCTGCAGGCATTCTGACAGCAGGCCAGGTCCCTTTAATTCCTCTTTATTTCTGAATGTTCATCAAGAGAAGTTTCTAAAGTGCTATCCTACTGATGTACATAAAAAAGCAAGTGATGTTGCTGGGATATGTTTTATTTGACACCATAAATGGGCTGCATGGGTCTTCCTGTTCTTTTGTGGTTTTCTGTTGTTCACTGTGGTAAACTGAAACCATTCTGCTATTCTTGGAATGCTTGTTGTGCTCTCGTAATTTCTTTCAATTTCTGTGTGTTTTGACAGGGGAAAATCTTCCAGAACTATCACTTTTGAGCAGTTTAAGGAAGCTCTTCAAGAACTCTCCAAGAAGCGATTTAAAGACAAGAGTGATGAGGAAGCAGTTCAAGAAATATATAAACTAATTGAAGGAAAAGCCCCGATTATATCTGGAGTAACGGTATGTTACTGATTTAATGAATGGATTGTTCTAGCTGTACTTTGATCTACTGCGGTGTTGTATTCACCTGCTTCCCATTACAATCTACAAATCCAAGCAGCGTGCCTCTGTGGGCCTGAAGGCAACAGCTGTGCTGAGCTGAGTGGGAGCAAAGATTATGCAACAGTCAAGTACTGCACTACTGTGTATTCTTGCGTGGCAGTGTCATTGCTTCTGCTAGGAATTGTAGTATCACCCAGCAGCATGGTCAGGAAAATTCAAGGCGAGCTCTTGTGTGTAGTTAGAACATAGAAATGGTCATGACGAGTGGTGTATCCAAATCAAAAAGAGTAGAAGGGAATTAAATTTAGAACCTCATTAAACAGTTCTAAGATTGTGTTGTGTGAAATACCAAAACGACTAAAGCAAAGACATCCTAAAATACATTAATAGACAATGTGGATCCCAGAACACTGGAAATCTGGGAATAATTATCATGTGGTCTGATCTTTGTTTTTTGTTTGTTCCAAGTCTGCCAGAATGCTAATGTCCTTTCTTTTTCTTTTTTTTTCTTTTTAAAATATTGGTATTAAGTTTTATATATGAAAAGAAAGTTATAAAACCTAGTGTACATAAGTTTGGTTGTCTTTTAAATGCTCAGATCGGGCAAGATTTTACACTCTAGTTTAGGAGATACTGGAATGTTTACCAGCAACTTGAATACTCCTGTCAATTTACTTCATTGCTTAAAATTTGCGATCCTCCTGAATTTTGGCTGTAGAGCTGTGGATGAAAGTCTCATTGAAAATAATCTTTCCAGAAATTGTTTTTGCACGAATGAATAGTGGAAATGTCAAGTGGAGATTTTGACTTGTACAATTTGTCAGATTTTTACAAGATTTTGTTTTGTTACTCTTGTACCCTTATTTGAAACAAGTGGTAGTTTTGATACAGACTTAAAATAATGAATGTTTGTTTTTGTCCTTCACTCATTTTAGTTTGAATACCTTGTTCAGCTGTCCAGAGATGATTCCTTTGTATTGTGCACATTCTTCTAGGCCTCATTTTCAGTATTTCAGCAGTCAGATACTGAAATGATCAATGCCTGCTAATTGGGGAACAGCCTGTTTCTGTGTGGATGACAGGGTGATGAGAGAACTTTGCAGATGCAGGGTAGTATCCTGTAGGTGCTGCAGAGGTATCCGAATGTGCCAGGGGGAGAGGAATGGAGGAGGAATATGAGCCCACAGTGTGAGGCTTGCCTGTACTCCTATTGTATGTGCAGTCCTGGGGAGGGTTGGAGAAGTGGTGAAGAAATAGTGGGAGAGCAGGGGGGGATTACAATATTCTCTCCTGCTTGCTGGCAAAGTAAGGAGCAGGAGGCAGAGTTTAGAAGGAGGGAGATTGCAGGCTGTGAGTGTGTGTGTGTGTGGGAAAACCCCAAATATTATGTTTGTTTTATCATGCTAATTTAGTTCCTGGGTAATAAAAATGAACCAAACACTTGGTTATTAAAGGCATTAAAATTATTAAATACATGGCCACTGTCCACCCAGCAATCTGGGAATGCAGATATGAAATCTATATGCAAGCATTCTAATGCTTTGTTTACTTTGGGAAGTCTATGTCCTGGAAGTGTTAAGTTGGACTGCTTTCTATATGGTTAGACAGAGTTACATGCAGCTTTTCTTAAACTGTTCTAGGGTAACTCAGTCATGCCATGTAGTATGTCCCCTGCTCTGTATAGCTCTGCTGTAGGTCATGTAGATTTAGTTCAGGTTTCAGTCAGAAAACTTTAGTGTGACTGCTGATACATTTATCTAAACATATTAAGGAGTGAGTTAAAAGCATGATTAAGTGAGGCTTGTGGATAAGTATACTTCAGCAGCATTTGGAGATTTTTGTGTCTTCTTATGTTTTATGCTCTCTGTTTGGGTGGGGGAAGGGGAGGCAGGGCAATATGTCTGTACTGAATGGCAGCCTGGGGAAACCACAGCTTCAACAGGATGGTTGGAAAGTTTACTTTCACATCAGACAATGAGGATTTTAGTGTATGCTGTAATAGAAGATTTTTTTTCTGTTTCTGTTTATTTTTTCTTCTCCTTCAGAATGTGGTAGAATTACAAAAATCCCTGCTTGTGGTTGATGTGGTTGAGAAGGCTCAGCAGCCAGACATTGAAACTGAGTGAAATTTTGGGCTGCTTTCTAATCTGCAACGGAAGGTGTATGGTTGGCTTGGTCACACAGGAAGAAAAACAACAGGCAAGTGATAGGGGTTAATTAAGCCATGGCTTTATTAGCTCATACGATAGTGATCTGGCAATAGAATATACAGTGCAGGTCGTATATCTTTGACAGTTTACAATCAGACATGTAAACGAAGTCTAGGGCCTTTTAGTTGCCCTCACTCCTACACAAAGGCTACAAGAGCAAGACTGAGGTTTGTTCTTTTCCTTTACCAAAAGCTGTGTGCTGTAATTATGTGAATGCATTTCTACACCTCCTGTGGATATAAATGCTTGGTCATTGATGGCTCTTGAACTGAAATCGGTTGAACCTCTGTATATTCAACAGGGTCACTGACATAGCAATGTAGAATAATTTCAATTGGAAGGGACCTGGGATGACCTCATTCAACCTTCTGCTCACAGGAGGACCAACTTCAAAGCTAGATCATGTTGCTCGGGGCCTAGTCCAGTCAAATTTGCTGTGAGGGTGGTGTGGGTGGCAGGGCAGTACAGCAGTGACAGCACTTTAAAAGCTAGGTGATGGGTGCTCAGGGTGATGGTGCTGTGGGCAGGATTGTATTCTCACAAAAAGGGACCTGTTAGGGAAAGAGCAAGGAACCCAGAGCACAGCAGATGAGACATAGCAGTTGTTGCAGCAAGAGTGCAAAGGCTCAGAAATTGCACTCAAGACTATGTGGGTCTGCTTGATGACTCTACAATAGTGGTCTCAACATGCTTCAGGACATACTGTCCAGCACATGGACATCTATTATGAGGTAGTAGTAGTCCACAGGACTACCCTCTGGAGCCAAGGACTCTGATGTGCTCATGGAAGAACACTTTATCTAGGTCCTGTGCTGCAGAGTGCTCCTACCTCTCCCCAGAGGTTAGGACAGTGGTGGCCTGTCTGCTACTGAGGGCTACTGAGCAGGGATGGAATAAATCTAATGAAACAGAGCAAGAGTGTCTTTGCAAACTAGGCTTGCTAATCTACTGAGGAGAGTGTTAAACTGGGTGTGGAAGGTTACCATAACCTGAAGAGAAAAGGTCATAAGGGGCAGAGCATATATGTCTAGGTGACAAGCTTGTCAAGAGAGGCTCTCACCCTTCTCTAAATGCAGCAGCATTTGGTGCCCATTTCAAATGCCTGTACACAAAAGCACATAGCATGGGAAACAAGCAGGACATATTAGTTGCAGAGCTATGACCCCACTGAGATTATGGAGGTGTGGTGGGATGGCTCTCCTGACTGGAGTGCTGCAAGGGATGGATAGAGGATCTCCAGGAAATACAGTGGGGAAGATGAGGAAGAGAGATTGTGATCTATGTAAAGGCTTCTCTTGACTGCATCTAGCTTTGCCTTGGGGCAGGTGATGAGCAAGTAGAGACCTTGCAGGTAAGGAGCAGAGTACAGACCAGCACAGATGATGTTGCAGAAGGCATCTACTACAGACCTACTGGTCAAGAAGAGGAGATAGACAAAGCCTTCTTTAGGCAGTTGGAAAAAAACTCGCAATCCCCAGGCATTGGTACTCATGGCTGAGATTAATCAAGCTAAAATGACTGGAAGTAAGCAATCCATAAGATTTCTAAAATGACTTAAATTTTTTTTCTTCATGTAAACGATCAGTGATTCAATGAGATACTCTGGACCTGTTACAATCAAAAGGAAGAAGTGGTTAGAGATGCAAGAGCTGAGACAGCCTTGGCTGCAGCAACCAGGTGACTGTAAAGTTTAAGGTCGTGAGAGGAGGGAGCAAGGTGAACAACAGAATTACAAACCTGGACTTCAGAAGGGCAGATCTTGGCCTGTTCAGTTCCCCACAGGAAACTGCCCTGGAGGGCAGAGGGGCCCAGGAGAGCTGGTTGATCTTCAAGACAGCTTCCTCAGAGCACAAGAATGGTCCATTCCCATGTGCAGGAAGTCAAGCAAGCATGGCAACAGGCCCGCATGGATAAACATGGAGCTTCTGACTGAGCTCGAACTCAAAAAGGAAGTAGACAGGAGGTGGAAGCAGGGGGAGAGGTATGTGGGAGGAATATAGCCCATGCATGAAGGAACAGAGGAAACCCAAAGTGCCCCTGGAGTTGAGATTAATGATGGAGGTGAAGGACAACATGAGAGGTTTCTGTAAGTACACTGGTAGCGAAAGTGTTGGCCGACTGCCAGGTGTGGCAGGGGACCTAGTGACAAGGGACGTGGAAAAGGCAGAGATACTCAGTGACTTTTTTTCCCTCCCTTTTCAATAAGTAGGGCTTGCCCTCAGGGTTCCCAGGTCCCTGAGCCTGCTAGCAGTCTGTGGGCATGAAGCAGTACCCAGAGACTGAGTTAAGAATCACTTGAGCCAATGACACATACACGAGTCCATGGGACGAGGTACGATGTGTCCAAGGGTGCTGAAGGAGCTGGGCAATCTTGTTGCAAAGCTGCTCCCTATCATCCTCAAAAGGCACGGGAGCTGGGGGAGGTTCCCAATGACTGGAAGAAGGCAAACATCGCATGTGTCCTCAAGAAGGGCAAGAAGGAGGATCCAGGTAAGTACAGGCCAGGCAGCATAACCTCAGTCCCTGTGGAGGTTGTGAAGCAAATCCTCTTGGAAGCCCTTTCTCAACACACAAAGGACAAGAAGGTGATTTGGAGCAGCCAGCGTGGATTTGCCAAGGGTAAGTCAAATCTGATGGACCTCATTGGTTTCTATGATGAAACGACTGGCACTGTGGGCGAAGGGGTATAGTATACCTTGATTATGGCAAGGCCTTGGCCCTGGTCGCTTCATCACCAGATTGGTGAGGTATGGGCTGGACAGTGGGCTGACAGTCTAGGAAGCAGCTGTGGAGGTCGTGGTGGGCACCCAGTTGGACGTGAGTCCACAGCAGTCCTTGCAGCGAGTGAGTTGTGGTAGGAGGGAAGGGTAGGCGCCTCCAGAGCTGCATGAGTAAATGTGTAGGCAGCAGGTCTGGGGAAGTGATCTTGCTGTTTGTGGTGGTTTGACCTTGGCTAAATGCCAGGTACCCACCAAGTCGCTCTGTCACTTCCCCCTCCCTTCCCCCTTTTTTCTCAACAGGGCAAGGAGGGGAAAGAAAATAAGATAGGAAAAAAGCCAACCCTTGTGGGTAAAACAAAAGCAGTTTTAATATAAGCAAAGCGAAGCAAAGGTCCGCGCGCAGAAGCAAAAAGAAAACAGATTTATTCTCTACTTCCCAGTAACAGGCAATGTCGGGCCTTCTCAGGAAGCAGGGCTCTGATACACGTAGTGGTTGCCTCGGAGGAACAAGGGTGACCCCACCCCCTTCCTCCTTTTTCCCAGCGTTATACTCGAGCAGACATCATATGGTATGGAATATCCCTTTGGTCAGTTCGGGTCAGCTGTCCTGGTCGTGTCCCCTCCCAAGATCTTGCCCACCCCGTCCCGCTGGGGGGGGAAATGTTGGAAAGAGCCTTGGTGCTGTGTAAGCACTACTCAGCAGTAGCCACAACACCAGTGTGCTGTCAACACCCTGCCAGCTCCCAACATAAAACACAGCACCATGAGGGCTGCTCTAGGGGAGAACCAATTGCGGCTCAGCCAGACCCAGTACACCGTTCTGTTTGGTGCTTGTGAGACTGTATCAGGAGTGCTGTGCCCAGTCTGGGGCTCCCCTGTGCAAGAAAGAGACTGAGACACTGGAACAAGCCCAGTGCAGTGCCACCAAGATGGTTGGGGGGCTGGTTACAGTATACCATGACTGTGGGAGGGAAAGGAAAATGTTCTTTGGTCTAGCTCTGGCTGGTCTACTAGTTGGATGAGAAGTTTTAGGTGCTATATATAGTTAGGACTTGCAGTGTTAAAACACCCAAGTGGTGTTACTGGAAACCACTCCTCTGAAAGTCATCACCCTGATCAATTAAAATGGTGTTAACTACTTTCTGGCTTTATTGAAGTGGACTTGCTTATCACTTTTTTTTGTGTGTGTGTGTGTCTGTGTGCACGCTAAACTACAGAAGCATGAACGAAATCCAGACTTTTCTTTGAAGCTTGATTTCTGTTCCTGACTTTCTGCAGGTTTTTTTAATGCATATGCATGTATTGCCATGAATTAAAAATAAGAAGGCCTTTTGGTGTGGAGTCTTGGTATAATCCCTGCAAAAGGAAAAGCTTTCCCTTTTTTCCATTTCATAGTCAGTTTTAGGTTCTCTTTCGTTACAAAGGTTCTGGATGTTACTAGGAAATAAATAATTTTTAAAATCTTGCTAAGAATGCTGACAGCATTGGTGCTGATTCTGAAGGCTCCCAGAACATTTTAAATACATAAACAAATCTCTATGGCAACGTTTTCTAGGAAGAAATGCTGTTAGATACTAGAGTTTCATGGTTGAAGGAGCAAATACAGAGAGGCATCCAGTTTCTGTGAGGAATTGGGGAAGGATGATGAACAGTTGACAGAGTGTATCCAGGAAGACCATGGCTAAAACGTTCACCCTTCTGGTAAGGAGTAATACTAGCACCTTAGCTACTGCCTATCACTAGCATTTTCAGCAGTGCAAGCCCTCCCAGCGCACTGCTGCTTTTCTACACAGAAGTATCGTTACTGAGCTATTGGTTCCTCTGAATAGCAGCATCGTATCCTGAATAGCCAGCACCACTTTTTTTGCAGGTCTCCTATCAGAGTGTTAATATCATTGATTTAATTTATCACTTGAGAAAAGATGATTGTTTAAAAAAACAAAGACAACAAAAGAACCAAACGGGTGGGAGGGAGTAATGCTCACAGTCTGCCATTTTGTTAGGTAATGTTTGCCTCCAGTACTTCCTTTGATCCACTGGTTGCTAAAAAGACACAATACCTAAGGTAGGAAGGGAATGTTTCTGTACTATCTGTACATTAGTAATTCAGGCAGAAACCCCCAGAAAACCTGACTGCAGTGTTTTGTATTAAGCCAGTAAGTTTCTGCTTAAGCTGTGGAACAGCATTAAACCAAAGCTGAATCTTTGTCAGGGATGGTAAGAGTGGAAAATATCTTCCGGCGAATTGTTTCAGTGGAGATGGGAGTTCATTGTAAAACCCATGCACTTCACGTCTGTTTTGAATGTATGATATTCCTGATGTCCAGTAGCTTTTCATGCTGCATTTACTTTCCAGTAATTGGTTGTGGAGATCCTTTTTGGGAATGGTGCCATGTTCTGTGCAAAGCCACAGGGTGCACAGCTAACGAGAGCTTGCCACGCACTGTGCTAGCTGCAGAAATGGGAGCAGCGCAGCTCCAACTGTGTGGTGCTGCACTGCTCTGGTTGTCCAGCCTGTTGCATTGTGCCAGGTGAATGCTCTTGGCATTAGCTTGGTGTTTTAAACTGTGTGCTTTGTAAAAAGGATGGCAATGAGTGCTGACAGAAAATGAAGAACATGCATGACCTTATCAGCACTGAATCGTCTTTCTTCGTCTTTGTCTCAAATTTGTTCTGGATGGAAGAGTCCTGAAAGTGTGGGGAATCTTTTTAGTCTTACGCTATTACCCTATTTTCATGATTGTAGCACAGGCTTTGTAGGATGCTTCGAAGCCTTTGACACCAAAGTTGAGATAGAGGTCCTGTTGAATCCATAAAATTCATGCTGACTTAACTGTACTGATGCAGTTTCTCTGCTGCAAACAGGCCAAGCCAGTGCAACAGCATGGCTTTCAGTGGATGTCTTTTTCTTCAGCATATTGCTATATTCTTCTGCAGTTATATTGATGGAATGTATGTTCTTGATTTCTGTACTCTCATTTCCTTTTTACTGTAGTTCCTTTCAATTTCATAAGAATTGGTAGTACATTTCTGAAACTTATTCTAATTCTCGAAACTGGTGAGATGGAATGTCTGTTTGCTCTGTTCACTGCTTTGATTCACAGAATCAAAATCACAGGATCATCTAGATTGGAAAAGACCTTGAAGATCATCCAGTCCAACCATTAACCTAACACTGACCATTCCCAACTACACCATATCCCTCAGCGCTATGTCAGCCCGACTCTTAAACACCTCCAGGGATGGGGACTCCACCACTGCCCTGGGCAGCCCATTCCAACGTCTAACAACCCATTCTGTAAAGAAATACTTCCTAATATCTAGTCTAAACCTTCCCTGGTGCAATTTGAGGCCATTACCTCTTGTCCTATCACTTATTACTCGGTTAAAGAAGCTCATCCCCAGCTCTCTGCAGCCTCCTTTCAGGTAGTTGTAGAGGGTGATGTTTCATCTGTTGTCATGAGGTAGAAGGCAAAATCTGCCTGAGTTTGCAGAGGTGTCTTTCATAAGAAAGGAGGAGGGAGGCATGTGGCACTGTTGCTAAGGGCTTCAGGCTTTAAAAAGACTCTACAGCTTTCACTTCCTATCTTTGGTATGCGGGCGGTTTCAGACAGACAGAAGTTGGAACATGGATAATTTGTAATTTGGATGAGATGTTGGATTTTTTGTTTTGTTTTTTTACACTGGGTGTAGTCAGACATTGGAACAAGTTTCCCTGAGAGGCTGTGGAACCTCTGTGTTCTGGACTTGACTGGAGAAGTTTCTGTGCAAGCTCATTTGAGCCTTGCTGCGAGCAGATGTTTATGCCAGGTAAGGACTCATATGCAAAGGTTCCTTCAAACCTAAATTGTTGTGTTACTTTATGTTTTTAAGTATTGATAATCTCCAGTGATAGAGAATCCCCAGTCTCTCTAGGTAAGCTGTTTCAGTGCTTGACCACCCACAGTGGTGAAGAATTCCCATGTGTCTAGTTGGAACTTCCCACCTTCTAAATTGTGTCCATTATATTTTGTTTTGTTTTGGGATTTTTTGTTTTTTTTTTTTTTTTTGTTTTGGTTGTGGGTTTTTTTGCTATGTACTTCTGAACTGGCTCTATTTCTCATATAACCCCTCTATTGACTACAGGAATAAGATTTGCCTCCCCTGGTTTTATTTTCTTTTGAGTCACCTTCTCCTTGTATGTCACATGCTCCAAGTTCCTTGCTTCTCTGTAAACGCTGACAAATGGAGAAAAAAAATGAATTGCTAATAAAAAATGCATCATCACTTTAAATTAGCAGTTCTACTGGTCTAAATAAAATTTCTTTTTATTTCCCTGAGTCTGTGGCCTGTTCTGATATTCTCAGTGAAGTTTTGGTGTGAAAGGAGTTTCAGTTGAAAGAAGCAGGAGGCATACATACCTTTCCTGACTCATCTGAGATGTTTCCATGAACTTGGAGGTCATGTGGCCACATTTTTGGTTGGAAGCTGACAATGAAGGAGCAATAGCCATTTTAAAATTTTTTTTTTTAATATTAGAGGGAGCACAATGGTGCAGCAAAATATTGGTAAAATTACAAGGTTGGTGAATGAGCAGGTCTTTTGTGAGTGACCTCCTCTTTCAACAGAGGCAAAGACACTGAAGTTATAGCTGCTGTCTTGTTTTAATGGAAATAACTGTGTGAAGGAAAGAATGGTGAGTCTTGGAGAACAGAAGTCGTGACGTTTTTGGAAAGTACCTTTGGTTGATTCATTTGGTGTTCCAAACTGGGTTTATACACTGATTATATTGGATTCTGTTGTGCTAAGTAACTTTTCTCTTAAAGAGAAAGTTTTTTAAAAAACTAAAAAAAATAAAAGTTCATGTGCATCTTCTGTGATATGCAAACTTTGTGGTTAACTCTATGTGCAAATAAGAGTAGGAAAATAGAGGCTTCTGTGGGCTCACAGAAAGGAAAGGAGGAGGTTGGCTCCAAGTAATTTATTGCCTTTAGAAAAATGTAACTAGAGAGATTATATAACATACTCTAGATAGTAAACAGTTCGAACACAATTGCTATGTAACATGATAGAATCACAACAAACCACAGACAAAATAGGTTTGTTGTGAAAAAGAAGGGAGAGTGTTGACTTGCTAAGATGGAAATTGTCCTCATCCAGCCCATTTTGCTGTTCACTGTATTTCTTCCTACATTTTTCCCCACTGATGAGGGATGGTCAGCTCCCCACACATCCCTCTTTTTTTATTTGGCCCCCAATGCCCATGTGTAATTAGTAATGAACAGCTGGGTTGCACAGAAGAATGAGCTCCCAGCTGCTCTTTCAATTGTTTTTGCCCTTTGCTCAATTGCCAGTTTAGTCTCTGTAGTTGGTTTTGTTATTCATAAACAGAAACACCATTTTGCTAAAACCCAAGTTGGGTGCATAAAGGCAGTTCACTAAAAATAAGACATCGGCTCAAAGAAGATGAGCTTTATGAATAAACTTGTCACCTTAGGACACTGAAGGTGATGGAACAGCTAATCCTAGAAATCATTTCCAGGCACGTGAAGGACAAGAAAGTCATCAGGAGTAGTCAGCATGTCTTTACCAAGGGAAATTCATGCTTGACCAACTTGATAAACTTCTACAATGAAGTGACTGGCCTGGTAGATGAGGGAAGAGCAGTGGATAGTATCTATCTGGGCTTCAGTAAGGCCTTTGACATAGTCTCCTATAAGAGTCTCGTAGCCCCTCAAGTTGTTGCTGTAGGGGCTGGATGAGCAGACAGCGAGGTGGATTGAAAACTGGCTGAATGACCGAGCCCTGAGGGTGGTGATTAGTGGTGCAAAGTCAAGTTGGAGACCAGTAACTAGCAGAGTACCTCAAAGGGGGCATATTCAGTCCAGTCCTGTTTAACATTTTCATTAGTGATCTGCACAATGGGGCAGAGTGTACTCTCAGCAACTTTTCTGACGACACAAAGTTGGGTGGAGTGGCTGGTAGGTCACCCAGATGCCGCCATCCAGAGGGACCTCGACAGGCTGGAGAAATGGGCTGACAGGGACATCGGGAAGTTCGTCGAGGAGAAGTGGAAAGTCCTACACCTGGCAAGGAACAACCTTGCACACCAGTATATTCGGGGGGGCACCCAGCTGGAAAGCAGCTTGGCAGCAAAGGACCTGGGGGTCCTGGTGGACACCAAGTTGAACATGAGACAGTGATGTGCCCTTGTGGCAAAGAAGGCTACGGCTATCCTGGGCTGCACTAGGCAAAGTATTGCCAAGTGGACTGAGGGAGGTGATCCTTCCTCTCTGTTCAGCACTGGTAAGGTCACATCTGGAGTGCTATGTTCAATTCCAGGCTCTGCAGTAGAAGACTGATATGGAGCTACTGGAGAGAGTCCAGTGAAAAGCCATGAAGATGACTAAGGGTCTGGAGCATCTCTGCTATTAAAAGAGGCTGAGAGAGCTGGGACTGTTTAGCCTGGAGAAGAGAAGGCCCGAGGGGGAATCTCATCCATGTATATAAATACCTGAAGGGATGGTGCAAAGAGGATGGCGCCAGGCTCTTTTCAGTACTGCCCTGTGATAGGACAAAAGGCAGTGGGCACAAACTGAAACATCGGAGGTTTCTGGAAACACCTTTTCACTATGAAGGTGACCAGGCACTGTCACAGGTTACCCAGGGAGGTGTCTCCATCGTTGGAGATATTCAAAAGCCATCTGGACATGATCCTGAGCAACTGGCTCTAGGTGAGGGGGTGGGAGTTTGGAGCAGATGACCTCCAGAGGTCTCTTCCAGCCTCGGCCCTTCTATGATTTTGTGATATATAGTACCACTAGCTGCTTCTGGTTGAGGAGTCCAAGCCAGATGTGAAGTCCTTGTATATTCTACTCTGTTTTACAAAGGCTTTTTTGAAAGAAAGCACCTTAGCAGGATGCTTAGATTGCACCTGGCCCTTCTGTGTAATGTTCACACAACCTTAAAGAGGATGTAATATTTTCTTTGTAATGGATATGCATTCATCGTAGGAAACATAAAAGGAGAAGAAGTGGGGTGTTCTGCATAGCCTTATGGTGGCATCTCATTTTCTGTGATCTTTTATATGGGTGAATCAGTTCAGGGAGTGAGAGCATATTGTACAAGGAATTAAAATTGTTTGAATTTTGTACTGTTGGAAACAAAGCGAATCTCCCATTTCATAGAAATTGTGCCAGCTAGTAACCAACAGGGATTTCCAGCTGTCACATGTGGGAAGGGGTGCACCAGTGACTTCACGTGCAACTTAGGAAAAGACTGCAGTTCTTACTCAGTCAAAAACAGTTTGAAGAAAGCATGTTTGCCTTGCAGCTACTGCCTTAATGTTCGTTTCACATATTGTGACTCCTGGGATGCAGAAAGCCTTCTGATACATCCTGGGCTGAAAGAACACAGGATGTGGGATCACTGTTGTTCTTGCTCTGCAGTTGTGATGTTCATTGTGCTGGGGCTTTAGGTTTTGTTTAACTGTTTTTCAGGACAAAAAAATTGTATTTTTTAATCTGTAGTATTAATTTACCTTTACTTAGAATGTTGTTGTTTCTTTCTCCCTGCACATACACATATCAACTTTCAATTAATAGATATGAAAGCCAAAGATCTGAACAATTGTCCCAAGTTGTCTGCTAAATAAGTGTGATGGTTTGTTTTTTTTTCTTTTTGAGATATATCAAAGGGGTGCTAAACCATACACCTGTTTTTTTCTGTGTTTCAACCATTTGCTCTATTGCTGTTGCACTGGGAACACACTTGGCTCTAGCATTTGAAGTATGAATTATAAAAGAATGTTTTCATGTTAGTCCTAGCACAAGTCTTCACCGGAGGACGTAACAATGTTATGAGACACTAGAAGGAAGTAGTGGATGTGAAATCTGTAGACAGATGACTAGTAAATTCCAAATGGAGAAGTATCAAGGGAAAGTAGTGGGGGAAGACAAACAAACAAACAAAACCCAAAAACCCTTCTCAGTGCTAAGTGAAGGTAAAATCAAAGTCTCTAGTAAGCTGATTCTCATTTGCATGTACCTATTTTCTGATAGATTTCATTCACTCACACTCTCATGGTCAAGCATGAAGATGTGTGTGCCAAATTGGTCACATTTTGGCACACACATTGCATCCCCTCTGTGTGTGGGACACAGAGGACAACAGATACTCACTACTGAGACATCACTATGCCTCCTGGGTTCTTCATGATTGGCAAAGACAAACTAGTTTTCGCTTAAATGTTTCATGACCTTTAAGAATCAATAGTTTTACAGACTGGTCCTTCGTTCAGTCTCCATAAATTGTAGGCCAAGCTGTTGCCCATTCTCTGTTTTCCATGTTGTTTTGAAATGTGTCACTGTTTCCCCAGCAGACTAACAGGAAAAGGAAAGGCTTCTGTGGCACGCTTCAACCTTGTTGCTATCGTCTTGTTAGGATGCACCTTTTTTTTCCTGATAAGTCATCTGTGTTGTGGTCTTACCAGAGTGCAGAATGTCTTGATATAAACAACACATACCTCAAGTTTACCACTGGGAAGGATGTCCTGGGAGTAGTTTCCTGAGAACGCCCCTTGTTATTAACACAGGCCATTCTATTAATCCTCATTTTACTATTTCTTCTTGTGTGTTAATATATGTGTATTTCCTTTCATATTGTCATTCATATTCATACTTCATACATTCATACTCATACAAGTCTTAGTATGTCTGTTATAATTATGTTACTGTACCAAAATTCATATTTATTATTATTGTAATTTGGGTATTGAGGCAAATTTCATACTGTCATGCCACTTCTTTGAAACAGAGGAGCAGAAGCTGTAGTCCTTCTTTTTCCAAACAGTGATTAAACTTAATATTACAAATTCTCAGAACAGCAGTCTGTCATGAGAATTAATTTGGTAAAGGAAAAGACAGTCAACTAGAGTTTCTGAGACTTCTCTCTACATGTATATTTAGAGAAAACTGAATTTCTGTAAAGTAGTGGTGATGAAATACAAGGAAAGTAAATATGTGTTAGGTTTAATTAACTTTATACTGAATATTGCCCCTGTCTTGCATTTGGAGTATTTCCATGTTTACAATACAACACTGGTAGCTTCCTGTAGCTTTTAGCAATAGTGTTATATAAGTAAACATAGAGCAAAGTTTAGTCCTTTAATCAACTTCTATAGCAGCTTCTCCTGATGTTAAGGATGGTGAAAGATACATTGGCAAGTATGGTGCCCTAACTTTTTCCTTGCTGGCTTACATGGGGAGAATCACAGATGGGATCTTCATTTTCTTCATAAGTTTGTTAAGAACACACAAGAAGTGTGCTAATAGTTAAGAAAATGCCTTTATTCAGAAGCATAATATGTTCTTTTGGAGGGAGAATGATCTAGTAATAACTTAAACAAGCATAAGAAACTTCCCCACATGTATTCTGTCCTAAGTCAGCCTTTATTAGTATGCTTCTGCAGCTGTTATGACCTATGCGGGTTTTAAAATGAAAATGAAATGGGGACCCTATGTATTTATGAATTAGGTGAGCGTGTACTGCCCGCTTCTATAGGTGCTTCATGGTTCAAAATGGTTGTTGGTAGAACACTTTGTTCAGTTAAGCAGTCTGACAATTTGTCTTCAAGTAGTGGCTGGGTTCTTACTCATGAACACTGCATAACAGGAAGCACTACACCATATAAAAGCTTATTCCTACTGGTTTGTGCCAGAATCTTTTTCAAGGTACAAGCCCCCATGTTTTCCTTGACTTAACAAACAGTGATCCACAAGTAAGACTTAAAATAGCACAGAATTCCTAGTGCCTGTGCCCAGGGTGAAGCTAACAGGTTATGCACTCTTACAGAAGTGTGTAACTTCACTTTCCTCGAGTCGTCAGCATAATTTCCAGTGGCCAGACAGTCCTTTGGTGCTGTTGTGTGACTGTGTGTACAACTCGTTCGATTTATTAATACCTTGAGGAACAGAAAGAATAAGTTCTCAGCTAGGCACCAGGCTGGGAGTTTTTACTTTGCTGCTTTTGATGTTTCAGCTTATACATTTTTATTGCATTTTCATTTTATCTAGCTGGGTGCTAACACAATTACTGATCACAGGGTGTATTTTTTTAAATTACTGTGAATACTTGTTTCCTGGTTATAAGGTGCTAGCAGGCCAATGTGGACAAGAAACCTGTATGTATTAAGAAGCAATACTTCTTCCTAAGCATTGTCTTAATTTCTGTTTTTCAATACAGAAAAATAACCACTTCTGCAAATAGTACTCTGAGACTGCAAGGCAAGAGTCCATAAAGGTCATTCAGTAATGCTGTTTTGAGAAATCAATGCTGCAGTGGTTGTTTTCTTTCAGATAGTGATGGAACTCTCACTTCCACACCACCTTTCCCCTCAGGGCCTTATGTGAAAGTAATGCTGTAGAGCAGTGCAGTATTTCACGTGTTGGATATGTTTGGAGGGAGAAAAGCAGAAATATACAACCTGAGATTCTCGTTAAGTAGTTATGTATGTGGACAAATTCCCTCAAAACAGCTTTTATTTAAATGGTGTGGGGGACGTTCAGCTTCCATGGTGTACAAATTATAGCATTCATTCCCATTCTAACTGAATCCAAATATCCTCTTCCTCTTGGTACAGATTGAAAGATCTTTTCCAAGTCTCTGATCTTTTAATGTTCAGCATTAAAAGATATTCGACGTATGTCATCCTGTGGAAGAGCTATGTGTCAGCCCATTTGTTAGGTCTCATTAATAAGCATTTATTTGGGCTGAGGATGTGTAGAGGGAGAATGAGGTTTTTGATGAAAGACAGTTTCCCAGAGCATTTACTTCACTGCAGTGAAGCCCATGTCACTTTTGTTTCTAAAATGCACTCTAACAGGGTGGCACACATAAGAAAGATACCCAAGATTTCCAGTGCTACACAAAAATTTTTTGTGTTTTCCCTTCTCCTTTAGTGTCCTTTCTTTTCTGATTATAAAATGTAAACTTAAGGATCAGAGAGACTGTTCCCAGTCCAAGCACACAGGTTAGCGTGCTTGTATATTGTTCTGTGAAATTTATTTTTCTTTCTGTTTGTGTAATCAAATTTTCTCTGTCTCAGTGACAGCAAAACTGATTTTTAAGTAGCCTGATATGGCTCAGTGGAAACAATGTAGAGGAAAGTCTTTGCTCAGTGCCATTTCATAGACTGCTAATTAGCTAACATCGAAAATAAGTTTCTGTTTTTCTAGTTTGTTGCTTCTCTCATGAATCCTAGAGTTTAGAATAAATTTGTCTCTTGAAGCAGTGAATTCTGGCTGTATTGCTTTGTTTCTCCTGTATTGGTGGAGCCAGGCTTTTATGATTGGATGTTGACATAATGGATTTTGAACAGGGCTGTTCCCTATGACTTCTTTGTATCTTTGATGCTTAGAACTTGATTAATAAACAGAAGTATCTCATATTGAAAGTCTCGTCCAAAAGTTTTTGACATAAATTGCGCTATTTTGTTCTTGGCTATATGATTATTCTCATTGTATGTAATGGCAAGAAACAAATGTTTTTTATGTTCTTTTGCTGGAAGTGAGTAGATACTTATGTAGTCTCCATCATTAGCAAAGATTTAAATGTTGGTAGCATGTACAGATATCTGTATTAAGAATAATTGATTTCTGATGTGTTTTTTTTTTCTTTTCTTTCTTCCAATAGAAAGCCATTTCATCTCCAACTGTATCACGCCTTACAGATACATCAAAGTTCACGGGTTCTCACAAAGAGAGGTTTGATCCCAGTGGCAAAGGAAAAGGCAAAGCTGGCCGAGAAGATCTGGTGGATGCTTCAGGATATGTATCTGGCTATAAGCATGCAGGCACATATGATCATAAAGTACAAGGAAGCAAGTAAGGCTGAGGGTTTACAACACAGAGGGAGAAAAAGAGGGGGAAAGAGAATATATTTGTAAGAATGATGTAGATGAATCCCACATGTTTTGGTTATTGTGAATGCTAAGACTATGTTGTCAAGAAGTTGTTTTCAGGAACTGGAACTGATTTCAACATCTGCTGAGCTACTTGCAGCACAAAGCCACTTCATTACATTCCTCATGTGTATATTGGCAAAAATAAATATATTGGTACAAAAAATACATCATTTTGTTGAGCTTTAGACAAAAAAAAAAACCCAACAAAGTCAAGAGCAGTTATACCACACTTTGTCAATTCAAGCAAAAGATGTCAAACATTCCTAAATGTCCAGTTGCCCTGAGGATGTCAGAGAGAACCTCTTGAAAAGAAGGGTCTTTCATAGCAGTCTTTCTGAAGAATATCCCATTATTTGTGCAGCTTGATTTGACTACTGTTTTGGGGCTTTAAAAAAATGTCTTATAAGGGATTTGGCACTTTCCTGAAAACATTCAACAATATACTATTGGGGAGTAAGTGGTTGTAATATACAAGGTGCTAGCCTGTAAATGTCATACACCACTCATGAAAAACTGAAAAAAAAAGCTATTTCTAGGACAGTATAGGTTCTCAAGTATAATATGTCAACAGAAAGAGGTGAAAAATACCAGCCCTTACTTTCCTCCTGTCTATACTTTGTGCTTGTTACTGTGTGTACTGTAGCATGGTTCTGACTGGCTGGATTTGGACAGAGCTATTGTACTAACCTGAGAGGTGAGAAACAAGACATTACTAAAAAAGTCTATTAAAGCTTTTTGCAGTCAGTTTTCAAGTTTGCACTGCCTCACATTTGAAATTAAGGGGTGTTAAGCTAATAAAGCTTTAAAATATAGATTATAACTAAACACTGCCAATCAGATTGCTATTAAGTGAATGTTATTATACACATACATTGGCACATATTCCCTTTAAGCTATAGCATATATAAGGAAATTTTATGGCCCCGTGAAATAAAGACATTTACAATTAATATCCATGTAATTAGGTGCAATTTGCCCACAAAAATATACTTTTATAACTGGGCTACATTTTATGTTAGATTTTGTTTGAAGCCAAGTGATTTGATTTTAGTACCTAACTTGGGAGTAATAGTATTGAGGGAATGGCTTTCCACTGCTGTAGAATGAGAACCAGTTCCACAGACCTAAGGTACAGGCAGCTATTTCTGACCTGCCTGGGGCCCAGAATGCCAAAACAGCTTAACAGGAATAAAAATAACTTGATTTTTGTGTTGGTTAAAAAGGAGAGAAAAGGCTGGTCCAATTTTCCACAAGAGCTGAACAAGTAACCCTAATGTATTACTCTGCTTCTCTAAAATTATGAAAGACAAGATTTCCAGTATTCAAAACCAGCTGCTAGCAATTCTGCTTTGCTTTCTTTCAAAAAGAGCTCATGCACTGATTTTCATGTTCGACTCTGAATAAAGGTTAATAAATTCATTGCTCTCCCCAACTTGTATCAGCAGGTATCAGCATCCCACTGAGAGTACATAAAATTTAGTGAGCAGTGTGTGCTGCCATGTTCCATGCAGGTCAAAAGTCTATATTTGGGCAATGTCTGGGAACAGAGCACTGGTTTTCAGCCCTTAAATTGTTCATGTTTTGGTTTTCTAACATTGAATGGTAGCCTTTCTTGTAACTTTGCCTCCAATGACCCTTTGAGCCCATACATCAGCCTGAAACCAAAACAACAATAGCAAACAAAGGCAAGGACTTCCTTGTGGACTTGGAGATTGGGTTGTTTGTTTATAACTTATTTTAGGTTTTGTTTTGAAGAGGGAGGGAAGTTTGCCAAAACTTAGCACATGTTCTTGTAAAGATTTAAATGGCTTTTCCCGTGGTTGGCTCTGGTTACCTGGGAGGATTTTTGATGTATATAAGGATGCTCAGGATGAGAAGCATCCAGCTTTGTGAAGCCTTTCCAAGTGTTACCTATTGTTCTTGAAGAAAAATTTCCATGGAATGGATGATTATCCGCTCCTGCATTGCACTGGTGACCTGTGAAACTCTGAGGCAGAAAATAGCATACTGTGATACCAAAAATGGCTAAATTATTCCAGCATGCTCATGAACTGTCTAACTGTAGAGAACCTTCTTCTACATCACTGGTGCCTGTGCGCCTGAAGAAGGCTCCAGGATAGTCCTGTTTTTTATGAATAAAAAGACTAAGCCTCTAAACCTTGATAAATCCTTCAGCTAAGTTACAGGCAAAACCAGTGTTCCTATTCTTCCCATTGACTTTAAGACTTGACTCATAACTCACTGGTAGCTGAAAAGATCTGGACCCAGCCCAAATGAAGTCCAGTCCTCTGCAGAGCCCTTTCAGCACACTGTTGGTCTGGCTGTTTGTTGTTAGCCAGCTGCCTTGTCTGGCACATCAGGTGATACTTAACCTGAGATGCACAAGTGTCAGGCTTTCTCAAGTACCCAAACACTGAGTGTCAGTAATGCCAGACTTGCTGCACAGGAAGAGCGATTGGTTAGGAAGGTTTTAAGGTATAATCAGGTTTTAAGTTGCTGGTTCACAGTGTGAAAGAGCCCAGGTATGCAAAGGAATTGAGAATGCAGGCAGATCCAAGCTGGCACTGGCTAGAAATTGAGCTACTCTGCGTAGAAGAGGCTGATGGAACTAGCTGGAGTTCTGACAGAGTTTACATTACTTGTACAGTACAAAATCCATGCCATGAACCAAAGCACTTTGTATAGACCTGATGCAAAGTTCTTTGAAATACTTTTGCTGGCATAATGAGCTGTGGACCAGGACCTGAGAAGATGCCTCAGATAGCAGTATTTTATTTTGAGGAACACACTTTGTTGTTTCTTTGTTTCTACAGTTGGATAGTTTTAAAGTTCAATCAAACAGATGTATGAACAGAAGTCGTTCTGATATGACAGTGACAAAGGGAATTTGTGGCTGGAAAGATAGTACTTTGGAAAGATTTTTCTCTTTTACTACACTTGGTGTGGAAGATAAGGGATATGAATAAAAGCACCAAATGCAGCTGTGTAATGAGGGGTTCAACCATCTACTTAAGCTCTTACTTTTACACTAGTATCTGTAGGAAATGAAAAGCCTGAATACTAGCTTGAATGTTAGCCATAAGTTCCAGGTCTGCTTGGGAATGAGGCAAAGTACATTTTCTTGTTCATCTGCCATTCCCTCAACTCTCAGGACAGCAAGTAACAGCTGGTACCTCAGAGATGAGGGGAGGGGATAGCTCAGGGGGTGCAGGAAGTGACCCATTTTTCAACCCTTGAAGTGTTGTTGAGCTATGCTCTTCCTGTGCACCATAGTCCAGACTGTAACTAAATGTCCTCTCCGAAGTAAGGACATGGGTACCTAATTTTACAAGCATCTGCTTTTTTGGGGCATCTTAACTCCTTCCCTCTAGTCACTCCATGTGCTGTAGTTACTTGTAAAGACTTTTGCAACAATCTTGCCAATATCGAAGTACCAGAAACAAAAATTACTGTCCTGCATTTTGTGGCTATCAAAGCTATCCCAGTAGTGTCACTGAGAAGCAGGCATTAAAAAAACATACACTGTTTCAACAGTCCTATGTGAACAGTTGCCATTAACTGTAATCAAATATTTGGATCTAGCCACTTTTTTTAAAAAAGCTATGATATTTCTTACCTCTTTTTCACTTTAGAGAAGGGAAAAGGAGATTTCAAAACTAATCACATGTCACAACTTGTGTTTTTCATCAGCATAGAGACTGGCCTTCAAAGGTATTTTGGGTTGAAGTATGATATTTTCCATGTATTTTACTGACCTTATCTAAATTAAAAATTCTTCTAACAACTTTTTGGCATTATAGAAAGCTTTGTTCATGAATTGGCATTTCAGTCACTTGTATTTTCCCTCTATTGGCTCAATTAACATTTTTTTTAATGGTAGCTGGAATTAGCCAGAACTAAAAGGCAAATGGCTGTTACGGGTTTGGCTTGCAAGCGATAGGTTTCCCAGCCATCTGTAACCATCTGTAGAGAAAATCCTTGTGTATCTTTCTCCATAACCAAAACTTTAAAGTTGTAATTGATAGTTTTTTTTTCCTTAAGGCTTGTCATAATTATAAAATAAATTTTAATTCTTTGTGCCTGCATGTATAATACTCAAAACATAACCGTGCCTTTCAGTGATGCATGTATTCTGGGGGCATGTGACTGTCATCCATGAATGAGAATTCTGTTTGCACTGGCCAAGAAACAAACCTTTTACCTTCATGATAGAGCAAATATAATGTGTTGCACTAGTACCTGTCCTCTTAACTGACTGTTAGCCTTGCGTGTGTGCCAAAGTAACTACACTTTTGTGTACACTGTAGTGTGAATATTCTGTTCTTAGCTTGTCTATTAGTTGGTAATAAGTAATGTAATACACAGGACTTGTACAGGTTTGCGTGTGCGTATGCGTACTCTCTGCATCCAGCTAAGTAATTAAACCATATATATGTTGATCTAAACCTTAAATCTTACTAGGGCCAAACTCTAGTCCTGCAGCCAGTGCTGTTCAGCTTGGCCAGTTGGTGACACTGCCATTCTCCCTCCATAGCATGAAGGTAAAGATCTAAGGAGGCTTTTATGTTTTTACACATCTACCCTATTGATTCTAACATAGACTCCGTGTCACAAGAAGAGTTTTTCCACAGTGAGGAAGTAAGAGAGAGTCAGGGTGAAAGCAAGATTTCCTCTGAGCGCTCTCAAGAGACCATTTAAAATTATGTCCTGGATGGGCCCTATATTTTCCTTTGTCCCAACTTTGTGAAGCAAGTTGACACTCACTATGTATACACGCAGTTGTTCATCATCAGTTAGTAAGTACAAAGTCATGGTATATTGAGGTGGGAACAGGAAACAGAACTGTTGTACAATACCTATGGACTTGAGTCTTGCATAAACCTTTATAAAATGAAATACCTGAAGCATAATGACAGATCTCAAACTTGTGTGAAATTCTCATAGTCTGGAGTGCCTCAACTTGATACACATGCACCTCCTGTATTTGGAGTGTTTGCCCATAAAATAGCATCTAGACATTCAGTTATTCATTTTGTGCACCCAAGTGCCCATTTGGTTTACCTAATATAAGCTGGAAATGATGGATTGGGATGTTCTTTTTAAGTCTTCAGAATCCTAAAACTAGTGAGATGCCTTTAGTTGCATTCATGCTTGCTCATTAAACTCAAAAACAATGCTTTGAAAGACGTCCCAGCTAGGAATGGTGCTTCAGGGAGCTAAAGAATATTGCAGATAGAACCTCCATGTCTTAATTGTCCAAGTAATTTGTTTTTGCAGGGAGAAATAACTGTAATATATTTCGTATTTTTTAATGTTTTTCAGTATATTACTTTGGCTATATTGCTTCAAAATCCATACGGAGAAGGTGGATTTCAAAACAACTTTAAGCTATAACTCTTTACTTTGTTCTCAGAAAATGTTTGAATTGGCTTGTTTCATTTGAACTAAATGATCATGTACTCTAGATAGACTTTGGCAAGAGCAACCCTGATGATAAATAAAAGGGAAAAAAACCCAGTCTATTTCCTCGGTATTCTTGACAGGCATTTGCAATACTGGTAGTCTGAACCGATTTTTTAAAAAATAAATTCTCTTTTGTAATCATGCACATGTGCACATGTATGCACACATGCACTACTTTGGGGCATAGGTATACATGAGTGGCAAGAAAAGCCCTCAGGTTTTTTTTCCTTTTTTTTTTAATACCTTACATTTGGAAATTGACATTGAAATGCCCAACTGACTAACCTGATTTGGAAAAAAGTTAAGCACCCACCATTTTCCATTGGAGGTAAACAGCCAATGAATTAATTTTCAAATATAGTTATACAGCATCTCTTTTTGTGAGTTACTGTAAAGCTTATGGCACTGTACAAAGTAAATTTTGTTGTAAGCATTTGTAAAGGTCTTAAAGGTAATGCTTGTGATAATTTGCCCTTCAGTCATCTTGATTCCATATTTTTCTATTTGCACATTTTTCAGAACAGATCACAAACGTGAATAAAGTTACATTTAAGTTAACTAAAAATGTAGCCCTAGAAATACACTCATACTTCACCCATCTTTACATTTTGATCGGGAGCTATATTATGGATGATCAACAAAATAAAAAAAAATTGGCAATCTGTATCCCCACTATGGTGAATTATTTTAAACTCCAGTTTACATCAGATGAGTTTCTGTATGCTTTCATTTGCTCAAATGCTATTTTCAAACAAAGTAATTAAATAATGTGAAATAATGCAGCCTGGGCTCTGTTAAATAGGGTTGTATTAATGCAACTGAAATGCTGTATGTCTGTAATATTCATGCTAAATACATACTAGCTCTTTACAAACGCTTTGTGTAAGGTCAGTTAACCTACAAACTTTGATGTCCCGTATAAAATCCTGTTGGCAAACTACTTCTGTTAGCATTGTAGTGTATGAAATGACAAAGTCATAGACAAAAACAAAGTTATTGGATGCAACAAAAGCGTGTTTGTGTTTATCTTTGTGCTGGGTTCAAAATATATCAGCTTTGGCAAACTATTGCAGCAGGGAAAATGTTTTGTATAATACTTATAATACAAAGTAATTTGTCTTTACATTCTGTAAAGCAGAGAAATGGTCAATGTTGGATAAGTATATTGAAGTTTATTCTTAGCAAGGTTTTATGTTTCACAGATTTAAATATTACAGGAGAAATATATATTTATACAGAAGTATAATTTTTGAATGTTTGAGGTTGGTTTTCTTCAGTCATGAACCATTTATTTATCCACATTATGCTTTATTCCTTTGATTGTTTATCTGTCCATGCTGTTCCAACATCCATTTCTAATTTGATTTAGATACTTTGATTCTTTATTTGCACAAATCTGGATGTGCATGCTGTCAGGACCTGATCATAAGGTGTAGAGGCAAAACTGTTTTGTCTTTGATTACCTAGAGCACTAATAAAAATTTAATCATTAAATAGTTGCGATATGGAGATAGGTCTTGACATAGTCTTCCTTGGAGAGCACTGTACAGCATGATTAAAAACCTTCAGTGAATCTTACTATTTCTTGTTATTATTTTCATTTGTCTTTCATCTTGGTCCAGAAAACCAGGAAGCTGCTGTGTGCTAATATATGCCTGCAATATTTATAATTGCAGGCATTGCAAACATTAACATTCAGCTGTACTAGCCTACTGTGTTCACTGTGAAATTTTCAACATGGTAAAAATTTTACATGATCATTTAACCTTACAAGTTTACTTGTTTTCTCACTGATTTAACACTGAACCTTTTTGTTCATTATTGCAAATGAACAACTTGAGCATAGCATTTCTTAATCTTAACTATAACAGATAAACACATCCTAAGCAAAGATTTTTAACCACTTGATGAAGGGGGCCAGGCACCATCCAGTGCGAAGCACACTGGGCAAAATCTTATCCCCACTGCAGTCAGTGCCAAAATTCTAACTGGTGTTAGCAAAAACAGAACCACCATTACCAAGGGGTTAATATGCTTAGTGACCATGACAAGAGGTTATGGGGGAGCACAACAGTGATTCTCTATTTCCATATCTTTGTTTCTGTTAATTTAAAAGTACTACTATTCAATCTTTAAAATAAGTAAAAGAAACTTGAAGGGGGATCATATACTACTAGTTTGTACTAGGGTTTTTCAGGAAAAGGAAACAAATTTATATATATATATATATGCAATATATTTTTACACTGTTTATTAATGCTAGAAAGTATTAAATGTATCACTTTATCAGTGTGAATGTTAAAGTAATGACAATGTTATGGATGTTATAAAACTTTTAAAGTTGTCTTGTTAAATTCTAAACCCACATTAACAATGGAAAAGCTACTTTGTCTGCAACATTATTGTTGATGTTTTAGGGAAAAAGTACAGCAGTTGTTTGATTAGCACTGTCAAAGCTTGGCTTGAAAAGTTGTAGTGAAATCCATATTGTAAACACCATTTTAAAAGCATAGCTTCTCATAAAGTATGTTACTGCTGTTGACTGACTGTATAAAATTGTATCTTTAGTTGGTAAAGTGATCAATAAATGTGTTACTACATCATTTTCTGGATTTCTTGAAGTAAATGGTATTTGCTGATAAGCTTTGTTACCAACAGTTATTTTACAGTTTAGATGTTAAGCAAATTGCTAATGAATGTATAAATTACATCAAAATACTCTCTGAACAACCAGCTCCCTGGTTCTGAGCAGATTATATTTCTTCTTTACCATTTGTTTTCCTAGTTTTAATAATGAGTAAAGCTGACTATTAACATTTTGAGAACTCTAGTATGATCCTTGAATAGTCATGATGATAGTGATCCATCAAATGAGATTTGTCAGGGATGAATTTCTTCTTAACTAGCTACTTAACATAGAGTGGTCCTCAGTCTCAAAAGCCTGAGTTACTTCTCTCACCTTCTCTGAGTGATGTTGAAAATGTTTTACTTGCAAGGAAAGTAATTTGCTACATGAAACATTGTTTTAAGTACATTACATTCAAAAGCAAATATGGACCTTTTATTCATAAATAACAATATTCTTCAGCTTCCCAGTAGCAATAATGCCATGATTTTTCAAGAAACAGAGGACTGAAGTTATTTAATTAAACTGAGAACATCATAATCACATAATGAATAATGTGACAATAAGCCAGGCATGGTGCTGCTCTAGAAATGTAGAGGTGCTGATTAGCAACTACAAGAAAATGTAACTAAACAGCTTACAGCTACACTCTCTCTTCTCCAGTTGTTCTTGAACTGGAAGTGGTGGTCTCTGTGCTCACACACTAGACAACCCTCTTTAGAAATGCCTTTTAAGTGAAATCTAATACAGTTGTGTCTTGTGATAGCTTTTCTTCCTGCATAGAGACCATATACTGTTTGTAGTATGAGTGCCAGATAAAGCTCCTTTTGTCTCTGAGCATCTGTGCTTACTGAAACTGTAAAAAACCTAATGAAGCAGAACCTTTAGGGATTACTAAAGGAAAAATCAAGATTTTTTTCCCATTCAAAAAGCCCTTAGGGAAGGGGAGATAGTACCCTTCTGCCCTATATAAGACACTAATATCTATATTTTTAGGAGTTGAGGATTTTTTATTATTTTTCTGTAGAGCCTTTAGAAATACCCACTCAACCCTATACTCCACTTATGCATCATGACTTTAAAATAAAAAAGCATCTGCCAGGATGTGTTGTCTTTACTCCAGGAATACAATTATTTGGGTTAGCTTTTCTGTATGGATAGCTGCCGTTGCAATAACTACACACAGATTGTACATGTAGAGATAGTACTATTGAGACGGAACTGACAGAGTGCCACCTAACCCTTGCTGGCTTTCTGTTCCAAGTTTTCAGAACTGACCATTTACATCAGCATCAGTTAGGTCTCCTGCTCTCATGTCCATATGCCAAATGTAGGCTGATCTCTCTCCCGGTTGTACCAGGTGTTCTACCATAGCCAGGACTGCATGGAGAAAGGAAGGGGGAGGAAAGGAAAGAAAAAAAAAAGCAGCTACCTCTACCAAATCTGAGTCTTCAGGGGACTTGTAAAATCTGGTCTTCTAATTAGCCTTTTTTAATTTCCTCAGCTTCCTATTTAACTTACTACACTGCTTTATTAATAATGTAAACTCACCCAGGCTCATTGCAATTTACTGCTCTGGTTCACATTCCAACCAGAAGTTCATTCTGGGTCTACATCACTTTATTTCCAAAACAATGAACTCAAGAGATTACACAACCATCCATGGGTCACTTAAGGGCTCAAGGGCTGCAGGGGTTTTCAGGAATGAATGCAGGAATATAAAGAGTGGCAGGAATAGTAGGAAAGAATAGCCAACTGGGGCTGCTAGTATGAATCATATAGATCTTGCTTCCAGGTAGCACAAGACTGTCTTCCCTCTTCAAGGCAGGTAAGCTAGTCAACTGAAGCATCAGTTTTACACCCTCGTTGGAATGATGATAAAAAACTCTTACTATCTGTTACATCGTTACCATGGCAACAAGACAATTTTTTTCTGTAACAGTCCCTGGTGCTAGATGATACTATAGAAAATAAAATACAGGTTTTAATCCCATTTTCACTTGATTTTTGTGAGCATTGTAATGCCAGGAGAATTTTGTGTGCACAACAGAAATTGGCTAACATGGAATATTTTCTCTGAGCCAGCTGAATAGCTTCTGTACCTGTGATCATCTCATTAAGTGCTTTTATAATAGTGGATAAGACTACATTCTTCATCCAAGGCAATTTTGTTTGTACCCAAGAAAGAATTCCAGTTGAGGAACTCAGGGTCTAACTGAGGGTCATGCATGAAAATAAGAATTTGCCATTACTGCCGTTATTTAATGATTATCAAAAAAAAAAAAAAAAAAAAGCAGGGTCTGGGAATTCTACACACGGTGTGGTGGAATGTGAATAATGTGAATAAACTCCAGATATCTAGACTCACATTTATTTTTAAACAAAAGACCATTTGATACCAATATATGACCAGTGAGTCCCTTATTAAGAAAATATCACGTATTCAACCTGAAAGCTAATTCAGCAAAGAAATGCCTTTATTAGAGCTTGCGGGTCTTTTGAACTCATCCATTTGAGACAAAATACATACAGTATATTATGCTGATGTATTTGTTTGGGATCATTTGAAAGCAGCTTAGTGGTTGTAGTATTTCTATAGTTCCACACAGAGTTGTCAGTGACATTTCATGCATTACCCTTATCTGCTATCATTCTGATTTTTTTAAGCAAAAGATAAACAAATAGACCGTATACTTGACATTTAAATACAATCTCTTGATTTAAAAATGAACTGTTATACTTCAGATAGTACAGCTGTTTTTAAACAAGCAGGATTTAGAAAATAATTCAGCATCTAATCTGTTTGAACTGCAACGTTTACTGTTGCATCAATAATTTAGCTAAGCTTCCCTAAATTCACCAGAGACCAATTCATGCCCTTAACCATCCCTTCACTCCTGAAGACAAATTGGATCAGGCTTTTTTCTGCTGATAATAGGGTTGGGCAGGTGGGGAAACTGAAGCAACTTCAGTATAGGCATTCTTTATTATCTGAAGTAACCTGTGCACAATGCCTTGTAATTGTTTATTTTACTCATCCTGTTAATTTTGTTTCCTTCTGCCTCTGCTCTATTTTTCTCAGATTAAGAAAGCTGAGGAAGGGAAAAAAATGAGAAGAGCACTTGAAAATTAGGAGCAGTGTTCTGGTCAACATTTTACAAATACTTCTATTTTACCCACATTTTTTTGCCCGTTTTGTCTATTGTAAAATGGCCTCGAGTTGGATTTGAAACATACATAATATTAGTATAGAAGATTCACTTCAGTCACCACTGAAATGGATTACCTATGGGTCAGTGCTTGAATACTGAAAACAACCAAGTGCAGGCAGGATTGTTCTGGTAGCTGTAACTGACAGTTATTAGGTTAGTATTTGAAGAGAGAGTTGTTAGTTACAGTGGTAGTAAACTGAGAATGAAAATCTTCCTCTTTTCATTCACTGTTTAGAACAGCTAAAGCAGCAGGGTCAGTACTGCCGGGAAAAAGAAGGGCAGCTTCCAAGGTTTCAAATTAAGTAAGTGATCAGGTTTCATACTGTCTATGAGTGTGGCCAGTCATTGTCCAGCAACTCTATCATTTCTTCTGTGATTAAAAAGCTTGTCCCCACAAACAGAAAGGAGCACAAAGTCATGATGGCAGGTTGGGGAACCCAAATAACTCAGAGAGAAGGGGGGGCCTCTCACAGCCCTTCCTGGGGCTGTCACAGAAGAGCCATCAACCTCACTGTCCAGGTGTCAAACCCATTGAGAGGAGTCAGCGGCTCTCCAGAGCACTTTACAGATTACCAGCTCCTTACAGATTACCATGCAGGTTACTACCTACAGGGCTATGCAGGCATGAGCGTTTAGGGATTGTACAACATTATGAGATATAGATACGGAAGGAACCAAAGGCAGGGATGTATGTGGTCTGGGAGGAACAAGCACAGGAAAATAGAGGGATAAGAGGCTGATCACTTGTCTGTACATTTGTTTGGCAATGCCCTGGACCTTCTAAGTGTCAGCTGCCCTGTCTTATTAAATTTCATTTCTATTTTCTTGGGTGAGGGGATTCTCTATTCTGTGTACATATGTGCATATAGATGTCTAATTGCCAGTAACTGGAGTCAGATCATGGGTCACGTCAATAGCCAATGGTAGCTGTGGTGCCAGCAGCTAAGAGTGAATGAGGATCTATGAGCCAGCAGCTGAAGTGAGGACCGTGCGTAAGGGGAACCCATGTGTCTGTGGTGCCAGTAACTGAATCAGGTGAGGGGCTGTGTCCCACCATGTGACTGCTAGCAAATTTCAAGCTGAATCTAGTCAGCAAGTAGGTGAAGGGGCTTGAGCATCAGTTACCAAAGCATCCATAAGACTGGGCCTGATGTGTCTGTCTCTGAGACAACTGGAAGAGCATACTGGAGGCACCAGGCAGTCCAGGCCAACTACTGGGGAGGCCACAAGGCCTGAAGGTATGTGTCTCTATGCAGATGGTAGAATCCAGGGGCCGGTTACTGAGCTGGCTGTGCATCTAAGCCTAGTTACTCAAGGGATCCATAGTATGTGCTGGTATGCAAAAGGATGGGGTGGGGGGGAGGAACTGTGCCAGCAGCTGAAGTGTAGCTGTGGGTCTCACAGTCTTGCATGTCCAGGTACCAGCAGCAGGGGAAAAAGGATCCAAGCGCTAGCTGTCGGATAGGCTGTGGGGAGAGAACCACACTGAACATATGCAAGTTTCCTACTAACAGCCCTTCATCCTGATTGGCCAGGGACAGGCTGTTAGTACTAGTTTTGGTTTTGGTGGTGGTGCTGGCTTTGTTTTTGTGAGTGCTGAGTGTTTCTGGCTGTGTTGATCAATGAAACAACTTTTCCTTCTTTGCAATGTTGCTAACTTCTGTTGTTGCATGTATTGTTATGAAGAAGTTGATTCGTTGTGTTTCTTAACTGATAATAGCTCCAATTAAATTGCTCAACTTGTCTTGTAGCATGTGCATGTCTGCTAATTCTTGGTAGAAATTAAAGTTCTGTAAATTAAAAAAAATCAGGCAACCAATTTTGTTCATTTCCCCAGATAAATGAAATTATTTTTTAAAAGTTTCCTCTCAGTAGTATTTTGGTGGTTTTAGTCTATTTTAGTACTACTAATCTGAACTTTTACACAAAGCAAAGTTTTTAAGGCAACATTTCTTATAGATTACTTAGTGGAAATAATTCTTGTAGTCATACATTGATATCTATCCAATGAGATTAGGTTCCACATGCTGAAGTCACTGGACCAGATGCAGTACAAAATATAAACTATAAAAAATATAAAGATAAAAATGACAAATATATAGCATATTTAAATTTAAATATATCTTTAACTATAATTATATGTATAATCTATCAATAGATATATATATAAAATATTAAAAAAATATTTCCCATTATTTGAAATTCTGGCTGTGTCACCAGCATGAAGTGATATTCTGTGTTAATTTTGAGATTCTTTTTTAGCTAATTGCCATGATACAGACATCCCCAGGATATATTCTTCTTTTACTAAAGTAAATTTTGTCTGCCTTAAAGCAGCACTACAGCATTCTGTCCCATGTACAATCTATGCTCATTATCACCGTCTCATTATCTCATCAACCTCACAGCAACACTTGACAATGGTTTTCATGTTGAGCTGTGTCTCATTCTGCTCTCCTCAGTTTTTTGTCTACTCTTGGGCCATAGCTTGATCTCATATAAATGTTACTGAGATAATGTTAGACCAAGTGGTGTTTCTAATTCTTTTTAGAAGTAATATGATATTGTCTTTTAAAATTTCATTTTAGCCCAAATTTTTACTCCTCTGCAGATCCACTATAAGACAGACCATAAAACAACTCTTATTTTAATTACTGAATAGCTATTTTTCCCAGATATTTTACACAAACTAGAATGCTATAAACTATAAATGAACAGAAAAGCAGACAAGCTCCTAAAACAAGCAGGCCCAAGCTCATTTCTTTCAGAATACAGCTATGTTAACATGACCTTAAACAACAGAGAGTTCACCTTAAGCCTGTCTAGCAAATGAGATGTAGCCAACAGTACATCCACTTGTCCCTGCCCTCTCTACCTCCATCTTCCCACTAAACAGGCTTAAACTATCAGCACTTTTATAAATTGTTAGTTCATCAGACAAATTTCCTGGTTCATGAAGAAGAACTTGAGTCAATCATAGATGCAAAGGTATTTTGCTTGTTTGCTTGGATTCATATACACCTGGCTCCACCTAAAAGGTGGCAACTTACTACAGCAAAAAAAAACCAAACAGCCCAGCATTTAACAGATTACTTTGGTCAAACACTCAGTGAAAAATTCTGTACTAGAAGGAAATGTTTACTTTACATATATATTTTATAAGCAACATAATGTGAAAGCTTAATTGCACTCACTAATTAAAAGAAACCCACAAAACAACAAACCAATGAAACCAAAACCAAACACCTCATACCACCACCACCACCACCACCCACTCCCCCCAAAAAACCTACATCATGGTGTTATCACCATAACTTCCTAGCTGGGAAAACTTTGATCCCCAAAAGATATTTATTAGGATATTAACTTTTCATCTGGTCTGGACAAAACCAGCAGCATACATCTATTTCCCAAACCAATCTATAGGTAATTTGTTGCCTTCAACATTGTAGATTACTTTAACATTATTCAGGAACATAAGAACCAAAAAGTTAGCTGAAGCTAAATTGACTAGCAGCACAAAGATCCATTTATGATGCGTAGTCCTGGAGAACTAATGGATTAGGTTTAGTCCTCAAAAGAGTCCTTCTTTATTATACTTATGATCTAGAGCTGGTCCTAGAAGATAAATACTTCCTGTGGTATTTCTACATTTACATTTGGAATGTAAAGAGCTTCTGTTTTCATGTGACAGCTTGAACTCTTTTGTGTTGCTAAAGTAGGTCATATGCTTTTGCTTCTTTTTTGTCTTTAACCACCACTTGTCTACTTTCTAGGAAGACAGCCTAAAAACTTGCCTTTGATGGCCACTGTGTCTACAATTGCATTTGCCATCAGTTTCATACACACTTAGATGTTTTTATTACAAATAAAGTAGTTTCACAAATTTCCTTTAGCATTGTCTTGAGTATTACAGAGCTTAATATATTTCAGATTTAATTCACTAAGACACCATTGCATCTAAATCTCATTAAATAAAGCTCTACATATAGTTTAAATTTCAAATCTTTTCTAGTTATTATGGTTACATCAACCTGAAGGGTATACAAAGAACTGCTACCTTCTGTAGAAAATCTAGATCTCTTTCTCCCTCCTTAATGGAGATATGAAGGGGAACAGCACGTGTTAGAAAAGAAACATTTGATTTCAGACATGCATCTGAAAAGTAACCTTTTCCTTCATTACAGTATTTGTAACAAGAGTTTAATCTTGGACGTCATAATCCAGAGCCTTCAGGATAGGCTAATAAAGGAGTAACTGCACAACAGCTTTTGACATTTTGAAGAATTCTTCTTTCTGCTCTTCTACTATTGCATGAAGGGAATTGTTCTGTCTTTTCAGAAAGGTCAGCCATTGTCACCCTGGATGTCTGTTTCCTCCTTCACTTCCCTTCTGTTCTTGGTTCATGGGGCAATCAGGTGTAGGGAGTCTTTAAGGGCTTCTTCATTCTCTTTTACAACTAGAAGGAAAATGCAAAGTAAAATCCACAGGCAGGCCTGGATCCTTAGGACCAGGTTTCACAGGGGATTTTAAACTGATTTTATTGTTATTTACCTTAGAAACTGGGATGATATCTAAGGGGTGTTTTTCCACTATTTGCATAATGAATTGCACAAAGAAGTTCAGGGAGCTATCCCAGTTATTGCCAAGAATCTTTGTAATGCAGGTTGTATCCCCTCTGTTGGGTTTCATGGGCAGCAGCAGAATTAGTGTTCTTTTAGAGAAGTATTAAATACTGGACATACTAAACCATTCAGTCTCTTTTCTGGCACAGCAGAGATTATTAAACCGTATGGATTAGTGACAGAGCTGCCTGAAGAATGTTTTGCATTTTGCCCTGCTCCTCCCTACGATGGGAGTATTGAAGAAACAAAGGAGCTTGAACTTTGGACAGAAATTAGCCTCAGATCTTCAGAGTATTTATGAGAATACTACACCCTTCTAAATGCTACATGAGCATCACAGATGTCACTAAGTACCTATCAAAGCCCATAGACATCTTACACTACCCTTGCCATTAAAAGTTGAACAAATTGTTGTTATTCCTGCAGGAGATGCTGACTACAAGCCTTTACAGTGAAGATAAGCCTGGAGTTCCTTCTAGATTCACAGGGGGCTAGAGAAGAGTATAAGCAGGGGTTAGCAGCCTTTAAGAGGCAAAAGAGCAAATGATGTTGGTGATGTCAGATAATTAGTATTTTGCAGTGTTGAATACTGCTACAGAAGAACTGTGTGGCTTTGTATGAGGTCCCTGCCCTAGAACCACAGTTTGGAGAGGCAGATTCCTACAGCATTTGGAGGAGCTAAGTTACTGAAGTGTTGAAGGAGGCCTAATGCTTGGATGGGTTAACTGGCAGGTTTTGGGTGTGGGGTTTCTTTTAACCCAGAAACTGAGAGGCAAGTATTGACCTGGCTTAAAGTAGATTCTGTATAATTGCCATCAATGAGAGGGAAGGTTAGATGCATTCTCTGAAGTTTTGCTAAAGTCTCATCCAAAGCTATTACAATGTAAAGCTGTGATCTTTGTTGACTTCAATGGACCATTCATTGAATCATCACATTTTTGCTCCTGGTGAGACTGAGGCAGATGCCAAAAGCTAAATGCTATATTCCTATTGTGCTTTACTCTTGGACTGGTAAATACAATATACTTATAGTAAGTTGAGATTAATTTGAATGGAGTAAATAAGGGGTAGGACAACAACAACCAAACCAAAAATAGGCAAAGTTGTGGAAACTTCAGAGAAAAGGGAAGCAGAGCGAGCTCGTCACAGAGAAGTTAGAGAACACAGACAAGAAGCAGCCTGAGGACTACGCATTTCATAGAAAGACATCTGTACATACTTGAAGGTTAGGTGTTTCAATAGGAACTTACAAACTTGTCACAATGTGTCTGTTACTGGTTTGAATCAGCATAAAGTCGCTCAAAGGCTAGAAAGCCTTAAGAGGCTTAAGACCTTGTTTATAACAAACAAATACGAGTTGGCTAATTTGCTACTGTTGAATGCATCAGCGAAAAAGCAAATGTGTAAACCAGTACCGAGTTAAGGGGTTTGTTTTTTTAAAATCACAAGGACAGATGTGCTGGTACCTGGGAGAATAGTATTCACTTTATCAGATGAGCTGCTCAGTCCTGTGAGAGTTGTTACAAAATGCCAGTGGAAGCTTTCCATACACACACTACCATGTTATCACTACCTTTTATGTAGGTAATCAGAATATTTAAAAGATTTTGCTTTGATTAAACCAGCTTTCTTTTAAAAACTGACTTATACTTATTTCAGTATTTTGGGGTACATCCATACTCCTTCACAACTGCAGCAAGCCAGTCAGCAGCATCAGACACCTCCTGTCTGCATGTTGCTTGGCCTGGCCTGGCCTCCGTCCCTGCTGCATGACCAGCATCCACCCGTGGCAGCAGCCTGAATATTCTCAGCTGCTTCTAAACAAAAATATGAGGGAGGGCTGTGGGAGAGGTTTATGCACATGCACAGTTTTCCTCTACTGCACCCTATGGCAAACTTTATAAGTTAAATCTTCTACTTAATACTGCTCAATTCTGACATGAGGTCATTATTTTCAGGCTGTGCTGTTGTTTTTTCTCTGACGAGTGGCTTTGTAAAGGTTCTCTGAGAACAGGTAATTAATTTCTTGATGAGTTTTTGCAGAATCTTTCTATTGATCTGCTTTTGGATTTTTTCACATTACAGAAAACAGGTCCTGCCTTGCCTGTAAATTAAAAAATAAAAAATAAAAATCAAGATTGGCTACTTAAACACACATTTGCTACATTTCCTGATAATGCAAAACTTTGCCTCAGCTGCAGTCTGTTGGTGACTTCCATGAACTTCAGTGACATTGGTTGGATGACTCAGTATTGTAGTATAATTCAGTCATATAAACCTACCTAGATAAAAAGGCAACTAGTTCTTGTAGATTTAGTATCTGTAGCTTAATCTGAAACACCTGCATTTGAAAGAAAGTACTAAAACTGTGAGTTTTAAAAATAACAGTCTCCTGTTCAAAACATTTTTTTAGGTGTCCAAATTTATTTCTTAATCCACAGTCCAGAGACAACTGATTATCCACACAACATCAAAGATTTGTGAATGCGGCACATGATCTGCATGATCAATAGACTAACCAAAATGAGTTAAATACTTTGGTTCAGACACAGCTTTGCCCAGTGTAAGGGACACTACAATGTTAAGCCATTTCAATAACTTTTCAGAAGAAGCCCGTTGACTAACATGAATAACCTGAACCAGGCTTATCTCCAACTCTGCACAAATTATCTTCCGAGTTGTCCTAGCTGTGTTAGCTGACACACAGCAGAGGAACAAAAAATAGGTTACAGGAGCTAAGGCAGTCTAGAGCCACTACTCAGTGGGGCACTGTCACACCTATGACCAGTTAAGCAGTCTTACTTGCTACACCTCACATTACAAATAGCCCAACTCAGGAGTGTAAACAGAAGCCTCACACCCCCTCACACTTCTGCCAATGCCTTTGCTGAACTACAGTTAGGCCTTAAGCTAACTGTAGTTAGCTAACCTTTGTTAAGCTTGCTTAACAAAATTGTATTATTTTGCCTGCTCCAAAATCATCAAGACAACACTGCAGATTCACTTTCTGAGTTCAATTCCTGTGGATTTAATTAAGGTTGTGGGTTAGTTATTATGTTTTAAAACTTTATGTAAATTTTACTATGCAATTATGTAAATATTCTTTACATAACTGCTTCTGTACTTATACTAGAATGCTGATTTTCATACCACAGAGGAAAGAAGTTTATCTACCACAAGCTATCCAAAATTTAAATTGCACTGTACTAGCTCATAGACTTTACTGAATGTACTACAGCCACTAGGACAGGAAGACTTAAAGTCCATTTTAATGAAAGTCCCTCAAAACATCAACAGAATACACTATTTATATGTAAAATTCTTAAAAAGAAATTTGTAATCGCAGTGAAATGATTTACTACCACTCCAGTATTTATCCACTATGTCCAGAATATCATAGGTGTTACTTTATATACATATTTATTGACTGCCAGAGCTTTTGTCTTATGATTTTCCTGAAAATAACTGGAGGAAAAAAAATAGAAAACTTTCAATTAAAGGTGGTGTTTTATTAAACTGCAGTCATATCTTAATTGTGAAGTGTGAAATGCAACAACAATGGATACAGTCAGGTAGTTTTGCCAAAAATCCATTACATTCCATATGCAATAAAAAGCCCTAAAACAGGTACTCAACATTTTCTTCTGTAGTTCTAACTTTTTTCTGAAAAAAAGTATATTCTTTTCAAGATGAGAATGCCTATGTTTAGCTCTGGTATTAAGCAGAGTTCAACAAGCTCTAGCTTGTTTGTGAAGACCCCAAGCACCACTTTGCTGGCCATTCTTAAGTCAAGGGTTTTACTTTGGAAAAGTTCAGAAGCATTTTCTTTCATTAAAGCTCTTGAAAAATTTCCTTTACAAACTTCCATTCTTCAGTTTCTAAATAGTTTTTACAAAACTGTAGTCTCTTGGACTAACACTGAGCCTTAAAAAAAACCTTTTTGCATAGCTTCTCTACTACTTCATTAGCTCTTCCACTTGATAAAGTTTAACTTTTCCTGTAATGAAGTCCTTACTAACATTATTACAAACCTGCCCAACCCAAAGATAAAACAAAGAATTAACACAATTCTATCTTTGATTTCACTAAAAGACAAATTGGGATCACAAATAATGCTAATGCAAATATGTGTAAAACAAATTGCTACCATACTGTTCCACTTCATTGCAGTGATCCTTCTGCAAATGTTATTCCAATGAACAGGACAACATGCTGGATCTTTCCTTATAGGACTGGCATACCATCACCACAGTCTTTTGACTGCTTACCAAATGAATGAAAGCATTAGAGAGCCTTAAGTCTGGCATTGCAGAGAACAGGGTTCTCAGGAGTTCTTATTTTTGCAAGCGAAAAAGGTACTAAGTGACAGAACCATCTTAATTTTTGAAAAGCAATCTCAGAAAAAGTAATTGTCTTTAAAGGTCCATTTTAAAAATTGAGATATATAATGCACAATAATAAGCTTTCTTTTCTAGTGCTCACCTGTCTGCCAATTTTGTTCTTTGTTCTTCATGTACAGTTTCCAGAGTGGTGACCAATAATTTTTGCTTAGGCATTGATACTCCAGCATTAGGATGTTCATTATTTTTCTGAAAAGCCATGAAGTTTTTGTTTCTCAGCAGTTTGTTTCATTATACAGTTTTCTATTGCTCGGCAATTCAGATGCTGAGAGTGTGTTAGAACACTCCTGAGCTTGCATGTGTTCCTCTGAAGAAGTGGACAATTCATCTATTCCTAGTAAGTCTGAAAAAGAAAAATATTACACAGTCATGTCAACAGAACATCCTCATTTTAAAATGACTTTCAAGAAAAATCCTTTATCAATTTTTTACTATGAGAATCCATCTCATTTTTGAAACTATGTCTGGAGATTATAAAAACCCTTCCAGACTAATTCTCAGGTATCTAACTTTTTTATTTTGAAAAAGCTTAGTTTTTCAGTAAAATTTTACTTGCTTTGAAATACTTTATATATTCCTCACAATGGCAAACTGTGCCATGACCTTGTATACAAGTTACTAAATGTAAAAGGATCTTCGTTTAAGGAAAAATAATGCATGTATGAACTACTGAAATAATTTGTAATACACATTGCACGTAGTAAATAGAACCGAGTCACAAATTTAAATTTACAGAAGTGAAAAGCCAGTAACCAGCCTGATGTATGTGTGATGCTTAGCAAGGGAGAGAAAGAATATCAAGACTTAGTTTCAGCTGTGTAAAACATCTTCACTGCCAAGTCTCAGTAAGTTCTTTTCACATAGTTTCATGCAAACAGTAGATAAGACTTTTGAAAGTATTGTCCTTCTTGATTCTCCAAATTTAAACTAGATTGCCACTAATGATTATTGATGCCATATGTTAAAGTAAGAACTCTTTATGATGTTGCTAAACACAGATGGAAGTTAAACAGAAAGGTATGAATTAAGACATATTTTGTTACTAGGCAAAGTAAGTGGGGTGTGAGTTATCTTTTTGGAAACAAGCAAATAACTGCATTTCATAGACCTGTGAAAGGATGCCTCTTTGGAGGGATATTAAAAGAACCCACTAGGTGGTGCAGAAGGCATAGAGACAGGCAATAGGCTGGAGACAAAACGCCCACTTAGAAACTGTTTGCAAATAAAATTCGTCACAAAGAATTAAAAGAAACCCCAAAATCTAAGGTTAAAATTATTGATGACAAACTGCAGTGAAAAGTCCAAGGTAAAAGCAAATTTCACCTCACTTTGGCAATGCAAGTTCACTTCTATGCACATTCACTGACTACATCTAGAGGAAAAAAAGACTCTGCTAAACAGACAAAGATTTTTCTCCTAAAGCCTATAGTATATGTTGTTGCTAGAGAAAAGCAGGGAGAATGTGAACTACCAAATATCTAATGGATGACACTGAGCTGAAACCCAAAGGTCACATCCATTGCTCTTATCACACAGCAGAAAGGAATCACAGGGACTTGTGCATCGGTTCCATGTCATTTCTACCACAAGATGTGTGTCTGTTATGTCTCTGAGAATTGTGGGGTGTCCCAATTCAATGTCAGGAGAGGTTTCAATATGATCCCAAGAGCGAGATTAAGACACAAACGAGGTCAAATGCTGTATACCGAAAACAGGTTTTTATTATTAAAAAAGTGAAGAGGGGTAGCGATAGGACAGAATGGAAGGAAAAGGCAGAAATAAAGCAAGGATGTGGGATAAGGCAGCAAGAATAGTCACCACCATGGACCCAGCGATGTCCTGTTGGTCCTCAGTCTTCAGTTCTTCGGTGGTGGGTGCACACGGATCTGGCTTCGATGGTGGATGCACACTGAGCAAAGTTTTCTGCTGCCTTTTTAAGTTCATCATATCCACTGATCAGCATATCTGCTCACCTTTAGTTTTTTCTCCTCTGGTCCCACAGGTTTTGTTACATCTGGCTTCAGGGCAGGAACGTTTGCCTCTTGTCAGTTCATTAGCAAGGCATGCATGGGGTCTGGCCTACACAACAGAGCCACAAATGGCTACAGGATGGGGCCAACCCAGTACAGGTCTGCCCCTTTGAGGCTTGTGTAAAGAGTCCGGACAATGCAACTGCAAAGAAGTGGGGGGGTGCATCCTTCAATACACTCCCGCTTCTCTGGGCGACATTCCCTAGACCAATTCACAGGCCGCAGCAGCTTCTCTTGGAGGTTTGCACAGACACAAGCAAGCTCTGAGACAGTCATATGACATTTCAGTCTCTCACATGGGGTAGAAGAGATTTAGCAATCTTAACAGAACTGCGAATCAATATCTAGCAGTCTGTATGACACCTTATACCTATAAATTTGTTAGACCTTCTTATTTATGCATCCAACACTCAGTATTTGTTCAAGATCCTCTTTTGTGCAAGCCGTGTGCATCTCTTCCTCCACAACACTACTCCCAGTTATTAGCCAAATTACCTAATGTTTACCTAAGCCATGACCTCCCCACACTCCTGAAGTATTCTGACACACACTACCTGCTAAGCAAGAGGCACTTTTTGGCCAGTCTGCATGCAACTCAGAGCCAGCCACAACAGGTATATGTAATGACTAAAGAATGCAATCTTTTCTTCAGTAAAGACACCAATTAGAAAGCTCAAAAATTCCTTCTATTTGAAGACTGAATTTGATTTCTATTTCATTACAGAGATATCTCTCAGAGATACTGACATTCACAGAATAATAATCAAAGTAGAAAACAACCATAAACAGCCATAGATACATACTTCTTATTAGAAGATACAGTAATAATTTGCACCATAGTAATCAACATCTTGAACAAAGCAAGCAAAAGAATTAAAGTGATAAAATTGATACCTGGTTGAATTGTAAAGTTACCCTGAAGAGTAATTTTATCATAAGCTTCAGCTTCATCTTGAAGTTTTAGATTTGTTTCTTTTTTAGGCAAATTTGTAGTCCTACTTTCTGAAAATGTAACTTTGCTACTTCTTTTTCAGGTCCTTGTTTACTGTTGAGGTGTTTAGCTGGTGAAACATTAGACAAATATTTATACTGTAGAAAAGAAAGAAATTTAGGTTTGCTATCAAATAGCTACTGATAATTTATTATAGGGATATACACTAGAATACGCAAGAGAAAAGAGTGATAATGGATCGCCTAGACAATCCTCATTTTCCAAGCATGACAAAATAGAATGTGGTACTTTTTTAACAGAACTGAAATACAGTTTTTCAAAGTTGAGCCACTGAGCAGGTACTCCATATTTATTGATTGTTTGGGATTATAAGAAAACTAGGTGATAACTGATTAATAATATTCTGATTTTATGCTACATTGTATTTTTGCTTTTTTCCATAGATTGCTGACACAATGTGCTGCATTATTTTCTTATAGCATGTAGTGTCAGCACTACTGCTGTTAAAATTGCTTTCTGTTGATTCAGAGCATAAGTACACTGAACTCATGGTTGCCTGCAAAACGCTAATATAATCTTCAGCAATTTCCACTACACTGAAATTTCATAATCTAGGCATAGGGATTTAATGCAAAATTCCGAACAAGTTTGAAATATAGGTGATTAAATATAATGCAAATATTTCATGCTGTCTGTTTGTTGGTTTGGGTTTTTTTTGTAAAGCACCAAGAGCTAATTCTTATAAGGTATTTCATATATTATTCTACTCACTTGAAGTTAAACACTTGCATTATTTAAGAAATCAAGATGCTAGTATTTACACTTGCATAGGAAGTGTTATGAGAGTTAATAGTTTCATAGCACTACCTGAACTTCCTATTACAAAGGTATCTAGGTATATCTAACAAATTGTATTCAGAAACATGCTTGTTGAAATGGCTGCTAATGATTCTCCTCTCATTTTTTCCCCTTTTTTTTTCCAAAGGAAAATCATAAAATTCTGAAGATGCAGTATTCCATGTGTTTAGTAGGCTAGGTTATGCACCCTTTTGCTAATGAAGTGATACAAAATGCTAGAAAATAAATTGTATAAGAAAGTTTTCAAGACCACAGATCTTTTAGCTGTCATCTTTGATATTTATCATGGACTAATAAGAATCTTTAAGTGCTCTTTCAACCTCTTCTCTCAAACTTTTGCTTTGAAACATAACTCTTCAAAGCCAGTATACAAACTTACTCTATCTCTGCCCAAAAAAGCACAGACAGCAGCGCAGCCTTCATTGAAGTCTGTCATCTCTTGCAATGAAGCCTCAATCTTTCCTCTTACAGAGATATGACAACTTCAAGTATCAGTAAAAAATCATGAGGACTGCGAAAAATTCAGGACCTGATCATCCTGAACTTACAGTTAGCTGGTGAAGCAGATATATAAGACGACTGTGCTATGCCAACTGTGAAGCACTTCCTGCAGTAGCCTCCTCTTCCATGTAATTGTACTTCATTCATTAGTAATGGAAATGTCAGTCCTACTATCTAAAATGTTAAAGAAAGAGCTGGTGGTAGAAACACTTTGATTCCAATTAGTATGAAGTCACTGACCTTCAAGCAATACCAGAAGAAACCCTATACATGTTTCACAAGTAATGGAAAGGTTCACCTGGAAATAAGTATTTGAAAGAAGTATCTACTTTGGTTTTTTGTTTTGGCTAAGCAGGTAGTGTCAGGCTACTCAGTCCAACTGTCCCTTAAGTTACAAGCTAAACTTGCAAAAGCCATGAGAGAGATTTCATCAATTCAGCGGAGTCCAACTTTGAATACCATCATAGCTACCATTAGCAGTGGGAAGAAATGTTATGACTACACACCACAAATAAAAACTAAGCATTAAGGAAAGAGATAAGAAAGGAGTAAAGAAAGCCAAACTAATAACGCAAGGCAAGATTATTCCAACAATAGCACAATGTACCTCAGTTGTAACCTGAAATGGTCCCAGTTTTGACCAAATACCAGACTGAAAACAGAACAAAGGTGAATATCCCAGAAAGAAGTTCAGACATTTAAGATAATTTAATCTATAACCAAAAAAAAGGTATTTCTATAAGCCTACAGGTGCAGGTATACCTACAGGTATACCTGCAGGTGCAGCCTATACCTATACAGGTGCAGAGCTAATGGCAATAGAAGCTTATTTATTTATTACCATGTTGCTTCCATACTTCAGAGGTGGGTCGAATCTCAGGCTTCTTGTTCTTTAACATTTATGCCATCAATTTTGTAGATACCAAGGAAATAACATTTGAAAATTCAAAAACATGAAAATAAATTGACTACAAGAACCAAACATGCACATCTTTCTTAAAATTATGTCTCAAACAACTGTATAATCACCAGCTGCCTTCACCACTTGAAAGTAAAATCATACAAATGCCAAACTTAGCTCACATTAACCCACATGCAGAACTTTAAGATCTGCATGAATCTGAGTCTCACAAAAGCCAGAGAAATTATACTATCTTCTCCTTATCTACAACTTCATTTACCAAGCTTTCAGGTTTTTTCCTGCAGATTTCACAAAATATATAGATCTAAGATGACTGAATTATATTTCACCCTCCTGAGTGCAAAGATTAGGTTACACAGGGTAGAATTACCAGGAAAGACTACTGATCTCCATCAGATCAGTAAGACTTTTGATGGCAAGCTGATGACCACATTACTAGAGCTCATTCCCCTTTTCCCTGGTCTCTCACTAGAATGCAGCAGCCAGAACACTGCTCTCTCAAAGCACAGAAGAATCCTGCTGAAATCAAAGGGGAGGAAAGGCTGCTGCAGCAACAATGAGAAACTGATGGTGTCCTTGGAACCTGAAATACCAGCAAATTCCTGCACTTCCTAGTACTTCTACTGGGTCCAAATTCAATTTGTATCAAAACAAAAATGCAAAGGGAAATCAGCAACAGCAGTTTCCTGTCTGATATGTGAGACTAGGCCTAAGTCTGCATTATGGCTATCCTTCAGATTCTAATAAAGGTTTAGAGGAAAATATTAAAATGTCTGTATTGGTACTTTTGCTGCAGAGCCCTGCTGGTTTTGGTTGCTTCACAGGATTTTTCTAAGCTTCTAGCAAAGGGCATGTCACAGGACAGTGTAAGCTTTGTTCACTGAATTATAGTAGGATATTCTTGCAGTTATGGCAGGAACAATATAGTTTTAATTAGAGGTCTGTCAGAAGTTTCTTTGAGTGTTCTTGGTCTATCCACCTCCTCTGTGTTCCATTTCAATTCTATAAGATGGGGAGGTCAATAATTGCTCTCTCCTACTTATTGTCTGTGTCATTTTTCTGTGTGGCCAGCAGGTAGAGGGAGGTGATTCTCCACCTCTACTCTGCTCTCATGAGACCCCACCTGGAGTGCTGTGTCCAGCTCTGGGGCCCCCAACATAAGAAGGGCATGGACCTGCTTGAGCAGGTTCAGAGGAGACCATGAAGATGATCAGGGGGCTGGAGCACCTCCATTGTGAAGACAGGCTGAGAGAGTTGGGGTTGTTCAGCCTGGAGAAGAGAAGGCTCCACGAAGACTTTATAGCAGCCTTCCAGTACTCAAAGGAAGCCTATAGGAAAGATGGGGAAGAACTCTTTATCAGAGAGTGTGGTGATAGGACAAGGGGTAAGGGTTTTAAAACAAAAGATGGTAGATTTAGGCTAGATATAAGGAAGAAATTCTTCACTGTGAGGGTGGTGAGACACTGGAACAGGTTGCCCAGAGAAGCTGTGGCTGCCCCCTCCCTGGCAGTGTTCAAGGCCAAGTTGGACGGGGCTTTGAGCAACCTGGTCTAGTGGAAGGTGGCCCTGCCCCTGGCAGAGGGGCTGGACCTAGGTGATCTTTAAGGTCCCTTCCAACCTAAACCATTGTACGATTCTATGATTTTTCACCACAGTTCTGCATGGGACTTCACTAATCCACATTACAACTTCAGAATAGGGTTTAAATGAAAGGCAATAATGTATTAGAAAATTTTCCAAGATCATTTTGAGAGGAAATATCAAATTTAAAATGCTAAGTTGTATATAACTAGCTTGTAACTTAATTAGAATCATAAACTGTAAGGGACTTCTGCACAGCCTCCATTGTCCAACCTTCTGCTCAAATGAGCTCTAACTTCAATGCCAGACAAAGTTACACAGTGTTCTGTTCAGTCATATTTTGAAAGTTCTCCCTGGGTGTTTGATCAGTGGAAAAAATCCTTCCCTTACATCCATCTGGAATTGTCTTTGTTGGCACAGAAATGCTAGCTGCCTTTTACTATGTATGTTTGTGAAAAGTCTGTCTTCATCTTCTCTATATGTCCCCATTAAGCAGTGGAAGACAGCAATTAGATTCTTCTCCTGCTCCCTTTCCCCCAACTCTTCTCCAGGGTAAACAAAACCACATCTCTCAGCCTATTATTTGTATGTTATATGTTCCAGCCCCATACCATCTTAGAGGCCCTTCTCAGGACTCTGTTCAGTTTTAAGACCTCTCTCTTACTGGGGAACGCCAAAGTGGGCAACAGTGTTCCAGATGCTGCCTCATAGTTGTTGAGTAGAGGTGAATAATTGCTTCTCTCAATCTTCTCTTGTTAACGAAGCCCAACATTTATTGCACTCATGTTCAGCTCATTATCCAGCAAGACCCCACATTTTCTGCAGAGCTGGTACCTAACCAGTCAGATCCTGTACCTGTTGTAGGGGTTATTCTACCCAAGGTACAGGACTTTGCATTTGTCTTTGCTGAACTTAATGATGTCAGCTAAATCCTCAAGCTTGGTAAGGTTCCTTTCCAGCAACAAGCCAAGTGCAGTTTGTTCTTTGCTATACATTTGTAAATACCAAATTCCTTGTTATCTAGAAATTATCTCGTTGCTTTGGGATGGGAATAGAAAAAGTAATGTAATTTTACCCAGAATACATTTATTCAGAATAACTTCCTTCATTAACTCATCTCTTTGAGAGATATCTATAGAATCACATGAACAAGTGAAAAAGCAGTTATAACTGAAGGTGAAAGCCCTAAACATGGGTCCACTTTAGCCATCTAAGTTTGAACATGCTGAGGAATTTAAGTAAATGCACACTAAACAGCAGTGGTCTTAAATCATTTTTTCTTGTTCCACAATTTTCTGACCGCCTGTCCAGAAAAACAAGATCTTAAGAGGAGCGAGAACTGACGTATTAGGGTCTCTGTGGATTCCCCACATGAGCAAGTTCTACATACAGCACAGGCTGTAGAGTAATTTCAGCTGAACAGAAACTAGACAGCAGAATTTCTTGTTGGAAACCTTATATCGCTAAACTTTCTATATGCTCCCCCTAGCTTTAAAGAATGGAGGCTAATGAAAGTATTTCAAACAGTCACAGGACGGTTAGAAAGGAAACACAAAGCCTTTATTTTATTTACAAGTAATTCATTGTGAGAGATCTTTAAAAATGTAAGACTAAAAACCTGATGAGTTAACCATCTCCACAGTTAAAATCAGATGGCTAAAATAAGTATACTAATTTAGACCTCTTGATAGCAGAATAATCCACCTGAGAACAGCTCTGAAACCTGCAACAATGTGTGATGTAAAAGGAGACAATGAAGCACTGCTAAACTGGAAAACACTGGGCAAGTTAACAATTGTGTTATGTCTGTATTTATATGGGCATACATATAAAAAAAGGTAAAGTTATAAAAATAAATTTCACAGAAATATGTAAAGACAAAATACTAAAATTACTATAATTGTAATTGCTATAATATTGTCCTGTATCTGGATATAACAAAATGATAGTACCAAAGCTGACATGCAAAACATAATATAAAATTGTTTTTATTGCCAGAGGGGTGCTTAAAGGCACAGTATACAGTTAAATGAATACAAATAGTGAACACAATGGAAATTTCAATGCAACTGAACTATGCTCAAACCGGGTATTTCAAAACAGCAAAACCATTCTGAATACACTGGAAATCTTTTCTCCTCTATGGTAACCAGTGGTATTCAACTCCCAAAATGCTTACAAACCCATTTCAGATTTAGAAACAAGCTAGCAGGAACATAGGATGCTGGTGTTGAAAATTAATGTTTTTATGAGTTCACAAATGATAAATATCAAGACACTACCCAGAGACATGTGATGCCAACAGAAAAGGCACCACCAAAAGTAAATTAATACACAAGAAACTGCCAAGACTTATTAGATATATCTGAGGTCATATCTCTGCTGTTGAGCATCCTGAAAGACAGCTATTTTTAAATGAGACTTGTGATGTACTGGGAACATTCTAGCCACTGAAGCATGAAGCTGTATATAAACCAGTTCACCACATGGAGAGGCAGCAGTACCATAGTTACATGTAATTATCTTTCCAAAATACTTGAGAAAAATTCAATTGGTGAGTGAAGGCTTGAAGATTTTCTAAGTGTTTCCAGACTTCACAGTGAATTTTTCTGAACTCACCTAACTATACCATTCACTTTTGAATGAAACTCTAGCTTCTGTGACAGCATTGCAATATCCCTGTTTCAGTTAATGCATTTGTACTTTTTAATTTCATCTATTTTATTCTGTTGTTGAGAAAGACTTAATTTAAATGCATGATCTGTAGTAAAATGCAACAAAGATGCATTTCATTCACTATCACTCACTGGATGATCACCTAAAGTTTCCGAAAAGGAATTGATTATGTTAGGATTTTCACAAGTGTTTAAGTCAGGAAGTTAGAGCAGCACCATTAAATCTTTAAGATTACTGAATTAAAAGACAGTTTATCAATCTAATGCGATGTGTCAATACTTAGGTAGGTAAGAAATGTTAATGGAAAAAACAAGTGCACTTGAGATAGCATTGTAGTACATGAAATCCATACTATCATAGCAACCGTACACAAAATCTTCACAAATCAAACTATTGTTTGTAAATCAAGCTGTTCTACAGAGGAAAGGAGATTTTTATTTTTTTTAACTCAGATGTGAGGAAAATGTCACTTCTTGTCTGTCATTTTGAAAAAATCCATTATATTACATCAGTTGCTGAAATTTGTCTCCCACTGATATCATGTTAGAGATATAAGGGCAGCAATAGGAACAAACTTGCTGACTTTATGTTAATGATACTTTCAGATTACCTAGGAATATAAAGGAAGGGAGTGACAAATATAGAACTTTGGCAACAGGCATGTAGGAAGTTTAGGCTGGCATTGTACAATGAGAATTTTTGGCAATAGAATCAGTGGGCAAAAGTGATGAATAGTGTCAGTAGCACTGGGACTTCATATGGAAAGAAAGCTTCTGTATACTTAATTTGAGTATGACTATTCTTTAACTTAATCTTACACCTGAAACAATGTGATTTTATTCATAGAAAGGTAAACATGCAAACTGTCTGCTATGAAACTCTTGAGATTTGGTAGGAGGGAAAAATTGAACAAATAGCCTCTTCATGCAAAAAATAGTACAGAAATTACTCTAAGAAAGTCACAGAAAACATAAGAAGGTCACACATTTAACAGCCACTTAAAAATACAGTTTTCTGCGGTGTTTAGCCAGCAGTACTAGTTCTACTAGTAACTACTAATAGAAGTAGCTATCTTCACTTTCTGTTGCTTTTGATATCAATGACAAAGCAATAAACGACAATACGGATGACAGATCGAAGTTTACAAAGCAATAATATAGTAATTTGTTTTGTAGCTCCACAGAAAAGAAAAAACAGCACAGCTTCCCAGAGGAAACAGAATCTAATTTTCTTCCCTTGTGTTACTGTGAGCACAAGATAAGCCTATTATCAAGACATTTCAAAGAAACAAAGGCAAACAAAAAAGCATTTGTGTATACAGTTAATCTGTAAATGACATGTGTGCATATCTGTGAATTTAATCAAGTTGTATCCTCATAGGACAGTAATATAAAAACTTAAGTGCAGAATATAGTATTGTTTTGTATTCATCAAGTTTTACCTTGATTCCTACTTAAAACCAACTTTATTTCAAAATAATTTTGTATTTTCAAAATACAGTCTGAACTGACAGAATTATTTACATTTCTTCTATAGTAAACTAAGAAACCACAACACTGACTGACATATTCCTTAATACACATTATGATGGTGATTTTGCTTGAAAGGCACCCCTGTAAAGATATGGCCTTGAAGCCATTTCATGTTATAAATGGAACAGCAACTGAGGACACTGGGTTTGTCTAGTTTGGAGAGAAGGAGGCTGAGGGGTGACCTCACTGCTCCCTACAGCTTCCTGAGGAGGGGAAGTGGAGACGGAGGTGCTGATCTCTTCTCCCTGGTACCCAGTTGCCAGGACGTGGTAATGGCTCAAAGCTGTGTCCCTCAGGGAAGGTTCAGACTTCACAGGAGGAAGCATTTCTTTACTGAGAGGGTGCTCAGACCCTGGAACAGGCTTCCCAGAGAGGTGGTTGATGCCCCATGCCAGTCAGCATTGAAGAGGAATTTGGACAACACCCTTGATAGCAGGCTTTAACTTATGGTCACCCCTGAAGAGGTCAGGCAGTTGGACTTGATGGCTGATATAAGTCCCTTCCAACTCTACTATTCTCTTCTATTCATACCTATTGAACTATGGCTCTGACAGTCACACTCTGATTGCCTGTTACAGTGCCTAAGAGAATCATGGGCACATACTACAGCAACTAAGGCCACCAAAGTTATACCAGGACTGTTTAATTTACTAGTACAGATGCTAGCTGTATAAACTCAAGACGCCGTCCCAAGGTCACATGACAGTCTGTAGCACAAGAGAGAATTAACCATCCATTCCCCACATCCTAGACAGGATGGATGGACAAGTGCCCATCCAAGAGAAATGCATTCTACAGCATTTTTAAAAACAGAAAAGGAGTTCAGAAATATTACTGACCATTCACTTAGACTTTACTAGGAATCTGTCATGGCTGATGAAAGTATTTTATCCCAAACATTAAAAAAAAAAACCCAAGACAGAAGAGTCCCAAACACACAGATCAGAAAAACTGCAGTCCACTATTTTAAGTAAAGGATAAAAAATTAACAATGTTATGATTGCATTACAAAGGTTACATTATGGCACATATAAAAAGCATAAGACACATGGTAGAGTCTCTACACAAAATCTTTAAGCAAACTCCCAATCCTAAGCTGGCTTTCCTTAAAATTGCCTGTCCTATAAAAATAAGGAAATGCATTTATACAGTAAACATGTATTGTTTACTTATTAAATAATTGTCTAAGGCTTGGAAGCATGAGCACTATGAAAAGTCAACAATCACATTTTTTTACATGTTAATCCAAATGCAGGTCCAAACCTTGGAGTGAAGTAAACTATGGAGTCTAAATACTTCTGATAGATATGAAACATGGTTGTAGTAAAGACTGAGTTTTTCTAAAGAACTAGATGCTGAATACTCTCATAACACATAGAAAACAAACCAAGTTAACATTTGTACATAACTTCAATAAACCAGAAAGCCAGAAACTGAAAGGGTTTGCTGCATGGCATGAGTCAGTAGCATCTTCTCAGTGAAATGAATGCTAATATTGTCCATGTTCTGATGGACAACTGAGTTAAACCTCCTCCTACAAAATCTATAAACAAAATCTTAAGTTATATAACATCCAGTACGCTGTATCAAAAGAACCAACGTGCTCAATCTTCCTTCCATACAAGGTTTAGGTCTTCACATAAAATGGCTTGGGGGTGCGGGGAGGTTGTTGTTTCTTTAGGGTTGAGGAAAGGTGTGAGAAGAGGAACAGACATGCCTGGGTATCTGTAGTCCATATAAAGGTACCTGGTGAACAAAACCTGCCTTTACATAGTTTCCAAACCAATAATATTTTACTTTAGATGAGCATAAAATTAAAAGAGAAGCAAGACTGAATTATGAACTCAGTCCTCCTTTAATATTTACGTTCATCGACCTGAGAATGTGGCATCATGAGATGTCCTGTTCTAACATCTCATGGACCCTGAAGGGGAGGGAGCTGACAATCCTTTTCCCTTATTTTTCACTCTCCATGCTTCCAATCAGAAGTTGACAATGCACATACTTTTTACCTTGCACAAACTCTTGTGTTGTCTGGATTCCTCTGTGAGTTCATGCAACATGTCAACCTGCCAGAAAACAAGTCTACCAGGAAAAAGACGACTGTCTCCTCTGCTAGGTTAATGAAATTAACTGACTCTCAGAATTGCCTGATGAGTGCCAGAGAGAAGGCAAGGGAATGTACGGAACTATGTGGCCAGGAGCCATGGATGAGGGAGGGAGGGAGGACCTGAGGTATGAGAAGGAAACAGAGAAGGAAGAGACAGGAACCAAAGTTCTCCCTTGATGTGGCAGCAAGCCATTCATTTCACTCCATTTTTCTTGAAAATAACCTGATTGTTACAAACTAGGAAAAAAATAGCAATTTTATTTTTGTATTACCATTGCAAAAATCTATAAAAAGTAGAATGAAAATTAGCAAACTTTCTTTTAATTACAGAAAGGCATCTCAGAGTAAAGTCTGACAACCAGCTTTTGAAGCAGCATGTGAAATCTAAGTGCTTTGCTATTTCTCCTTTGCCACTTCCAGTCACTTGTTCAAGTTCTTACACCACTCTCTGCATTATATCTCTTCATTATGTCAGGTGTTACATCACTACAGTAAAACAAACTGGAAAGCTGATTCAGCTGAAAGATAACCACCTGGGGTACTTTTGGTGTTCTAATATCTTTTTTTTTTTAAGATTTATTTCAGCACTCAGCCATACAAAGCTCTGTTTTAGTGCTTGTGGTAGGGGCAGGAAGAAGCAAATACATTTATTTCAGTGACACTACTGCTCAGCATCAATTAATGGACTTGATTGCTGTCTCACCTGAGTCAGAAAAACTTTAAAAGTAGTAACTGCTGAATATACTGATGCCATTTTTCAATAAAAATACTTAAGTAACTCAGATAATTCCAAAACACAAGCAACTACTTAAGATCCTCACGATAAGCACCTGGGATTTGCTATGTTTGAGTTTTTGCAAAATCATAGTTGCTATTAAAGAGAAGTTCCTCCAAGTGTTGTCAATTCAACATCCAGAGGCAATATGTTCTTCTGCATATTCATCCACTAATGCAATGTAATCTTTGTAAAAGACACTTTGAAGTTTGAAATACTTATCCAAGCTCTACATCTACTTCAAACTACTGCCAAAGGTTTACTTGCTATGGCTGCTCATTTTGAAACAGGCTAAATACATGCATGCTTTCTAAAGGGTATTTTGAATAGCTGCAGGAAAATAAGCTTTAGCCACTGATGATCAAGTGCAGAAGGAAAGTTACCACCTCAGCATGAACCTACCATTTCTTGCCCATCTGTTAGGACACATATCTCAGGAATCAGCACCTTAGTTACAACTTCAGTGATATGTTGGAACTGGAATTAGGCACTGAGACTCCCCCAATTTATAAATGCTGATTTTCAATTTTATTGGAAAATAAACTTCTCTCTCATACTTCCCCTTTGTTTTTCCACAGAAAACAAAGGTGAACAAAGCATACAGGTAACTACTACAAAGTTGTTCAAGACAGCTGACACTTTCTTAGCCTTGTCTTCTGTATGCTTTCAAGAATCAGTGTGTATTGGTTACATCTTTCTTAAACTAGTTAAAAACCCAACCAAACAAACATACAAAGTCCTTACCTCCGAACTAATCAATGCACTGTGAGAGAGGTCTAGGGATTCCAGGTGACTAAAATTTTTCAGAGAATTTCATAAATGAGTAATTTACTTCTAATGTTTTCCAGAAAGAAACAAGGACTGAATATCACCTATAGCTGAGCAAAAGGGCAGTCAGGGTGGGAACACACATAACCTCAGCATATTTATAAGAAAGGCAGGTAATGTCTTCTACACATTTAAATACTTAATATGGTTAATACAAAATACCAGATGAAGCTATTCTGCAGTATGTCAAGAATTAGAACAACATTTTTAGTACTAAACTAAAATACAAAGCAGATAGATTTCTTGTTCCTATTTCAGGGGCTTTTTTGGTTGTTTCTTTTTGTTTTTTTTTTTTTTAATGGTGAACTAGTAATAGTAACTATTCGGTAACCATTGCAAAAAGATGATAGAAAGAAGTATTACATCTTTCAAATGTCACTTAATATCAAGCCAGCACCTGCTCAAAACCCTATATATCCACTCTCCAGGATAAAATAACCTCTATGCTTCCAACTTTTCCTTAAAAACAAGTATTTATAGCAGGTGCATATTATGCAAATTAAATCACTGTAATCTTTTGTACAGGGAGAACACACCTCAACTACACATACCTGTGTATCATCTTCCTTAGGAAAGAAGCTATGGAACAATAAAAACTCAGTTTCTAAATATATGAGAGTTTTGATCACAGACAAGCTTTTAGATTTGTCTAGAGCCTGCAATAATCAACTTTTTAAAATTATTATGATTTTAAAAGTAAGCTGTGAAAGAGAAAACAGGTTGTGAGTTCTCTGATAGCATCAGGCCTATCTCTGCTGAATTCTACGACTTTATTTCTGTGGGAACAATTATAAAGAAAAGGTACATAATACAGTGCAGGAGGCATCCAGGTTAAGATCTAACCAGGACACAAGAAACAAAGTATGTATTTCTAACATGGGAACTCCTTCTCTCCCTCTATCTATCAGCCAGTCCCTATATACCTCCCATGATTTAACTCAACATGTAACATCTTCTTTTGTGAAGATTTATAAGCCTTAATCGGCTTAGTTTCCATATCTAGGAATGCTATTCCCAAGTACCTTGGCATGTTTGAGCATTACATCCTTTTTAAAAACTTTAGGTTTTTAAGCACTGAATTATAAAGAAACCGCTTTGCATTTCATGTTACTCAAAGTCCATGAAACAAATAGAACATATGTAAACACTGATCTATGTCAATGGTACGTCTAAATTAAGTTAGCTGTAATCGGGACTAGTACTGAACAGAAGCCAAATTTCTGCTTCCTTTCAGATCCAAATTAAGAATGTCAGTAATTTGAAACAGCTTTAGGAAAAACAAATTGCCATTAATGAGAAAACTTCATTGGTCAGGCAATGCACTGTCAAATATCAGCCACAGATGTTTATCCAAGTAGGGCAAAAACCCTCTCCTCTCAATCACGTAGGTATGAAAAGCTTAAAAAACTCAGAAACCTGTCCAGGTCTACTTAAAAATTCTTCTGGACCTGTCTAGATGATTCCTATTTAGGTCATCGCAGTAGATGCCCAAAAGCTAATAAATTGCATTTCAGCTTGAGTTTACCATTACATGGTTATGCAATAGTTAGATTGACATAGTATTGATTAACAATTTTTTTATCTAAAAGCACTATGCAAGAGGGACAGACATTCCTTTGTCTTTTTTATTCTTTTAATCTCTCAGCATCCACAGCCTACTAATAGAGGAAAAGTGTTACAAATGTCAGCTCAGCCAAAACCGAAAGGATAACAGCTGCTCGCACTTCATTATTACCTGGGAACAGATGAAAAAGGGATGGGAAACACTGAAAATTCCTATGCAGGAATTCCAGGCCTTCTGGCTTACTTAAGGGAGAAAGATAAAACAGCCTGAGGCTTTTTTTCCACAGCCTAAGGTTAAGAAACTCGAAGTCTTGCTCCTCTCATGTCCACCTTCCTCCTGTAGCTTTATTGTGCATTGACTGTGGCAGTGATTTAATCAACTTTCATGGAATAATGGACAACAAAACCAGAATTATGCAATAGCTTTTTGCTGGGTTAGCAAGTTGAATTGGTGTACTGCATGAGCTGATGAATGCCAGAGATGGTGCAAAGTAGGATGATATAGCACTGGAAAAGAGAAAGATGAGCAGTTAGGAAAGATGAAAATGAAGATAAGACACCTCCATAGATCAACTATCTATGAATTAATCTTAAGAAATCACATATTTAAGAGGCTGTCCCTCTCTCGCAGTACCTCTACATAATATACATACATCTGAACAGTGAGTTACACATTCTGATTTTGTAGAGATTTGCATCTCTTGAGCACACAAATTACCTAAGGTGCAAGACAACAAGAGACTCAACCAATCAGGAAAATATTGCTAGTGTATAGTGTACACAGGAGTTAAAAATCAGACAGCATGTTCTTGTGGTGTAGTTGTTTTCTGGTAACTCTGGACCAATAGAACAGTATTTTCATCTTCTTCTGCTTAAGAGTAGCATTTACAAATTGCATTTATAGGCGAAACACAGAACTCTGCTTATGACTAAGTATTTGGAGAGAACAATTATCTATGGTGCAAAAAATCCTGAGTTAACTGCTCTCCTGACATAAACCACTGTGAAGCCATTTTATTAATGTATGAATTGTTGATCAGGGGAAAAGTGGCAGCATTTAAAATTTTACTACAGTACAGTAATGCTTGTCCCTCAAATTTGCAGCGAGCAAGAATTGAGGAAAAACTAAGATAGTACAAAGTTATCTTTAGCCTTCTTTCCTATGAATGAGGACGCAGGAAATGCAAACTACCTTCAGAGATGTCGAAGCAGGGTTTAAAGTCAGTGGCAGTGTAACAGGCCGTGCCCACAGCGATGCGGGGCACAACCTGACCCCTGCCTCCACCACCACCCCCACCTTGCCCCTTTCAGGAAGCCGCTTCCCCGCGCCCGGCACCTCCATCGCCTCCAGCCACCGCTCCCTTGCCTTTGCCCACTCCCATGGGGTGGCGAGACCGTTACCAAGGTTTCGTACGGCAAGGGGACCCTCCCCTCTTCTTCTTCTTATTCTTGTTGTTGTTGTCGTTGTTGTTGTTGTCGTTGTTGTTGTCATTGTTGTTGTTCTTCTTCTTCTTCTTCTTCTTCTTCATCTTCTTCTTCTTCTACTTCTTCTTCTTCTTCTTGCCCCTTCTTCTTCTCCCCCCTTCTTCTTCTCCTCCTTCTTCTTCTCTTCTCCCCCCTCTTCCTCTTCTCCTCCCAGCTCTCTGAGCATGCACTTCTCTGCAGCCAGTCGGAGCCTGCCAGAGGTGTGACCTCGGCAGAGGGGCAGAACGAGCAGGGTGGTGGAAGGGGCTTACTGCCACCTCGGCGCTGGGGCACGGTGCGCGGGTGGGCCCGGCACTGCTTCTGTGCTGGCATTGTCCAGGGGGGCCTCTCGTTCCCAGTGCCCAGAGTGTGTGGGGTGGGAGGAGGCGTTGCCAGGCCGGGGGCTGTGGACCAGCTTCTGTGGGCACCACTCACTGAAGTAAAGTGGAGGTGATGTCATGGGTGGCGATGGGGCGTGCCGCAGTCCCGGAGTGACGCACCTGGGAGCCAGCTGGGGCCCTCCGGTGCTACCGCAAGTATGGGGCCTGGCGAGGCTGTCCGTGGGTGCGTGAACCCCCGAGGGTGCGCCGGACGACGGAGAGGGGCTGCCCACCCAGGCCGGGCAGAGGAGGCACGCAGCGGTGTGCTGCAGTCAGCCCTGCTGCATCACGCCGCGCCACGTCACGCCGCATCACGTCATGGGTGTGCTTGGCCCTGAACATCTGCGGGGCGAGGGGCTGGGCTGGTGCATTGTGGAAGCACTGACGAAAGGAGAAAGACAGAGAAGGAGGGGTTGGCCGCGCTTTGTGCTTCTGTGCGTGAAACGTGAGCGGTCGCGACCTGCTCTGAGTGAAATGTCCCTGCGCGTTGCAGGGGGGTTGGACGAGATGACCTTTGAAGGTCCCTTCCAACCACTCTGAGATTGTATGAAAATGCCATTAGTATCTATAAACTGTTGCCACCTGCCAGCCAGTGCAGAATTTTCACAGTTGTCTTCCTTTCATCACATGTAGGTGCAGTATTGTTAAGGCAACTTGTCTGCTGCCCTTTGTAAACCACTAAGTTGAAATACTTTATTGGTGATGAAAAACTAACTACAGTCTGAAAAAGTGCATAGAAAGTAAAATATCTTTTAATTTGCTGGACTGCCTTAATTTTGGTGTAGGAAGATTTTAAGCTGTAACATGTTTATGGGCTGTAAATGAAGCAGATCAGTTTTTTTACCAAGTTTTAGTTTAAAACAGCAAGTTTATTCTCAGGTTTGTAGTCCTTAAAGTCCTCTAAATTGTAACCATGTTGCTATACTAAAGAAGAGGAGTGCATGACCATCTTTAACCATTAAAGTGTCGTGTCTTTTTACCTGCCTGTAGTGCCTTCTTCTTAAAAAACTAATATAAAGACAAACTCTCTTGAACATTGATTGTCTAGCTGGTTTTATTTTTCTTTGTCTTGCCAAAATATTTACATTATATTGACTAGGAATCTGATATATTTCTTTTCAGTATCAGCAGGGAGTCTTTCTGTTGGTTTAATGGGAGTTGGACTGAACTGTGATTCAAATCTGTAGCCTTTTGATAAGAACAGATAAAAAAGCTGATGCTGAATAGCAGTGAATTTCTTAGAACAGAAAAAAAGAAACTCTTAAACAGGATCTGATCTTTTCACATTAAGGTCTGCAAAAGTAAGCTCGTTACAAATCTATACTGTCAGAGTTAGGTAATGTTAAAGGAGAAGCTCTTCCCCTCAGGTTCAGTCCTAAGTTTCCTGAAACAGTCTCTAAATCAAGGCCTTCAAAATAAAAACGTAATTTATTCTGTCTATGGTGCACAGATTTGGACAGCTCGAGCTGGGTGCCTCCGGAGAGGGACCCCGAACAAAAGTCTCCTGGGCAATTATACCCTTCCGGTCTATGACCCGCCCCCCATGCGCTCTTCACATGCCCACGCACCTTTTGGTCCAGTAGTAAGATTCTGGTCTGGGGTCATCTTACTCCTCATTGGGTCCCCTCTCTTGTCTCTGGGTAGGTTCCTTTTATTATTTCTGGGGCTGTGACTTAGGTTAGTGCTTATTTAATCTTCTTCCAGTTCAAACTTGTTCTGGGGTTTCCCAAGTTTTCTTATTTCTCCAATCAACAAATAGGTCAATGCTAAAGTTGTAAATTCTGTTTTATCAGCTACTTTTATGCAGTTAAAAAAAGTCCATAAAACCTTTCAAAACGTGGTAACAGCCTCCGTAATTTTATATATATTCCTGTGCTCTTATAGCCTCATAATCTTATTCCATTATTACCACGCGCCGTTCACATCTCGTTTGGGTCTAGTCTGCATGCTCATATGGCTCAGTTTTGCTGCCTTCCACAACAGTCCTCCCTTTGTCTTCCTTCAGCATACCTGCTGATGCGGAGGTTTTCTATTTGTTGTATCATTCTCTAAATTCTTATATATGGTATCAAAACTAAAAGCAAGCACAATACAGTTAGCATTACTGAAACTATTATTGGGTGTAACATGTGGTTCAGGATTCCTGTCACAGCTGACGACTATCTGAAGAATGTTTTCCACCATTAATGTTCTCTGTCCTTTTTTATTTTCTCTGAAACTTGATGTATGGTGATCAGAGTTTGATGGTTATTGTCCTGATTTTTCTGTAGGGTATCCCTTAAGTCTGTAGGTTGCAATTGCTTTTTTACTATTACGAGGTTCATCCGCATTGGTATAGGGGTCAGATCCTGATATATGATCTTATTATTTGATGTGTGGTGATGGGGGCACTATTATTAAAATCACAACCTATTATTTTCATAAAGTTACATACACAAATATTTAGGTTGTCTTTTAGGATGATTGTTCCATTATCAGTAATCAGTTTTTGATATCGGGTTCTTAGACACAGCCTTCATCTGTATGCATTAATACTGATTTAGGGTCCTCACCTGGTTGTAATTCAGAGTGACAAATTTTTTGATCTGTGTCTAAGCAGATATTTTGTACTCTTAAGGTGTTACTTTCACAAACATATCTACATTGCTCTTATGCTACACAGGCTTTTGTATTTATAGTCTACCACTTCTTTTCTATTTTGCCAAGCCCAAATTCTGTGTTTGATTGGATAGGATACAGCTTCATTATGTTGAGGTCTAAAGTTATTACAGGGTAAATAGTATGTACTGAAGCATTAGTTACTGTATTGACTTTTGTTGTAGTGGGTCATAAGTAAAATTAATTAGTTTCCACCATGTTTGGAGTTTTTTTCTGATTTGGTGGCATCGTCTCACGCAATTTTTTGGATTTCAGTGGATAGTGTGCTTGCCTCCCCTTTCCTAATAATTGCTGTGACTGTGTCCTGCATGCACAGTTGTGCTGAATACAGATCAGTGCTAGCAACATATTTTGATTTTTTTTTTTCCTAAGGTATTCATTATGAGTAAATTATTTTTTTCCTCAATCTGTTCCCAATGTGGTAAGATTTTTGATGTTAGCCATAGGCCCACTCCTAATGCTTCTGGGGATGATCATAGTGGATGTTCTAATTTGTGCAGGTCAGTGATAACTGTGCTGAATTTATTGGCTAATATCTCTGTATTAATGCTGTTTAGTACTCCTACACCAGTCCCAGGATTCCTGAGACATCCCTTCTTATTCTCTTAGAAGGAGGCAAGGCCCAACCAAGCTAACTATCTTGTTAGGCCTATTAAGAAACGGTGAACAAATGGGTTTGATAGTTGATATTCTGACTTGCATGCCTAACTCTACTCGTTTTAGGGACCAGGATGGGTTAAATAAGAGTTACTGTTGTCCTACCCTTTTAACAACACATGGTCTGATTTTAGTTACTTAGGGGATTAAAGTTACTTCTTTTCACAGGTTAGCTGGCTGACCCTCTTGTCTTCTGAGGATCTGCATTGTAGTTGTATGAGTTAAAAACTCCAACTTAAATGACAATGCAATTTGATTTTCTTTTTTTGGGGTTACTGGTAGTTTCTGTGTCTACAGGTAAGTTCCTATTTGGGTTTTTTTGGCCCACAGACATATTACAGACATTGGTTGTGTCAAGGTAAAATTGTGCTAATGTTCTCTTTCTTGGTTTTGATTTGAGCATATTACCTTTATTTGACTTGAGTCATTATAGATATCCCTTACAGTAATTTGAGAAGCTTCTTCGTGGTTTGTTCCATTAGTCATTTGACATCCTACCTTCATCTTTTTTCCTTGTTTTGCCCTGAGTTGGGAGGGTCTTAGGGGTTCCCCTGTGGGCTCAACTCCCCTCATTTTTTAAAAATACCTCATTATCATGCATAACCACTGTGGATAAATTTAACCTGTTTGTCTTTGATTTCTGTCCTATGCTGCCTGTGTATCTGAAATGCACTTGTTTCCATGGCCATTGTGACGTGTTTGTACAAGTGCTCAGGAGTATCAGCACTAGTAATTTCAGGTTAATCTTTATCAGACGTTTTATGGTTGTTATCAATCTGTTTCACATGTGAGTAGTGTATCCAATAGTCCTTTCCTGCAGCTGGTCTCCTGGTTGTATTCCATGTACTAGGCTTTCTGAGGGGACTGGTTGGCTCCACATAGCCATTTTTTGGTTTTATTTGTTGTTGCATACTTATCCCATATTGTGTTAATCATTCGTCTCCTTCCAACAGGCCCATCTTTGCTGGGATATAAGTTCCTGGTATGGCTAAATGTCTCCCAAATAATATGTCCGCAGGGGTCAGCCCTGTAGGCCACCATGGGGTGTCAAAACACAGTCAAAAGTAGATGATTTGAAGTAGATGTTGAAAGTTGCTGATAGAAAAAAAATGATTCACAAGAAGAGAAGGTGGCTTTATGCAGACTTCTTTTTTTCCTGGCTAGTGTGACTCAGGAAAATCTCCCACATCTGTGTGTAAATTGCAATCTGCTCATACACTATTTATGGCATCCATGTATTTCATCCATATTCTGTTCAGTGGGGTTTTTTTGCAGTAACTGTAGTTGTACAAATAATGCAGATTTTTTAAGAAAGGGAATTATTACATGAAGGAAGCACAGGAAAAGGTATTTTGATGTTCTGCCAATTTTCAAAAGTTTCTCTTTAAATGTAGTTTTAAGATAATAATGTCAGGGACTGTTTATATTACCTTTAGTAGGATTTCTCCAACAAATGCATACAAGCCAATGAAGTTATGTTAGAACAGACATTGTAGTGCGTTTCAGTGCATCAGGATTTTTTATTTTCATAATAGAAATGTGATTTTGCAGCTGTACACAGTTCTGAACAATGTGCTAAATGCTAGGTTTTCAGAGCAGTATAGACTGTTTCTCTCAGAAATTTTAATAGCAGGCAACATATTATCTAGTTTAAACAAATTAAGGTGAAAAGGAACAGATTCATATATTATACTTAAGCATAGTACTTGGTAGCAGAAATTTTACTGTCTGAATGTCTCATTCTAATGTCAGTTACCTTAGCTACTAAACAACTGACTGTTAGTTGTGCTCACCTGTCCCCCTGCTCAGGACAACTACTGCTTCTGGAGTGCTGATTTCTTCTCTTATCTACTTAATTTTTTGCTCAGCTATCAATAATGATGCATAGTCATTAGAAATTAATCTCCAGCTGTTATTCTGTCTTTGGATCCTACTTGCAGGCTGGATACGTGCATTTTCATAGCCACTGCTGCAAGTTCATGTGGGGTAACAATTGTCCTGTTTATGTTTCTCTGCCCAATAAACTAATGCCGTATAGGTCTCCAGTATCTTTTACCCTCTGAGCCTAAGAGTGGCTGTCCTGCTTGAGGCTAAGTATCTTTAGCCAAGTAACTTGTCTCCAAATAAGGTGCAGCTGCCTTTTCACAAAGATGGTCTTGCAATAGATTTTTCTGCATTCTTCTTTTGAGGACTAGAAGAGGAAATGCAAGAAACAGCATTTGACTCAGAGGTTAAATACTTATTTCCTGAGTGTGAAATGTCCACATTTGCTTTATGTATGTGTCTATGGTATATACTGTCTCTGTACCCTTACCCATCTTTTTGACAGTAAATTTTGCCTTAGAAAGAAAACAGTGGTCATAAATGGCAATTGAAGAGTAAGAACCAGGCGATCATATGATAACATTTCTCTGAAGTATTCACAGAAATACAAAATTCTTATTTTTTGTGCAAAGAATCACTTCTTCTTTTGGCTTTGAATCTGGATATTACTTGTTTAATTTGATGGAAACCAAGATTTATGTATGAGAAGAGGAAGTTAACAGTTCTTATTCTTCTGATGAATAATCTTCTTAAGTAGCATATCCACTCTTAAATTATTTCTTTTACAGACTGAAGAGTACTAGCCCACCTAGTCATTCCTTGAATGGGAAGTGTTCTGTAACTTTTGTCATCCTAGTTGCTTTTCTTTGAAACTTTTGTTCTGAGTAGTGATAATAAACTAGTGATGATAGTTAGGATTGTTTTTCTCCACATGCATGACTTTACACTTACCTGCACCGCATTTTATCCACTGTTTTATTGCCAGTCACTCAGTATCCTAAGGTCCTTCTGTAGTTGTGGCAGGTGCATCTGCCCAGTGAAAGCAGAGCTTCTTGGCTGCTGAACTGTGGCAGCTTCTGGCTGTCTTTGTTTTCAAGGTCTCGCGGTAGTTGAGACCTTTGACCAATGGGAGCCGCTATTGACTACAGGTCAGATTCAGCCTGGGTATAAATGGAGTCCCCTGGGGAGCCATTTTGAGCTCGTCCCCCTGGAGCAGCACCCTGTGGTCGAGGACTCTCCCCTTGGGTTCGGGATGCCGCCCGAGGAAACTCCTCGAGGTGACTTGGCTCGGGACGCTGCCCTGAGCAGGTCCTCGAGGTTGAGAGCCCTCACTTGTCAGGTGAGTGTAGAGCGTTTTGGGTTGTCGTTAAACCCTAGGGAGTGAAGTTTTGTTTGCGTTTGGGGTTGCCGTTAAACCCCTGGGGAGTGGGGCTTTGTAAAGTGTTTTGGGTTGTTGTTAAACCCCAGAAAGTTATTCTGTTCTCCTCTTGTGGACATCCGAATCTGTAACTTACGGAGAGCTGGTTGGTTGTTTTATTAAAAAATAAATTTATTTATTTTTTTAAAATTGGTGGTGGGTTGCTCATTTGGAAGCCTCCGTAACAGTAGCTCTTCACAGTTTACCCTCTTAAAAACACTGATTGCTTTGCAATATCAAGCAGACGTTCTCACCTGATTGCTCACCACCTCCTCCTCTATGAATATAGATGGGATAGGATAGGTCCTATCACAGAATTCTTCAGGGCTTTATTGATGAACTTCCTCCACTTGGTATTTTTCCATGCAGGGACTTTCCTTCTTATTCCATTATTGCTTAGCTCCCTTAAAAGTTGTTAGAAAGGGGGCTTTGTTAGAAGCCCTCCCTACATGCTTTTCACCCCTTTAGAGACCTGCAAGAGATTTGTAAAGCCACATATACCTTTGTGTTGATTCTTCCCAAGCATATCATATTTATCTAAATATCCATTCTATCCATTAGGTGTCAGCACAGAATTCGGAGGCATTGCTGAATTCTCTTGCATCTGGTTTGGATTCATCTGAACATTAAAGAAACGTTGAAAGGATATATTAATTTTCCTATAATGAGGTTTACCCCATTTTATTCCTGCTTATCTCCATGGATTTCAGTGGTACTATTCTAACTTCTGGGACCTTGTGTATCAAGCGCATGTGTAACAGTAGCTAAGTTAACTGCTTGACAGATGCATATTCAGAGTAACCTTTTGGCTATGCTGGTAAGAAGTAAACATCTTAAGGTTTGCCAATATGCACTGTAATGACAGTACAGTGGTTACTTTTGAGGTATGTATAGCTCTTGACATTCATCTACAGCTCTTATGCAAGCATATGCAAGGAAATTTCCAAAGGCATCACTGGAAATTGGGACCTAATGGACAATAATTTTTCTCAATGATTGATTCCTTGCCTGCTGTTTTTGCCTTTGAAAAATGTGACCCCAAGAATTTCTATGGAAGTCCTATAGGAAAACAATTTCTGAATGGAATGATAGTAAAGCTAAAAGATACACTGCATTCAAGATAAATTACTACATTTTTCTTTAAGAGTCTAATTTAGGGGAAAACATGAAGAAGATACTAAACCAGGATTAATTGGCCAGATGAAAAAGGGAGAATTAGAAGATACTAGATAAGGTTAAAAAAAGTCAATAAAATGTTTAAAAAAAATCTGTGGCTTGAAGATATTGGCATTAACATAGTTACAAATATGTTACTTCAGTTTCGAGGTCATTAAAATATTTTTTTGGACAGTCAGCTCATGTTCCAGGAAACAGTTATCTGTGTGGGTTGGAAAAAAAAAAACAACCCCAAGGATTAAGGACACCTAAATATATCTGACACTACATAATCATAAAATTATCAAAGTGCAGTTTAAGGATTGTGTAAGGTAATGGAATTCATTCTTGCCTCTGTTCCTGCGCTCTGGGATTATACCAGACTAGGAGCCCAGTTCTTGCTCTGTGTGAGGGTGTTTCTCTGAAGTCATGGAAGGGATCTCTTGAGATCATGTGTCCAATCACCCCCACCTTAAAGCAGGGTTAGCTGAAGCTGGTTGTTTAGTGCATTGCCTAGAGCTTTTCTGAGTGTCTTCAAGGATGGAGACTCTGCAACTTCTCTATGTAACCTGTTCCAGTGTTTGACCACACTGACCATAAAACTGTTCTTTTCTTATGTTTAAATGGTATTACTTGTATTTCAGTTCGTGCCCGTTGCCTCTTGTCCATCCACTGGATATCACTGAGAAGAGTCTGGCTTCATCTTGATATACACTGGGACTGAGTGCACCCTCACCAAGTTTGCAGATGACACCAAGCTGAGTCCTGCAGTCGATATGCAAGAAAGAAGGGGTACCATCCTGAGGGACCCTGACAGGCTTGAGCAGTGGGCCCCTGTGAACCGCATGAAGTTTAACAAGGTCAAGTGCAAGGTCCTGCACCAGGACGTGCGCAATCCCCACTATCAATGCAGACTGGCGGATGAATGGATTGAGAACAGCCCTCTGGAGAAGGACTTGGGGGTACTGGTAAATGAAAAATTGGACATGAGCTGGCAATGTGCGCTTGCAGCCCAGAAAGCCAACCATATCCTGGGCTGCATAAAAAGAAGCGTGGCCAGCAGGTCGAGGGAGGTGATTCTCCCCCTCTGCTCTGCTCTTTGAGACTCCCCCTGGAGTGCTGTGTCCAGCTCTGGCGTCCTCAGTACAAGAAAGACATGGAGATGTTGGTGCAGGTCCAGAGAAGGGCCATGAAAATGGTCAGAGGACTGGAACATCTCTCCTGTGAAGAAAGGCTGAGAGAGTTGGGGTTGTTCAGCCTGGGTAAGAAAAAGCTCTGTAGAAACCTTATTGCACCCTTTCAATATATAAAGGGGGCTTGTAAGAAAGAGAGATACTTTTTACCAAGGCCTGTAGTAACAGGACAAGGGGCAAAGGTTTTAAACTGAAAGAGGGTAGATTTAGATTGATATAAGGATGAAATTTTTTACAATGAGGGTGGCGAGCTGCTGGAACAGGTTGCCCAGAGAAGTTGCAGATGGCCTGTTATCTTCCAGTTGCAAAGCCAAGTGTATAGCTTACTGTGTTGTGTTTTGTATCTAGGGAGAAGAAAAATCTGGAATGTTGGGGACTAATTCTTATTTCAGATCTGTATTCTCCATTGTGGTAAAGAATTCATCAAAAATAAAGGTGGGGGTTTTTTCCTTGTTTTTTCCTCTCTTAATTTTGGAGACAACAGAAAATTGGAAGTTGCTGCAGGTTTGAAGTTCTGGTGGAGCCCTGTGTAATAGTGGTCAGGAGTGAATAACGTTAGGACTATTCTATCAGGTCTGGGTCACTGAAAAGCCTCACGTATAGGGATTAGTTTCCAGTGATTGTGTACATTAGTTACTCAGCTGTTTTCTTCCACCAGTTAACCAGACATGTATAGGTTTTAAAAAACCATTTGCTTCTTAAAATAAGACTATCCTGAAAATATGATCTTACCAAGGCCATTTCAACACATTTTGCAGGTGGCATTTACCAGCAGTGAATCAGACTGTACCCTAAGATCTGGAGCAGAGCACTGAAAGGTGTAAAACTATTCAAGTCTTCACTGTCATATTATGGTAAGCACTTGTACTGATCTGGGAACAGGATTTTCTGAAGAGTTTAGGGAAGGTAAGTGCTAGAATTCTTTTTAATTTCTATGAGTTTCATGTGCCTGATTCCTCTAAAATCTGTTCAAAATCTGAGTTTCATGGCTGAAATCATACAGTAAATTAGATGCCACTGATTTCCATTAAATTCTGACTTCAGTTCTAGTATTTTTATATATATAATATATATATGTGTATATATATATAGAAATAAAGCTATAAAGTCCTTATCTTTTCTCATTGTTCTTTTCTCGAGTTCTTTTGCAAGTTCAATTTCCCACCAAAGGTAATACTTTGATAGCCACTAAGAAAAGTCTGTATGCTTTAGTGAATGTGATTAATATGAAGTCGGAATTGATTAAAGGAATGAATACATTATCACGAAAAAAGAGTAAATAACTAGAAAGTGGTAAGATAACTGGAGTATTTTAACATATTTTTTTTCTAAATATTTCTATTGGATAAAAGCCCAGAGGAGCTGCTCATCCAAATCAGCAGCATACCACAGTTTTGACTCCCTTTTTCAAGCAGTTTGATGGAAGCTGTAGTCTGGTTAAGGCTATTCATAACAAACTAAAACAGGTCATAGGACATTTTGTGCCATATTGTTTTAAGATAGGATGTGAAGGAAAATATATCTTACTGAAATTATGAAATAGCTTGTTAGAAACAAGTGCTACCCTAGAACCAGTTACCATAAAAATGTTTGGATTGTGTGCTCCTTGTGGCAAGGATTATGTGTTACAAAGTTAGGAATCTGGGCTTGATCACCACATTTTTTTTTTCTTTAAAAAAACAGAAAAAATTAAAGTCACATATATTCTTTCATTTCTTAATTCTCAATTATAAGGTTTTACAGGTATCCTGCAGTGTGCAGCAATCAGGGAAACATGTGTGAAACCAAATACGAATACCAATAAATACTTGTCATCGGTGTCTGCCAACACACTTAAAAATCTCTGCATGGAGTTCAGCTAAATGCTTCATGTGGAGAAACTTGTTTGTTTTCTGTTTCTTCATGGAAGTTTTACCATTCTACCTTGCAGAACTGACTGCTTGCACCTACTTGCCATCAAACACATATCTAGTCATTTGTGACTAGTGACTGTCTCATCTTCCATGTGAGAAGAATATTTTTCTAATGTCGGCTCAGTCTTACCCTCATACTCCAAGCCAACTGGACACCATATTAAGCTCAGTGTTAATATCATTGCTAAGACTGTTAATACACCTTTCCTGCCAGCACTGCCTTAACTAAAGCTATGCAGCTATCACAAGGTCTAAATTGGCTTAGTATGTGGGCAAAATGATTGTGTCAGCCTATGCAGATAAATGCTTCTTATCTTTGGATCATTGTCCTTACTATTACTAGGAGAATTATTTTACTCTTAAAGTTTTCTTGATCATGCATTTTTAACAGCAGGTTTATTTTCTGACATAGAAAGGGGGGTGAAAAGGCAGCCGGGTGGAATAATGTATTTCAACACAATTTATTAATTTGATTACTTCAAGGAGAAGCCGGGGTTAATTGCTCTGAAATATTAGTATCAGTGGTCTGTTTCAAATTTTCAGAGTGGTAATCCAGGAATGATTTGTTTTCTTGTATTAATTACTACTCAGCTTAACAAAAGAGTCATTCAATAGATATTTGATGCCTGTAACTAATTGGTACTCATCATTAAGGCACCTTAATATTCTTTCATTTACATTCTTATAAAAAAATAGTTATGTCTCATTAAGCAATAAGGTAACAAGCAAGAACTAATCTAGTAGTTTCAAGAATTTGAGGATCTCCTGTGCTTCCTAGCTTGCATACTTCATGGGAATACAAGATTAGCTGAAATTAAACAAGTTCTTCTTCTGTGTTTTAACAGCATATAACCATTCCAGAAAGAAAGCCTTTCATTTCTAATAGGGATATTTTTAAATTACCTGTTTCTACTGAGTATTTCCATTCTCTTCATGCCATCTAGAACTCTGCTTTACCTGAGACTCAGCTGGCATTAGAAACTGTGCAAATTATATTGAGAGCAAATTTTTACTTATTTGATATTTACATCTTGTCCTTTCTGTGGTTTTAAACAGACGAGTGAGAAGTGCTCAGTGTTCTAAATAGTGAATGTTGTTACTAATCAAAATGGACAGAATGGCTTTTGCTGCATGAAGAAAAAAGAAAAATATTTGTTCCTGCAGATTCTTACAGATCAATTAAAGCATACCACTAATAAATACATATGTGATAAGAAGTATGGTGACCAGGCAGGAACTAGCAGAATATATAAAGAGTAATCACGTTCTTGTGCAGTTTTTCAGGGTTTGTACTTGGTGATGATGACTTTTAGTAAACTAATGTAATTAATGTAAGATGTGTTTGAATTCTGATGAAGCATGAAAAATTAGTAAATCAGTTACATTAATATTCATTATTAATCTGCTTTTTACAACCTTTTATTCAGGTAGTGGCAGCAAATATATCATCCCTTTTGTATATGGGAACTGTTGGAGCTGGCTTATCTTTAATCTCTTTACAGGTACCTGAATGATGTACCATTTTGTTTGTAGTAACTCTTTCTATGTTGGATCATGATTTGTGTATTTCCAGCTTATCTCTATGAAAAAATTCCCATATTTTCCCGTAGTTTTCATTCACAGTTAGAAGGTTCACCTCTTCTTTTTTCAGGAACTCACCATTAAACTTTCTTTGGCACATTTAGTGACTGTCACTTCTGCTTTTCTGTTTTTTTTTAAGCTGTTGCTCCAGATTGCTGGTTCCTTGAAGCCAAATAAGGGAGCTCCTCTAATGACCTCAGTAGCTTTCAGGATAAGTGTTAATTTATGAAACCTATAAATTTGATATAAAGGTAGACCAACTTCCTAACCTTTGAGACTTACAGAAGATGTTTGTATGACAGAGAACTGCAACGTTCTTGTCATGCACTTGCAGCAAGTAAATCTAGAAACTCTGGAAGTAACTCATTTCCAGAAGAGGGTAGTGATTTATCAGAGAGTCCACTGCTTCACTGAAGAATGGAGTGCAGCTGAGCATGCAGCTGACTCCCAGGGGAATCCCTGATACCAGTTTAACGAAATTCTGCTGATTCTACTTCTTCTGTAGCCAGGGGTTTGGACTACTTAGCATTCTCTGTTCCTTAGCATTCCCTGTCCCTACTTGCCATTCCCTGTCATAACCGGTTAGTTGAAGTAGCTTCAGTAAAGAAGCTACTTTGAAATGTTAGCCACGTGTGGCTCAGATTGGCAATCTGGGCTGTATAGCTTTTTTGCCACTGTAATACCTGTAAGTAGTTTAAGAATTATTTTTAAATCAATATTTGATTATGTGTTAGTGTCTTTCATCGAAGTTGTTTCACTGCCACCCATCACAACAGGTTTGGTCCTGATAATTTCAGAGAAGCCAGAATGAATGTGCTTTCAGAGTAACACTCCTATTAATTCTTGTACACAGTGAAAATGTCATCTTCAACCTGAGTTTTTAAGCAATCTAAACATATTTATATTCACTGCCATACTCAGTGCTTCTGAGAAGGATGCAGATTATGTTGTAAGACATGTAGCAGTTTCTTTCATGACAGATTTAGTTCACAGTGTGTAAATTTCTTTAAGGAAATTACTTGTGCTGGTTGGTCTTTCATCTCTAACATCAAGACAGCAAAAAGTTTTGCAACTATCTGAGTAGACGATAAGTCTAGCAGCTCGTAGGTTTTTAGTTCCGAGTCAGATAAATCCATGAGCTGATGTAAAGCCTGGCATTGAAATTTGCATGCTTCCAAGAGACATGATGGGTTCATCCAATAGCTCATCACTACTGAAATTCTCCTCTCCATCCGCATTCCTAATCACGTGATTCTTCCTCCTTATTTGCACAAGCTGTGGCACTACATAAATCTTTTTCTGAGCCAATTTTACTCCTTAGGACTATCTGCTTCCTCTTCTCCCTCTGCAGAAATGGTGTGAGAGGACTATAAGTTTATACCTGTGTCATTCTGACAGATTTTAGAAAGAATTTCTGAGATTTGGAAAACTGGCACAAAGAGTGGAAAGTTACTTATTTTCATCTTCCTCACTCCCAGAGTAGCTCAGCACCTCATGCACTTATAGATGTTTTTCTCTTGTTGCACATTCCAAAAACTCTGCTTTGCTAAATGATCCATTAAAGGTAATAGGAGAGCAGTACTGCTTACCAGCTGGTGACTGATTTGCTATGTAAAATGAGCTCCTAATAAATCTTCCAAAGGACAGAAAAAAATATCTAATTGATAAAAGTCTTCTTGATAAGCATAGAACTGAAGATGCCAGAGGGAAAGCAATTGCATTTATTGTTTACTTGTTTCTATAAATGTCAGTAACTGTTTCTTTAATGTATTTTCAGAATAAGTATGTAGAATAAAATATGTTTTTTAAAATCAGATCAATTCATTATGATAAAGGTAAAAGAAGCAGCTGAGACAATCTAGTAACTGCAGCTTCTGGAAAGGGGTGTCCATTCACTCCTTTGTACCAGCTTTATTGTTTGCTGGACCTTTCTGTGATTGATTCAACTTACTAATGCAGCACAAGACTGTCTACCCAGATACAGCCAGGGTAACTTAAGATACCATTGAGTGTACAGCAGGAGCAAGTCATTCACCAGTGATAAGCCTTTAGATCTCCTGAGTTTGTCTTACATGAGTTCAGTCTGCGGACTTTTTATTTCTAGACCACTTTGGCTGTGCAAAGGCACATGACATGATCATTTTAGTACTGTAGCCACATAAATCTGTGTCCTGGATTCAGTTGCTTGGGACAAGGACTGAATTCTCACTACACTAGATTGCAAACAAGTAGATGGAGTAGTGTGTGGATAGGTGTGGTTCTGTCACATTTCCCATGCCATAATGCAAGAAGTCTCTTCTTTTTGACTCATTTCCTCACTAGGGTCCCTACTGAGTGATGTTCTGGGACAAAACACAACCTTAATGTTACACTTCCATGGGTGACTCCTAGCTTTATCAGCAGAGTAAATAAATATTAATGTTAGAAGATAAGGAAGGAGAACCCATAAAGTGGTTTGGATAGATCTGGGAATAGGGCATATTGAATAATTCTCATTCATTTTTATATTTTTAATACAATGCAAAATTTAATATTGTATCATTTTAATGCATTTAAATTCTGTATCATGTTTCTAATTTTATCAGGTTCTGAAATGTTATGGCATTACATTTATTATGAACAGTAATAGGTTATTATAATTTCTCTTTCCCATGTAACTTATGTCAGAAGGTTTATGCATAAGAGGAAATATTATTATCCTAACTATTTGCAGATAACATACTGTAATGAGATATACTGATAGGTGTAAGTAAACCCCTCCCATTCTGATACGTATTAAAAAGGCATCTCTCTTTCCTCAAAGGAGGTAAAAACCCAGTGGTAAGAAAAACGGTAAGTAGGATAAGTCTGGGTTAGAATTCTTCCTTCCAGCACTACATCAAGAAACAGAAGCATGGGGCTATAGCATTAAGGAATTTAGAGGAAAAGAACAAGTGGAGTTCAGTCCAAGAAACAGTCCATAGCTCTAAATGTTGTCAAAACTAATTTTTAAAAACAGAATGTTTGTTTGGTTTTGTTTTTTTTTTTTTTTTTAAAGGAGAATCAAGGTGACTGGAAGTGAAGTTTAGTCATATTGAGCAAAGGCTTATTATTGGGCAGAGCAGGGGTAACTGGGAAATAAAGTCCAAAATCAAGGCAAAGACATCTATAGCAGAATTGTTGACAACAAAGGCAAGGAAGTTTAAATCCTGTCACCTGTGTTCCTGACCTTACTTTTGTGCAGTCTGGGGAACTAGCTGGAAGCATCTTCCCTTCAGCACTTCAGTTATGGTGTTTGAAGCATTCTAAGACAAGGCTGAATTTCCAGACAGATGAAACAAAAGTAATGGAAGTGATACTAAACATGGATTAAACGTACTTGCTCTCAGTTGATGTGATGTTGATGGACAGTCTCTCTTTTTTTTTCTGGATCCTGGTAGCTCTTGGCTCTCATCTGGGTAAGTGAACTATTAGGTGCTTACTTGATTATTTCAAATGCACATTCTTATGACATTGAAAGATTATTTGTAGTATGTGTGAAACATTGTTTGAGTCAGTTGCATATTTATCATGATACCAACGTACAAGTTTTAGAATAAGCTATCTTCTCAAAAATGTGCCTTATTTCTGCAAGTGTGGTGAACTGAATTGGCTCTTCGAGGAGTCACATGAGCCCCAGTGCTGACAACAGGTAGTTCATGAATGTGTGTGTGACTGTGTGGAAGGAGAATGAGGAATTAGACCTATGTATTTCATCCAGATAAACCAAAGCCGAAGATTAAAATGGAGAAGGTCTCTTTCTTTCTGTTTCATCCAGTAGCTGTCAAGGGTTTCTGTCTTTACGCTTGCCTGACATCTTATTTTCCCCACGTTAACGTGTGGGGCCTTAGTCAAGGGATGCCCTGATTCTGAGGGCAGCATGTTAACCCTTATACTAAGTTTCTTCTTTAAAATACTCCTGGACTTTAAGATTTAATCTTCTGAAATGAAAACTTACTTTCCTCCTCTTTCAGGACATAACTAGCTAATCAAAATGAGCAAGTATCTTTTTGACAGTCCTGGTGTTCTCTCTTGTACTTGACTGGCCAGTGAACAACACCTTTTCTCTCCGTGACTCATTGTGCGTGTTTCATGGTGAAGTGTGTTCTACACTGGGTTTTATATTCTGATACCATGCCTGTATAAAAACAAAGCCAGTGCAAACATCTGCATGTGACACATCTGTGTAATCTATTGTTTCTTGACTACATGTAATAATGAACCTCTTTGCAGTGACAGTGAGTGTGGTGTGGTTGATTCCTGTACTTCTCTAAAGCATAACGTAGTAAAAGGGGAGTAACCAACTGTTTCCCATACAAAAATGAGCTTTGTGTGGGATGTTCTGTCTTGTTTCTTCAAATACTGTTCAGAGATATAAGCTTTCCTGAGGAATTTTGTTTGGAGTGTGGCAAGTGGTTTGCTGATGCACAGCAGCCAGCAAAATTAACCTGATGAGCTGACTGTGTTGAATGATGTGCCAGTTCAGAGATTGAAAAGTGTGCCTTTTAATGTTAAGGATGTTGCACTTCATTACAGAGTAATGAGAAAGTAAAATTATTGTTATTCAGCATCAGAAAATATATTTGAAACTGAATTGATAATTGATCCTAAACTTGCTGTTGAAATAAAATATTTTTTCATTTTTCCATTTTTTCATTTTTTAAAATTCAGTGTGTGACTCTTCAACATACTGATGAATTTGTTCTGATCACTGTTAAAATCTGTTTCCTGAGAATTAGAATCACTAGATGAAGTTTACTGTATCTCATTTGAATTAATCCAGTCTTGTTTTGCAGCAGATTTCTCATTAATGCTAGTTTTTCTCTAAGAAACAATGAAAATACATTATTATTATAATTTTACAAAAAGGTAAGCAATTAGAACTTTTCTTGTGTTCAACACTATCTAGATAAAAATTATTTAAATTATTGACACAGTATAATGAAATACAAATATACCACTTTCCTATCTGTAGTTTTTCTAGTTACCATTTTGAAGTTTCATCATCAGCCATTTAATACCATGCTCCAATGACTGTCATTGTTACCATGTTTTTCTATCCTTGACCTTTTATTGATTTGATTGACTTTAATTCATCAGCAAGAACTAAATGTTTTACAAGTGTTCAGTTTTGCAGATGAAGCAGATGAGTTCTGCTTTTTCCAAAAAGCCAGCTGCTGAAATTCAGCATCTTCTCCCATTGATGCTCATGGTGGTCCATCCTCATATGTACACGTCCCTGTGTATTTACACTGTATAGAAAATTAAGAAATAAACACATGTGCCCCTTTCATTCTAGTGGGAAAATACAAACTGCTAACCATTGTACTTTTCAGGAATGCATCCTTAGCAGACAGTAGAGTATGACAAATTAAATTTTTTTTTGTGATGTGGCTATGTTTCTTTTTCAATTAGTAATTAAAAGCATGGTTTTTAAAAGGCTGTTTTAATTGATTCTGATGTGCTTCTTTACATTTATGTTGTTATGAAATCTAAGAATGCTTAAGCCCTGCAAGAGTCTAAAATACATGTGCACTAAGAGAGAAATATATATTTTATTTAAGACTTTTTCTAAAACCTAATATAACACATGCAAATCAATTGTAATACTGTTGCTTTTGGCTGCAATACATTTTTAATCTCTAGTTCAATGATATGATAATTTTTTATCTGAAACTGAGATTAGAAACTATTTCCATCAGGCACATGATACATTTCTAAACCTGGAGAAAAGATAAACTTCAGGTTTTTGAATCATTTAGGTATGGTGGGAAGAGTTGTCCCCATGATAACGTTGTCTACATTCAGAGAAAGTACAATGCTGTAATCTGTAATTCATGTCTATATTCATGCATTTTAGCCCAGTGCTGAGGGAAAAGAAAGCAGTTTATGCTTGATACTCTACAGTGAGACAGAGTGCTCCAGACTTCACTGTTCAAGCTAGCCTGAGAAAGAGCAAGACAACTGTCCAAGACTAAGGAGGCTGTTGTCTTTTAAGTTCATGTGATATGGCTCTTGATAGATGTTTAAGCAACATATAACAATTTGGACTGCAATGGATATATGAGTTACTACAGTCGTTACTGGAATAAGAGATTCCCAAACCATACTTGATGCTACACCCACAAATTCTGTTCTATCAAGAACTTGTACGCCACTGGACCATCCAGCAGTGATCATATCATGGTAGTTTTAGCTTCTAAGGCTGCTCTTAATATAACAGAGCATAGTGGCTATAATGCAGGTAAGAGTTTGGGACTCCAAAAAACATGACTAATTTTTCTTTCATTTTCAAAACATTACAGAAAGGAGGAAGCTGGTCTGTGTCACTATCTTGAACTTCAGTACCAAACTTCTGCTCAAGCCCTAGAGTAGCTGTCAAAAATTACCTCTGTGGAGCTTGCCCTCATTGATTAGCCAGGGTCTGGATGTCCTCTTGACAAGTGAACAGATCAGTGTTGCTTTTGGAAGGGGAACCACCAACCTTATTTGCCATTTTCTCTATCCAAATACTTTCTGGATGTATTATTCTTTGTATACAGATTAAGTGTAATGTGCAACCTTTAATCTTTTCTCACAGTAATTGCTTACATTTCTTAATTAAAAAAAGACAATTGAACTGTAACTAAAAAATGACATTTCTCTTTGAGACTGACTTTTTCAAAGGGTTTATGTGAAAACAGATTGTGAATCTCAAGTTTTACAGTTGGCAGAGCTGATCGGATGCTTTCTTGCTCCTGAAGGTAGCATGTCTTAGTTTTTTTTTTATTTTTCTCTTGGCCTGCTTTACTTGGTCCTCCCTTGTTCCAGGTCACGTGTTACTGTCCCTTTCTTTGTGCATGTCTGGTGCTTGTCCAACTCTCCTGTGAGCTGTTTTAACTCACTAGCAAGGCAGAAAACTGACATCTTTCTTGCTAATCCAGTTTTTTTTTTTGGTTTACTCAGTTAAAGACATTAATGGAAAAGGTCCAAAATCCACTACAGACAGCAGAAGACATGGAACATGCTGGAGAGAGGAAGATGAGGGGGTTATAGCAGAAGAGAGCAGAAACTCACTTTCTGGGAGCAGTGTACATCACTCTACCTTATCTTATACTGAAGCATCTCAAAATTGGATCTTCAAATCTAAACTCTTTTTGTAGTCTCTGAAGACAGACCTCTCCACATGATATCTTTTACAACAGATATCTAAGACAAGTTGTAGAATAATTTGTTTAAGGACTTTGTCTCTATGGTTTACAAGGGGATCTTGTAGCTGAATGGAGTATTCATATTATCTTTAAGATTAGAGAGATTTAATATTATTTTTCTGGCTTTCAACAAGTCTTAAAGTAGGATCTGAGATAACATTTTCTTTCATAATATATTTTAAGGGAGGCTAAGAGTGCACACATATCATTACCACAGTTTAGCTGTGAGTGGTCACTGGCTATGATCTGATTCCTCACCAGCTTGAGGTCACTAGTCCATATCCTCAGCCTCTGCTGGTGCTATAGTCTGCATTGGAAGGGAGAACAATTTCTGAGGTTGGCTACTGTGAATTTCTTGTTTGTTGTCCTGGGAACAAATTTCAATGGGAATAGTATATGACACAAACCAGGACTGTGTTATGATAAAAGACATCTGCATCAGATGCTATTTTTGTGTAAAGAGCTGTCACAGGTCAAATGGAAGAGTAGAGAGGATAGGCAGTTCAGTAGCAGAGTGGTGCAGAGTATGGGCATGACTTTCATTACAGTTACTTGGTATCTTAGAAGCAAGCTTTAACAACAGTTGTGAAAGGGAGCCTTACAACATTTATTTTGTTTACACTTCCTTACCTGTAGTCTTTCTGTATCTAGGCTAACAGCTCCTGATAATATTCTTGTAACAGTTTTTATATGTGATAAAATACTGAGCGTTTATTTCCAGAAAGGATATTGTACTCTACATCCCTTGCTGGCAGTGTAATGTAATTTCTGTATTTTAATAATTTCTCCAATAGATGGCAGTAGCTGCTTATTGGCTGATAAATTAACGCCATTCATAGTACACTATATAAACATCAAGCAGAAAAAAACATGTTCATATACAGGTACTTAACACATAACTGACATGTAAGTATGTATGTTACAAGTGTCACCTGTTTTCCATATTTGAACATGCAATCTTTTCTGAATATTTTCCTTTTGAGTCTGTCAGTTTGCTTAGAATTACATGGAGTATAAAACTAATAAAACTATTATTGGTCTACTAAAGGTTAAGGACAAATATATCTCAGCCCAGGCTTTGTTCTGAGGTCATTAGAGTTTGTATGCATTAGAAATCTGTTGTGGGTTACCTTGAGTTGGTTCATTTTACAATGTCTTCCATCCAGATTAGGATGCTTTATTGTAAATTATCTGGCATTAAGTTTATGATTGGCATTTTACTTAAATAATATTACAAGTTTACTTGCACCAAAACAAGTATGGATGATTCTACATTTTGAAACATGTCATGTTGCAAGACTGTCAAAACCTGCCACTTTTTCTACCATGTTTTGCTGCTGAACAGAAGTTCATCCACATTGCTGCTTCTGCCCTGGAGTCATGGTAGAGAGATGGTTATTGTACTGTTTAAACATTGATCTGAAGACTTTTACATGGTCATGCCTAATTCATAAGGAGTTCACAAACCAGAACTCTTGGTGCTTCATCTGCCATATATGATGTTGGCTGAGGTCACACACTGAGAATCTTGGTGTGGAGACTTTTATATAAACAACCACTGTTACGCAGATGAAGGAATACATGGGATGAATTCTGCTTTTACTAAATACCTCATAAGTAGATTTTGGGTTTGATGGTATCTTGCTAACTAGGCTATGGTGGTCTCAGTAACACTAATATGAGAATGTCAGACACATTGGATCTCATAAACCCTGATAGAGACATGGAGAACTAGAAGACCCTGAAAAACACTGATGAATCAACATGAACCACAAGCAGAGAACAAAACCTGTGTATGCAGCCAAATGCTGTAAATAGGAATTGATACAGTGGAATATGTCTTCAGTGTAGGTGAGTAGGGAGGTTTAAATAACGTAATGGCACTAACACATTTTTCCAACCTTTCTTTGCTTCCTGGGTTAAGTGCCTTTCCTACCACCTTGCCTGCACCGTGACTGCTGTTCGGCTGTCCTGCACACCACCTGTTACCACTTCCCTATTTCTGTAAGTACATACAAACAGAAACAGTGTTCTACTCTGTCCCTGATCATGGTGCTCCATCTCTTCACTTGGGCCTAAAGAAAAAGGTGATATCCAGGTGACTGTTTTAAAGAGAAGCGTACAGAGAAGAAAGACTCAGTAAGTGATACCTTGGAGAGAATGAAAGCGCACGCGTAACTCAGCTTTTCACCAATACACTGTCGTTATGTGGCTTTACAATACTCACAGGAACAGCCAGCTTGTCAGTGGTCATTCATTTCTCCAGGTTGGCAGGGCAACCAGTTTTTACTGTGATGCTTCATATCACACCTGCGGAGTAGCAGTGCACATAAAGAAGCTGATTTTTTCTGCATTTTGCCTTATAGCTCTAATGCCATGAAAAAGAGAGTGTGGGGAAAGGGATAGGATGGTGAATGATGTTGCAAATGCAAACATCTTTCTTGAAATATGTAGCAAGGTAGTCTCAAATGTACATAGTGCTATGAAAGCCGAGGCCAAGATTTTTATAAGAATAGTATTAATTTTTTGGTATTGCTATGTGTTGAATAACAAAGAGTTGACTTTTTCTTACTGTTTTGGGTTATGGATCCCCCTTTTATATCATCGTCATCATAACATATTCAAAGACTGAAATAACATGGAAACTTCAACCTTGTTATAAGAACAGTATTACAAATTATGCATGAATGTGCAGCAAAAATAACACTAAATGTGATAATACTTATCAAATCCGATTAAACTGTGATACCAGTACACTGAGCCAAGAAGACATGTAGCATTCCTAAGACATGTCCTCTATGAAAAAAATGCATACTCATGAAAAGCTGAAATTAGTATCAGTGTATGAGTACAACACATCCCTCATTTTTTGAATTTGTATCATTCCACTGAGTCCTCCTTTCTGACTTACCAAGTTTGCATTTCTCCTACTCCCTTGTGCAAGAATCTCTTTTGCTTGCTCTCTTGATCTGAAAAACACATCAAGCAGCAATCAAAAGGAACATTTTTTTTTCCCTCTGGAATCTCTGTCCTTCTTTCAGTCTTTCAGATGTGCCACTGTATCATGGCTTGGTCTTTTCTATGTATCTCATTACCGTAGATGAACTTTCCATATGGAGACCAACACTGACATACTATGGAGAAACATTTTTTTCTGTTTATGAATCTTGGGGTATAGAGTAGAAAACCCCAAACATTTGTACAATCAATAGCTGCATTTTATTTAGAGAATGTCAGCTATGTAAAAACCATTTATAACAACCAATATAGATAAAAAAATACATCTTGAGTTGTCATACTATTCTTGGATAGAGTCACGTATCTGTATTATGAGAGCCCTAATGTTTGAGCTACTTATATGCCAAATTAATTAGTAATTGCCAGGGTAATAAAATAACCAGTCACACACTTTTCTGTCTTGAGGTTGTTCTCATATATGGGAGGTAATATCTGCAGCTACAGGACAGACTAGGCAGAGAGTTCTAAATTGGGTTTGAGATCCTACAGTTCTGCTGCCATGTCATGCCTGTCTTTTGGCCCACTAGTGAGTAGTATTTGAGCCCAAAGCCACTGCCTTCCTTTGCAGGTGATACCAGTTATTCTTTGCTTTGTGTATGTTGGCAACACAACTACCTGCATTCATCACAGTTTGCTCCAGACTGCCTGACTTCACTTTGAGAAAGAAATAGGGTTATGAAACCAACATGGTAATAAGACCAATAGAAGAGAAACTTTGCTAATGACAGAGGAGCTTCAAGGTTGGATGAAGTTGCAACATAAGTAGAGTTGGTCAGACCGACTGGGCAGTGGGAATGCACACAACAATCTTTGTTCAACTGTACAGACATCAAAAAATGAGTGGAATCTAGCACCAGTGTTCACAGACACGTCACACAGTGTCCTGTTCCATCCACTGCAGATAAGCATTACAGAGGTAAGGTGGGTTACTGGTGAACAACATCCTGTAACAGGTCATTTCCATGTGGAGACTGCAGTTGTAAAGACAAAGTCCGTTTTTGGACAAGTCAGATAGCTTTGACTCCTGGAGTGATCAGCTTCCCCACTCTCATACAGTTATCTTCCACATCCCAAGTGAACGTGAATCACTCCTACTGTTTCAGGCACAGTGCTGAAGATTTGCTTCTCTGACCTGGAGAGAGAGAGAGGAGGTAGAAAGGTTGTGGTGGCCTCACCTCAGACTGGGTACCTTCTCAAAACAGGCCTATGGAATGCAAAAGTGCTCCTAGGCAAGACATGGTAAGCCGCCCAAGATGCCAAAATGATTTACTGTGACCCTGCTCTGCTACAACTCAATCAGTGCTAGGTGCAGCACAGTTTGCAAATCTGGATGAATATTGCACTGTCAATGACGTACTTCCAGTGAATCTTTCAAGTTCCACTGTATCTTTCAAGTTCTTGCTGGACTAAAAATATGACATGCCTTTGGCTTCTAGACTAGTCTGTTCACAGACATTCTATACAGGTATGCCTGACCTTCCTGACACTGATACTGTCAAGTTTCTGAAACACAAAGAGAACATAAACTTTTATAGGCAATGAGAAGTTATTCACTGCCACAACAGATTGACCTTTCCCAGTTCATGTGTTTATACATGCACATCTTGATTTTGTGGCAGGAATATTTAGAGTACGTGGAATATTTGTTGGAGTGCACTGCTTGCCCTGGAGATAATAATGTTTCTCTAGGTGTCTAAATCCATGCATTTTGTGTAAATCACTTAGCTGCTGAGATAAGCAAGTAGGTTACTACTCCTAGGAGCTAGCTAGCTCCTGTTCCTAGCTACAGCCTCTAAAATCTGTTTACAAAAATGTATGAACACTCCCTAGTCTTTTTTGGTCAAAATGAGCTGCTTGAGTAGCATCTTATCATGCATACTTTTTTATCCTGATCCCATCTGAGCTTGTTTTGCTATGAGCTTTACACTCAATGTGGAGCATGTGAACAAATACGCTGCTGCAGGGAAGACAGAGTTCCTTATATTCCAAAGTTTGGCTGTGTGATAAACATTACTTAGTTTGAATCAGAATTAAAAATCCTGTCTTAGTGCAGGAATACTATGCAAAAAAAGTCTATAAAAGCATTTCCTTATGTAGTAATTTGAAGAATTCATTCTGATTCTTTTTCTTTGCCCTTAAAAAAATCTCTCTATGGCAGTTCTGAGTAGTTTTATGTTATAAAAAGATGGGTTATTTTTGTCATTCTGTGTATCCAACTAGCTCTGAGGTGTGGAAACTTAATGAACAGGCTCTAGCGGCAAAAATCTTTCCAAAGTTTTTCAGTTTTTCTCTGATATTTTTTCACATGCAGAAACGACATATACATACCTGAGTGCTACAGAGCATAACCAATAAATAATTATGGTCTGTGAGTGACTGGAAGGCAGTCAAGGATACCATGCTGAGTCTACATTCCCAGTATTGTCTCCTGCTCCCTGCTATAGCATTTTTCAGCACATGGAAGCAATCAGTATTGAACATCATATATGTGTAAATTGTGTCATTTACAGTCCACTGTCCACATACTGTCACATAGTTCTTCAAAAATACAGTTGGGCACATTCAGGCTAGTGTGAAAAAGTAGTTAAGCTGGTATTGTTCCTCCTTGTTTGTCAAGAACTCTGGAGGTGCTTGTGGTTGGGACAGGAAACTAATTCTTATTATTCCTACAGGAAACTAATTTCTATGCTAGAGCCTTGTTCCTATAGTCTTTGCAAATGGAACTGAAGCCTATCTAATCTGAATTTTTTCTTGACCACAGAGAATTCACTTGGGATAGTTCATAGATCAACAATGGCTTCCAGGACTGTGACATTCAGTTTGAATGCAGATTCAGCAGGCATTATACAAGTGAAAACAGCTTGTCTGACAACAGTTGCAGACTTAGTGAAATGGCAAGTGGGATGAAGGAACTTTTTCCTCAGTAAAAAAAGATATTTCACTAATGAGCTAATATAACTGTGAGGGCATGGTCTTTTGTCAGCAAAGAAACAAGTGAGACAGCTTTCAGGCAAATGCTGTCTCCTGAAAAGAATAGATTTGACACGTATGAAGACAAGTCACTAACCTGTATCCTTTCAGGAATAAGGAAAATTCCTGCTTTTTTTTTTTTTTTTTCTTCACCAATAGAATAAAAAGTTATTTTATTTAAAAGAAAAGGATGTTGAAATAGTTGAGTAATTCGCTTAGTTTGTGAAATCAAAAAGCAGGCAAGGACTTCCGCTTGATCAATAAACCAGTGTTCTTCTTTAAATCAGACATACTCGTAATGGTGCAACACAGAAGTACATTAATTAGAGTTTAAAGATCTAGTCTCTCTATGTGAATGTGAAATGTAAGGTTTTGAGTTTTGTTTAACTATACAAGCTTAAGACTGAAAAAAACCCTGGTATCAGGTTTTTTTCATTATAACTTTCAAGGTTTTGACCTTTATTTTTCCATCCTTCAACAAGAGACAAAGCCTTTTGGGCATTTCTCTGCATACAGTGTCTGTTTTTGAGTGATAACTTCTTGATTTGGTATTCTCTAAGCAGAACAGATCTAGCAACTTAGACATGTCTCCTAGTAGAAACTTGGGATCCTAATGGAAACATTTCACCCACAATGGGACTTGATGAATAACCGCTGGAAATTTGACAGTCAGATGCAACTGGAAAGCATGAGGTTTGGGGAGGGGAGAACTGACAAGTTTGGTACAAGTCATCTTTGCTAAATAAGGTGCTTCCTTACTATGCTGTCTTCTCACAAAATCATGTATTTCAGGAAGTTCTCATTCCCATATACTAAAAGACCTCATAAAATGTACAATTAGTTCCATATTAAGATGTGTATTTTAACTAGCTTAAAAAATTTATTTTAAAACTTTCTCATGAACTACATTTCATTATTGCTAAGTCTGCACAGACTAGCTTCTGCTGATCTACAATCTTTTCTGAGGGTTTCAGTGCAAGCTGTATGAATTGTTACAGGGTACAGTCTTGAGACTACAGTATCTGTTGATTAAAATATTAAAATGGGTATGTTCTTACATTCTAGTATCAGGAATACAATTTGCTGGTGTCTAGTAAGAGAATTGGTAACACATTCAGTGATTCAGACAGTAAAACCAAAACTGTCCCTGCTTCAGAGTCGAATACTTATGAAAAGACATAAATATCAGTAACAGGAAACTGCTTTTGTGCAAACACTGTTATATCCTCTGCAATAATTAAGAGGTAGGAAATACTTATGGTGTTACTCACATGTGCACATACAGACACAGACATATCCCCTTGTACGAGAGTTTAAACGTCCCTAGAATTCTTGCATTTTTGGCTCAATTTGATTCAGTTACAAGCTTTGAATACCCCACCTAACTTGCGGGAAATCCTTTCTCTGTGTTTACAGACCTTTTTTTTGTGTTTACTTCATGCAAACTGAGAACAATGGTGGCTTTTTTTTTAATGCTTTTTATCTTTTGGAATTGTTAGAGGTCCCACAGTTCTGCTGTCACTAGGTCACTTAACAGATAGTTTAGCTTTTCCCAGTTGTGTGTACTATAATAGAGTAACTGCTTTGATTACTTAAAGTCAGGCTTCAAAGGAGTCTAGTTTTTAAAGCTGTCTGAAGTGTTGTGTCTTTTTAGAAAAGGTAAGACCAATTTCCTTTTTTAGACACAGCTTTTCAGCTGTTATAACTTTACCAAAACACCTTAGCTAGCTTTCCCAAGGTGCATAGTAATGGCAGAGGGATGTGGTTTCAGTCCTTGCATCTGGTCACACGGTATCCTGTCACGTGTCCTTCCTTAAGTTACACGACAAGGACATGCTTCTGCATTGACAGCACATAACTGCAAGACCACAGGCACATCCCTGCTATAGCCATCCCTCCTTAGGGCCTGTAGTTTCATAAGCAATGACTGGGACAGGGAGCAGGGCTGGGCTGGTCTCAGCTCAGTTTTTGAGGTAGTGAGTTTAGGCAATCCACTTTATCGCATTCTGTCTTGCTTTTCAAATGATAATGATTAAGACCTCTTTCCACAGCACATTCAGAAATTCCACATAAGATCTAAGTAAGAGTATTGTTCAGCTTCTCATTTTGTAAAAACCTGGAGTCTATGTATCCTCATCTGATCTGACAGACATTCTTTATCCCAGGGACTTTGTAGTTTATGTTAAATAAAATATAGGTATAGGTAGAGACAGGAACATATCACTTAGATACCTAGACTGTTTATAGATCACTTTTTTTTTTTTATTTTGATTTTTAATTGGATTGTAAATTCCAGTGTATGATAATGTGAATTTGGCTAAAAGTTGATGATGTGATGTGTACAGATGATGAATGGGAAAATGTTTCTATTTAGAAGAGCTTAACATTGATAAATAGAAGAACGTTTACAAGTCATGATATACATATAACATTGCAAGAAAGAATTTGTTCAATTATCTAAAAATTATTTATTGCAAGTAGTCATATGTATATTGCTAGAATCTAGCTCATGAAACAAAACTTTAAATTGTTTTTCATTTAGGTGTTGATGAGTAGTACTATGTAATTTGTCTAGGAAAATGAAAGGTGATCTTAAAGGTTTTCTAAACCATTAAGTTCTTCATGAGAGGGTAACTCACATACTTTCTAGCAAAATCCAGAGAAATAGCTGGGTAGCTAATGCATAAGGGTGACTCATGTCTTTTGCTTGTAGTTCAGTTTAATTATGAAAGAAAAACATCCTTCTGAGAGTCATGTTATTGAAAATATAATACAATATAATGAACTTAGTATACATTATTTTTACTGCATAAAAAATAACTTAGTAAATGCTGCTAATGGGTTTCTTAAACCTGATGTACTACCTACCTGAGTTATGTCTTTGGTTCTGTGGTAGTGGCTGGGGAATCTTTTTGCTTTGATGATGCTTTTCCCTTTAGACATAATATCATAGGGGTTTAAGTAGGTCTTAACTGATTCTGAATCTGGTCTGCTATTTCTTCCAGGTTATTTTTCCTTGTTTGTAGCACTTCATAAGTGTGCTTTGTAGACCCAAAATCTAAGTCTTGTGTGGTTTTGATCTAGGCCTTATGTGGTTTTGCACATACACACTCTGCTGGCATTTCTGTTGTCTGTTCAATTCTTCATTACCAAGTCTGCAGCAATGCCAAACAGTAGTGAAGAGATGTAATCCTGTATCAACCTAGTGATTCCACATGATAATATTCTGTTATCTGGTGGTTAAAACCCTACAGGTCACTTTAAACATCTGAACATGATGAGAAAGGCTGTGAATGTTGTCTTAACTTGACTTTAGTAAGGCCTTTGACAGCATTCTCCTGGAGAAACTGGCTGCTCATGGCTTAGATGGGCACACGCTTCGCTGGGTAAAAAACTGGCTGGATGGCCGGGCCCAAAGAGTTGTGGTGAATGGAGTTAAATCCGGTTGGCGGCCGGTCATGAGTGGTGTCCCCCAGGGCTCGGTTTTGGGGTCACTCCTCTTTAATATCTTTACTGATGATCTAGATGAGGGGATCGAATGCACTGTCAGTAAGTTTGCAGACGACACCAAGTTGGGTGGGAGTGTTGATCTGCTTGAGGGTAGGGAGGCTCTGTAGAGAGATCTGGACAGGCTGGAGCGATGGGCTAAGGCCAACTGTGTGAGTTTCAATAAGGCCAAATGCCGGGTGCTGCACTTCGGCCACAACAACCCCAGCAGCACTACAGGCTTGGGGAGGAGTGGCTGGAGAGCTGCCAGTCAGAGAGGGACCTGGGGGTGTTGACTGACAGCCGGCTGAACATGAGCCAGCAGTGTGCCCAGGTGGCCAAGAAGGCCAATGGCATCCTGGCTTGCATCAGAAATAGCGTGGCCAGCAGGGACAGGGAAGTGATCTTGCCCCTGTACTCGGCACTGGTGAGGCTGCACCTCGATTCCTGCGTTCAGTTTTGGGCCCCTCACTACAAAAAGGACATTGAATCACTTGAGCGTGTCCAAAGAAGGGCAACGAAGCTGGTGCAGGGTCTGGAGCACATGTCGTACAAGGAGCGGCTGAGGGAACTGGGGTTGTTTAGTCTGGAGAAGAGGAGGCTGAGGGGAGACCTCATCGCCCTCTACAACTACCTGAAAGGAGGTTGCAGAGAGCTGGGGATGAGTCTCTTGAACCAAGTAACAAGCGATAGGACAAGAGGTAATGGCCTCAAATTGCCAGGGAAGATTTAGACTAGATATTAGGAAGCATTTCTTTACAGAAAGGGTTGTTAGGCATTGGAATGGGCTGCCCAGGGAGGTGGTGGAGTCCCCATCCCTGGAGGTGTTTAAGAGTAGGGTTGACATAGCACTTAGGGATATGGTGTAGTTGGGAACTGTCAGTGTTAGGTTAAAGGTTGGACTGGATGATCTTCAAGGTCTTTTCCAACCTAGATGATTCTGGGATTCTGTGATATTGATCAGCAAACTGGAATTCCATAGAGCTGAAAGTCCATGTTGTAGGTGTTTGCAGGGTAATGTCTTCTGAAAAGAAACAAAATAGGTTTTGGTGTTAGCAGACTGTTCTGTGCATACATCTCTGAATGTTCTTAGTGTGAATATCTGCTAATATACAGTATGTTTAATATGCAGTAAAAAGAATAACAGTATCTCTGTTTTCAACTTTCTGTGAGCTTTGCATGCTGCACATGATACTTTCCTCATGCAGCAGAAGGCTTTTTGTGCAACAGGGATTATCAAGATTTCTCTCCAGTCACACTCTGTGAAATATCCTTTGCTAGATATTCTGTCAAAGATTCCAAGTTTCTTTCAGTGAGCAGTGGGCCCCTTTTTCAGATTTAACTCAACAGTTCTGTCAGTTTAAGTGGTAGGGATACTGCTTTAAAATCACTGACTTGAATTTCTCCTTTTGCTTCTCTGTTTATCAGTTTCTTGATTATAGTCTGTATTTCTTGTATTTCCAAATCATTGGACCAATGGTTCATGTATTTCACCAAAATCAAGTAATGTGCTGAGTTAGCGGACTGTGAGAATTCCTTTGAAATGCTGTGCCATTCCAGTCATCTGCTTTATCTCAATTATGAGTAAGTTGATGCTGACTGAATAATTGGATATTCTCAACACATACATGCAACCTGACCTATCACATCTAATGAGTCCTTGACTCCTTCAAGACTATTTTAAGTGTTTGGGTTATATTGCTTAAAACAGCAAGCAGAGATGAACTTTGCAACATGATGCTTTCCATGGCATGCTTAATAAATGGCTCATTACTTCAGATAGACTCCCCCAGATTATGGTGCAATACAATGGAATCTTACTTTGACTATAAAGCATATCCTTCTGTCCAAAGCCAGAAACTTTGGATGTGTCTCCATCACAGAGTGCAGCTTTACATAGCAAACCTGGATCTAGTTCTGATTAAACTGGTATGTCTACAGAGGGCAGCTCAGTGCCATGCAGAGATACTAGCCTTGATTCCCAAAGCAATGTAATTACAACAGCTCAGACTCCAGTCTCAATAAGGTATCATGCTTCCCAGTAAGAATAATTACACAGTAACAGAGCTCTACACTGAAGCGGCCACAGTGTTGACCCCTTAGCTAGTTAGTTTTGAATTAGTGTAAGTATCTTGATAAGTCTGTGCCCTGTGCTGCATGGAGGTATTCTATACTGCAATGCTGATATATTGCATCATCTTGTATTGCTGAGCAGAGGGATATGGGTTAAAAACAAAACAAAACAAAACAAAACTTTACTAACTAATTCAAGTCTGCTTGCAATTTCAGACTTGAATTCAAATGTTTTCTGGAACGTATCTGAAAAGAAACATGCTGCTTCATTTCACTGCTGCTAACTCAGTAATTATTCTTTTTCCCCAGAAACAATATTGAGTCAGCTATCACAACCCTGGAAAGGGCTGAGCCCACCTTAAATTTATTAAGGGTGCAACCTGCTATCTCCTCAGTGTTCAGCACAAGTCTGTTCTCTGCTCTTTGCCCTGAAAACAGTATGGTAGTTGTGCTATACTTAGACTATATATAGCACTTAAGAGATATCAAGGGTTGACCTTGACCTCAAGCCCTTACAGATACTTAAGCTTTAAGGAGTCACCTGAGGGAAGGTAACAGAGGCATTTTAGTCCATTTGCTTCTTTCTGAAAATTTTATTATCAATGCTTGAGGAGACACACTGACTGGATATCTTTCTAACTGTCATAATTTATGTGCATTTATTTAAAAAGTTAATGGAAACAATGGGTACTTTGATGGTTATGTTTAACTGTGTTTCTCCATATTGAATATTTATTTTGACAGTGATCGTCCATTAACAATAAAATCTCTTTCTCTCTCATTTGCCCCACCTAAGCTCTTTATAATGAGCACAAAAAATTGCAATTTTTTCCCCATTTTTTAGGAAAAAATTACCAATACAGTCCTGGATTACCTGAAGTACATTACAAAATAAACTGCCAAGGATTGACTTGCATGCTATGGACATTTGTTGTAAAAGAAAACTAAGCAAAGTTTATGCTATTCCAAGTCTACACAAGATTTTTTTTTCATGCAAAAATTATGTAGCCATGATGTGTGATAGTAAAATCAATAACAGCACAGTGCCTTACTCTTGTAGTAAGCTTTTCCTACAATAATAATTTCAGTAATAATAAGCTTTCATGGAAAGTGTGTGTGTGTGTCTGTGCCTGTGTGTGTCTGTGTGTGTGTCTGTGTGTGTAAATTGGTGTCACACTGCAGCTGAGACCTCTGTCTCCCTGCTCTCAATTGTGTAGTTCCCTCTCCGCAGCTTTTGCCAATACTCCTTTGATCACATGGTAAATTGACTCAATTCACTACCCAAGCAAAAATTATGTGTGTTTAGCTTTAATAAGCTCACAGTAAGCAGACAAGTGCCAGAGTTAACAGAAGGTGAAAACAGTGTTTGATTACAAAAGGAAGATGGAGGAAAGAGGAAGTGGGATCTCTCCTTTGACTGATGAAAAATTATTGATTTGTCTCACTGTATTATAAAACCATATTTAACTATACAAGTAGACTCTCTTCTGCAGAGACAAGGATTATATCAATAAAGAGTATGTTTAATGCACATTTCTCCTTTAACTTGTGTGCTTGAGAATTTATAAAATACAAGCATTTGCAGAATGGCTTACAATCATTAACAAGAACAGGCACAGTTTGAATATAACTTCTGGAGGAAAGTTACACATAACTGTTGAAGTATTTTGGTTAAAATCCTATATTATCATCTCCATCTAATATATAAACAGCAATGTAAGTATTACATTCACCAACACCAATTGCTAATGAAAAAAGAATGAATTAAATGACTCATTAGGCTACATATTGCTAAGAATTGTTTCTAAAGAAACCTGAAATAAGTGTCAAAATTGTTAGACAAATTTAAGATGACAAATTCTTTGCTCAAACAATTTCAGTTCAAAATTCAGTCAAGCTAGTACAGAATGTGCTTGAATATGCTAATGAATAAATATAGTTTGTCAGAAGAGAGGAAGAATATCTGCTGAAGTTACATTTCTAAACATGATGTCGAGAACTTTTTTTTTTAAATTTTGTTATTCACAAATTATTTCCAGGTCTGAAGTAGAGAAGCATGTAGACTGTCTTTTGAGTAACGCTACCATTGCTAGCAGAATAACGATCAGAAAATTCTGTCCAAACTTCCAAGCTGGAAGGTAGATATATCAACTTACCCCAAAAGTTTTTGAGGTGGATCCAACAGCAGCTGGAGTCCTGAGGCTTTCGCGCTTCCCAGTGAGATACAGGGGATGCCTGCACCATGACAGAGAAGCAAGGATGACCACTCTCACCATCAGCTAGGTTACTGTTTTGTTCGTAGGTGTGCGAGTTACAAATTATGAGCTGCAAGTTATGAATTAGAGAACTTGTGAGTTAGAAACCTCATGAATTAAGTGATGACTTAGTGAATACACATGTTAGACTAGTCTGTACAAAGGGGGTTGAGCCCTTGTTTCTCATGTTTGTTAGTTTTCTTTCCTAATGAGCTCATAAAATAAAGTTTAATTTACACGGTACGTTGTCCTGTATGTTTGTTTGAGAGATCCAAACAGACAGTGACAGCTGAGCCGAGAAGAACACTGGGACATTCGGCCTCACTTTAAAAAAATCACTAGCAAACAGGGAAGAGGAGACAGATGCTACAGAGAGATGTAAATTTGTGTTGAAATGTGCTGGACAGATCTGTTCAAGCCTGACCAAGTCCCACTATGTACTGGTATGATACTTGTGTCCTGGTAGGACAGATAGCCAGATAGGAATATATAGAGCATTGCTGTTTCCATCAGTGGAATTACAGGTCAAATCCCCAAACTTCTAGGTTAATGACTTTAGGAAAAACATGGCTGGAAAGTCAGAAATAGAAATTTAGCAAAGAATTTTTTAAAATCGATTTATCTTTAAAACACTTAGAAGTTAGAGATGCACCTTATCCAAGTCTGATTTAACTTTCTGTGTGAGCCCAAATTCTCAGTATCTTAGATTAGGCAAAGCTCTCTTGCCTACAAGACATTTCTTCCTTTATTACTGCTTTAATTTGCCATCCCATTGCTTCTCAAGCATAGTACTTCATGCAGGCATCAAGCTTCCCTGCAGTGTGACAACTGTAAATAATACAGCATGTTGTTTGTTCCAGACAACCTAATACATATGTTCAGCATAAAATGCAAACTGGTATTTATAATTTTATTCAGTTTTTTCTCCCTCTGTCCTAATCCCTTCTAGTAAAACCATTTTTTATAGTATATCTATATGTACTTTCCCAAAGCACTAAATTTTGTCAATTCAGAATACTCAATGTTGAATTTTACTTATTATTCAAAAATATATACTTCAGGTATCTAAACTTAAAAGAACCCACAAGTAGAGTGATTATTGCCTGACAATATGTTTTTCCTTATACACCTCTATAAGAGAGAAGCATTAAAGCAGTACAATAATAGGTTGGATTTTGATGTCTGCTTATCTCAAGATGGCTAATCAATAAAGGAAATGCTGTCTTTTTGGAGTTTGAACAGTGATCTGATGATTTGCCTAATGGAAGAATCTTGTTTTTAAGGTTACCAGTCCATTGTGTGCTATCAGATCAGGCAAAGTTTAATATATTACTTCCTGTCACACTTTCCCCCCTGGTATGGGGGAAAGATTTAGGTGCTTATAGGAGGAGAATTAAATGGAAGAACATCCCACTCATCCAGCTGTGCTTTTGGTAGCTAGATTTATACCTGAAGTGAATGTGAAACGAAAATGCAGACTATTTTGCACTTTTTCTGATCACTGATATGAGCATAATTAAGATATTGCAAGCGGGTCCAGAGGAGGCCACGAAGATGATCAGGGGGCTGGAGCACCTCCCTTATAAGGATGGGCTGAAAGAGTTGGGGTTGTTCAGCCTGGAGAAGAGAAGGCTCTGGGGAGACCTTATAGTGGCTTTCCAGTACTTAAAGGGGGCCTACAGGAAAGATGAGGAGGGACTTTTTACAAGGGCATGTAGTGATAGTACAAGGGGTAATGGCTTTAAACTGAAAGGGTAGATTTAGATTAGCTATAAGGAAGAAATTCTTTACTGTGAGGGTGGTGAGACACTGGAACAGGTTGTCCAGAGAAGCTGTTGATGCCCCCTCCCTGGCAGTGTTCAAGGCCAGGTTGGACGGGGCTTTGAGCAACCTGGTCTAGTGGAAGGTGTCCCTGCCCATGACAGGGGGGTTGGAACTAGATGATCTTTAAGGTCCCTTCCAATCCAAACCATTCTATGATTCTATGATTCTCTATTGCACATGAATAACAATGGTAATATACTATGTACATTTTGCATTCAGAAAGAGGTCATGTCCCTGTGTTTTACTTTAGAAATTCAAAAGTTTCAAAATTGGCTTGACTGAAGATGCATTTGTCAAGAATGGTCCTACCCTGGGAATGCCCAGGCTCATAAGTTCTCCCAGTTCAGCTGAGTTGGTAAACTCTTGAAAATAAATAACAAAAGGTGTTCTTCCTCAGCTTTTGTCAGTGGAGATCAACAGTCTACAGAACAACAAAACAGTAATAAAAAGGTTCTAAATTACCTAATTATAAAGCCTGGCCTCACCTATTGGCTACTGTTAGCTTTCTTAAGTATTGCAATGCCACAACTGTACTAGTTATTCAGTTTCAATCAGTCTAAAATATATCTTGTATTGGTACAGCTATATACATACATACATATATATATAAAACCCAAACCAACATCAGCTTTTATTCATACCACTTAGTTCCCTTCTGCTATTCCTTTTACAGATTTAGAAGGAAATTAAATTATAATATCAGACCATATATTTTTCTGTGTATTTTTAGGTCAAAGCTTTAATGAATCCTGCCACATCGTACTTTAGATTTCATGCCCACACTTCATTATTTAGCTCATCAGCTATTTTGAAGCATCAAAGGACTGTTTAAGATAAGAAAAAGAACAAAAAGGATCAGTAAAAAGAACAAGGAAGGCCTAAAGCCTTATTTACAATTGTAATAATGGGTCAACATCTTGCATCTTGAAGGGAGCTACACCTAGATGGGACAAGATCAGTATTCAAAAATTTCAGAAACTAGATTGGGTTTAAATATGTTCCTTAAATACAACCTGTGCTGGGGTGAAGCCTAGAAGCAATGAGATTTTGGATCCTATTTTATTTGAGCTAAATTTTCCTGAGCAACACATTCTGCAAGAGCATAAAGGAGCTGAGATCAGAACAGAGGGAAGTTCAGGAGAGTGAGAAAGTCTAAAACTAGTGGCAGATATTGAGTTCCAATAAAACATGCTGCAATAGGAACAAGCCAGAGAAACCAGTTCTTTAGCTTAGTTTGACCCTGTCAATCAGCAAAAATGTGATAGAGAGGGAGCCTAAAGTCAACCTTTTCTTCAAGGAAATAGGAAATAGTTGTTTACATGTAAAGCTTATTGCCCTAAAATTTTATCCAATCTGGTCCAGGACCACAGTATAGAAATCATAGTTCTGCTTTCACTCCTTCAAATAAGTTTAATCCTTTACCTTGAAGATAGCAATGCATGTGGACTACTTCAAATTAAAAAATACAGTGAAGGCAAAGTACTTCAGGTTTCATAGAAAAAGAATGTGAAGCCTTTTCGGTAAAATTGAAGCAATTTTTTCTCCATTGCATTCTTTGTCCAGGAGAATTTTTATGTGTTGGTTACTTTAAAAGTGAAAACCAAGCAAGGAAGCAAACAAACAAAAACTATAGGGAAAGCAAAATTCTAGATGCTATGTCTGGCTAAGGTTGAAAAAAATCTTCATTAAAGCAAGACTTTTAGGATTCAAACTATTTCATATGTTCTAGTGGAGTCTGCAACCTTTTATAATCTTTCTCTGCTATTTTTCAATAATTACCTTTTCCTAGGATTTTACAAACTATTCTATCTATTTTCATATATAATTAAAATAAATTCCAGCATATAAAATCTTGCTTTTAAGGTTATTTTTATGAAATAATTAAAACAAGCAGAATAAGTATGCTTTTCTTCCCTCCAGTCCTTGTTTCATCACTTTTCCATCAGTAAATACTGCCTTCTATTCCTTTGCCTACATCTAGGTAAAAAATGAATTAGAAAGAAGCAGTAAATCTAATTCAAATACAAAAGATGAACTAAGCACCAAAAGGAAAGTGCCAGGTCTTGTGGAAGTCAGAATTTCTACATAAATTAAGTCAGAGATTCAGTTATCCAGTGACTTACCTGGACTAGGCACTTACAAAAGGAATTGGGGAAGAAAGACCCTGTCCTACACACTTCCTTTCCTTTCTCTGTGCAGGCTACCTACCATGTCAACATCCACAACCATCTCAGGGCATGGAGGCAGCCAGAAAACATGGAGGAGAGATGGTCTAAGCCTTACATTGGACATGCCCCAAGATGATGGCCAACACTGCTGACTGAGTAGTAAATTATTACCCCCTTGAAGCAATGAGGAAACGATGTATACGTTTTGCCCCTGAGGTGTGTCTCTGGGACATAGTGCCTCCTGCAACTCCCACTCCCATAATGAAGGTTAAACACCAACCTTTGCTTGGGGCTGTGCCCAAAGGTATAGTCTACCTTTCGGAAGCAGATTCAGGCTTTTATTTCTGGCCTTGACTGTATGCAGTCAGACAAGATACTGAGTGGGGGAGAGTGTATCAATGGAGGCCCTGTCTTCCATCATAGTGGTGCTAGGCAAAGCAGCACTGAACCGGTGTTCAGATATTCCTGAATCAGTTTTTCATTATTGTACTTGGATGTGGGTGAAATGTTGAGGCTTCTGGGGCTTTAGTTTCATAAAGATGCAGACAACATTTAGTTTCACTGCATATTTTTGTTGCTGATTTTGCTTTCCCAGAGGTGGGCTGAGCTTTGAATCTCGATGAGACAGATAACCAATGCCAAATGACAGCGAGTAGAATGGGCTGCAGAAAACTTTCAGTTTGTAAGACTTATTCTCAAAGGGATTGTATATTCATTAAAGCATTCATGATTTGGGCAATGGTCTTTCAATTCTGCTCTGCTTCCTGTTTTGTGTGGTTGTGGAGGCTAAATGTATTTTTGTATCTAGACTTTTACAATATTCTCTCAGATTTGAACTTGGCTGCTAATGTGCATGCAGTAGTATACGTCACAGTCATTATATAGTGCTGTTACTACATCACATATGTGGGAAATGCTTCTAGGAGTGTTCGACTCTATATGTGGCCAAATAAAGCTCTAAAATAACATGAATATATTCTACCAGTACTATTTTTTACTTCGGGTATTCAAAATATTACTTGTTTGCCATAATTTTCTACAAGGTTTCTGTGGTGCATTTCTACATCACATGAATTTTACAGTGCAAAATACGTCTGACTTAAACTAGGAAGCATGTATAGGCTTCTCACTAGCTTCAGCACTCACTTCATCCTTCTAATTCTGTATTTCAAGGCTACTGGATGGCTTGGGGCAGTCATTAGTAAGTCCTACATCTTGTTATCTGCAGTATCACTAGAAATTTGCTGGACGTCCTGAGTTGACGGTCACTGTGGCAGAAGTGTGAAGGCCAGCACCTGGTGGAATACCCTATATTTTTCAGTTTGCATATCTCCACCAGGCTAAGTTGTTAAACACTGGGGCACGTATTAAGTCTTTTTCTTGAGGAAGTAGGGTGGAGAGGATTTCAGATAACCTCATATCTTCCTGTATTAACAAGTAAAGAACTTACAGGATACAAATAGATATGATTAATACTGAAATGAGCAGCCCAGAGCTTCCTGAAAGTGGTTATTAAGCCTTCACACATGCATATTACTTTAGTTAGTTTATTCAGAGAGATTCCCAAGTAAGAGCCAAAGGTCATGAAATGGCCCTTTGCTCTCCCTGGTTAATGATAGGTTACTACCCAGTTCATCAGAAATATCAATATACCCGTATCCTGAAACACAGAGAGTAATGAAGTGTTAAACAATTACACACAGTGGTAGGTGATAATTCAAGAAGAGAAACATGTTCCTAATGGGTTAATATCCATGCACTAGTCTATTACAGCAGCTGGGGAGCAATTTCCTCTCCTTTTGTCTTGGCTATGGTTACTAAAATCCCCATTTTTTCTGGTCTGTCTCACTTTGATGTCAAAATAATTATTAAACAACTAAGTACCCCCATTTAGCAAATGCTTTTTATAGGAAGTCTATCCACAAATATAAAAGGGTGAGAGTGAATGACAAATAAGTATACCTTGTACCAGTTTGTGCAGATTTACTAAAATGCCAGCGGAAGCCCACACAAAAAGAAACTGTTAATTGTCTGTTAATAATCCTGTCACAAGGAAGAGTGTGTATGTGTCTATGAAGTGTGAGTAATTTTTTAAAAGTGACACACTCCACAAAAGCCTTCAAAACAGTTAAATGTGGTTTAACAACAGACTCTATGGTTTAATGTCCTCTTTGGTAAATTACTGATTACTAACATATACTGAAAGAACAGATTGTATCTGCCAATCTTTATTCAGAGGTCTGGGTGCTAACTTTAAGAAATGCATTTATGTATTTTGTCTGGTTTCAATGTGTATTTATTCCTGTAGAAATAATGCACTGAAGTATTTTTCCTCCTTGGCATAGTATAAAGATAATCATATATGTTCCATACAAGTGATTCCCACTTGTTTGTTCATGAGTGGTTCACAGAAGTAAGACACATGGGCACTAGAGATGAAATATAGCACAGGGCCCAAATGAATAGACTCTCTGCTTGTACCACAGAGTGCAGTTCTGCTGTCTGCACCAAACACTGCTGGAAGCAGACGTGTTGAGGAGCACAGTGCAGGGGCACAGTGAGAATTTGGAATGTCATTAGCTGATCTTGTTTGTTGGCCTCGGAAGCCAGAAAGTGGCAGCAACAGCCCTGGAGTGACACAAGGTGAAGGCTCAGGGTAGGAAACTCATCCCAGTGAGATGCAGAACGTCAGCAGATTTTTCCAAGTGACACAAGCAGACTCAGAAACCACAGCCTGAAACTGAGCTGACCGTTACCTGGTGTTCCAAAGCAAGCGGTTGTGTGTCTTGTCTGTCTGACAGTAACTTTTTTTTTCCTTTTTCTATTTGCAAATGTATAGGAAAAACACTCACTGGTACACAGTTCTACAGTTTGAGAAAATGCTTCCCCCTCCTAGCTGCAGATTTCCTCAGTATACGTACATATGCCAAGACACTTTTACATTATTACTTTAAGGTCAAGGTTTGAGTGTACATGAACACCGAGATCAATGTGCTTTAAGTCATCTAGGCTTATTTGAACCAAATTACTTCATCTGAAGTTATTTCAGTCAAAATTTCAGACCAAATAAATATTTCTATAATATCTATCTAAAGTTATGTTAAAAGATATATTGACTTATATTGTGGTCATTTGAGCTCTTATTGTGTTACAATAGTAACAGGGGGGAAACATTACCACTGAAAAGGGTTTAAGTGCATGGTTCTTAATGCTCTTTAATTTCTGTTGTAGCAGACCCTGTATGCACCCTTTCTTCAGTGGCAGTAATTTCTTTATCTACTGTTCTGGTTCAAAATTCTAACTTGATTATACCCTCGGATGAGTAGGAGGGCATCAGAGTTTCAGGAGCAACAAAGTTTGCCTCTGGAAAAGCAAAAACATACTACAGGCTTTGCCTCAGGAAATTTAAAATAGTTTTAAAATTAAAAGCCTGAAATTAATAGGTGAACAGTGACTAGCATGTATGTGTACTTAGTGTTGTTCATGCTATAAGACCCTTTTTTATTTCATCAATGAGTAACAGAAGGAAAGATAATATTACTTTTCTAATGTTATTGTTTTCATTGTAACTTTCAATTTTAAAAATTTTAATGATGATATAAAATTCTTCCTTTTGTTGCCTTGATCCTTTTACTATTGATGCTGTCCTGTTGTTCAAGAAAACAGGAATGTTCTTGTCTAGAAATGCTTTACTCATGTTATTTTTACTGTTCAAAAATGTCTACCTGACAAGATCAGATTGTTGGATGGCTGTGATACTCAGGTATACAATTTGAACTATTCTGGGAGTGGCAGCTAAAAGGAGTTTGAACAACAAAGTCTACTAAAGACAAGTTCTCATGCCTATGATTAAACCAGCTGAGAAATCCAAAATAAAAGTAAATTCTTCACAAAATTCAAGTGTGCTAATGGGACAGCTGAATTATCTTGCTTGTTAATAGCTGCTCTTAATGGGCTCCTTAGCCACTCCACATGCGAACCAGAGCTGTGGAAGACATAGTCAGCAGAACCTAATTGCCTAATGCAAACAAAAGCAATTCAGTTCCAGCTTCTGATATAGATGCAAATTGCTTTTCAGTGTATAACATGGGGGAAGTAGAAGTTCTGCAGTGTTACTCCAGAACTGTGGGAGGATGTAAAATAGAGGAAAAAGGATGGCAATAGTAGAATATCTGATAAGAAATCAAGGACTGGAAAATTTAGTAAGAAGCCATTTTCATATATGATATAACAGCATGAAGATCCACCCTCTTGAAACTAATGAAGTTATGGTATGATAAAATTCATATAAATAAGAAGGAAACAAAGCTTTATGTATTGACTTTTGAAGCAGACTTTCCTTGCAGTAGAATATTAGCAGTAGAATACTAGTTTTCTTACTAGTAGTATACTAGTTTTATCTTAACAAATCTTGCCTTCACCTTAAAAAGAAAGTATCATCTCTTGGGTCATAAAAAAGTTTGCTGTGATGGTATGATTCATCAAATCTGCAAAGAAAAACACCTCCTCTTTTACATACATGAGAAAGTAAAAATCCATGAAAAAAGGGAATTTTTGTTATTTCTGTCCCCCATCAAAGTCTGATAACGTTATGTGGTCCTTCAGCTGTAAAACTGTAATAACTGGACAACACTATCGCAAATCTTACAGTGAAAGGGAAGGAATGACAAAAAAGATTTCCTTGTGTTGTGCCTGCCTCTGCTCTTAGCTTCAGCCTCTAGCATTACAGAACCTACCATCACTGACCTACTGTGAGACAAGAGATTCATTCCAGATATAAGGATCAGTATAGACCTAAGAAAGAAGAGTACTGGTTTCCAGCAAGATAAAATTATGAAGAGGCATCAAGTACCTAAAGTGTGTGACAGAACCATGGCCCTAGGCCCAGCTTACTACAGGTAAATTTAATTAAGTAGTACCTACTTACCAGGTACTACTTACCTCTTTCTATTTCAGGGTATTTCTTTGCTGTTCCATGCAAAAATAATTCATCCAGAGTCTCACTGTGCTCTTCTTTTGCCCTGTGCTCCCCATGTTCCTGTTTTTCATCTCAGGTGTTTCCAATTTTCATTACTGCTTATACTGTGGCTTCCCTTAATAGGTAAAAACAGGGTCTCTGACTTTCCCTCATTCATATCTTCTCTCATTATTATAAGTTCTGAAATGAAAGTCCTGTGCCTAGACCTTGACAGCGAAAGCTGAGGTTATTCGTGCTAAGAACTTTCCTTAAAACTTGGGAAGTGAGAAAGTAAGAATAATCTTACTCAGTTACTTACATACATCCAGGCTGATAAAACCAGAAATGCCAGTAAGACCTTAGGATGGCTTGCCAGCTCTTGCTATACATAATGTGTAGTTATTTCATTGTTAAATAATGACATTGTGATCATTTCTGCATCCATATCTCAGATAGATAGTCACCATTCATAGCTGATGCCCTATGGTTGTTCAGTGTTTGAGGAGATGTAAAAGAAGAATAAGCTGGCATCCCCACTGTCCTTAGTAGAGAGGAACATGCAGTGTTTTTCTCTTTTCTATAGTGGCAGAGAAGCATGCTGCTACAACATGCATTTCCTGGGATCTCTTGAAGAAAATTCACAGACGTTTTTCACGCCCTGGTATATCCTCTTCATGCTACAGTTAGTAACAAACCTTTCAGTGAAACAAAGATTTGTCAGAAGATATTGATTTCTTGATCCAGAATATCAATACTTTTTTTGTTTCTTTGCTACTGAAAGTCCTTGGAGTCTCCACACTGGGGATCCTGAAATGTCAGTATAGGTTTTGTGGGTCTGTGGCTTCTGGGCAGCCTGAAGTCTGGGCCTGCCTTGAGGATGGGTGTTGATTCCCACCCAGGTTGCTGCAGTTGCCCAGAGAAATTCTCATTCCTGTCAATTCTGATTAATAGTTATAAGAATACTGATAGATACATGAACTTTAAATTCCCTGAGCAGCTGCAGGGCACCTGGGGCACTTTTCTTAGAATTTTAGTTCCTAACTGAATAAAATGTCAGACCTTTTCAGACCAAATCTAAACAAGAGTAAGCAAACCCTGCTTTTCACTGAACTTGACAACTCCTTGTACTTCACACTTCCTTCAGCACAGCCTGCATTTCAGTAGAAATTAACTCAGCCTCTGATATGCTAAACCTTAGCTCACTTCTTTCTTCATATGTTACTGTACCAGAATAACGAGTTGTACTTGAATAGAGACCTATTGTAAATTGGAAGAATTATGGGATGGGTGTTAGGGGATTAACATTCTGAATTAATACAATGTAAGCTTGTTTTCCAAATATTTCTGTTCTTATTGATCAGAGTTATTTTGTGTATTGTCTTGTGTATTACAAATAATAATATGAAAACATTGTTTTCTACTATACCCAGTGAAATGATGCTAGAACACTTTGATTCTTAATCAATTATGATTGCCAAAACTGAACCCAGTACGGAGCAATCAGCATCAGACCAATTTATTCCACTGACTCAGTGTTTACAAACAAACTAGTGAAACCAAAATGGAACCTGGGTCCCAGTCAGGTATTACATTGTTTCAGAATCTACCTTATTAATAGATTGATACTGAAAAACCAACACTCAGCAGGAAAAAAAGATAGAAAACAGTTATTTGTGCTTTCAAATTCTTTTTTAGGGCAAATTATTTCAGCACTAATAATAAATCAGCTCAGAGAATAAAGATGATTATTTTGCATATGATGACCATTTCCATCTTTGTTATTTACAGTTAAATACAACATGAATTATTTATAAAGCAAATTCAATGATAATCATCATTCCAAGGGAATTGAAGTACTTACTAGAAAATGTTTTCCTTGAAAAAAGTTGGTGAGTAGTGAAAATATTAAAATGTCTGAAATACTGATTTTTAATGATTCAGAATGTAAATTATTTGTATTGAACAGTAATTTTCATTTTATATTTGTTTTACCATACACAAAAAACTGAGGCTAAGTAACTCGGAAAATATTTATAATGGTATTTATTCCTCTAAAGTGAAGGATTTCAGGTTTATCAGAAGTTACTGTGTTTTTCTTTTAAAATTTTTATATGATCTTTTATTGTGATTTCACCCAAACCAATACTTTTTTTCTTCAATTCTAGTGATGTAGCCACTGAACGGAAAAAAAAAAAAAAAATTGCACTGCTCTAAGTACATTATTTCAGAAGACGGTGGAAATAAAAATATAAACCACAAGTGTGTTTACTGCAGTTGAATTTCGTAAGTTTTATCAGGCCACAAACAGCAGTCAGACTGAGAAAAAAGTAGCACTTCTCAGTTTGAACACAGGACATAATAAATGTTGTGAAGGTGCAGTTTGGCGTTACTCTTCTCTACAGTGATGGCAGCCCTTAAGCCCTAAAGAAAATAATTTTACAAACCAGTATGGACACCAGAGTATCTGGCCAGAAGGGGTTATCTATTTCAAGATCAAATTAGACTTCTGAACTAACCTTACACTTACAGTTTTGGATTAGGATGATCAATAAATTGTTATGAATTTAGGAAAATCCTGATCAGAGTGGGTTAAAAATTATTGTGAATTATAAAGATCTGGGCTTGAAATTATACTAATGACAGTAATATTGAATGTGGCTAATAAAATAATCAGACAGGTAATGTGCCCAGTGCAAACTGTGATTTGCATGTACCAAATCTGTGACTGTGTAATACAAAACGGAGACTTCCAAGCTAGTAGCTGGGTGTTGTGATGTTATATTGCATTAGAGAACCTAGAAAATGTCTTCCGTCACTCCCAGTAAATCTGTGACAGATTCAATTAAATGACCCAATAAGTCTGTTCCTTATATTCAAGATCTTATATGCAAATTATTTGCAGTGAACATGCCAAAGTGTAACACATAAACACATATAAAACATTGCTCAATGATGTGCATCCCATGGTAATAATGTAATTTTGTTTCTCCAAACAACATAATGTTTGTACTGTAATCTCTAGTTCATATTTATAAAATAAGGTACCTTTCCTTAAAAACTCTCATTTTGGCTGAGCTTTTGAGGTTATTTCCTTAACTATGCTAAAACAATTGATTTCATGTAGCTCGCTTGGCGATTTCAAAGAATTCCTGTAACATACTCATTCCTTCATGTATGATTTTAAAATGTTGGATCTTTTCCTTGTTCTGTTGTTTGTTTGTTTTAAATTTTCTTTAGCTATTGGAATTAAATAACTGAAAGCGAAAGCAAACATTTCTTAACAGTTGGATTAAAATAATTCTTTTTCCTTTTCTCAGTTTTCAATTTCTTGTTATGTCAATATTTCATTTGTTCTGTAGTCCCTACAGATTCTTCCCACGTATAGCTATACTCTATGTTAAAAAAACAGAACTGCAGAAAAGCCCTCTCTTCAGTGTATTAAATGTCAATTAAAAAAAAGAAAAAGGCCCTAATTTCTAGATAACTTTATGATTCCAGGCAAAAGATTACCTAATTCCACAAGTAAAAATAGTGCTGTCTGCCTTCCCAGAATCCCAGGTGAAGAATAATCATTTGCTTTCCTGCCATGAGCTATCAAACTGCTTTAAAAACATATTTTTCTATAAAAGTATTTTAATGGTCATGTTGGAATGTACATATATTTTCAATACAAAATCAAGTGCAGTAAAGCAAGTTTTCTGGGGAAAAAGACCTAACAGTAAAGTCAAGGTCTGTATTAGTTTTTTTCTTTTGAATGGAATCTTGTGGTTTCTGCTAAAACATTTCAAATATGCCAGGTAACAATATGACTTCTAAATTATAACATGCAGGAGGCAAAAAAAAACCCCAACAAAACCTACAAGTAAACAGATCTTTTTGCTTAGTGTGTATTCTCCACTCCTCTGTAATATCTTTGGTGGGGTAGTCACTGTATTCGATTTCCTAAAGCAACACAATTTACAAAGACCCCCAACAGGGAAAAGAATGACTGAGATTATATTAAGCTTTGTGTTTGATATATGGGAAGTTACTCATAGCTGTAAGGAAGAACAACATGCAGAAGTGGCTTTGTTGTTGTTGCATTTGTTACATTGCCAAGATTAGAGTTTATTGAGGATTATAGTTCAGTTTGCAAACTAAAGCAATGTCTTATTTGATCTAAAATAAGATCATACTCTCATCAGTTCAAAAGAAAATACAGGTCATTTTTACATAACTGTGAAATTGCAATGAGATTTTAGCCTTTGCAAATAATGCTTCTGAAACAAGTTTTCAGCTGATACCGTTTTCTTGGTAGCAATTGATTGAAAACTTTTGAATCAGTACAAATCAAGCCTTAATCTCCCTCCTTAAGAAAAGTAAATGTGTATACCACTCCTTGGTTAAAGATGCTTTAATTTCAAGTGTGTTTAAACTTAAATTGCAGTAACTTCCAATTTAATGCACTTAAGATTAAAAGTGATATTATGTTACAGAAACCTGAAAGGAAAAGATAAAACTGTGAGGAACTTCAGAGGAACTGACTTAGCAATGAGGAAAGTCAGTCTTGATTTAAACAAAGTATTTGACTCGGGAGGCATAGATCTGGACTACCACTCATAAAATTCTAAGTAAATCCTATCATCTTCAGGATGGGTTGTATGTAAATAATTTTTGTCAACTCAAAAAAAACCCCAAAAAACAACCCAAACAAGCAAACCTGGCAAGAATGTAGCAATAATAAGGATGTTAGAATTAAAAAAAAAAAAAAGGAAGATATGATATATAGAAAAGAATGAGAATATTATACAAATTGAAATTACAATCTTGTTTGAAACATTTTGTTCACTATCCGTAACTTCAGTCCACATTCTTCTCACTTAATTGTATCATTGAGATAGCTAAATTATAAAAGTAGACCCCCTTAATCCTACTTTCAATATACAAAGCATAAATAGGCACCTCCAGAAGGTAATTAATTTTTATTCTTGAATGTCCTGAGTTTCCCTATGGACAGCCTGAGTCTTTCCACTGGATACAGAATATTGAAGTGAATATGGTCCTAACTTCAGTGAGGTATATAATGAGCCTGTATCCAAATCTTGAATACCAAAGTGGCAGCTCAGAATGAGGCAACACTGAGGAAGCATGGGAAAAAGTCTTGCATCTAAAGAACAAATGGAAAGATTTATATGGTTTAAGAGGAAAGTGAATAAGAGGGTATATGGTAATTGTACATGGTAAAATAACAGAGGAAATAAGATGAAACATTTTGTTTTTCCTGTCACATAACAGGAACAAGGAAATATTCTGTGAAATTCTAAGATAAATTCAAAACTCATGAACAGGAAAAAAACCACTCAGTCCATAATTACAATCCTAGAAATTAGAGTTGGGAATAACAGAGGTTAGTCAATGCTCATGGGTGCCACATTATTTCAAGGAAATAAAATCACTGAATGCTCTGTTCTGTAAATCAAAATCCCGTCTTTTTATTTTTTAAGAACTCTCCAGGCTTAAATGCTTACTTATATTATGAAAATGTCTTTCGCTTATATAGAGCCTAATCATTCCAAATATTGTGATGATGATTTTAGATTTTTTTTTTAAACTGTATTGTTCATACATTACTGCATTCTATTTCAGAAACTTTCTGACCTTTCAGAAACCTCCCCTATAATAAGAAACTGACACTGTTTAACTTCTTTTTCCTTTGTTAGATTATTTTCTAGGTCATGAAGTTTCACGTTAAATGTTACTTACGATGTTAGCTCTAGCACCACTGCTACAGCTAAATGTGATATGACCATAAGAATATAAGAAAGGTCACCCTGATTCAAACCAGTCACCTAGTTGTCTGACAGTGGTAAATACCTGATGCCTAGTAAGGAGTTCAAGAACAGGATAAGAATGCCTGCGGTATTTTTTCCTGGAAGGAAACTGTGTTTATTGCTGGACTTCTGTTTGAATTTTGGTTTCCAATTCCTATTACAATTTTGAGCAGCCAGCAGGTTTTGAAGGTGCCTTGAAAGTAGCTAACTGGGACTGACTTCTTCTTTCTCCATAGATAATAGTCTAGAGAATATCAAAAGAATTTTAATCACTTACTTCCACTGAAATACTTTGGGCCCCTTCCTCTTTCCTCTCTCCCACAGCCTACAAACCATTATAAACATACTCCCATTGATATAACTGAAAAGTTAATATGATTTTATGAATAGTGTCTCGTATTAATACCAGCTAAATTATGATACAGCTATTTACACATAAAGAGAGCAAAATTTAATCTGTTGCAATTTATTATGGGAGAGAAAGAAAAGGCATCTGCTCAAGAGAAAAACGAGAAACAGATGTTTACTAATGTTTCTTGTAGATCTATCACCATTGATAATCAAGAGTATTCAATCTTATCTAGAGATTACAAATACCAGTATAGATAAGGAGATGATATGACAAGCAATTTGATTCATCCTTAAATCTGGTGATCAGACTGTAGTATTCAAGGATGTAGTACCCTTATGAAGTATATAGCTCCAAATTAATTAATGCAATTAGATCATTTGATATACAACATGGATATGTTTTAATCTCACACTTTACATTTTGATGTCTGCTTTTTAATGCCACTCAGGTTATATATAATTACTCTCTCAAAGTGACACAGCATACACATCGTGACGTTATCCTTTCAGCAGTTTGAGAGCTCTGTGCAAGTAGGGCCAGAAAGCCAATTTATTTGCTTTGAATCATAAATATGTCATCCTTGAGGTTCAAGAAGATCTCTGATTTAACTGAAGAATGAGAACTGTAATATGTGGCTTGTATTCACATCTGTACTGGACACCAGTTTATAGTGAATTATAAAGCCTGTGTCTGGTATGCTTGCTTGCATGTTTTAGAAGGTACTTGTTACTTCAACATGGCCATGGTTATTTCCATCCCTGATCTGACATGGAGTAGTGGGATAAGGGTGGTTTTTGCAAGGTCACTAGCACAGAACATAATGATGCAAGGCAACGCAGACTGATTTAGGAGAAACCAAGACTTTATTGTCTGATCCAATATATGGACTGTCACAGTTGGTGTACAAGGAAATAGAGAAGTAATAGTTTGTGTGGTTTCTTTCAGATACAGAATACTGCACTGTTGAAGTAGCATTCTCTCTGTCTCTGTCTCTCTCTCTAGAAAAAAATTTAGGTGACATTTAGTTAAAAATGGAAGTAAAAATGGACATGTAAAAGTAGATTAAGGAAGATTTCAATTTGTTTAAGAGGAGAAAAAGGTAAAGCATATGGAATGCTGACATCAGGGTTTAAAATGTTTTCAGAAAGAGTAGTAAGAATTATTTTACTGAATCTTGATAAGGAAAGTATTAGCTGTACTTCTCAATGATTCCTCTTTTCACAGTAAAGGTTAAATGAAGTATAAGTACTAAGCAGAAGTAAAAATGCAAGGTTTAATTATGCACTGTTTCCTACCCTGTATTAATACTAATATCAAGATCAGTAAGTCTGTAAATTTCTTTGGATCCCTACAATAATGTTTGATGTTTGGTTTGCTAAGCACCTAATAACTCTAGGGATCACAGAAGGAAAAGGTGAAGCAAGACATTTATGAGGTAAGGGTCACATGAAAAAGTAGAATTTTGTTGATGCCCAAGTGTGATGTTGATTTGTCAAGTGTAGCATCATAAAAAACACTCTTGCAGGGAAAACATTGGGGAATATGTTTGTAATTTGTGAGCTACCTTGGCAAAATCTTAGTGTTTTATGTCATATTTTTTGAATTTATAGTGGGCCTACTGTTTATTATTCATTACCAGGTATAATCCTGAGAGGAACATTTTTTGGCAAAAAATCAGTAGTAGACTTCTCCATTTCAAGAAAATTGGGCTTTCAAAGAATTAAATTACAGCCCTATTTTTTTTAATAAAAGATTTTTTTAATTTTAAAAAAAGCCCTTTTATTTTGTAGAAGATGATAGAAAAGATGGAAGATTAGGGAACACAGTGGAGTAAAAGCATCCTAGATTGTTTGCTTATATTTAAATTCAGTTAAACGCCTCACCGCTGCCAAAAGTGAAATATTTTTATGCTTTGCCTTATGTCTACTTGTTCCTCTTTTCCCTTCTCTGGGACAGAGCGCCCTGATTTTTTTCTTTGTCCAAGCTGTGAAGCTTATTAGACCTCCAGTGGACTGGTTCAGCTTACTAACTCAGTAGAAAACTACTCTGGTATTTTTTGCTGGGCTATGAGAATGAAGTCAGTGACAGTTCTGTTGACTGTTAAAGCCAGCACAAGGTAAGTGTCAAGCTGCAGTAGTGAAGAAGCACAAACAGATACAAGCTGTGAGGCCCTCTCATTCTGATGATGAGATCACAGACTCACAGGATGGTTGAGGTTGGAAGGGACCTCTGGAAGTCACCTGGTCCAACTTCCCTGCTCAGCCAGGATGACCTACAGCCTGTTACCCAGGACCACGTCCAGATGGCTTTTGAATATCTCCAAGAATGGGGACTCCACAACCTCCCTGGGCAACCTGTGACAGTGCTTGGTTACCCTCACAGTGAAAAAGCATTTTCTGATGTTGAGAGGGAACCTCCCATGTTTTCATTTGTGCCCATTCCCTCTGGTCCTGTCACTGGGCACCACTGAAAAGAGCCTGGCTCTGTCCTCTTTGCACCCTTCCTTCAGATATTTATATACATAGATGAGATTCACTTTGAGCCTTCTTTTCTCCAGAATAAACAGTCCCAACTCTTCAGCCTGTCCTCATAGACAAGATGCTCCAGTCCCTTAATGTTAAATGAGTTCGCAAAATTTCTGCTTCTCAATGATGGGATGTTAGGTAAGCTTATCATATCATTTGAAACTGCAGACTCTGTTCATTGAAGCAGAAAAACAAAGATTTATGCTTATTCTCAAATTCAACCCCAAAATTTCTCATGTATCTGAAAATTTGGTAGGAAATCACAGGTCTTCAACTTGATTACAGCAACTTTTGCTGACCATGTGATTTTCCCAAACTGTCATTAAATCTGATTTGGTTTAAAAATTCAAGTTTTGTGAAGGCCTGTTTATAAATAGAGTTGCTGGCTCTATGTGTGGACAACCAAATACATTAAAAATTAAAATAGCTATATCTATTGGGCTGAGAACTTTCAAAAAATGTGAACCTAATGACAGCTGATTTTGTTTTAACTCAGCATAAACATTTTAAATTTTTTTAAGCTAATAATCATGGGGGAAATTTTGCCTCATTTGTTAGTGTATACCATGCTGCACAGCATTGCATGTTCCTTCAGATCATGTATAACTGAAAGTTTATCATGTATAAGCAGCAGTTAGAGGTACAGAGATGATGCTCATATTTTAGGACATGCAAATGTTTACGACTTCATGCAGGAATACCGCATTCTCAGTGTTCTCTTTGTCAAGGTGCTGAGTTATTGTCTGTAGACTGCAGTGATCTGGGGAGACAACTACTATTGAAAAACAGGGGGAGAAAATCAGGCTGGAAGGAGGTCAAAAGAGGAATACCTCAAGGTTACACTTTAGGGTCCATCTTATTTAACATTTTCGTCAAAGCTTTTGGCATCCACAACTGATTTGCTTATGGTGCAAAGGTTGAAGTCACCATCCATACAGAGGAAGATTGTATTGACAGGACATGATGACACTGAGGACTCAAGTAATATTAACATAACGAAATTCCACACTATGAAGTGAAAGAGCATGCAATAACAACAAAACATTCATCAATAAGCTAGAAGCTCGTTCATTGGAAACCTGTGGAAAGGAGTAGGACTTGGGTGTACTACTCGATTTCAGGATGAGTACTGTGATAGGTTCTGGGATGTAGCCATTAAAAACAGATACCCTTTCAGTGTGTTTCAGACCGTTTGTTTCAGAGTTGATGAGGAAGTATTGTTGCCAGCCTACAAGGCTTGGTGAAACCTCACTTGTGTGTGACCTGGTGAGTTCTGTTTAAGAGGGATTACTTCAAGCTTCTTGTCAAAGAAGGACTGCTTAGGTGGTTAAGAAAAGGAGACCCTGTCATATAAATGCAGACCATCTTAGATCAGCCTAGTTTAGGTTGAAAGAAATGCTAAAAGAGAGTATGATAACTTTTATAGAATAAAAAAGATTAGAAGAAAAAAGATGGTAAAGAACAATGTTCACAAAAGAATAAATAAGTTGTGAACTTTCTGATGAAATTTAGGCTATAAATTATATTAATATTCATAACCAGCAGAAAGTATCCGAGATAATATTTTTAAGACAACATGTGGTAAATTTATGCAGGAAGTACACAATGTGATGCCTGTAATCCCAGGAGACTGGATTTAGGCTCAGCCTTCATAGTCTCATAGTCCTGTATCTCTCTTCAGTATTATCTGCATTTCCATGCATTCTTCTTCATTTTTTAAGACTAGGGTACAGTACATAAAGCTTGATGATGTCATAAACTGAGATTAGGCTGGGCATGACCTTTCAGAATAAATACCTCTGATTTTAGTATCACCTCATTTCAGGACTGCAGTGGACTGAAACCAGAAATGCTTTATCAAAAGGTCCAGGAAGGAAATAGAAGGAAAAGAGTAAGAATGTGAAGCCAGGGGTCAAGTGATAGGATTGAATCTTTAGTCCCAGACACAAATTCTCCAGCAGCTCCCAAAGATGTGGTGTGTCTCCCTGTCATTATATTGAATAGTGCCTCCAAGGTGGCTACAGCAGATAAAATTTAAAAAGGTTTTCCGAATGACTTGTTTACTGTGTGGATTCTTATTTTCATGAAGTAGGTAAAATTAATAACTTCTCTGAAGCTATGCAGCTTATTTTTTTGTATTTCCAAAAGTGTGATTTCATAGGAAACAGCAGTTTAAAATACGTAAATCTGATAAAACCTTGATCCACTGCATAATTTTATTTGTACAGCTTCATGAGAATAATGTTCTAATAAGTGGTTCTCAACCTGTGGCCCATGGACCCCTGGGGGGCTGCAATGTCATCACAGGGGGTCTGTGAAGGCTTAAAGCAGGGGTGGGGAATGTCCAGCCCAGAAACATTTGGTCTGGCCCAGGGCAAGCACTGCACCTCCTTTTCCCACAGCCCCCTCTCCTCAATTCTCCTCTCATACTCAAGCATCCCCCACACCCCCCCCACACCTGCCCTGACACACTAGTATATTTGGTGCTAGTATGGTTGGTGGGACCCACTTTAACTAGGCAGTTTTTCTCTTAAACACATTTTCTTAACCCAACGGCCCTCTTTAGGGCCACAACGGGGCTGAAGTCTGTTCCTCCAAGTGATGGCCCTGGACCTGTAAACAAAAATATATGGTGACTCAACACAGACAAACAAGGGAGGAGGTGAGAAGCATTGTAAAATCTTTTCATCAAACTTTAATGTAAAAATTGACATGAAATTCAGAATTAGCACATTAAAATACCATAAAATGGGCCACTTGAGCAAGAAGAGTGTTGATGTTATTATTTTAAATTCATATGGAATCATTGCAATAAAGATATTATAATAGGAGTGTGTGCATTAACAGATTCACTTATTTCCCTTTCTCTCCAAATTTGAAGACTCTTCATGAGAAAATTGAAATAAATATTTGATGCAGTCTAGTGATTTAAATCTTGAATTAAGTCTTGGTGGTCCGCACGCACAAAAGGTATTTAAAGGGGGTCCATGGTGAAGGAAAGGTAGAGAACCCCTGTTCTAATCAGTTTCTTTCTTGTTTTCACTTTAAAGTTATCATGATAAAGTTACTTTTTTTCAATACATTATTTGATTCTAAAAAGAATTCTTGAAAATTCAGTAATAATAACTCTGATCTTCCAGATGCCAGAAATTTGGCAAAGCAGATTGATGTAGTTGATTATTAAATATGATAGTGTCAAATTATTTTGCATGTTTAGAAAATACCCCTCTTCCTGTTTACATTCATTTAATGATCCCAGTCAATCAGTTTATGGCTGCTATTTTAGTAATGTGGAAGTGCATGCCATGTATATGCTGCACCTCATGGCCTTTGGAACTTCTGTGAGATAAGGAGCAATTCAGTTCAGATTCCCTCAATTCAAAGTAGAGAGCCCTTCTACTTCAAAGAATCTGTCACTTTTTAGATCAGCAACAAACGATCTCTTCCCACTCCACTACTATCCAATTGACTACAACATATAAACAGCATCCCTTTTAAATTGACATTTGAAATACCACATGCAAACTCCTTCAAATTGATTGTAACTTCTAGCACAGTTAGTGCAAAGATTGTATAATAAGTGTTTTTAAAAGTCCAAACAGGTTGAAAACCAGTTTTCTATTTTTTGTTTCTCAAAAATTGTTGAGAATATTCAACAACTGGTTTTGCTTCAGTGCAGAACAAAATTAAATCAGGACCATCTTAATTTCTTCTGAATCACGATCAGTATCAGAGCATTCACCTGAAATGTATGAGATTCAAGATTATGTCTTTGCACTGAATTAAGCAGATTATTGATATTATCATCGGCTCTGAAGTTTTTTCTTCCTCTGTGGCTTTGACCAGGGATACCATTCTGATCATGTGAAAACTTCCTAAAGAAAGATTCATAAAAATATATATGTTCTGGTTAAATGTTTTGATTTTAATAAACTGGAATTATCCAACAAAACTTCCCATCACCTCTGATGCATCATTGTTAAATATCTGCAGGTTTTAAACTATGCATCAACAATAAGGAAGGACTACTATTTATGTCTTGTTGATCAAATTGCCATAATCAATACCTTAAGCCATAAATTGTGTTGACAGATTTTGTTTGTATTGTAATTAATTTAATTTTTTTACTCTGGTTTACCGGATTTAAGTTCAAAGTAACTGCTAATTATTACATGATTATTGTTGCACATCAGCCAAGGTTCACTGTTTTCTTTATCATAATTTAGATAAAGGAAAAAAAAAGGGGGAAAAAAAAGCAAAATTTTGCTTTCACAAAATCTCAACTGCCTTCTAAAAATATTTCCGAGGAAAGCTCCTTTATGTGTAATGCCAGAGGAGAGGCTTAGACTGGGCGTTTTGACGTGAGGAGGTGTCCTGAAGGTAGGGGCAGCTTTAAAGAAGCATCAGATCCAAGAAGCTCCGGGAAGGGGCGTCCCCACAGGTTACTGGGTGCAGACTGCAGGGTCACTCCCTCTGCTGGAATAAATTTCGGATTGCAACAAGTACGTAAATTTACTCGTGTTGCTGGTTAAATCATCCACGTCCACCCCATGGCCTACCAATAGAAACAAGTGTGAGTCACTGCAGGACAGTGGCTGCTGCCAGCTCTGCAGGTAATTTATGAAGGGCAGGGAGAACAGGAGACACTCCAGTCTGGGGGGGTGGGGGTCTCCACCTGCAGATATCACAGATGCTTTTGAACAAGTCCCATGTGTCTGTCAAAAGAGGAGCTCTGGGGATGACATATTGAATTCTGTAGCTGCTCTAGGTGAAACCAGCTGGACTTTTTAATGTGAACATGCACATGTTAAGTTAGGCAGAGGAGGCATGAACGACAGATTTCAGAGAGGCATGGTATGTGGAGAATCAGAAAAAGGAAAGATTCCCTCTCCGTAGGTCAGCGAAAAATTAAGATCGAGAAGCATCTGAGCCTAGATACAAAAACAAGAAATAACTGTAATATTATCATGCTCGAAATTGTAACTATTCTATTTAGCTGCCTTTGTTATTTAAGGGTCATTTGTTTTTCCCCTAACCAATTCAGCTGTTTGTTTTGCCTTTCAGGTTAAGCTACAGAAAGCTGAATACCTGTACACAGAAACAGTTCAGAGAGTTGCACTTTTTTTTCTTTTTTTTTTTTTTTTTTACCCACTTGATCTCTGAAATCTGTAGTTATGGTTTCTGACAATCTTCCCCCCAGCCTTTTAATAGAGAGCAAAATGACAACTGATTTTTAAAGATCAGCAAATAAAATCTCCCTTATGACCAGGAAAACTAGTAGTGACTTGTGTCTTGAGTATAGTATACGTATTTGTGTTGGTCAAGCTGGTGTGAGTGAAAAATGTCAAAAAATGTGTGGTGAAAAATGACAGGGACGAATTTGAAGGGATAGAGAGAGTCATGTGGGATCTTGAGTCCTGGGATGAAACATCATACACAAATAGCATTTTAAGTGTTCCTTAGGTCTCAGTATTTGGGAATTTCAGTGAATACTGACAGAAGACATGCATGAAAAGGAAGGAGGGCGGAAACCAGGAATACAGAGAAATAGGAGTGGGATGCCGAAAAACATGGGATTGTGAACAGTACAAGAGGGAAAGTGTGGAAGATGCAGGCTGTCACAGATCAAAATCTCTGCAGTCATCTTTGACTGGTAGCAAGCCCAGATGAGTCCTAATACACCGTAGAAGAATTTTCATTCAGATGAAAACTTAAAGAGAAGGACTTTTAATATAAATGGCATTTTATAAAAGTACATTTTTTTTCTGACCATAATATGACAGAATGTATTTGGTATCTGGTGCTATGTAACAGCTCCTTTCCCTATTCCATTCTCTTTTCACTGCTCTTTACACTGTCAACTCACACAGATATAATCCCTTATGGAGGGGGCCATCCTTAACTGAGCTCATAGGTGGGGTTAATGTTTGTCACTTGTACCCTCCCACTCCTACTAGATTAGCGGCTAATCTAATATAAATGTGGGGCTTCATTAAAAACAATAACAGCAACAACAAAACAGAAAAATCTCACAATCTGCCTGATATGTCTGCCATTTTCAAATAGATGTGAGGCTAAAAATGAGGGATCTGGTAAAAATCCACTCTACTTACCATCCTTAAATTCAGTCATGTCTTGAAATGAGTAATGAAAAATCCAGTTAATTTCCTCTTCCCAGCCAAATCCATTTTCACCTACCTCTGATTCATTCATTCTCACCTTAGTCTTCATTTTGTTCTCTTAAACTGGTAGTGATGTGTGTGGGCTGAATTAACACATTACTTTTCAAAGTGATTTCAGAGGTTCACATTCATCACGCTGTAACATAATGCTCTGAAACATTACTCAGTCCAGCAATATTTGTCCAACTCCTTGCAGCATAAATTTGCACAGCTACACTCATTTCACTTGGAGAGAAGTTGGCAAAATGTCAGCTGCTGAATTAAGTAAATTCACTATACATTCATATGGTTCAGTATTCATCTGCATATAAACCACATTAATTTTCAACAAATCATACAGTTATATTGGTACAATGCCATTCACAACAATGTTCTATTTAACTATGTATATGGTTGGAATTATGGAGTAAAAACATACACTGGAGCTATATTTCTTTCAGAATCTTACCTTAACCTGCTTATACATTTAATAAATATTAATATAAAAAAAGTGCATTTCCTTGAGGAAGGACAGCAATGATAAGTGATTTATGATGGTTTATGTTGCATCAGGAGATTTTTCACAGTACATTTGCTAATTCTTCGCTACTTAGATTTATTTTTTTTCCTTTATGAAAATTCTGGGTTCCACAGAAATGCACTTCTTAATTTCACCTCAGCTTAAACACATTTGTTGTAAATGCTAATATTAAAAGTTACTTGTAACTTGTACATCTAAGGTAGTACAACTGAAATACTGTGTGTACTTTCTAAAGCAAACTAATATAATTTTAAAGATTTCTGTTTATCTGTTAGGGGGGTTTTAAACTGAAATTGTGTTTTACCTCAGCTTTAAAAAAATCCCCAAGAAGTAATCTTTACAGGGCACAGATCATGTGAAGGGTGTATGAGATACTACTAATTCTTTTCTCTAAGCAATTATTTACACAACAATTATTTACACAATTTACACATTTATTTACAAATTATTTAGAGAAGCAATAATGTTAGAGTTCTTTTAGTTGCCAAAAAAAAAAAAAAAATCACTCGGGACACAAAGCCATTAATTTACCGTAAGTAGAAATCTTCCTTGTGTGATCTTTTTGGAAAGTTAGGAAATATCAGCTGTTGTGTGATATGATATCTTTATTGCAAACATAGTACTCAAGCTAATGCTTTTTGTTACTGATACAGAATGAGGTCATAGGAAACTACATAAGGGCTTCCATAAAGATCCTTCAAGCAAATGGAATATATTAATAAATACATAAATGCAAATCTATTCTTGTACAACTATATATTCTGTACATGAGTTCATGTATATTCAGTGAACTGTTGGTTTAGCATGTATTCATGCTAAACAGGAGATTCGTGACTGCCAGTTCCTTCCTCTGTCCTCTCTGTATCATACTAATATATTAATGAATTGCACAAGAATTCCCTGATATGTACAGTAATTTGCTATCCAGCCTACTTAAAAAAAAAATCCATGAGCAGTCGTATGATAGGACAAATGTCACAGATACACATTGAACCATTAACTTTGTTAAACAAAAACACAGCTGGCATTTTACCAGTGTTGTAAACGCTGTGTTGAGATTTTGTGACAAGCAAAATTATGTACTTCTGTAGCAGTTTGGACCAAGGCCTTAAAAAATCTTTACAAATTCTAAAATTTTCACAACGTCCCTTCAAGGTAGGTAGCTGGGCATTGTCCTTTCAACTGAGGAGCATATTAACATTAGTTTGCCTGTGCTAAAATTTTTTGTTTATCTCCACCAGCAAACTCAGAATTGTCATGTAACGTGGTTGCTGTCGTCACTATTGTCATGAGTAGAACATTACCTAAGGGCAATCAGAGGCATGATCTTGGCTGCAGCTCCTCCAAGTGAAGTGTAAGCCTTTGCTTATCTGTAGAAAAGATCCACTGGAGAAGGCTTTCTCATTTTTCTAGCACAGCTGCAGGTATTCTTGATCTATGACACATTTGTCTTAACAACATGGTTAGTTTCAACATTTTCAATAGTAAGGTTTATTTCTAACCCAGTTATTTTGTGGAACTAGATCTGGGAAGAATCATATAAGATGGGACACTGTGGCAGTTGTGGTGCCTTTTTATCAGCTGCCAACTGAAATGTTTAATTGTGATGTGATGGTACTTGAGATGAGTTGTGATAACAAAACCAGTGCTGACAGCTTGTCTCTGATAAAGTTCATTGTTCTCCTAATATCAAAAAATGGAACTGACATTAACAACTAGGAACTACTGCTATCCCCAGGGCTCAGCAACAGGTTACACAGGTGATCAGCAGCTACTTACTTCCAACTGGTCCAATTCTCTCTCTATAATGGCAATGCACAAAAATGTGACTCATTGGCCAGAGCCATTTGTAGGACCTTAAAAAAATTTAGGAGCAAATTCTAAAGGACATTTGGGTGCCCAAGTCATACTCTGAAGAAGAAAAAAAATAATGTAGATAAGATTTCAGTTGTTACACACTGAAATTCTTCAGGTCTTTGTCTACAAATTTCCTAAATGTAAAGAAAATATCTCGCTGTCATGCTTCCTAAAAAGAGTTGCCAATTCCATCTTCAGATCGGCTCCTAGTTAAAAAAGTTCCTACATAAGAAGCAGGGGAAACAAAAAAACCCCAAGCTGTTTCATTGTTTGAAGAGAGGGTCCAACGCAAGGCCTGTACTTGCTTTGAGGTAATAATAACTGAATCTTTGGTGCATTAACTCAAGAGAACTTTGCTCCTTGCGTTCCTTACCTAAGTAATATTAATATGTGATAATGATAGACTCCCTTTATAACAATGATGTTCCAAGCAAATTTATTGTTTTAATTAACCAGTTATTCGATTTCTAGAGTGTCTGTGCCAGCCACTCCCCAGTGCCTGAAATAATCAAAATCATTTCTTGATCTTCCCAACATTTTAAAGGAGAGCTCTATCACATTAATTTCTGAACTCTTGATAAAACCACCTGCCATGTAAGTAAAACAAAAAGGCAGCATTTTTCCACAGAAAGCCACAGAGGCGGTGGGCTGCAGATGTGGCCAGCTGCAGAGCACCCAGCAGAGGAGAGGAGCTGCTGCCGCTGCGGTGGCAGGGTGGCAGGGTGGCAGGGCGCAGCCGGCCCCTCGCCGGGAACACGCCGCTTCTCGGCCTTACTGCTGCAGGGGGATGGCTGTGGTGGGTCCGCCTGCCCCAAGAGCACAACGGGGACCCGCCGGGATAGCGGGCAAATCTTATCAGCAAGAAAGAAGGCTTTTGGGGGAAAGTGAGAACCTTCTACAAGGTTTCACGTTGTAACCATAAAAAAAAAAAAAAAAAAAAAAAAAAAAAGGAAAAGAAGCCAGGTACCGTTTTGAATATAGCACATCGTAAGAGCTGCAAGCAGATCTAAGGGCAAAGCCAAACCTTGCCTGCCGGTGTCGTTTCCCCGAGCACCGTGGGAAGAGGTGCTCTCTGGCGGACAGAAGAAAGAGCTGGTTTGAGAAATCTGCCCTGAGCGAGCTCCTAAGGCGCTCTGAAGCTGACAGAAGAGGGTGCGTTTCCTCCGCGGCAGCCGGCGGAGATGGCGGGTGGGTCTGCGGGAGGGGGGCGACCCGCTGGGCTGCGCGTCCAAAGCACCCGAACCGGGACCTGTGGCTTACCCGGCTCCGACCCGGGCAGGATCCCGGGCTCCCCCCTGGACGTGTCCGCCGCCGCGCCCCGCCTCGGCCGCCGGCGCCAGAGCCCCCGGGCGCTTCTTGCCGAGCCCCATGCGGCCCGAGCCGAGGCGGGACGGCGGGCGGGACCCGGAGCCTGCCGCCCCGCCAGCGCCCCCCCCCCCCCCCCGCCCCCGGCGGCGCGGAGCTGCCCCGCCGCTCCCGGCGGGTGCTCGGTGCGGGCATCGCTGCCTCCGCACCGCGGGAGCGGGAGCGGCGGGGAAGCTCCGCCTCCGGCCGCCGGCCGGGACCAGCCTGATAAAGGCAGGTGCGGGCGGGCAGCGGGACCCCAGCGCGAAGCATCTGCCAGCGCACCGAGCCCCTGACCCCTCCGCCGCCACCCCGTGCCAAGCGACACCTGGGCCCGGCGGTGCCGCGGGTGGCGGGACGCGACGGGAGGGGACGCGACGGGAGGGGACGGGACGGGACCGGACCGCCGCCCGCAGTCCCCAGCCGCAGCTCCGCGAAGGGACAAGGACCTCGCCCCCAGGGACCTCCGGAGAGGCGGGATCTCTGCGGGAAGGGGAAGCAGGATTTCGCGGTGTGGCGCGGAGATGAGGCAGGTGCCCGGAGCGGGGTCCCTCCTGGGGCTGATGGCTCTCCCTGCGGCGCTGGGACAGAGGAGCTCGGGAAGCTCTATAAATAGCAGCCAGCCTCAGAGCTTTGCCATCGTCTCTTTCAAGTGGGATCACGTCAAGGACCCTTATATCATTACACTCTGGATACTTGTGGCCAGCTTGGCCAAAATCGGTGAGTCTGGAGTTATATATTAATACCTGTCCTCTCCCCTTTCCCTTCCCCCTTCCCCTTCTCCCACCCAACGTAAATGAAGAAAGCTTATCATAAGTCCACTGACCCGTTTTCAGGGGGTTTACTGTACTCTGTCCTGATTTCATAATACTACCCTACACGGTGCTTAGCAGTGTGATTTTCACCTGCCCCGGGGGGTTACCTAGTTCATTTTCAGCGCCTAGGACTGCGGCTTCTGCATCTGACTTCTCGCAAATCCTTGCAATCCCTTGAAACCTTGCAATTACTCTTGCTCCCGGGAGAAACTTTACACAAGTGAAACAGAAATCGGGCCTTATTGCTTATACAACACCTATTCCAGTTTACGATACGCTATTCTCCTGATTGTGATGGGTAGCTATAGAAGCTGGCACCATCAAAAATAGACACTGTAAACGACACATATGAATTTAGCATTCTCTGCTTTGCAGCGCATTGCTGAATTGGTGAAAGAGCGCAGTTTATAGAGGAAGGTAGCATGTGTTATCAGATCATCTGATGCTGCTGAAAAAAATACAAACTTTAGAGCACACAGAATTTTCTTCAAGGAACTGGAATCAGTGAAAAGCAAGGACTCAGTCTAACTTCAGTGTAGTTTAAGTGAATTTATATGAATGCTCTAACTCTTGTGTTCTGAACTTCGTGACTTTTCCAAAAGCAATCTTAAATTAATAACACCACTGAACTAGAAGAGTCACTGTTTAACTGGAATATATTTTATTTGCTTGATGCTTTTCAGTCCTTTTAACTTTAGGTCTAAAAACAGACCTCCAGTTTGGCTGACACTGAAAATGTCATTTTCAATTTTCAATTAATTGTCTCTAAAATCAGTCTCAACTCAGAAGGTATGAGCAACTCAAAATCCTACTAGTACTTTTCTGTACTCGTACTGTTAATAGTAATTTGGGATACCAGAATCCTGTTCCATGGATTTTGCATGTCACAGAGAGTGGAAGATGTAAAAATGTGTGCTTAGGTATATTCTGTCTAGCACATAAACTAAACACAGGAGGACTTGGGTGGAAAAAGCTGTCTCCAAATCCAAATAAAACATTTTGCAATTGAGGAGTAAGTTATGTAGAGGTGATATCATAAAGCATTTTTCAGTGATACCTGCATCTTGGGTTTCACTTGCTTAACCGTAGATACATAACTAAATATCTGAATCACTGTTGGACTACACCTTGCAAATAGTTTGTGTTCACATGGTTGCTGCATTACCTAGATTACATAAAAATATCATTCTGTTTTAATTGACTTTTGCTGGTAGGTTATATCAAGTAGAAACCTGGGGAAACCAGTTACAGGGAAAACCAGTGACAGTGTTGAGTCCCTATAAAATTGTCCTAACTAAACCAATACACAGGTTGCTTATTTGAACCTTCTTTTTGAGATGATCTTCTAAATACATATTTGTTATTAAGGCTTTTCTGCTTTGTACACGTGCCACAGTTGTACAGAGTAATATTAGTGCTGCACGACTATATCAGTGCTGTGTCAGAAACGCAATGAAGCTAACAGGACAGTTAGATTGTCCTATATTTAAATTGCAATGGCCTGGATTAAGATTAGCTTGGATTAAGATGAGCCATTTTACCATGAAGTCCTGAATATAAACTCTTGATAAAGCACCAATTGTCCTTGCAGTTCAGCAGCTGAATGTTGCTTGTTCTGTTTTTAAATTCTTTTCACATCTTTCACAGCTGCACAGAGCCTGTCACTTACTAGTAGATAGTATCTATCATCAATGCCATCACTTTTCTTCCCCAAAGCTCTCAAACTTTGTTCTTTTTTTCACATTTGTAATTGCAATCCTATACTATTCTAGACATTGTCTCTGAAGAAGCAATGGACAACTGTTGTATTCCACTGGGAGCCTATGAATGCTCCTGCTTTCCCCACCAGTCACAAATAAAATACTGAAAAGCAGAAATGTACACTCACTGTTCAACAGTGAAGAAAGCATGAAGGTGTTCATATAAATCAATGAGAAGGGGAACTTCTATCTGTCTTGGTGTGTCAAGGGTTCTGAAAAGTAGACCAGAAATCTATTAGAAGATTTTGAATGGCAAAAATGCTGTACTCAAGAAAGTTCTATACGTTCAAAAAGCAGACACAAAAGAACTGAGGAAGAAAATATAGAACATCTGCCCTTGTGTCTCTTGCTTTACTGTCAAAGGAGGGCAAAGGTAGTGGAGTCAAAATGCTGGTTTTGCTGTGGGTTTTTCAGCAGGGGAGGAACTGTTACACATGCAAGCTCACTTCTCCACGGTTACAGAGGTTGGGAGAGCTGTTTTACTGGTGGATGATAGGCAATAGGGTCAGGAAAGGGTGTTCTGGGAATTGCAATGTTGGTAGCTGGGGATGAAAAGTATATGAGAATAGTTTGCTTTCTCTTGCATTAGAATAACCTTAGGGTTTTGTGGTTGGGTTTTTTTTTTGTGTTTTTTTTCCCCCAAAAAAAGTTTCATTTCATGATATTATATGGCTTGAGGAAACATGTATTTAATAGGAGAATCTTGTGGATTATCTGGGACTTGATGTTCATGTTGTGTACGTTCAGAATGTAAATTGGTGCCAACAAGGTGTTCTGCAACATAAACTATTGTATGTGAAATCTTCTAAGCATCCCAAATACATGAAAAAGTGCCTAGTGTTTTGGGCTTTGTGGGAAGGAAGCTGATTTTTTTTTTTTTTTTTTCATGTGAAGAATACTTGTATCTCTTGGGCAAGTCTAAGTATTGCTACAAATGAAAGAGTGGAAGAAGAACCTTCATACAGTTGCTTCCATGCACTACAGGAAATAAATTCATTTGTCTGTGTCTACTATGAAACTTCTGATACATCTCAGTGTACTGTTTTACATACTGTAATTGATTTGATTTGACCCTCTTCATTTGAAATGTTCCAACTCTTCATTCTAAGGTACACAGTGTTCCACTTTGGCTAATGATCTTTATTTCCTCTTTTGATAGGCTCTCTTATCACTACAAATGAATATCCTTATGGGATAAGGCCAATAAACTACTTACATGTGTAAAGCTAAGCCAGAAAAACATCTTATCTACATGAAGAAGTGTACTGGGTCAAACCACCACAAGAAGTTATATGAGGTACAGATGAGAACCCTCCTGGCGGACTGCAGGTGTCCACTTCCTGGTACCTCAGCTCTCCAGATGAAACAAGCAATACCAATGAAAAAAAAATCCAAAGCCAAATATATATATGTAGGTATATATAGTTATAGACTAGGGCTTTTGCTACTGTAAGTATGTTGATAAAGGATGTAACATATTTAATCAACATACTTGCACATGATAGTTCTGCTTTAAGATTAAATACACGTGCACGCTGACCAGCCTTGCACATGCTTTCTAAGTTCACTTCGTCATGTGCTCTTCTCCTTCTTTATATGTCTTTAATAGATCACATCTTGAAAATAACCTTTTAATAAAGAAACATGTAGAAGACACAAACACTGTCAAGAAAGTCTACTACAGAAGAGGGGGGAGATCAGAAAACAACTTTGCAAACAAGCAGAAGGAAAGGAATAGTCAGCTCAGGAGCTAAAAATGGGCAAGAGAAGAAACAGTTTAAACTCTGAATACTGTATACATTTTTTTTCTGAGGATATTTCTGAGGCTATGTCTATTACAAAAAAAAAGAGGTATGCTTTTATTGTGGGATATCCACTGCATACTTCTATACCTGTTCAAAATCCTAGGACACAGAGAGAGATTGTATTTATATTTTCTTTGGAGGTTATGTTGGGGAACTTGTAAAATTCCTACTTGTGGTATAAATCCTTTTGTGTACTGTAACATTTTTCAGAAGGATAGTTAATTACTTGTCCCAAAATAAAATAAAAACACCCTACAAAGCAGTCTGTTTAGCCTCCTGAACTTGCTCAATGTGGAGCAGATAAGCAACTGTAAGAAACGGTGGGAGAGTGACTACGAACAGGAATGAGGAAAGGGTACATAGCCTTTTCATTACCTGTGAGACAAACCTTTTGCCAACTGTTTTTGTAGGTATAGTTTATGCTGAGTCTAAGAATGTCACAAAAGCTTTAAAAAAAAAAAAATCTAAAGGCTTTTAGATTAGAAATTTAAAAGTGGGAATGAAATTTGAATCCAGGGCAGCTGGTAAATCCGTCTTCAGGAATGCCACAATGCTTTGGAGGAGGGGGAAGAAGTGATTCAATAACAAGGAACAAACACTTAGGAGAAGGCTGGCCTAGTGCTATCTCAGAAAGATACTGTGTCAGATGGACTTGTTGAGTCCATCAGTTCTTGAGACCCCAGGAGGACATGAGCTGTAAAGCACACTGTATCTCTTAAGCTTATGGAGATACGGGTTCCTACAAATGCTCTAGTTTCTGCATGCCCGGGTCCCTTCATATTGTCTCAAACTACTCTGAGAAAGGAGCTCTTCAGAGTATTAACACAAACAATTGCTGTGGAGAATTTTAAGCATGTTAGGGATGGGCTAGGGAAGGAACTGTGAAATGCAGGTCTAACAACCCATCCAATTTAGACTCCTGGGGCAATATTTTCTTTGAAGAAACCAATACCCCTCCCTCCAAAGCAAGCTGTCAAAACAAAAGGCCATTTGACTCCCAAATTTCTCCTGCTGGCATTTTAGCACTAGTGAAAAGTGTCAGTTGCTTAGAGAAACTGATTTAGGGGATTGTTTTAATCGCAATTGTTTTCTCGAAAAAAATGCGAGAATAGCTCTTCTGTTGGCACTTCTTCAGTAAATAATGTCTTTAGGAAGAAATGTTGAAGGATATTTTATTGGAAATATTTAACTGAAAAATGGAGTCAGAGACTGAAATGGTGAGGATGCTACCAGACCCTGCAAAACTTAAACTAGCAGCTTTGTCATGACTGTAGTGCTTGTTAAAAGCTGCTTTCATTAGCAAGTGATAATATGAAAAAGGACTTTGCATTGTGACTAGGAAGTCAGGACCTGGCTACCTTCCCCCACATCCTGAACAAGATAACAAAGAAAAAAAATGTATCTTTTAATTTTATTGTGAACTCAGTAGAAGCTGAAACAGGTTGGCATACTTGGAAGGGAGGCATATGCATTTCCTTCCTGGATATAGGCTGGATATAGCCTTTTATTATCTATCTTAAAAACAGTTACATAGAAATGCTATAAATTTGTACTGGCAACTGTGTTATATAACTAGGGTGTCTTCATTTTAGTAAGATGCTGTATTTCCTCTTGCAAAGTGCTGTTTAGAATACCCGTAAGCTAGGAATGTAAAATCTCTGCCTTCTAAGGAATTACCTTTTGTATGCAACATTTTAGGCAGCTGAAAAGAACATTCCCAACATAGAATAATAAATTAGCATTTCCAGTCCTAGGAACAACTATGTAAGCCATGTCTTTATTAGATTTATGATCTGTAAATGGAGGCCTATTTCCACATTTTATTTCCATTTTACTCTTGTACCTTACTCACCCTTTTCTTGTCCTTCCTGCCTCCCTGAAACACACATCTCTCTTCTCCCCCTCCCCCTCCAACTCTTGCAAGTCTCAAGTCTTAATTATTTAGAGTAGGGAAGAAGATATCAGGACAGTATAATTCGACAAGATTCAGATTACATCTCCTGACGAATAGCAAATGTACAATGGCAACTTGTGTGAATTACATAAGAAAACAATGGCATTTTGAGAATGGCCCTGCATTGAATACAGTTCAGACATGCATACCTAAGAAAGGATCTCTGCCATCAATTACTTTCAGGCACCTGTGTGCAAAGTGCTTGGTGTTCTCTGTAGAACAATGGAATCCTTTTAATACCACAGTTTTAGGGTTGTTGAAACCATTGATTTACTGTCTTCAGAGCTAAAGCCACTTATTACTAAGAGTGATCTACAAACCCCTGAAGTGACTGTAAATCTCTCATGTAGTAATGCAGCAGACCACAGGCCTGCAAGTAATAAGTGCAAGCAGCAAACCCTTTCAGGTGTACACAGGTTCTTCAAGGGAAAGGCTTGGTGAGGTCCCCTTTGTTTTTGTGGAGCTTTGTGTGTTAGAGATGTTTAGCAGGGAAGCTGTTATTGGAAATCCTGAATTATTACTTTGTCCTGGCACTAAGAAAGTTGCTTTTCCAGTTGTTTTGACTCATACCATCAGAAGTCTATCAAAAGTCAGTGTGTTTCACCACCAGTTTTCTTAAGGGAAAATCCAAATTCAAAACTTATTTTCCCCTTATTTACCATGTTTTAATTGCTCTGAAGTAATGGGATAATGGATTACTGAGTTCTTCTGTACCTTCTGCATGGCTCTATTTCAAGATTAAATGTTGAGTCCAAAGTTGTAGAAGAATATTTCTTATTTGAATATTCTTTTTGTTCGTTCAGGAAGTTGTCTCTGATTTTTCTCATCTTTCTGTAGTAGTGAAGTTAAATGCCCCAAAGAACTAGGGGCTCTAATTATTCTACAACTTGCTAAGAAGTGGCACCCATTTAAAATTACAGACCATTAAACCAGTCCTGGTAAACTGCAGAGCATGTCTGATTGGCTGTGTTGTAATATTTTGATTCCTTTTGTAAAACCGCTTACAGAGTATTCACCCCTATGAAAGGAGTGACTTGATACCCAATTGGCTACTATGTAAAGCACTGTAAAGTCATAAATACTGAAACTACTGGCTGACAAGGAAGAGCAGACCGAGATGGAATGCAAGACCTCAAGTGGAAACATTTTTAATTAAGGCACGAATATTTAATGTTTATTCATGGCAGAAGAAAACTGGAAGATATTCCGAAAGGCCTATGCAAAAGTAGAGTTTTTAAGTAGATGGATTGGAGAGTTTTCTCCTTTCAATAACTGAAAGCAGTTGTTGTTCTGGATTCACTAATAAGTGCCTAGGTGAGTTCTGCGTTTATCTTTTGAAAGAAAAAATGGCTCGGCCTTTTGTCAACCCCAAATGTTAAAATAGCAGTAGTCAGACATTAAGAAAGAAAATCTCTAAGTAGATTGCATACCGCCTTTCAAAAACATTTAGTTACAATTTTCTCTGCTTCAAGTACCGTTTTTAAAAAGTGGGGGAAAAAGTGGAAAGTGGAAGCTTTATGGATTCATTCACTTCCAAAATTTGAGCTTTCAGGAAAATATTAAATAATCAGAAACCTGTAAAGGTCTTGAGCTAGTAAGGTTTCATAATGAAAATCTCCCAGGTGCAAACAGATTGTAAACTGATGGAGGGACTTGTCTAAACGTAAATCTGATTTTATGTTAACTATTTTGTTATAGTTAAAACATTTTAATTCCTTTTTTAAAAATTAACATTGTTACATTGGTTTGGTGGTATAATAGTATTCCAGGGACTAGATGACATAGGTTGATACAGGATGGTTTTATGTTAATGTAAGTACATCCTGTGTTACATCATTATGTTAATATAAGTACATCAGTGCTGACAGTTGTACTGATTGTTATGTGATTATACATAAAACTAAATATAGTTGTAGTATAGAGTTATTACAATCCTCCTACTCTAGTGGAATAGCAGTACTGATGAGTATCTGGATGTAGATTTTCAGGCCTTGACAGCTTAGACATATGCTTAATAAATTCATTTAATAAATGTTATTTAGTGGTCACAATATTCATGCCAGAGTGAATGAAACAGTGTTTGAATGCTTGCTCTTCGGTTCTGATGCATAGCCTACAGTTTAAACTGATGTAGGACTTGGTTTGAATTAAGTTGTCAGATTTTCCACTGAAATAGCTCTGGTCCTCAGCTATTCCACCCTACTTAGATCTGGGGATGAATTTGAGACAGTAGTGAACTGGGGAAAAGTAATCTTTCAAATCAGGTTGGTGAGCGATAAGTGACTGTGTTTAAGGCTTAAGTCAGTGATACACCTTCTGTGATGTAACTGTCTCTGAAGCTGATGGCTAGGGAAAAAGAACACAGGAATACATGTACAATGTACACAGGCATCGTTTGATATTTTGCTGGAGACTGGGTCTCCTATAGAATCCAAAGAATCGTAGAATCACAGAATCACAGGATGGTTGAGGTTGGAAGGGACCTCTGGAGGTCATCTGGTCCAACTTCCGTGCTCTACAGGGTGACCTACAGCTGGTTGCCCAGGACCATGTCCAGACAGCTTTTGAATACATCCAGGGATGGAGACTCCACAACCCTTCTGGGCAACCTGTGCTAGTGCTTGGCCACCCTCACAGTGAAAAAGTGTTTCCTGATGTTCAGAGAGAACCTCCCATGTTTCAGTTTGTGACCATGGCTTCTTGTCCTGTCACTGGGCATCACTGAAAAAGAGCCTGGCTCCATCCTCTTTGCATACACACTGATGAGATTCCCCCTTGAGTCTTCTCTTCTCCAGGTTAAACAGACTCAGCTCTCTCAGCCTTTCCTCATATGTGAGATGCTTCAGTCCCTTAATCATCTTAGTGACCTTTTGCTGGACTCTGTCCAATATGTCCATGTCTCTCTGGTATGGAGGAGCCCAGAACTGGACACAGTACTCCAGATGTGACCTCACCAGTGCTGAGTAGAGGGGAAGGATCACCTCCCTCGGTCCGCTTGGCAATACTTTGCCTAATGCAGCCTAGGGTATCAGTAGGCTTCTTTGCTGCAAGGGTACATCACTGGCTCACATTCAACCTGTTGTCTACTGGGACCCCCAAGACCTTTTCTGCCAAGCTGCTTTCCAGCTGGGTGGCCCCCAGCATATACTGGTGTGTGGGGTTGTTCCTTACCAGGTCAGGGACTATGCTTCTCCTTGCTGAACTTCCCGACTTTCCTGTCAGCCCATTTCTCCAGCCTGTTGAAGTCCCTCTGGATGGCAGCATGCCTGTCTGACCTATCAGCCACTCCTCCCAACTTTACATCATGAGCAAATTGTTGAGGGAACACTCTGCCCCATCATCCAGATCATTAATGAAGATGTTGAACAGGACTGGACCCAGTACTGACCTCTGGGGTACACCCCTAATTACCAGCCTCTAAGTACACTTTGGGTCACTGATCACCACCCTCAGGGCCCGGCCATGCAGACAGTTTTCAATCTACCTCACTGTCTGCTCATCCAGCCCCTGTGGCAACAGTTTAAGGGTTTATGAGGCTCTTATGGGAGACAGTGTCAAAGGCCTTGCTGAAGGCCCAGTAGACACTAGCCACTGCTCTGCCCTCATCTACCAGGCCTGTCATTTAATCATATAAGTTAGCCAGGTGGGTCAAGCATGACTTACTCTTTGTGAAGCCATGCTGACTACTCCTGGGGAATTTCTTCTCTTTCCTGTGGTTTCCAGAATTAGTTGCTCTATCAGGGAGACCTACAGATCTTGGCCTTTATATTAGCAGTGTTCATACATAGATGGACATGATGGAAATCCACATCCTACCTGGTTAAAGAAAGCAACACTTCTGCATGCTGTTTTGATGGAATCAGTATACTTTGATTAACTGGGGCAAAATCTCATGCTAATATACAGAGGAGAGGAGGATACGTAGTGGCCATATGGTGGCCATGATGGTCATGCCATCATGAATTAAAGAATGGAATAACAAGGTACCAGCATAAAGTTCAGCCTCTCCTCTAACATGGGTGCTTTCTGATCAGAATGACTTCAATTTTCTGATCCAAATGGCTTTCATTCATATGTTACCCACTCTTCTGCCTTCTCTTAGCTGATACAGTATGAGTTTCATTTCTTATTTTAGACAAACCATTCTCCAGGATGAATTGATATTCTAATGAACAGTATTACTTGATGGGAATGCTCAGTGGCATCTATTAACTGGTAGTACCAAGCTCAAGCAGTAGCTAGCTGTTTCAGCAGGAACATGTATAAACCTGGAGGTGGTGGTTGTAGTGTTCTCTGCTTCCTGCAGAACAGGATGATAGATCTTCTTCCTACAAATCTCTCTTCTGCCCACAACAATATTCCAGAAAGCACACTTCTGTAGTCTTCCACTTACCTGAATTGCAGCACTGGTACTTCAGAGTCCTGTCTCAGTGTCCCCATTTCTAATGGGATTTTTATCAAGAAGACTGCCTTTGTTCCCCTAAAAAAAGAACCCCAAACCAAAAAAAAAATAAATGTAAAAAGCCACGCCAACCAACCAACCAAAAAAATACCTCAGGCAAAACTATGTGGATGAATATTCCATCGTTACAGTTCTTCCCTACAGGAAAGACTAGGAAATTTCCAAGTCCATAATAGTTATGACCATGGTGGTCTCCTATTGCTTAGATCCTAGATGATACTCATTTATCTCCTATCTTCATTTCACTTCACAAAAGACTGTGCAAGCTCTGACTCTGGATAGGAGAACATTTCGACTGCTGAACTGGTATTTTGTCAAGGTACATTATTGGAGTGTAGATGAAGATATTTTGAGCTCAGTTATCTGTTTGGATTAGTTGCCATGAAGGGTAGTGTGTTCTTTTTCTAAGTAGAAATATTGAGTAAATACTGTCTTTATTCTCATGTTTCTTTAATACTTGCTACCACAGATGACATGTGGAAAAGAAATCATAGAAATTTTTATAGGCAAACAACTAATTTAATTTGCATGCACAATCTTTCTAGTGTAACAAGTTGAGTAAGATAGTTTACATTTTTAAAAAATGAACAGTTTTGTGTTGGTCAGTGCAATGATCAATAATTAAAAAAAATAAGGTAGAAAGTACTGTGAGAGACAGGGCAGGATGGAAGCTACAGATGAGAGTACTGTCATGTATGTGGCATAAAAAAGATGTAATAAGATTATGAGGAAAAAAGAGCAGAAAGTATGTACTATTCAGTGTCTAACAAATGTATTAATTTATTATTTTCTTAATTTATGTTGTTTTTTTATCATGAAGATAAATACTGACTATCGTCAGAGGTTTTCTGTTAACATATCTTCATCTAAAGGATTTTGAGGATTTTGTCATAAACTACTGCCTGACAGATTCTATCAATATCTCCATTAGTCATAATCTCTTACCATGAATTAGCAATGTAATATATTTTAGACTTTGCTCTATAGAACTTCAAGAGGATAGCTTTTTTCTCTTGGGCAACCTGTCCTCAGAGGGACTCATGCAGTGGCTCTACTTGTTGTCCTGTAGAGTACAGTGTATTTTAGAGGATGCTATCTTTCAGAGGTGTAAAAAGAACATTCGTAGCAAGGCTTAGTTTTTTCTCCACTAACAAGGCATTTTGTAGACAAGATGAATAGTCAGCATCACTTTGTTGTCTTCAATGTTATGCTAAGTATTCCTTCAAATCAGGGAGCCATCTTTGTATCTGCTCTCAATAATCCTATAAATCTTCATTTTATCTGGGCTTTTTAAAGGTGGATTATATATCTGTCAGTTGCTGCATTGTTGCTGATCTGTACATGATTATACCTAACAGGTTTTAAAAAAAACCCAGTATGGTGCAGCTACCCAGAGTTGCAGAGTTTGAAGTGCTTTTCTATTTCAGTATTTACTTTTTTTTTTTTTTTTTTTTTTACTTCTGTGTTCCACAGCCTCTCATGCAGCAAAGTCGTATGATTCAAGATGAGAATGAAAGATAGATTGTAAAACAAGGAAGGTGGTAGCCCTCTCAGGTCAGTTATCTAAGTGGTTGTGTAGCATCCATAACAGAACCTGAAACTTGTATCCTGTAGTGGTGAAAACATTGCTTATGCAATAAAAGTGTCTGGGAAGAGAAGGCAGGTTTTGTTACTTTGTTCTTGACCATATTTAGAAAAAAGGTCCGCACTCTTCCAAAATTTTTATTATAAATAAAGAATATAGCAAGTTCAGAAGCTACTTTTTTTTTTTTTTATTCACAGTGTGATACATACAGAATTGATGTCAGTGGAAGATAAGTGCTTTGTAATTTACCTTCCCCCACCCCCGCTCAAGTTAATTTAATAAATTTTCAGACATTCTCTGATCTGAGGATGAGGTTATTACACTTCACATGAGTCTAAAAAAAGGGCTGTCACATTTCTCATGGAGTTAAGGGGAGTGGCAATTCATTAGTACTTAATATATTAATCTTATTTGCAACCTTATGTTCCCTAGCATTTCAGTAAACAGAACTACATCTTGTTTTCATGTCTTGAATACTTGTACTGAAGAAAATGGTAATTAAGTGAAAAGCTAAAGCTTTTTGCTTTGAGACAAAATTATTCTTTCTGAGTACTCAGTAAAGCATCTTAATTCTTCAGCCTTTCCTAAAGAATACAACATAGTTGACCTTACTAAAAACATAGTTTTCAAGGCATGTTCACTTAAATAATGCTGTTTGGTGTTTGAGAGTATGAGGAAGTAAAAACAGCAGGAGAAAGTATGAAGTTTCCTTCTGTTTATGTGATTTAGAAGTAAAAATTAAAATGAGTCCAAGATAAACCTGCCGCTGTAGGTGGAAACTCAGCCTGTGTGTGGGTGCTGAAGCTCTTATGTCAGGAAAGACATACCCAAAAGTAAGGCTGAATGGTCTATAGCTATATTTTCCTCTTACTGCGTTGTGTAGCATGTGTTCTCTGTCACATGATGGAGGATCCCAATGTGTTGAAAGTAGAATCTTGTTGATATGCCCTCATCTGATAAATGGTTTATGATTAAAGTCAAGTGAAGTAAGTACTATAACAAACAGTAGTGTTCGTGCTTTAATGCCTAAAATACAGTATCTGTACCTGGAGTTGAAAGAAACCTGTTAAAGATCCCCACTCTTTGGGAACTGCTTATCAATTAAGAATATGATGAAAGTACAGGTAAATCATGAAGCAGATTCAGTTGCTGACAAAATAAACACTCAAAACTGAAATGAAAATAGTAAAATATATCCTGTATATCATGATTACTTAGATATTAGTGAACACAGCAGAAGGTGGAGAATCCACAGATTTAAGGAAAATTCATCTGAAACTTGGCTTCTCTCTTGACACTTGTTCATCTTTTTTTGACTCCCTATCAGGACTAGCAGTATATTCAGGTACAGGATTTCAAGAGATTAATGGAAAAAACAATATTAGCAGAAAATGAAGAAGTTTGGCTGTTCACAACACTTACTGTTTTAGAACAAAAGCAGGACTAACCTACCTCCATTTTTTTATTTAATTGTTGGTATAAAGCAGTGTCAGTTCAGCTAGGTCTTTCTGTCAGGTTGATGCTTTTCTACTCCAGCATTTTTTTCCAGAGCCTATCCTGGCATTTACATGTATATGAAGATGCTACAATAATCCTTTTAGAATTAAGTCTATCTATATACATTTTTTTTCAGTTATAAGCTTTCTTTCACTTATGAATTATCTGTGTGTAAATAATTTAACTCCCTTTACTGGACATGAGCCAGCAATGTGCACTCGCAGCCATATCCTGGGCTGCACCAAGAGAAGTGTGGCCAGCAGGTCAAGGGAGGTGATTCTCCCACTCTACTACACTCTAGTGAGACCCCATCTTGGAGTTCTGTGTCCAGCTCTGGAGTCAGCACAGGAAAGACATGGACCTGTTGGAGCAGGTCCAGAGGAGGGGCACAAAAATGATTATAGCGATGGAGGACCACAAAAATGATTAGAGTGATGGAACACCTCTCCCGTGAGAAAAGGCTTGAGAGAGTTGGGGTTGTTCAGCCTGGAGAAGAGAAGGCTATGGGGAGAACTTATTTGGGCCTTTCAGTACTTAAAGGAGCCTTATAAGAAAGATGGTGACAGACTTTTTAGCAGCGCCTGTTGCGATAGGACAAAGTGTAATGATTTTACACTAAAAGAGTATAGATTTAGACTAGATATAAGGAAGAAATTTTTTATGATGAGGGTGGTGAAACACTGGAACAGGTTGCCCAGAGACGTTGTAGATACCTCATCCTTGGAAACGTTCAAGGTTGGATGGGGCTCTGAGCAACCTGATCTAGTTGAAGATGTCCCTGCTCATTGCTGGAGGGGTTGGACAAGGTGACCTTTGAAAGTCCCTTCCAACCCAAACTATTCTATGATTCTACTGAAGTTTGGCTCATATGTATGTGGTAATAGAAGACAAAAAGAGGCACTACTGTGCATATGCTAGTATAACATTTGATTCATACTGAATTCTTAGATCTCCCAAAAAATGAATTTTTGCACAGATGTTTTTAGGAATATATGCAAAATCTTTATCCCATGTCGGAAGGGACCTGACTATATAAAGGACATTTTTCTACATAAAGCAAAGAATCCTATGTTGATATGACTTTGTACTGTGTATCATGTTTAGTCTATGGGTGTGACATTTGGGAATGATGGTTTTTAGCTAGGAAGAGATTTGTGTCTCTACCCTCCTTTTTCTTGAAATGAGCAGTCATCTTCAGTAACTAAAGTGTTTCAGTTGTGAGATACTTCAAATACAGCTTTAGCCCATTGCTTTTTCCCCTCCTTTTTCTTTCTTCGCTGTGGAAAATGAGTTTAAGCTAATGTCCTTGTGAACTTCCTTTTGCATGCTAACTTTTTCATTTTTCCTGTGTATGCACTACAAAACACAAATGCATAACTGAAAAAAACAGTGGTCTCATCATCACCTTCCTACCCCATTTCGAAACATCAAACCTATTTTCCATGTACTACATTTTGCCGTATAAGGATGCTACTTAAACTACTGTTCTTCCTGCTGTTATCATCATGTATTTCACCTCTCAAATGAGATAATGAAGTTATGGGAGTTAACATGTTAGTTAATCAGAAAAGCTGTAAGGATAAAAATCAAAAGCCATGTTAAAGCACATTGAATGGTAGCAGTATCTCAGAGCCATGTGCAAGAAAAAATTAGTGATATAAATTAAGCTCCACTTTGCTCTTCTTAATCTGTGGAACAATAAACCGTGTTCCTGGATTTCTGAGCAAAATTACTTTTTTTATAGGCAGAAATGAGTGCATTCAGTAAGGAAGCATGTAACATCTTCTGCTCTCTATTGCCTAAGCAGAAAATCCTAGGCTTGATTGGTGAAAATGGTGCTTTCTTAACCTTCTGTGGAACAAACAAACTGAGTAGAGTGCAAGTATTGTAACATGAGAAGCCTTGACTATTTCTTTCCCACATATCACCTTGCTCAGTTCCTTAACATCTTTCTGACTAGCATTACTGTTGTTAAAAATGCCATTCTGTCATTAAGTAAAACTCCACAAAGAGAATTGTATATGGAGAAACAGGTGAGTGACAAGTGACTTCACAAGCATTCTTACAGAAAAAAGTTTCTACTTGCTTCTCCATTTGACAAAGCTTTGGAATCCCAAAGTCTTCACTGAGGAGCTTCCACAGGCCTGTAAAAATCTTGCGAAAAGACTCTATCCTTTATCTGTTGTCATTCTGGACACGTTATGGCAATAGGAAGTGTTTCTCTTAAAAGTTTCTAAACCTAACAAGTTTCTAGCTTGTTAGTTAAAAATAATCTTATCTAGAAAAATCTGAGATTACCAAATTCCTAGCACATGTAAACAGCATACTTGAGTTTCTGAAATTACGTACAAGAGTTGTAATCCATCATGAAACTCTTATCAAACTGCTGGAGCCTTTTCTCCAACATAAGACTCCGACAAAATTTTGAAGCCTTGCAGGGTGCACGGTAATACTCACTTTCAGTGGAAACTAGCCAGGTATGTTTTCTTAACTTCTCTCAAATTAAGTTTGTTTGCAGTTTTAAGCAAGAGCTACTTGACATTTGTGATTTTGTTTTGTGTCTGTGGGCATCACTGCTAAATTTGAATACTGTAATGCTTATCCCTGTAATCAGGAATACTTCCATTGTAATCCCATGCTATTCCAGTTGTACTAATTAAAATCTTGCCAGGGTGGAATGTAGGGGGCAGGAAGCAAGGCACTCTACCAAAGCTTGAAAAAAAGTGCTTTCCTACCCCATGACTTGGAGCAGCCTTCATAGCCCTTAGGTATTAATTGTGTCCTTCATGCCCTTCCTAACAGGCAGTAATTCTTACTGTGCCCTGCAAGAAGCAGTACTGGGGAAGAACAGGAAGTCCCTATAGTATAAGGAAATTTTCAGAGTTTCAACCTACTAAGGCGATTCATTAAGTTATTTTTTCTTCATCTTCTTTTTCTTCTTGGTACACTAGACCTGAACCAAGGAGAACTGGTTTCTGTTTTGTGTTCACGTTTTGGTTCTTCTTTATGCAATTCTTTACACAATTTATCATACCAGAACAACTGTTTCCATATATTACTAGTAATCCGTTTCTTTATCTGTATGAGCAAAAACCAAAACATTTTCAAAGGGAGACCTTTGTTTTAATTCATTTATCATATTAAAGTGAAGGTCAAAAGGAAAAAAATTTCTAAAATTCACAGTGTGAAATAAGTTAACTCAGAATTTCTTGGCATTTATTTAACTCAGTACCCCATGTTACTGGAAAATAGTTTGGTATTTTAAAGATAAAAAAATTGCTTCCAATATCTGTCAATAAATTTCAGTGAATTTTTGAAGATAATTTTAAAGCTGGAGCAGTTGCAATGTATACTATTAATAGAAAGTCAATTCTACCTTGTTTTCATGCCCCAAAATGCTTTTTTAATTTATACTGTAAAATCAGCTGGATTTTTAGACCTCAGGCAATCATTTTAGTCAAAACTAGCTTAGTGATCAGAAAATTACCGCTAATTCTACTTACAGTTATTGTTGACCCTTTAACATGTAATTGGAAGAGGTTATGACAGAAACACCTATTTTTATTCTTTTGTATACAGAGTAGCTCTAGTATGTAATAGCCTTCAGCTGTGCTTCTTTGTATTTGGTGTGGAATATCATGTACTGCCAGCATCCTAAACACAGAAAACTCATAGTAACCCCTAACTGAGTTCAGTCTGTGAGGAATATTAACTTGAGCAAGAAGATTGTCTTTCAAAGTTAATTCTAATACCTTTGCCTAGGAAATGAAGCAGTTTTATGATACTTTTGCTGTCCTGTTTTATATCCTCTACTATACTTCAAGGTGTTTCTAATGTGTACTTTGCTCTCATTTTGAAATATTATTTTTGACTGTTCCCATTTTTCTTTCAGTGCCATTCAGTTCCATAAGGGCCAAATGCTACCACACTTGCACTGCAGTGGGACTGCTCCTTCAAAAAAGAACTATTTGGCATAATTATGATAAACTGTACCTGACTGTTTAAACTTCATTATGTTCTAAGTGCTTATAGAGGTAATAGTTGCTTACTCACACACTTCTTTGAATTTGACTTGGGGCTATCTTTTTATGTTATGACCTATCAACTGGGAACCTTGACCTGTATGTTGGTTGCATTTTTAATTGCTAACATTTTGTTAATTGTTCACCTACAAAGAACAGCTACCTAAAATCTCCTGTTTAATAAGCTCATTACAATGCTGTACACTTTGTAAATGGTGACCATTACATATGTGACAAATAAAGAAAGCTTTCTTGAGCTGGATAAAACCAAACTCAAACCAGTTCATCTAAACAAGTTAAATATGAAGGACTTTGCCTTGCTTAGGAAAAATATGTCCAAGATTAAGTATGGACAGTATTAATAGTCATGTTCATGTAGTATATTTTAAGACAATACCCAAGGACTTATACCAAAGATGGCTTTTACTGCTTGTTACACAATGCATACATATTATATCTCAGAGTTTCTTCTGATATAAAATATCTCTGAGATATAAAATATCTCTGAGTTTTTTCAATAAATCTTTCAATTTTTGCTAGATTTGGTAAAAGCATAAGGTAGTGATTAGTCATTTAAGATTTGTCTAAGTAATACTGTTTAGAAGAAATTAGTAAAAGCTTTTTCTTTAAGGGTTTTGTATCACTTGTATATAAACAATTTGAAATGGCACAATCAGTTCATAAGACTTGAGGAATACCATTGTTGCAAGGTCCACAGAACAGAATCTAAAGGACTATAAAATATGCTATCAGTCTCCTGACAAGGAAAAAAAGGCTGAGCGCACTTTGTTGATAAAGATTAGAAAGGCAAATACAAGTAATAATGATCAGCCTCAGCCATGTTGAGTCTGCTCAAACACTTCCTGGACAGTCTAGAAAAGCAGTTCCCTCATGATTTGAAACCTTGCTTCAACCAAATCACTCTTAGAACACAATGAAAGATTCTTTTTTTCCCTTGATTTAGGCCTAAATTAATCTGTTAATAAGACAGGGCCCAGAAAGAACAGTTACTGGTGGGTAAGGAAAGGACAAGATGTCAAGATAAAGTATGAAACTCTAGGAAGGTTATTTGTGGAAGTCACTAGAATTTAGTTTGTGGACTGGTCTTATGCAGGGTTTGTTTTTGTTTTAAATTAGCACTGCAGAAAGAGGTGAGGTATCCTACTGAGAACTTCTGATGACACATTTCCCTAGGCATTATCACTATTCATGTAGATCTGGCTATTGTGCTAGAAAAAACATACAATCTTGAGAACTAGAAGAAGGGATGAAATACAGTAATACCAAGAGCAGTTTCACTAAGAGACCAATGACAAGAATCTCTACATGAGGTTGTGAATTAGAGGTACACATCTGTATGAAGTGTCTACAGGATGACTGTGAGTCACCAATCTGATAATGAATCCAGGATGTAGCTGAACTATAGATTGTGATAGGAAATTATTAATGCTGTTGGACCTGCTTCTACTGTGACTCATGCAGAATGCAGTCTATATTTCTGGCAACTCTGGGTCCACAAAGGTGAACTCAGATTGAAATAGAGTGAGCTGAAGTGAAGACTGAAAATAAGTGGTTTAGTTTAACAGACCAAAGACAAGCAACAAAAAGCTGTGCTTATATATTGGGAAATAAATGTTTTAACATTAGGGAAAAAGAACTATTTAAGAAAATTGATATCATTGTCACAAAGGAAAATGGATATAAAAAGTTCAGGCTAGAAATCAGAATGAAGTCTCTATGCAATGAGGGCTGCTGGTGTGCATTCACATAGGCTTAGCTGGAGAAGAAATCCTCTGAAATGAGGATCATTAAATGTGGTGGTGTGATAATGGAGGACCTGGCTACACAACCAAACAGCTCTTCTAGTTCTTATGGTCATAATTAAAATTCCTAGATCCTCTGTGCAGGCTACATGAGCAACTGTAATTAGTTGGAAGGTATGCCTATGCTATGCAGGAAAGAAATGCTGTGTTTGGTAATGTGGCAAGGGTAGAAAACTTATGTAGTCAAGTCATGAAGGACATCTTAAAGAGATCCAGTACAACTGATGCCAATGGACAGGGATGCAAACTTGGCACATCATGAAAATAATGAGTTACATGGATAGAGCAGAAAATGAAAAACATATGAGTATAAAGAAATCAACTATAGCAAGTGCAGGAAGTTTATTGGAGAACTAGTAGGTGGGCAGGACTGTTAAGAAGTAAAGGGAGTCATAACAAAAGATAAGAGAAATATAAATACGGGAAACTTCATTACACAGGAAATTGTATCAAAAACCTTCTCTTAGTAGAAGAGTAGAGTAAGTAGAAAGACTTATCAGAAGAGTGTGCTCTTGAACAAATACATTAAATAGATAGCAATTAACATGAAATACTTAAGGACAAGTAGCAAAGCCTCTGGAAAAATTTGAGATTAAAGCTGTAGAAATAAAAAGGAAGTTGCCCACCAAACAGAAGACAAAGTGACTGAAGAGTGGGAGAGAGTTACCCTTCCTTAAAAAAAATATATATATATTTATAGAAAAAAGAAAAAAGAACAATAAAGGTCATTATCGTTAAGTAATTTTCTGAACAATTGCAACAGTGAGGTTTCCTAAAGAATTTGTACTGTCAATTGTTTATAAAACATTAACTATTAGTCTGGACCAGGTGATGTGCAGAATGGAACTGACATACATCGCCCTCAGTATCATGAGAGGACCACAGTGAACACTACAGGCAGCCAATAAAGATCAGGGATAATATGAGACTGTTAGTAAACCAAGAGTTAGAAGTAATTTTAACACAGTGATTGTTCAGCTTCTTTTTAGATATTGGGGAGGTCAGGGTATCTGGATCTCCTACATATACACCTTAATGAGAAAAAAATTTCAAACACTAAGAATCTAAAATAACCTTTTAAAGGAGTTTTCAGATAAAAAACAGGGAAAAAAAGGCTAGAAAACACACAGTTCTCTCAGCCCTGGCATCTACACACAGTTCCTACTGCATGAATGCCGCAATCTCTGCCCAGGGGTTTGCTTAGTCCATCTCACGTGTTTCTGCATCACTGCAGCTTCTTTCTTGGTACGGCAGATGCAGCTGGTTAGTCTGAGCTGTGATCCTCTAACTGGCTGCAACTAACGTGTGGAGATACAGAGCAAGAGAGATGCATGCCTTTTAGGGAAGGTGGAAGCAAAATGATCCCTTCTTGAAAATGTATGCTCCGTATTATATTTTAGACAGGGTGGCCATTCCCTAGTCAGGTAGACCAACATAATAGGAGTGGATTGGGACTCTCCAGAGGTGTTTGAATGGCATTACTGTAATGCCCAGCTACACTTGATCATTTTAGTTCACAAATTGGTATGTGATTATACTTTGAGCTGTTATACAGGCAAAGTAAAGCAGATTTTCCCATGAATGATATTGGAATATATTTCAGATTTATGAATTTTTTTATGTAATAACTTATCTGCAGAAGACACTACTGAAAAAAACCTGCAGAAAGGGTGGAACCAAACAATTTTTAAATAGAATTCCCCCTCTGTAATGCTAAGGGGAACATGAACAGGTAGATAAGATATGAAAATTTCATGCTTGTCAGTCAGAGTCCAACTGCTGGAAGATGTTTAGAATAAAGATTTCCCTTTGGGCAGCATATTCTTTTGTGGAATTTTTCATGCCTTCTCTTAAGTAGCTTCTATGTTGTGCCATTACAGGAACCTGATTATACACTGCCTTGGAGATACTATATTTCCATCTCTGTAAAGTAAATGTAAAGAATCACAAAGAAAAGTTTGCAGCATTTTGCTCTCACTTTGGTCAATGGCAAGGGTTCTCACCAGTTGCAGAGAATCAGGTCTTGGATCTCAAATTAGAAGCACTCATGGCTTGATTTAATGTGGTAACTTCATCTTTGTAAGTGAAAATAAAAAGTCAAAACTGAAAAATAGACTAATAGCATACTATCAATACATATTTGACCCACTAGGAAAAATGCATTTGGTATACCCCACACCGGACACTAGCAGTGCTAAGAGGAGCAGAGAAATGTTTGCAAATTCATATCTAGGCTTTCATGGGGACTATGGAAATGATAAGTCTGAAAAAAGAGGTTGAAGATCTTTCAATAATCTAAATTATTTTGTGATTCCTTGGATTTTATCCAGAGATACACAGAAAAGAAACTTTAGCAGAGAATTACTAGCATTATTATAAGTCAGTTCTTGATTTTTCTGGATGACGTGTTGCATACTATGCACATGCAGTAGATTTTGTGATTGACTGGGACAGTGATCTTAGCTGAAAAAATTAAAAAATTATTTCAGTGTTTTCATGGCCTTGATTTCACACTAACAAAGTTAATGGAAATGTCATTAGTCACTTGAGATAGTGCTGAAATGACCGTATAAATCCTGAAATTTAACAGTATATTAAATAGGTAGTTTCAGATTTTTAATTTTGCAGCACTGTATTTTCAAAAGTTGTCAAATCTATTTGGAATTGTTCATTTCAGCTGGAAACAAAGCACAGAATTCTAGAACTCAGTAATTGAAATGTTTCACTTGGTAAGCAAAAGTCAGTATTCATTAAAAACAGGTGCTGTTAGAGAGTTTGGAAAGAAATATGGGAAACCTTACTTCGGAAACCTTTTTTTTGTGTCTCTACAAATATTGTCTTGGTCATCAATTGTACATTATCTCTTCTTTTATTATTCTTTTATTTATTATTCTTGCTATTTAACCAGTTCTTTCTGTCTTCATTTCATTTAGTGAATGAGACAAAAGTTATTCAGTTGAATCATTTCTTGCAAAGCACTCTCAGATGGCCTTAGAAAGCAATTCCACTGAAAGATTTAATCTAAGTTACTGCATTTTTAAAGGTGATAAAAAATAACTCCTTAAAGTATATTTCTTTGAGCCAAAAGAAACTGGTTCCAGCCATCAAATCATAGGTTGCTAATTTGTTTTGTCAGATATGTTAAATGACACAGTCCCTTTTCTTGGATCTCAAAGGAAGTGTCAGAAAAAAAATTCACAGGAAGTTTATGCTATCTGATTGTTTCTTAACTTTGTGTAAGGCGTCTATTCCGCAATGCTCAGCTTGAGTTTAAACACAGTTTACCCACTAGCCAGTCCAACCCACTTTCAAGCCAGGTTTAGCATGTACTGGATGGAAGGCATATATAACTTTTTCACTAATATTTTTTCACTAATACTGTGCCTAGACTCATGTAGATGAATTCTAAGTGACAAATGTTAAAATTTATAGATCACAAGATTGCCCTGTGCACTGTTATTTCTTTTATGCCATGGACTGGCTACAATTTTTCTTTCTTTGCTCTTTCCCTCTCCTCATTAAAATTTATTAATGTCTTTTTCATTATTAACTGCAGTGAAAATAGAATTCATTTCATCTCTGGGTCCCTCACAGTGTAATTTATCTGAGCAGCACTGCATGCTATCCTTCCTGATATTTGTAGTTTCTTTCAAACACAATCAAACTAAACTCCTTGTCCATTATTGTTCGATTTTATTTTACTCTTCAGTCAGGTGAAATACTTAGTCATTCTAGTCATCTAAATGTAATTAAAGCTTCCAATTCTACTTTGTCGTGGGGACATAATTCTTTTTGCAGAACTTTCTAGATCTCTTAGGCAACTAAGGGCAAACTTTATGAAATTAATGTACTATCATTATGACAGTTTGTAACACACTCAGAATGTATTAGGGACATAACTTCAGGATAATGAATTGTTAAAAAACATTAAAGAATGAATTTAGAATTAATCTATATTAATTTCTATAAATGTAAGACCTACGCATAATGCACAATCTTAATTGAATATACTCAGAGCCAGAAAAAAAAAAATCAATAATTCTAAGAGCAAATATGAATTCAAACATCGATCTAAGTTTCAATTATATCAATCTAAAGTTATTTCATTGAATTTCATCAGTTGTGGTATTTTCCTTTTGCATATTTCTGTGTTTATAGACATACTGCATACTATATGCCTGCAGAGTTAGCTAGGCAGTTACTTTAAAACAAATATGGTCTAGTGTTCATGTTTTGCTTGGGCCAAATGCAATAAAGAGAAGAGACTTCTCTAGAGGTCTGTTTCATGCAATAACTTTCCTGTCCACAGCCTGCATTCCTAAACTAATAGAGTAGAAGAATTTATTGCTGATAGTATTAAAATCTGGTACAGATAATCAGTCAACTGGAGTTAAAGGGAACACAGGCAGATATGATGTAGCTGATTCACTGGGAACATGCGACTTCTAGGAGGAGACAGTGTTGTAACCAAAATCAGGTTGGCTTCCCAGCAGTCCCTGGGAGAAACTCATTTTGATTCTACAGAATATTAATTTTTAGCTGGACATCAGTTTTTTTCCAAATGTCTCGTTCTGAAAAGTCTTCACGGGTTTATTTTAAGTTTTTAACTTTAACTTCTTGTAGTCCTGGCTTATCTACAAACATAAGAGTAGGAAAAACAGACTTGGGTTAGTAAGACTAGCTCAGCAACATTCATTTTCAGGGATAAGGAGATAATCCCTACTCTGTGAGGTGATAAATTAGTTGATAATTCACTGACTGGAAATTCAAGCCATCAAGAATGACCAGTAGGAAAGACTTTTAAGAAATTAAATGCTACAATTTATACACATGGAATAGTAGCTAGTTTGTTTTTCTTTATTTAATTTCTTCTTTTTTTTAATGCAAGCCCAAGGGATTTTATTATAAAGAGAGGAAAACTGGGGAAAACCACAGTGTTTGTTTCTGTGAAGTGCTATTCAGCTACTGATTACATGATAAAGATGATACAGAAAACTGGCATGGTTTAGCCAACTTCACTGAATGCAGTTTGCTTTCATATGTGATTGCTATTCTATTAATCCCACTCTGAAGCTGTGTTCTGACATGGCTTAGTTTCCAAGTCTTGCCTACAAACACTTAGGAACATCTACAGTCATGCTCATTGTCGGTATAGGCAGGCTGTGGTAATTTTTCCTTTCGTGTTTTCTATTCTGATGAGGCCACGGAGGTTATACAACAAGTAGGAACCATCTATAGGGCTACTATAATGATGGATGATGCTTCTAACATTGCCTGTGTAGATGCAGCCAAGATGAAGACAGACAGTTCAGGAATGGGGCTCTTAAGACACTCTAAAAGGTAACTAGTAAATGTTTGACTAGGACAAATACTTGGCTGGGAGGAAAAACAATGGTCTTTCACTAAAGTAACCTGGTCTATGATCTCTGCATAGTCATGGGAAGGATTCTTCCACTATACCTTAAAAGGCCGGAATTCTTAATGATGGTTTCTTGTCCAAACTAGTTTTGAGCTAACTTGCATTAGCATTGTAAAACGTTCAGCACAGTTCTAGGGTGATGCTCAAACCAGGAGCAAGTTGGTGGCTTTTAGTGGAATTCCTAACTTGAAAATCACGTTTTTCAAGACAAAGACATATAAGTAAAATCCCATTTATTGGGTTGGTATCACAAAGTGCCAGGGTTCAGACCACCTAGGACACATCAATATTTAAGATAAACTGAAGGAAAAGCTCACAGAAATCTCAAGAAAGTCAATTAGCACACCTGTGCTTCCTTATTATCAAACACCTTTGCCACCTCCTCCTTTTTCATGTTCCATCTTTCTCTGTAGACTTGACTTCTCTCTGTTCTTCCCTCTGCTTTTTTTTCTTTTATCTGATACTTAACAAGTGCACTATAAATATATGTTATCACATGTATTTGCAGTCTTACTTGTGTTTCTGTCATCTTGAACAGTCTATTTTTGATGTTTTGGCCTTGCCATCCTTCTGTCTCTTTAGATTCATTCATGGCACTCTCCCTCTAATTATTGGCTAGTTTAATAGTTTTACCACACCATACCATTACATGTTTTTCTATAATAGATACCATATACTGTTCATCTTTTTTAATAGATTTGACATACTACTGTAAGATACAGATTTTATGACACTGTTTATACAAAAGAAAGTAGCCTGTTGCAAAACCATTTCTCACAAATATATCTATATATGAAGAAGCCACCATTAAAGCCCCCATTCCTCCAGAAAGCCTCTGAAGTAACTGAAATCCTTAGTGAGGAGATTTTGAGGAAAAGGCCCAAAAGGGTTCTTCCATAGTAGCAGCTCCATTCTACTCCTGTTGCAGGCTACATTGTCATACAATATTCTTCATAAATTTAAAAAGAGTTGTCTTGAACCTAGTTCTTCTTCCAGCATTATTCTCTCATCCTCCAATAAACCTGCTAGTAAACGGATAATTTTTAAAGTTGGGAGTTTTTCAAATGTTGGGAGGTCAGATGCGTATTTTTAGATACAGAAATAAACCATAAAGTTATGCGTTTCCAGCACTTCTACCATTTCTTTTCAGTTTTGCATTTACTGCTTTGCACAGAACACCACCTTTCCCTAGACAGATTTTGTATGGAGAAGATAACTCAATAAAGGAAATAAATGTCATGGAATATTGTTTTCATATAAGTTGAAATATTCTGGATAAAATCTGAAAATCAATCTTTTAATTTTATTTTATAAGTGGCTGTGTTCTGACATTGTCTGTATCCCATGCATTCCATGCATGTTTTGGGTTTAATAACAATGAAAGCAGGAAGTCTGTGAAGTCAGAATTGCAAGCTAATGACAGTTGTTGCTCAAATTGTTTCTCCATTCCAATTCTGACAAACTTTTTCTCTTTCCTTGCAGTTTTCCACTTGTCCCACAAAGTCACTCGGGTGGTTCCAGAGAGTGCTCTGCTGATTGTTCTTGGTCTCCTCCTCGGTGGCATTGTATGGGCAGCAGATCACATTGCCTCCTTCACCCTTACACCAACTGTATTTTTCTTCTACTTGCTGCCCCCCATTGTTTTGGATGCTGGATATTTTATGCCAAATAGATTGTTCTTTGGAAATCTTGGTTCCATCCTTTTGTATGCTGTTATTGGGACAGTCTGGAATGCTGCCACAACCGGTTTATCTCTCTATGGTGTCTATTTGACAGGAATAATGGGTAAGTTTGACCTGTGGAGGCACAATTGTGAATGCTACTGTATGCCAGCTGTTAGATGGGTGATACTTTACAACTTAACAACCCTTTTCAGCAGAAAATTCCAATTTTAATGGGAGCCATTTGTAGTATTTTTATCAAATTTAAGAATGATCTGAGAAATCTTCTCTGAAGCAAGCATGAAAGGGACTTGAAGCTGTGTCTCTCATTATCCTGCTTTAAATGTGTGCATACACTCTCAGGATAAAGCTCAGGATTCATCCTGCTAATGGGCCCCTGGACAAAAATACACTCTGAAGGGCTTATTTCTTTCTGCTGTGATAGAAACCTTCAAAGTTACTGTGCAATGGAACTGTCTTCCTTCAGTCAGCATTAATATTAAGTAAGCAATGGTTGCTGAGTGGGTATGTATGCATGACACCTCTATTTTGTCTTCTGAGGCTGGAAATTGTAACTGAAGACTTACAGAGCCAAGTAGCACATGTAAGGTGAACTCTGTTTTAATTATACTACAATATAAGGTCATGGGGCTGGTAGAAGAGGCACAAAACAGCAATTCTTAACCTCCTCAGCAGGTGTGGCATGCACGTAAGCTATGTACTGCCTCCTGAAGAAAAATAATCTACATTGTATGTGGATTGCATGTGTTTTGAAATAAGCATCTTATCTATGCTTTTTTAGTGTTTCTATTGAAGAAGCTCAGGAGCCCTTCTAGGACAGAATTTTCTTAGGTTAGTGAGTTTTAGAAGGTCGTTACAGGCCACATCTGAGTGCTGCTGAGAGCAGTACAGATATACAGTGTGCTGGTGTGCCTGTGCACTCTGCCAGTCTCTTCTTGGCAACCAGTGCCGAGATCCTAGACTGAGTGAGCGGCTCCAAGACCACAAGGGGTACGTTGTGTTGTATGAAAGGCTCAACAGCTAGTCATGAGGTTGTTCTCTAAACACACTGGTGCGAAATCGACTCAGAGCAATTTACCAAATTTACCACAGATTTCCTTTTCAGTCCAGATAAAAAGAGTGCCTCAAAGGTCAGAAGTTGCAGATATTGCAGAGACCATTTTTGTGATGAAGAATTAAACTATTAGCTGATTATTACAGAAGAGAACATAGTAGAGTTTTTCAGCTTCAAAAACTGCTCCCATTGTCCAGCACAGGGAAATAGCAGAATTTGGGGCTGGGTTCTTTGAAACTGAGCATAAGATTGGGATATCTGTTCCATCCATTTTAAGGGAAACCTGTGTTGTCCTTATTGGAAAATCCCAGTCTGGAAAAACTAGACCACAGACTTGTTCATATGAGATTCATCTTATGTAACTGCAGAAGTTTGTAATACAGACATCTATGAAAGATTTAGCTTACATTTTAGATATTTACTTTACTAAACTCACATTTTGTAAGTAACAGTTTTTGTTTAGAAGATACAAAGGTGATAGCTCAGATGCAGACACTATTGACTTTTATAAGTAGGTAAGATGTTTTATGTGCTTTCAGCCTGTAAGCACAATGTACTGCATCCACCATTTCACATTTATAGTTAAATACAGGTTTTCGGGATCAAAAAAGGTGACAAAGGGATATTGCTATTGAAACAGATTGGACAAGGATTTGTTGTTTTAATATCCAAGCTGCTTGGAACAGTTTAAAAATATGACTAAAAATATTTTATTAACATCCTGTTCTGGGAAATATAATGAATGATAATTACATTGAAGAATATGTTGATAAAAATAATTAAAGGAAGAGAATTGACCTCCTTATGACATGTGAAACGGAAAAGGTGTTTTCACAAAAATTTTAAGTGAAAAACCCATTTATCTCTTGCTCTCCTCCAAATCCATAAACAATTCTTGACTAACTGTAAAAGCTGGATTTGATAGCTACATGTTCTGCTTCATCATTATGCAAAACTTAGTTAGGTGACAGTATATACTAGAACTCTGAGCTTAAACAGGAGAATCAGCCCCCACCACAGGTCGCAGCTAAAGCTATACAAGCTAGAAATAGGGATGTTAAGAAAGGCAAACAATAAACTGGCATGCCTGGTGAATTTAAATGTTTAGAATGAGCATTAATTGCTATACTGTGGGGACCTGTCTTTACTACCAAGACACATAATAACCTACTAGAGTTCTAATTTCAGCTATGGAAAAGGCCAGAGAAGCCTGTCCCTGATTCAAACTATGTCATTCTCCAGCAAAGCTAAGTAGGACTTTAAAATATCTACATGACACATACTTACTAATCCACTAAATACATTGTGTTGACCTCCAAGATGTCAGCAAGATCTGAGCACCACACTTTGTGAAAAGCCTTGCTGTTACTTGCTGAGGATAGGAGAACAGTGAGTTACTCAATTTCTAGAAGAGTTCATAGCAGCCTCTGGTTGAAGTTCTATGGCATATTTTTGTTTCTACCCACTTTTTCTACAATTGGAGTGAATAATGCTAAAAGTAGTATTAAAATGTAGGAATGTATATCCACTACAGACTGAGATGAACTAAAACCAAATTACTTCCAACTTTAACATTGAATGAGCCTGTAGTACTGTCCATCAATATGAGAGTGCATAATCCAAATTGGATTACGTAGATTTCCTACATAAATAAACATAAAAGCATCTCTTTGTTTGCATTCAATATCCTTATAGATAGTATAATTTGCAGAAGAAAAAGGGAAGGTAATAATTAGAAAGAAATCCTTCTTTAGACGTGAAATTAAAAGATCAGCACCTCGTCTATTAACTAACAGCCATACCAGCGTGCTTTCGCAGAATCGGAAGAAATATCTAACCCTAAATCTTCATGGCTGATTGCACCTAACTGTTCATCATCTGCTGGAGAACTAACACATGCAGAACTTCTCTGTGGAATAATTGTGGTTGTGACTGATGCTTAGAAAAGTTTTTCATGTACAATCTAGGTCATAGTGACAACATGCTGAGTATGCGTAGAAGTCTAGACTGGGCTCAGCGAACTTACCTTGCTCAGGTGTCACTGCTGGCAGCTAGTCATTCCAGACTCTGGTGAGCTGGAGGAAGCAGTGGTCATGTATCACTTCGAAATATAACTAGTCTAAATAAAAGTCTGATTTAGAAACTCCATGCCTCTTGACACTGCTTTGTAGGAATTATAGATGTGTCCTAACCTTTCCATAAATATTTGCTTACCAGCTTTGCAAGTCTTCAAGGAATGTACCAATGATTATAATTGGTAACATATAAAAAAGATAAGCAGTCTCAGTGAGCCTATTTATTTTAAAAGCTTACGTTCTATTGTACCCTGATATCTGATAGTTATTGTCATTGGGCTTGTTCCTTCCTTAAGCATGGCAGAGAAGGACAACATTTGATGGAAACATTACTTAGATTCAGGTTCAAGGCTGTTCTCAGAATTTTTGGCACAGACTTCAGCTCACTGCTTCAACCCCTCCCTCACACTAAACCAGATAGATTTAGTCCTCATTCACAGCCTGAGATGTCCAAGAGTGAACAAGACTATTTATTTTTTCAAAAATATAAAGTACTTACAGGTCTGTGCAAACTATAAATTTCTGTTTTCAGGGCCTTACCAAGGCCCTTATAAACTTTATGGAAAACATTGTAGATGCTCTGATTGTCAGACAGCAGTTAAGAGAATATGTACTTCTGCAGCTCCCCCAGATTACTGGCCATTGTGTACAAAAGGGTGTTGTCTACTCCTGTCTCTAGCTGCCCATGTAAGCATCCTTCTCTTGAGTAAAAATGCCCACGCCATTTTGTATCAAAATATTTGGAATCTAGTTTCAGTTTCAATTACCTTCCAAGCACTAAACATTCTGGATTTGAAAATATATCTTGTAAGAGTTCTTGTAGAGGAGTTGTGATGTTGTTCCGGAAGTACCTTACAGGCAATATTGATCTACAGGCTAAGGCTACTGACTGTCATTGTCTGACTCATGCTTCCAAATCATTTAATCAGATGGATTTCTCCCTCATCTGTAGAAATCATGCCTGACAGAACTTTCTATTAATTTGGGGCATGGGCCTCTGCACTGTGTTCTAATGAATGACCTCCCAATATATTCCTTCTTTGCTCTTCCTCATATAATTTTGGGCTTCATCACCTCTTAATGAACCTTGCTTCCTCCCCCATCCATTAATGAATACAAAGGGAATTTTGCTGTTCTCTAGCCTTTCAGAAATCTGTTCCCCAGAAAAAATGACTGGGATACCACTCCTGATTGCATAAAGAGGGTAAATTTTGCAAGATATTTAGGAAGCTGAGCAAAGGGATATTTGTGGCTCCTCCTTTTCTGTTACTTTTAAAATTATATTGATGCTTGTCTCAGTCTGTTTGCATAACTGATCAAAATAATCTTAATAACTGAAAGAAGATTTAAAAAAAAAAAAAAAAAAAGGGTTACTTTGTCACCAGAGTTTTGTAGTTCCAAAACCTTTGAAATCATTGCCAAAATTTCTAAGGGGCTACAACACAAACATGTTGAGGTACATTTTAGTCCTTCACCTATTTTTATGGTCCACTCGTGGACAATTTAGCATTGGCATCATGAATCATAATTTGTGAACAAGTGGCTTAACTACACCTATCAATGAATGTCTACTTGCATAACGAGGTCACAAGTGGTGTTTAACTGTACTGAATGCAGTTAAGCCCCACTGTAGCAGTTCTTAGTGACCAAGAGTCAAATTTGGCCTGCGGCATGAAGTATTTTGGAATGTTTATTTCAGGAGTGCTGATATATTCTTTTTACCATCTTGTCAGTTCTGTTACCCTGAGATAATTTACTCAAGTTAGACAACCCATACCACACACAAATACAAAGCCAGTTTAGATCTGGAAATACTTATCTCAAGTGCCTTACCACAAGAACAGGACTGTACTGCTCTCAGAATCAACTTTGATCCACATGGGCCAATGCTGGATTCAACAAACCTTGTAGGATACAAGTTGACACAATGCAGAACTTGTTAAGTAGTTTCCAAACAATAGGTTATAAAAGTAGGTGATAAAAGGAAGACTAGGGAAAATGTGGGCCCTCTCTGGAAGGAAACAGGAGACCTGATTACCCAAGATATGGAGAAGGCTGAGGTACTCAGTGACTTTGTTGCTTCAGTCTTCACCAACACTGCCCAAGATGCAGAAGACAAAGGTGGGAACTGGGAGAATGAAGAACCTCCTGCTGTAGGAGAAGATCAGGTTCAAGACCATCTAAGGAACCTGAAGGTGCACAAGTCCATGGGACTTGATGGGATGCATCCACGGGTCCTGAGGGAAGTAGTGGATGAAATGGCTAAGCACTATCCATTATATCTGAGAAGTTGTGGCAGTCCATGAAGTTCCTGATGACTAGAAAAGAGGAAAATAATCCCCATTTTTAAAAAGAGAAGAAAAGAAGACCCAGGGAACTACAGGCCAGTAAGTCTCACCTCTGTGCCCAGCAAGATCATAGAGCTGATCCTCCTGGAAACTCTGCTAGGACACATGGAAAATAAGGAGGTGTTTGGTGACAGCCAACATGGCTTCACTAAGGGCAAATTGTGCCTGATGAATTTGATGGACTTCTACAACAGGGTTACAATGTTGGTGGATAAGGAAAGAGCAGCTGACATCATCTACCTGGACTTGTGCAGAGCTTTTGACACTGTCCTGCACGACATCCTTGTCTCTAAATTGGAGAGACCTGGATTTGATGGATGGACCACTCAGTGGATAAGGAATTGTCTGGATGGTCGCACTCAAAGAGTTGTGGTCAATAACTTGGTGTCCCAAGTGGAGAGTGGTGATGAGTGGTGTTTCTCAGGGGTCTGTACTGGGACTGGCACTGTTTAACACCTTTGTTGGTGACATGCACAGTGGGATCAAGTGCACCCTCAGCAAGTTTGCTGACGACACCAAGCTGTGTGGTGCAGTCGACACACTGGAGGGAAGGGATGTGCCATCCAGAGGGACCTAAACAGGCTTGAGAGGTGGGCCTGTGCAAACCTCACGAACTTGAACAAGGCCAAGTGCAAGGTCCTGGACATGGGTCTGGGCAATCTCAAACACAAATACAGGCTGGGGGATGAGTGGATTGAGAGCAGCCCTGTGGAGAAGGACTTGGGGGTATTAGCGCATGGAAAACTGACTATGACCCAGCAATGTACGCTCGCAGCCCAGAAAGCCAATTGCATTCTGGGCTGCATCAAGAGAAGTGTGACCAGCAGTCAAGGGAGGTGACTGTCCCCCTCTACTCTGCTCTCATGAGACTCCACCTGGAGTACTGTGTTCAGCTCTGGGGCACCCGACATCAGAAGGACGTGGACCTGCTCGAGTGGGTCCAGAGGAGGCCATGAAGATGATCAGGGGGCTGAAGCACCTCCCCTGTGAGGACAGGCTGAGAGAGTTGGGGTTGTTCAGCCTAGAGAAGAGAAGGCTCTGGGGAGACCTTATAGTGGCCTTCCAGTACTTAAAGGGGGCCTACAGGAGAGATGGGGAGGGACTCTATCAGGGAGTATAGTGATAGGACAAGAGGTAATGGTTTTAAACTGGAAGAGGGTAGATTTAGATTAGCTATAAGGAAGAAACTCTTTACTGTGATGGTGGTGAGACACTGGAACAGGTTGCCCAGAGAAGCTGGAAGTGTCCAAGGCCAGGTTGGATGGGGCTTTGAGCAACCTGATCTAGTGGAAGGTGTCCCTGCCCATGGCAGGGGGGTTGGAACTAGATGATCTTTAAGGTCCCTTCCAACCCAAACCATTCTGTGATTCTGTACCATACCTTCCAGTTGATGCCTTAGGATCCCTGTTTTCAAGGATTTTGCACTATCTGCAATATCACAGTCTGTCATTACTATAGATAATACAAAGCTGTCTCTGCTTATACTTTGCTTTGGTTTTGAAGGCCACCTGAATACTGGACTGCTGGACTTCCTCCTGTTTGGCAGCTTAATTGCTGCTGTGGATCCTGTAGCTGTTCTCGCAGTGTTTGAAGAAGTTCATGTCAACGAAGTTCTATTCATCATTGTTTTTGGAGAATCGCTTCTGAATGATGCTGTAACTGTGGTAAGTAAATTAGATGTCTCAAAGTCACCCAAACTCTAGAGCATTTCTTCTGAAGTGTATTTTCCCCTTAAATGAAATACTGTATCATCTGTGTGTATCTACTCATGGGCTAGTGTAGCATAGCTCATGGTGTTCTCTGTCTTGCTTACAAACACTGTATTGCAAAGATTTGAGCATGAAAGCTATTTGGAGCCTGTAAGTCACATAAAAATATACAGTTCTGGGTTGGATGAGCATAAAAACATTTAAAATGACGTTTCAGGTGTGTATGTTTTGTTTGCCTTTGCTGTTCACGTAAGGCTTTCACAACTTACTGAAATTAGTTCCATTATTAGTTATATGCACACTTCAGATATATAGACAGTGAGAGAGATAATACTTGCCAAAGTGCTTGTTCCCTCTCTTTTACTTCAGTCAGATGTTTATCAAACAGATATATAACAAAGAGACAATTTGGGAAAAATTGTGTGACATTTTAGAAAGTTTCTGGTCTGGTTTGGGTTTTTTTGGTAACGTTAATTTCTGGGTTTTTCATTTAGAAAGAAAAGAAAAACTTAATAGACTTAAAACAATCCCAAATTTCTACTGATGTTTTTATTTTGATTGAAACACTTTTCACACAAAATTTTTCTCAGAATAAAATACAGAAAAAAATACTGTAGTTTTGTAGTACAGTGCTAGTGGCAGGGACCAGGAAGTCCTATGGCAGAAAGATTCTATGCAACTGATTTATAGAGCTTCACTTTGCTTCTTGGATCATCTCCTATTTCGGCTACTGCGTAACTCCGAAGGAGGGTCTGTTAGACTCAGTGACTTATTTTTTTGCAACCAAGACAGCAAGGTACTGTAAGGTCACTGACAGAAGCCTAACTGTTCACATGAGTTTGGAAATGCCATTTAGGGCCTCCAGAGAAACCTAATTGCCTTTAGATATCAGTCTCATTAGTACTTTTGGGGTATTACCAGAAACAAATACTAAAATAAACCCTTGATGAACTCAAGTATCAACATCACTGGCTTTTGGAAGGAAAGGAGTGTTTGTTACTGTGAAATGAATTCAAACACTCACTCTACACATAAAAGAAAGTCTGATTGTTGAAGAAAATCCAGAAGAGAAGATTAAGCATAATCAAGAGTCAGAAAGCATAACCTATGAGAAAGTTTGAAACGACTGGAGTTCTTACCTTGAAAAATGAAAGACTGGAGGACAGAAGAAAGTGGATGATGTAGCATTCTTTAAATGTAAATATGTAAAAGACTACTGTTACAGAACAAAGCAACCTGTATGCCATGACTGGGGTAAATATAAGAATTAACAAGCTTAGCTGCAACAAGAAAAGCTGAGAAAGCCATAGTAAATTTCTCCTCCATCACTGGAGGAATTAAGAATAGATCAGACAGGCATGTGTCAAGAATGATGCTCACACAAACCTCCTTAGGCAGGGGTATGGATAAGATGAATTCTTCACTTTCAGCACTATCACTGTTAGTCAATTATTTTAAAAGCTTTAGTACAATTATTATAGTTTATTCTCTTTTATGTTCAACTTATGTATGTTCAACCTATTTCAATCCAGTATCTTATTATTAGCATAATTATCTTATTTATTTTGTACAGGCAATTAAATAAATCTGCCAAATACATGGATTTTAGAGGAAGAAGTTCTTTAGAAAACACATCTAGATGTAACAGTGCTTCTTATAGATAGGAATCATATTGAAATGAGAAATGGAAAGTTGTTCTTTTAAAACTTTTTGTTTCTTCTTGTTCCACTGCACTCTTTCCATTCTGAAAAATTCAAAAATCTGCAAAATCTCCCTCCACACGGAATTTCCCTCAGTCATACATAATTTCAGAAATCATAAAGTTGGGGCCCATAATGAGATTACTTTAATAGGCTTAATTCAGGAAAAAATATTAAGTTAGTCTGCTTTTCTTTTCAGGTGCTGTACAACGTGTTTGAATCTTTTGTTACAATAGGTCAAGATAGTGTGACGGGGACTGAATGTGCCAAAGGCATAGGTGCGTAGAATTGAATTCCATATCACACCACTGATGTACATATGCAGAATTTTAAACAAAATATTATTATTATGCTATCAATAACTGTTATTTTTCAGCCCTTTCCCTTGTCACTCATATTCCCACTCTCCTGTGGCATAGACAAATATCTTAACAAAATAAATAAGTGAATATTCCTGAATATTTGGGAAACTTAATCAGATTTGTTTTCTTCTGAAGAGGCTCCACAGATGTGGAGTTCAGCTGTTAAGACCACCAAACTTGACAGCTATACATATTTTCTTTGTATTTTATAACATGTCCTTACTTTCAGCCTATGCTCTTCCTGCATTCCAGGAAAGTTGAGGTAGGCATTCTCACTCCTTATCACTGATTGCCATCAAGTAATGTTTGCCAGTGAGTATCAAGAAATGTTATTTAACTAAAAATTTAGTTATTGTTTCCCATTCCAAGCATGACATGATACTACATTATCTTATGAATCAATATTTTAACAGTGACTTTGGTATATTCTATAATACGGTTTTGGAAAAGCATTTGTTTACAGAACGTGGGAAAAAATTGTTCAAAGAAATGTAGTGGGTTTTGAATAAGCCTAAAATTGTGAGGCTTAACAGAAAGTAACCTTGTTTTTTTCTACAGAATGCTGCATTCACATACGAAGTGCTCAAAAGTAATTCATGTTGTTGCATGTTAGTAATAATTTTTGATGTGTCCTCCAAAATTTTCTCTGATTTGCTGGCCATACAGTAGAAGAGAACTATTTCAAACCATTATATTTCTACTGTGTAAACTGTGTTTGGTTTTGTTTTTCAGTGTCATTCTTTGTGGTAAGCCTAGGTGGGACACTGGTTGGCATTTTCTTTGCATTTCTGCTCTCATTGGTCAGTCGTTTCACCAAGCATGTGAGAATCATTGAACCTGGATTTGTGTTCATCATATCCTACCTGTCCTACCTCACAGCAGAGATGCTTTCTCTTTCCGCTATCCTTGCGTAAGTCTCTTTTTATTATTGCCTGTGAAGGGACTGAGAAGGGAATATGGTTTTTAAAAACATTGAAAAGAAAGACCTAAATTATATAGGACAAATATAGAATATGACACTCATGAAGCTTATGCGGAATATTAATATCTTCACACTGCAGTAGATTATAGTTTGCAAATACTGTCATTCTGCCTTGAAAAGGAATGCAAGTTTCCCAGTATCTGCTGTGCAACACGAGAACTTCCTTTGCAAAATACAGACTTGATTCTTTCCTCTTTGTGATTAATAACTAACAGTTGTCCATTTGTATTGACATCTTTCCTTATTATTTGTAATTAAAACAATATTTTTCTAAGGCATCATGTGTATATCTATTATTTGCTGCTCTCACTGTCTTGACTGGCCTGTTAAGGTTTGCTTAAATCTTGCCTGTTTTGGTTTGAGTAGCTCTGTGGTCTTTCTTCTTTTAGTATCCATTGATTCCTGGCATACCTTTCTCCTCAGTTTTACTTGTTATGTTTGTAGATGCTACAGTGAGTATATTCAAGATCTGAAAATCTTACTGCCAACAGATCATTAGTTTATGGCTAATGTAAACTTGATTTAAATTTTTGCATGTAAAGCTGTATGGTAACCTGAAGACAATTAAGGTCTGTAACTATCTAATGAAATGCTGTCTTCAGACATCTTGGGGTCACCTCAGGATGAATGTTTGAGATATGCTTTTTACCTCAATTAGACTCCACAATGGCTCCTGAGTGTATTTTTTCTTAGGAATTAGTGGTGGGTTTTTATCACTATGTGACAGACAGATGGAAATAATATTAAATGTCACAACAAATATTTTCTGAACAATTGCTGCTTTTTTTTTTCTAGGATAACTTTCTGTGGCATCTGCTGTCAGAAATATGTCAAGGCTAACATATCTGAACAATCTTCTACAACTGTCAGATATACCATGAAAATGATGGCCAGTGGAGCAGAAACTATTATCTTCATGTTTCTGGGAATTTCAGCTGTAAATCCAGACATCTGGACTTGGAATACAGCTTTTATTCTGTTGACTCTGCTCTTCATCTCAGTATATAGAGTAATTGGTAAGGGAATGCTCTTCTTCCTGTCCTTGCATTGTATTGTTAATGCAATCACATATTCTTCTAAAAAAAACCAAAACAGAATTTCGAGTTTTAGACTTGTTCATTTTAAAATATTCAATTTATGGTTTATGGTTGAATTTATGGTTGGTTTTGGGGTAGGAGGGCAGATCTCTACAGTAAGCTTTATCATATGTGAAAATATAGTAGGATTTCACTTTTGATGACATGTGAGGATATGACTAGCCCAGCAGTTAACATGAATCATGCAGTGGCTAACATTTGTAGACCCAGCACATGGTATTGGGAAAATCTCCCAGAGAAATGGACTTTGTTCTTTAGCTTTTATCCTAACAAAAGATGTGAGTCCTGTCAGCCACCTCTTTCCTTCAGCTCTTTCAATTTGGTAATAAAGAGATTGTCTTAAGCTAATTTTATGGTTGACTTCAGGTTTGAGACACACAGTGATGTAAGACCGTACATAATTACACTGCAGGTTCACTGGCTTAAGAAATAATTCTCAGGGACTGGTGAAAAACTGAGTAAATAAGATTGTGGCAAGTAGGGATTACCTACTGTCAATTTACTGGGCTTATACGTTTGCAAACATTTCAAAATACCAATGATGATTTGCCCAACTATGTAGTTCTACTATTTAACTGTTTTGTGAAATAGCAGAGGGGCTAAAATTGAAAAAAAGGCATAGATTGAAATACTTCTAGAGAGTAACACACATAGTGATTTGGTGTATGTACTTACATCTGGGAATAAATTAAATGTGTTTATTTACCTGTTTGTCTTGAATTAAATTCAAATAAAAGGTAATGCATCTATCTGGCTGGCAGTTTTCCTAGACACTGTATTATTCTGTCTAGAGATTCCTGGGCTGAATGAAGGGCCTAGCTCCATGTCCTTTCTAAACAGTCTGTAGCCATTGTTCATTTAGCCACCTCTCAGTAATCGCTGATGTGCATGAAGTGTTTAAACAAGTTTTCAGTTGTCACTTTTATTCCTGGAATGAGTGGTTAACAATCCTGTAATAAGTTTGATCAATAAATAGTAGATATTCAGCAATAACAATATGCATCCATTAAAGTAATTGAGCTTAAACACTGATAAATTACTAAAGACCTGATAATATTGGGCCTTACATAATTGCAGCTCTCATACCCTTGGAGGAGTCAGGTTGGTGGCATGAATTCGTTTTCAAGGTCCCCTCCACCAGAGGTCTTGCTTGCAGTGATATACACAAGACACTTCCCTTAGCACAAGTTCAAAGTTCTCTAAAAAGAACTCTTTTGCACTGGCTAATAGTCCTGGCCTGGTGCAGTGGGACACACATGCTGTGCCATTCTCAGGAGCAGTGAAGCTGTTTTCCTTCTGCATGGTGGGAGCTCTGGGAGATGTTGTGATTTCTAGAGCTTTAGGTCTACAGCAGGCATCATCTAAACTGTAGGCCTGAAGACAGTGTTAGCATAACTGCACAACCCTCCATAAAACAATGACATAAATATAATTTTTAGTGACTTGTAAAGAGTACCACATTTATTCCCTAAACCAACATTGTTTCAACCCTTTTCTCTTTCTGTTGAAAGAACCTGTGCATATCACTGACTATGGTGCTAGAAATTCTGCTCTTTCTCAACTGCAAATTTCAAAGGTCAGCACACAGCAGAATTTCACCTGTACTGCCTATGCCAGAGGGCAGCACTCTCAGCAGAGCTGCTGTCTCACAGAAGAAGCTTCATTGGATTCCTTTGGCTAAATGTAAAGGGAAAGGTACCATGCAGGCCTGCCCTCCTTGGCAGTGTAGCAATACAGTGGGAAAAGTAGATGGTGTGGAGAATTTGTTATGAAAGCAGACTGGTGGTACCATTTCTGTTACACATGGTTGGGATATTGATGTTTCATGAGGATGTTTCTAGACATGTTGGCATTTCTTTTTTCTAGGTGTAGTTTTACAGACATGGATTCTTAACCACTACAGAATGGTCCAGCTGGAGATAATAGACCAGGTGGTGATGTCATATGGTGGACTACGTGGAGCAGTTGCTTTTGCTCTGGTTGCACTTCTGGATAAGGACAAAGTGCATGAGAAAAACCTGTTTGTCAGCACAACTATCATTGTTGTATTTTTTACTGTTATTTTCCAGGTAATTCAACTTCCTAAGCATGCTTCTTGCAAGGAGAAGGAGTCCCCCAAAAGTACCAAACGCTTAAAGCAGTTCTCAGCTGAAGGTTGCATATTGTTTCACTGAACTGAAAGCATAATTGAATTTGTAATTTTAGTAACAAAGATCCTATTTTATGTTTTCATATGACACCACAAGGGACAAAACACAATTTCCTCTGTGCTAAAAAATGTTCAGTCTTAGCTGCTTGGTATTAATAGTGCTCAAGTTAATATCTGATTAAACATCCTTCACCTCATGTGAATAACTATAGGGAACAGTCCTTTATATGGGCAAATACAGTCATTAAGTTGATCTACCTGAGCCTAAGTCCTTGTTTTAAAATATAACAGTAAGCAGTGGGACAAGAAAGTATTTATCATACAAACAAAATAGCACTTTCTGAATGAAAAAAACACATTAATTTAAATGGAGATAGGTCAGTGAATAATTTATTATAGAAAGTTTAATTGTGGTCACAAAGTCCCGATATGTGCAGAAAATACCACATTCAATGGTACAGGAAACACTACCATATTTTTCTTATAGAAGATATATTTTCCCAGTGGTTGGTGTCTTTTCAAAGCTTTGTAACAAGAGCTGAGGGTACTGGATTATTTTATCTTCTAAAGGGGACAGAGGAAGTATGAGAACCACCATATAACACACAAAAATGCTCTATTTCTCTTTAACAATGTCCAGCTGGAGGATAGTCTAAGATATATTCCTGTGTATTTATTATAATGTTTCAATCTTTAGGGACTGACTATAAAGCCTTTGGTACAGTGGCTGAAAGTGAAGAAAACTGAACACAGAGAACCAAAACTGAATGAGAAACTTCATGGCAGAGTAAGATATTTTTAAACAAAACTATGGTGCTTAAGAGAAAAAAACATATTAGAGAAAATTTCTTTTTGGAAGATAGGGGAGAATCAAATTTCAAGTGCAAAATCCTTCAAACATTTCAAAAGTTATCTGTAATTTGTCTTTGACTTGAGTCCTGTGATGGGGTACTCAACTGAAGGTTCTGGTCTTTCACTTGAGAATTTAATGGGGTTGATAGTACTGGGGAAACAGCACGGCTGGAATATGCTTCTTTCTCTTCATCTAAAAGAGGAGGACATTTGTTTGAAGATTGGTAAGGCAGAAGTTGTGGAAGTAAATTTATTTTTCTTTCTTAAATATTATGGAAAACATGAAAGCAGACTCTGTAGCTCGCATGGAAAGGTAGTCTGCTGCCCAGTGCAGATGTTAATTATATACTGAAATTCCAGATTAATGGTATTAGTCTTAGTTCAGTGTGAATGCTGTGTGTGCCTGCATTTCTTTAATCTTTTAAAAGATTTTGAAACATGATCTCTTCCAATTCATTTTCACATAAGTTTTTATTCAGTAAAAGAAAACATATGTTTTCAATACAATAGGTTAAAGGATAGAAGACTATAAGATATCTTTCATGGCCTTTAATTCATAAACTTTTCGGATTTACACAGCTATCCTGCATTGAGTATTTTAACACATTCTTGTACGACCTTCTAATTTTGTCTGTTTTCACATTGGAGGTTACCTGAAGTGAATTAACAACTTAAGTGATGGACAGGGTTTGCTTCTGAGGAATTCTTTTACAGACTACTGAGTAAATACATTATGCTTTTGTTATCCAGCAATTAAAATTTCTATTTCTGTTGAAATATTTTACTATTTGAAAATCAGGATTCTTCCCCCAGGTGAAGAAATACAGTCTGTCTATATTTATGGGATATACCCTTACATGTCAGTTAGTAGTGTAGGTTAAGCAGTAATGTTAATCCTAACACTTTGTAAAGTTGTATGTACTAATTCACCACTTCCTAGAATATTCTAGCAGATATTGTGTCAGGAGGCACAGTGCTCCTAGAACGGTATAAATTGCAGACTTCAGAGAGAGGGAGCACTCTCTGTTCTTAGGGAGAAGGAGGGAGACAACTTATTTATGATACCATTTTCTCCACCTCCATGTCAGATATCTCCTGAGGCAGTAATTAATATTATATTCAGGAATGATCCATATCACCCATGTTGTTCTAAACACAGTATGCTGTATATTCTGCAGTAATCACTCCAATGTTCAGAGTGAAATGCTAACAACCATATACAGAAAAAGACCAAATTCCACCTGCAGCTGCCTTGGTTTGAATCAAGAGTTATAAACTTCAGAATCTCTATCAGCTGTCTAATATACCCAGCATGGGATTTTGCCCTAGATATCAAAAGAATGGTGCCTACTTCTACTGTGAGGGAAGTATGGATTCCTGACATGTCTAAGAGGAAACACTAGAGAAATTTTTCAACTGATTTAATCACCGATACTAATAGTGACTGATGTTCATAGGGCAGAAATGGAGATGGTGAGTCAATAAAGAGAGTCTTAAAATTGAATGTTAAAAAGAGACCTTAAGTACCTTCTTGCTGAGACCCTTGTAATTCAAGAATAGTTAGTGAATTTGTAGAGAACTGGTTAGAGAGCTCAGGACCTTTGAAGAAAAGCATATAGTAGTTAGTATTATGGGAAAAAATTCTGCTTAGCAGCAATAAAATTTTTCTACATAGTCACCTGGTCTAACCTGACATAAATTGAGCTATTTTCTAATGACACCTTTCATTTCTATAAAGGTATTAATTCCACTTTCACTTTCCTAGGCCTTTGATCACATTCTTTCTGCTATAGAAGATATTTCTGGACAAATAGGACATAATTATCTGAGAGACAAGTAAGTAGTAACTAACTTGTAATGTTGAAATACTGCTAGGAAATCTTACATGTGAATTATGACTGTTTAAGCCTGTGAGTTTAGGGACAACAAGGATGTCAAATGTAGTTTAAAAGCCTATATACTGAAAGTACTGGAAATATAGCAAATGTAAAAATAGTTTATTTTTCTCCCCTACAACTTGAATCTTCTTTTTCTTCCACAGCTCAGATTAGGCCTTTGCAAATGCCTCAGTTCACATCCAGGGATCAGCTTCTCTCAAGATTTGAGAACTGGCTATTTGCTCAAGAATTAACCTAAAATGTTAATGTAATACTCCATTTCATGAACATTATTCATGTGTGGAGATACTAAAAAAACTCAGCCATGACTGTGCTAGTTGCTTATCCTATTTATACAAAGGTTGTGTTCAGCGGTAATCTTGAGAGAAGCAAAAATTACTCAGCTGAAAGATACAGACACCATTTTCTTTAAAGTACGCATGAAGACTTACATTGTGATGGTCAGACTTCCATAATCTAGATGAATGAATGGGAGAAAAAGACATTAAATCTGAACATCTTTAAGAATGTTATTTAAGGTCAGGCAGTTCTCTCCCTGGAGTTATGTCATTTCACAGGTTCAGAAAGTCATGCTTCCGACCTGCTAATGTCTTGCTAACTCATGTCAATTCCAATCCAAATTCCAATCCAATGTGGTTGTGTTAGCTTTCTGCAGAGCACTCCCCTACCCCTTGCTAAGAAGCTGAGTACATTAGCTGAGGTTTAGCATTATGCTCATATAACTATACAGCTCCTAGGCTGGAGCTAGATTATATTTGAGCTCAAGCAGAATTGCTCACCTGTCTGTACCCAGGTATAGGGACAGTCTCCTTCCTTTCCTTTTGCTCTTTGTTCATTTATGCAGTGAAGAATTTTCTGGCATCCCAAATAGAACATCCTCTTTCTTTTGGTCTAAATTTTTAGTCTAGTTTTTGGGAATGAATTTCAGCAGGGTATAATGCAGGGAAATACACCCCCAGTTTTGAAATACTGTCTTGAAGATGAAGCTAAATATTTTTAAAGTGGCAGAGTAGAGTTTGACTTCCTAGATGTCAGAAAGTAATCTCCCTGAGTACAAGAGAAGAAGTAGCTTAATGTAAATTCACGGGTGCGTGGCTTGATGACTAAGGTATTTTGAATAAGACTACCTTAAGTCTTCTTCTTTTGGACTATATGTACATGAAAGTGCTGCTTTCTCAAAGATTTGGCAGTCCCTGGCATCCTCATCGATGTGCTCAGGTGTGGCAGCCTGAATTAGAGACTGCTTGTCAGATGTTCTGGCTAGAGAAGAGGCATAGTTACCAATTCTATGAATAATGTTTAACAAAAAGGTTTCAGCTGTCTGAATAAAAAGTTGTAAACTCAAAATAGCCATTGGGCAAGATGGATAGAATCGCTTTGAATAGTAGTCTCCAGAGTTGCCTCATGTGCTTTAGAGAAAATCTTGAGGAAGGTAGATGAAAGGTAAAGCAGCCTTTATCTTCTGGAGCTTAAATATGAAATGGAAGGTATCCTACTATCAGACAGGCTAGGAAGTGTGAATTACAGAAAATACACATAAATTCTATCCCCTAGAGTACATAAGTGGCATGAATAAGGCCCTCTGTAAGTGTTTTTGGAAGGGCACTGTTGTGATCTGATTTTCTAGGCTGGCTGTCCTCCAGTACAGCTGGGGAAAAGCAGATTCCCTTCCAAAGGAGGAAAGCAAATTAAACTTTTAGAATGAAGCTATTAAGTATAACTGCGTAATCAGAAGTGGAAAAATAAGGTAGCATGATCTCCCCAAGTATAAAATGTCCTAGTAACTCTGAAATGGGATACTGTAATAATAGCACTCTTTCTGTTGTAGTAGTGTTTGGTAAGTGAACCTATTAATGCTTTGTGACAGCTGCATAACTCTGTAGCAGGCTTTTCCTTAACTTTCTTTAAATGCTAATTGAAAAGCTGCAAAACATAAATCCCTCACATTGCTATGTTCACCATTTTTTAAAAAGTGCTTAGCTCACAAAAATATCCTATATGCCAAACTAAAAATGCTGTGAAACTAAAATTGCTTGTTGCCATTAACACAGTTTGTTTAAATTATCAGGTGGTCCAATTTTGATAGGAAATTCCTCAGTAAAGTACTGATGAGAAGGTCTGCTCAAAAATCAAGAGACCAGATCCTTAATGTTTTCCATGAACTCAACTTGAAGGATGCAATTAGCTATGTGGCTGAGGTACTTATGAACACTTGTTGACATATTATAGCATCATTTGAATTTTGTTTTGGTTTTGTTTTTTGTTTTTTAATTTATATGAAACTTGCTATATTGCAGGAGATGTCTAAAAGAAAACTACTTTAATTTCTACTCTGCTTTTTTTTTTTTTCTAAATGTGTTTTGAGTCTCAATATCACCTGTTTGAGTGGCTGTAGTTCTTGGTATTATTCCTGATCCCCAAGTACGAGTATATTGTACTTATGTCAGTGTACTTTTCTGTTGGATTTTACGGAATAACTTTGTTTCTATATTAATTGCATGAAAAAATACTGTAATTCAAAGGAATCAGGCAATCTACTGTCTTTCTAAATGTGTCAACAGAGTCTGGCTCCTGCAGAACAGTGGTTCTCTGTGATGGTAACTCTGATTTGAAGAAGCTCACTTCCAAATGGTGTGGATATACGACCAAAGTAGTGGACTGCTATAATCTAATTTTGCCAGATCACAGTAATACAAAAAAATTGGGAAGGGTAACTTTAATTCAATGGAATCATAACATCCACACGTCAAAAATTAGGGTTAAAGTGATACTACAGAATCACAGAATTGTGAAGTTAGAGAAACTTAAGTCTTGCAACGGGAGAAATTTTTAAAGTTACAGAATGGAAGAAAGTTATTGGACTTCTGCAGGAGTACCATTCCCAGACTGGAGCAATGTTAATAGATTGTGTAAAAACTCCTAATCTTCTTCAGTATGAAACTGGCCACCTTAGTTCAAATCACCACAAATGTGCAGTATTCATACAGTGTAGAGGATATTTTTAAATGGAATATTTTAAGCGGTGATCTTTGAAGTGATTATCTAAGCCCGTGATCTCCAAGTGAACTCATTGTCACAGCTAGGTGACATACTAGTTAATTCCTTTAATTAAAACAAACACTATTACTACAACTGATACTACTACTACTACTAATCTCTTTTCTTTTTTTGAAAATGAGCTATAGCCAGAAGACTTCTTCCAGTGAAATGTGGAATTTCAAAGACTGAATTCAGAAAATAAGATTAAATTCAGAAATTATGTTAGTGTGAAAAATAGGGAGTGGTTCACAAGATAATACTTGCTTTAGAGATTTTGTAAATTATCCACTCAGTTTTCAGACCATTTGAGCTCAAGAACTAATTTTCTTTCTTGTGGTGCTTTCTGGGTTACACCTCAGAGGAAGAAAGTTAGATAATAACTTTGATGTTGATGAGCATGAGATTCATGTTCAGATTCACTGCTGACTGTTCAGTAGATTCATTACAGTATTTTTTCTCTTTAACAGATGCAAAGGGCTCTGCAGATCACTAAGCCATGCAGTTTTAGCCCCAGAATCTTTACCCAATAATGTCTTGAATCCTATATAGTAACATCAGATTAAGTTAGAATACTAATTTTATGGGAGAGTTAGCTTTTTCATTATACCTTAGTATAGTTTACAACACAACGAAACTGACTTTTGCTACCCTAGTCCAAATATTATTTGTGTATATTGTGTCTTGCAGACAGTCTATTGGCAAATGTCTATTATCTGATAATAACAGACAGAGAAATTAAAAATTCTCCAGGTTCTACAAAAGATTGGCAACATGGTTTCTCCCAGTGGAGATTAGTTATATTAATATGCCTGACTAGTCATGAGTTGTGAATACTAAAGTCATTCTACCTTTCTCACATTAACATTTGCTTCAGTGATACACTGCTTTAACAACTTTTCCTTCACTTCTGAAATATGTCTTTGAGCCAAATATCTGTGAATTACAAACTGACATTGAAATTGAAGGCATTTCTTCCAGAAGGAGTAAAGATCTGCCTTCCCCAGCTACTCACTCTCTTCTCACTTGCAAGAAACTGAGGCATTTAAAACTATTTTATAATTTTTTTTTTCAGCTCTGCTGTTATGCTGCATCTGTACAATAAACAAGAGCTTGAGAGAGTTCAATCCGAACCTAAATAAATTCCTTACAGTTGAGAGGGGAGAGCATAAGCCAGGCAAAATGAAAATAATCCAGACAAGGGAACAGAAGTGACTTAAAATACTTACAGTTTGTAACTTCTTCTGTCTAAAATTCCTCCACTGATATGGTATGATGTATGTATGAAACATTAACCTTGATTTGAAAAGAAAGTCAGACGCACTTAAGAAAATGGATAGGATGATGCTGACCCCAAATTTACTGTTTTTCTTTTAAGTTTTCTGCCTGCAGAGGCCAGAGTGTACTTCTTAATGTAATAGACCTGATCCAACACATACTCCTGTAACATGTATGTGGGCTACCACAGTAAAAGAAAACATTTGTTTGATTTTTTCTATGAATATAAAAATGTAAAGGGAACACAATACAGTTAAAGTTGGAGAAATGTAAATAAACTCTCTTTCAATATTCCTCAAGGGAGATGTTTTTTCTTGATGTATTCTTTATTACAGTTTGAAGTGTAGAGACCTGCTATGTGATTTCTCTCTGTTGTAATTCAAAACCATTGATGGGTTCAGCCTATGTAACCACGATGTCGCTCAATAGCTACCTTTCACCTAAACAATTATGCAAGCAGTAGGGAAAACTGTGAAGACATAAATCTGAGTTTTTCCAGCAATTCACTTCTGTTACACTAGTTTTAGAACTGAAGGCAAATCTCATCTCTTCGATATCTCATCTCTTCATGCTGTAACCTCCTTCAAATAGTCTTTCAGACTTCTATCACCACTTAACATTTGATGCTTCCAGTCTGGTAGAGAACAGAAAACTTAGTGTTGTATCTTTGAAAATGCTACTGTTAGGCCAGTAATGTGTTGAGTCATAAAAATCTGCATAGATATCCCTATGTACTTGATTTGCAATGTGGTACAAAGTAAAAAGTCCATTCCTGAAAGGGTCTGTGAAGAGAAAAGAGTTAGACTGAAAAAGTGCAAGGGTATAATTTGCAAATAGATTGAGGCCTAAGAAGTCACTCACCTCCTTAAAATCAATTTACAAGAGTGGAATATTTTTTCTCCTAGCTTTGTTCATTGGTATAACATCACTCAACATAAAGAAACCGTAAAACCAAAAAATGGTTTGTATTCGTTACCTAAATACAACTTCTACACTGCTTCTTGTGTCATTTGCATACAGCTGCCTCACAAATTATCCGCCTTTTCTGATACACATTTGCCCTAGGTGTTTACAGCTGTAATATGTCTTGTTTCCTTCTGTGGCCAGGGAGAGCGTAGAGGTTCCTTGGCATTTATACGTTCTCCAAGTACAGACAACATGGTAAATGTGGATTTCAACACACCACGCCCAAGTATGGTGGAAAGCTCTGTCTCTTATTTACTGTAAGTAACGTGGACTGATTGGGGGGTGGGGTTTTGTGGGGTTTTTAATGTTATATGTGGGGAAAAGGAAACAGTGCTACAAATTTTGAAAAATGCAAGTTACAGGGACTTCATTCACTACTTTTTGAACTTCAGTTAATCTTCTCTCCCACATAAAATAGGTATAAATACAGTTATATTGTTGCATTTTACACTCAAACAAATTTTTGCAGTAAAGGCTGGTAAGATGAAACAGACATCCACATGAAACAACTCATGTGCCTTTTGTTCACCAACTGCTATAGACAGGGCTAAATGTCATTTCTGTGTCTGCTCCAGAAAAAGTAAAGGAAAAAGAATTGCTCCTTCCTTAACTCTTTCATGATACTTTCACTGAACAGACTCTGTGTCGTGTAAACAGAGAAATGAATGCTACACCCACCTGAAAGACAAAAACCAATAATCTTTTCACATTTCCCATTAGGTATTTAATCACTCATTTTCATTTAGCTTATTTTGACCTTTCCTTTTTTTTTTATTTTTTAAACTTCATCTTCATTTCTTCCTCTTGTTCCCCATTTTCCTGTTTTTAATTCCTCTTCGGCAATGACTGATTTTTAAAACTGATGTTTGTATAATATACTCTCCTTCAGGAGAGAAAAAGCTGGACCAGTTTGCCTTGACATGCAAGCTTTAGAGCAGAGGAGGAAAAGCATCCGGGACACAGAAGACACAGTCGCTCATCACACCCTACAACAGTACCTGTATAAACCCAGGCAGGAGGTGAGAGCACAAGGCTAGCATTGGACTGTTTTCCAATCTAAAACTAGGAGATATTAGGGACCAAACTTTGGGAGTGAAACTCAAAAGGAAAGAACCCATCTGCAAAAACTACACCCTTGAGGAAGATAGGCTTTTTGTCTACATTCTTTCTCATTTATGAATTTACCTCTTTAACAGAATTAGTGCCTTTGATTTCCGTAAGGCCAGTGGAATGCAGAACTGGGTCCAATAGGGGTTCTGAAGCAGGATTAAACAAGAGTGTGTCAGCTGAAGTGATTCAGACACTTATAGCGAGAGGCTTACTTTGAATGACAGTCACTCTTACGTACTTAAAATTCCTGGACATACACCTGTTTCATGGTGAAGAAAGAGAAAGAAAAATAGGAGTTTCATTAATGCTGTCAGATTAGTCTTTGATTAATTCTTTTTTATGGAGTTGTCTACATTTGCATGACACTGACTGAATGCATTGATTCAGTGCTTCCAGCTGTATTTCTAAATAAATTAATATTGTCTTCCCTTCCTGGCCACAGCACAAGCACCCGTACAGTCGACATGAGATCATGCACAATGAAGATGAGAAACAAGACAAGGAGATCTTCCATAGGACAATGAGGAAGCGCTTAGAATCTTTCAAGAGTACCAAACTAGGAATAAACCATTCCAAGAAGCTCAATAAAATCCACAAGCGAGACCGGGGCCAAAAAAGGGTAAAATACTTTCAAAGGACCCAGATGTAACCACCTATTATACAAACTAAAGAGGTGGGGAGGGCAGGGAGAACTCTGAAGGGTCCTATGTCCTGCATTTATCTCTGTCCTATAGAACTTCATGAACTTAAGGGCCTAAGCAAGAAGAGATTAAACTATAAGATAACTCAAGGGGCATCTTCTCACATGCTGCTTTTCTCTATGCTTTGGGACCTTACCTCTGGGTGAGAGATTTTTGATCACTTGAAAAACAACAGACCTTGAGCCAGGCTACCACACTGTGGGAAGATATTGCAGGTTAGATGTAGCAGGGTAGCACGACAGTATAGAGCATTCCACAAAATTTGCATGAAACTAAGAGGGAAGGTACAGCATGCAAAGCCAAAGTTGTCTTCTTTTCCTGTGGTGAGTATGAGTGTAGGGGGGAAAATAATGACATCCATATTGAGTCTCAAGCAAAGATTACAAGAGATTTCAGGGTTATGCTGCTGAACTCGTGATTCCAAAGGATGTCCCTGCCATTGCTAGCTGATGATGGTAGTGTTTTTGGTAACTTTGTTTGTTTTCTTTCAGCGAAACAGCAGTGTCATACCAAATGGAAAAATACCTTCAGAAAATCCAGTACAAGATTTTACTTTGAAGGAAAAAGGTAAAAAAGACTCAGACCAGTTTCATTAACTGCATTTTACCAGCTACATTGTCAGTAAAGCATCACTGAAAAATTTAATAATATGCAACAGTGAAGCTGTTATTAAAAAGGGACTTCTAGTCATAATTCAGAACTCAGAGTGGGGATCTGCTCCATGCTTAAATGCAGTGTCTCAGTGATTTAGAAGTTGTTTTACTAGGCAGCTGGATGACAAACCAAATTTTAATTGGCCTTTACTCACATTTTAGAAATACCACATTTCAATTTTGAAAACAAAACAATGTGGTGCCTACAATGTAGGTGAACTTTCAGCTTCCTTTCGGATAAGCTGCACAGAGCACCTTTTGCTAACATTTTTCTTTTTCATCACAGCAGGATATGTCTGCCCAGGACACCTTGCCATATGAAATTCAGTAGTTGAGATGACATTCTGATCTGAGTTAACGTCCATTTGTTTAGAAGGGTCTGAATCAGAGTTGACATTAAGCAAGCATGTTGGAACTCAAGGAGAGTGTAGCTTTGAAAGGAAGACATAGTCAGAGGCCAGTTTCAGCACTGACTCACCCTTCATGAACACAGGTCAGCCTTGAAAGTGTAATCTGAAGCTGACTGGCCTAGGGGGAGCATCCCTAGCAAAAGTGTATTTTGCACGTAAAGACCCAAATTCTTTCATCTCATGTTTTAGACATCTTTTGGCATTGATGTCAGTCATAGCAAGATGTGATGGACGCTAATACGTTTGTTATGTAATTATAAAATAATATGTGTCACTTAAAAACTGAAACACGGTTTAAAAGCCACTGAACTAATTATTTGTGTTCTTCCCTCTGTTTATGCACACAACTCCTTGATCTCAAAGAGAATTGAAGTAGAGAGAAATTAATCTTTTCTCGGTAGCTCCAAGCATTTTTCTTTATGTATGTTTTTTGAAACATTTTCTGTGCATTGTTTTACTTTGACTGACAGGGGCAATACAGGCTGGCTGAATAAGTATAATATTCTAGAACCTTTCTGCATGGGAAGAGCTTTCTGAATACTTATAAGTGGGCTACTCAGTGCTGTCTTGTTAAAGAACACTGTGTATAGATGTCATCCTCTACTTTTTTTAAAAAAAAGCCTAATTGGAAGACAGCAAGAGGTTTAGCAGCTGTTGAAAAATTGATTGTACTGCAATAGAAGTAGCAATGACCTCACAAGCTTTGAAATCAGTCAGGATACTAATGCTGACCTCTTTCAAATGATGAAAATGCAGTAAGTGATCATTGTAACGGGACGACATTTGTCAACACATGAGCATTTAAGACACAAACCACAGCAGCAGCTGGTGCCATGTCATGCGTTGGTTTGTTTCAGTCCCAAGAAAGCAGACAATTGTGTTAGCCAAAAGCTTAGCCAGACTGTGAAATCTCTTTCTATCATAGCACCAGATAATAATGCAAGCTGGAAATCTGTGTTGAGTTTCTTGATGTAATTGTTATCTAAGATGCAATCTCTACATACATTCACATTCAAATTTCAGTGCTACAACTGTTGATTAAATTTTGCCCTTATCTAGATCCTGTTAAAGACACATCTTTGATAACTATGTTAGCATCAAAAGAGCATACAATAGCATTTTCTATCAGAACTGATACAAATCTCTAATCAAATTGGACTTTCCTTTTTTTCTCCAGATTTGGAGTTTTCTGAATCAGAAGAAAATAATGATTATGAAACTTTGCATCTAGGCAAAGGAGTTGATTTCCTGGCTAATGTGACGAAGCAAAATTTCACAGATACTCCTACTGGTAAAAATATTAATTACCTACAGAGATTGTGTTTTTTTTCAAATGTTAAAAAAAATACTAGCTTGTGTTTTTTGTTTTGATGTATTTTATTAGAAAATATATTTGCTTATTATTAACATTAACAGATAACAAGTTTTGGATATCTGGAGGCATAGAGAGCATCAGATTTGCTCCTGATAGAAGTTGTGAACTTGACTGCCTAAACCAGACCTAAACCCACTAATTATTTCTAGCAACAGAAAAAGTTATTTTAGAGTTGTCCTACCTCACAAGACCAGTCAATACTGGTCCTTTTGGAACTGTTTTCTACTTGCATTTGAAACACTTTGTTGTGATAACTTTCACGCTGCTTCTTTCAAGCAGGATTTCTCCTCTTAAATTCACAACTCCACCAGATCCTTACAGGCCCATAGAAGTCACTGAAAAGAGCAGATCTGCAGCATTCCTCAAACATTCATTGGACTTGATTTTCAGCCCTGAAAGGCTCCAAAATATCAGATTGAAAGTGTATCACTATATATAACAGAGATTATATGATATGATTTATAAAGTTTTAAAATTTAGTATTTTTCTGTAGCTCTTTTGTATTTGAATTTTCAGCATGCCACTGTATGCTTCATATGTAACATGGTGCATACAGTGAAGAAAAATACTTGTGTCTGTACTCTTTACGCAGACATGCTGATACAGCCTTTTCACTGTTCCAGGACAAATTCTATGTTTGAAAATGTATAGACATCCAGATATCTATCCAGAAATAAGAGGGTGGCAAGATGCAGAACTAGACTAATTTTAAAAATTTCTTTTCCTGTTGAAACACTACAAACTCGATATCTATATTGAAAGGCTCCTATAGCTTACTTTTGACTGTTCTGTGGCCTGCTTTAGCTCCCTCACACGCATCTTATTCCTTTATGGAGTTGTGTAGTTTATGCTTTTGCATTTTTTTTCTATATTTTGTTTCTTTTTTAGGGATTTGATTTGAATTTTCTGCAGTTATTTTATATTGTGCTTTATTTTGCTTAAAATTTGCTAACTGATGTCTTCTTTTTTGATCCTATTTTTTGTCTCCAGCTATCCCAAACATAACTGCATATTGGATATAATACACAATTTTTCTCTTTAATAGAAATCCAAAATGACTAGCAATAACCAAGTAGAAAGAGCAATCTATGTGTGTGTAATGGTCTGTGTATTGGCTTAGGCACACCTATACCGGCATGTATCAGCCTATTTTTTTCCTACTATAGCCATTCTGCTTTTCAAAGCATCTTGCTGTATTACCAAGAAATTATTTTGATTAATCATATTTGTCGCTCATGAACTTTTTTTAGGAATTGATAACCCAGTATTTTCAGCTGATGATGATCAAAGCATCTACATGAAGTTCTCACCATGGTTATCTAGTGAAGATACTGTGGTACCATCACAAAGGGCCCGAGTGCAGATCCCATATTCTCCAACCAACTTCAGACGGCTCACTCCATTCCGGCTCAGCAATAAATCAATAGATTCCTTCCTGTTAGCAGATGGCCCAGAGGACCGACCCAGATCTTTTCTCCCAGAATCAACACATATGTAATATTTTAAAAGATATTATCACCTTTATTTTTAATCAGCCTTCCTATCAACCCTGACTACTGACAAGTAAACTTACTTTTCTGATTTTTCTTCTCCCAGAGCATCTCTTTCCTTCCTGATTTCTTTGTACAACTAAACATATTCTATTTTTCTCCAGCTTGAATAACAAAATATCTTTCTATTTTCCTTCCGCAGAAGAGCTGTCCAACTACTTGAGGTCTGATGCCTTGCTATTTTTACAGCAGATAAGGGTCCTGCTCTTTGTTTTGGCTTGAATATTTTAAATGGCAAGAAAATACATTCCAAATACTAGAATATTGTACACACATATTCAAGAGGCTCCAGGTTTCTTGGTTAGTCAGTTCTAGATGATAAAATTTGTACCTGAATTCCCTAACAGATATCAGGTAATTCTGATTCAACCCCCTTAAACAGTGATTGGTTGTTTTGAGTAACATTGTCGCTACTATCTGCAGATGTAAGCAAAGTAATCTGAAGCCCCAGAAAGACAATCCAGTTGCTGATGCCAAAGGATATGGTTTTCCCATAGGGGTCAGATGAGTTATTTAACCCATTGGACTCTATTGCAGTTGGATGTAAAATAGGAGCAGCAGGGCTAGACCAGCAATAACTTGGGCTAAGTCACTCATTCTTAGCATGACTAGAATATGATTTTTGACTCTATTGCTAAGAAGTCTTGAGTCAGTTCTGAACATTTGTCCTGGTTATTTATCCAGTGCCCAGGAAGGGAGAATGGTCCCACTGCTACAATACAAGTACTCAATGACACTGCTCATGTAATCATTAAATTACATAAGAAAGAGTTTAAAAATGAAGCATGTTTACTAGAATGGATCAGAGTTTCCGTGCACAGGTAGAGATAATTACACAATAGTCAGACTGTGGCAAAGCAGAATTCCAGTTTTGGTTAGAGCTTTATCCTTAAACTGTGAGTTTACCTTAATCCATACCTTATTTTGAAACCAGAAGAATGCTTAGATTTCCAATGCAGTAAATAACTTGTTGCTTCTAATTAAATTGACTCTGGGTTTAAATGAATATCCTAGTTGCCCTTTAATTCTTGCTTTGTGGAAATTATCCACACCATAAAAAGCAGCCTTCACTTCTATAATCAACACAGTGCTGTAAATTAGGTGGGTCAGGTCACAGTTCAGACATCATAATTGAATAGAACATAGGGCACTGCAGGGATTATGCAATGAAATGCAATAGTCTGTTTCATCATGAATTCACTTTTGTGGAATCCATGATCACAAATGTATGACCTAGTGTCCTCTGTGCATCAGCAAATAAAGGAATGTGATAAGTTGAAAGTACTTCTGTAGTTAGTTGATGAAATTTTGTTCAGACAAAGATCTGAGGATAAGAGTGAATGCTGGTAGTTTTGATTTAAGAACTTCATAACCTTTTGAAAAGAAATAGAAAAGGAAGTTCCATTTTTCTTCTATTCTGGCTTCTGTCCCTGCAGAAGATGTACTAGTTCAGGTGTAATTATAGGAAGCACATCACTTTCTTTACTGGAGTGGCCTGTAGGTCTGTGGTTGGTTCTAGTACTCAGTTCCTTATTAATGCATTTTTGATTATTTTTAAATGATGTTTTAAGATGAACACAGGATTAATTAAAGAACTGTGAATTAAATTCCAATATCCTGTTTAAAAACTTGAATGATGAGCAGCATTCCAAATGGAAAACTTCTTGACACTTAACCACATTGCAATTCTCTTCACTTCTTTTTCCCTACTGAGAATATTGTCATAAAATATTGGCATATGATTGCTGAATATTTTCTTGCTAACCTTTGTTCTTTTCCTCCATTCTATTGCCTCTTTATAATTGACTTTTTTATTAGGAACTGGTATGTATAAGTTCTTGTGTGGGTATCTTTGATATATCAAAATCACTGGGTTTTGACCTCTGTGTTTCTTAAGTGTTTTGGGAAGTTAGATTTCCCAAGCTAATAAGCTTAGACCTTGATTAGACTCCGAAACAGTCTCCTTAACTCCATTCTCATAATAGAAGAATGATACTGAAATTTCAATGAAAAGGTTTTATAAAATAATATAAACCGGAAGCCAAGGGTGGAAATGTGAAGTTTCTCTACATAGTCTAATGTATACAGAAAACTGATCATACGCTATGGTCAATAAGAAATTGACTTCCTGGTAATATCCTATGCTACTTGATTGAAAGAGCACTATTTCTTTCAAAAGTTTCTGAAAGATTTCCTTGCTGAGAATCAGAACTAAATATTTCAAGATATAGATACACCTTAATAACCAGATGATGGCTCTATCTCCCAAATATCTGAAACAGGCAGTTGTTCATCACAAACACTGAACTAAGTTTTGCCTTACCAAGGGTAAGAAGTTTAATAAACTCACTTTAGATTGTCCAAGATGGAAACTGGGACAGGGTACAGTTCCTCAGAAAAAAAGCCATCTTAAACCACTCACTTTCATAAGACTTCTATAAAAATAGCCAAAAGCAAAGCCCAATAGCCAGCATACTAGAATAGAAAGTGTGTATTATAGATGTTTCTATTTAATTGTGCTCTCTAGGTGATATGGACCATGATGTTGAAATGACAGAATACTCCTCTTCAGATGACCAACTCAACCAAAACCAAAGTGTTTCAGTGACTCCCCTCCACTTCTTCCCATCTTGTCTTCAAATGCCTTGGACACAAAACCATTCTTCATTGGAAAACAGAGGGAATATATCTCTTTCTACTGTCTCTGAGTATATAGCTTCTTGTGACCCAAATGTACCTGATCTCTTCTGGGAAGCAGGTACCGACACGAATAACAAAGAGACAGTCAACTCAGGTTATGGTTCTGAAGTTAGCTACAAGTCAGAGAATTCACAAGAAGAGAATTCTCTACTTATGTTTGAAGGACTGGAAGACTCTTACATGAAGGAGCCCCAAGAGAAGAAAATGTTGCTTGATGTACAAGGAGATTACAGATCTGCCGCAGCCAGACGTGTACAAAGCCGACGTTCTTTTCACAGGCCAAAGCCTCTGCAACACCCTAAGCTTCAGAAGCTAGCATCTCTTCCAGCATCTTGCCATGTCCCTCCACATTCTCTGGAACAAGAGGAAACACAGTTGTGAGCCAGGACTTGCTTGAAAGGAGAAGATGAAACAGAATAACTTGGACAAAGGGCTTCTGTAAAAACAGAGAGCAACCTATTGGTTCATGGGTTCTGCTCTAGAATGTTTTCAGGTAGCAAGGGAGTGGAGTCCCATGGTGTCAGAAACAATGGAGCTTTTCTGCTGCACTTACATTTTTAAGTTCTCATTCATAATGAAAGGGTGCATAGTGAAGGGGAAATATGCCTCGTTATTTTTTCATGTAGACTGTTACAAAAAATCAATATTATTTTTGGAGGGCTAAACCAAGAATCTTTTCAAATGGTAAATCCTTGGTTTTTTACATGGAAATGGTTTATTATGCCATTATGCCATAAATACATTTAAAGAAATAGGCTGCATTTTCTGTTTTGGTAATGGAATTCAATATTTATGATGTATGAAATTAATGTAGGAGGAGCCAATGGTTAGCCTCTTGCCTGCTAAGTCTACTCTGATTGAAATGGATCAGTGCCTTTTATAAGTGCAAACTAAAGAAAAATATTTTCCTCCTCTTCAATATTTGTGTCACTGAGTAACTAAGATATGGACTCTGGTGGAAACTTTCCAGGGAGAGGAAAGTCCTGGCATCTTGAAATTTAATCAAGGACTCCAGGAAGGCCATTTCCTTCCTTCACCTTCATTTCTTCTACTGAGTAGCACTGGAATGAAAGAACATCCAGAATTAGCTCAGAATTTTACTTTGTGTGGTCACAAGCAACTCATTTCATATTTCTAATTAAGCTGCTCTATTTTAAATAGCCTCACTCAGATAGAAATGTAAATATTTGTCATTTTGACTGCTGCTTTGGAAGACACCTTCCAAATTCTCTGTTAGATTATTTTGTTAATTTATATTTCACTTTCAACAGCTGATCAGGATAATGGTCTCTCAGAGGCTATCCTGTGTTTTGCCACATGGTTTAAGTGCCACAATGACTCAGGATGTTGGTGGTTCAAAGTATTGTACAGAGTTAGTTTGGCTACTGTGTACGTATATACCTGTTCGTGTTAGGAACTTCTTTATTCTTTTGTCCCCAGTTTTTTGTTAAATGATAGTAGTTAAGATTGCACTAGACACTTACTGCATATGAATCTGATCTACATCACCTTGAAGAGAGCTATAAACATCAGTGAAAGCCAACTCAGATGAAAACTAATTAAAGTGAAAACTCTGAGACCTCTCATGGATGTATAACGCTACATGCCAGTGTATAGTCCTCTGGCCTATCTGTATTTTGCCTTGGATGATTCCAGTCCTGAAATTTTGGCTTGAAATTTTCAGTGGTATAAGTTGCAAAGGTTCTGTGGCATCAGTAGAAGATGAGTATTAGCCACTTCTGTGGTCCTAATGTGTACCTTATTTCTATTTGATATCAAGCGTAAACCATTTGTAAATGAGCTAAGTCACCTTCACAGAGGTATCTGAATTGCTTAAGACTGGATCCAACAGAGGCTTTATTTGGCAAATTTTACTTTATATATAGGAATTAGTGTTTGTTTCACTCTACCTACCCCGATTTTGAATGGATTCCAGGTGATCTGTGTCAGATGTCAAATTTGAGATTTTCCCAGATACCCAAAAAGAGTAGAGCAATGTGTGAAAATTCATGCCCACATCTTTTCCCTATCTTTTTTGTCTTTGCTAAAACTGCCTGTTAGGCTAGTGCAAACTGCAGAGATGTGATGGCAAATGACATATGCAAACCTAGATAGATACATAACAGATGCCTTTAGACACTAGATTCAGAGTACTGGTTCTTTTGATATCAACCTACATGCAGCTGCCTGTTTGCAGTCATCTTGGGCACTGATTCATATCCGTGTCCCTAATTGGAAAGCTTCATCACCCAGAGCTAGTCTTGTTAATGAGGGTCATGAGATATAAGGCTGTCACCAGTAGGGATGTTAATTTTGTAATTCAATAATGCAAATACAATTTTTTGTGAACTGAGTACATATGAACATGCTATTTTGGTGAAGTAGAGCATATTAATGCTGTTCCAGATATCATAATTGGAACAAGTATTTTAGTCATTGGCATAGAGGTAGAGTGCAATGTGCCAAAATCTAACCTCCAGTCTCATAGCATAATGCTGAAGCACCAACACCAAAGATGACAAGATGCTTGTCAGGTGTTGGCTTTGAAATAAAACTTTCATTCTTATTGCTGTTGTACAGAGGTCATTGCTGTGTTTCCGTCGGAAGAAGAACCACACTGTGGATGTGTTTTCTGCATGCTTGTTAGAGCATTCCTAATCTATTTGTGTAGAAGCTACCTCAGGAAAATGTTTGTAAGTTGTTATCAGCAGATGGGAGTTTTCACCGGATAAGTTGTGCACACACAAGAGTATGCAATTTTGAAAATCACAGGATGTAAGATTTGAATGTTCTTGTATGCTTTTATGCTAAACGAGAGAGGATCAATAGACACCACAGTGTTTACAAATACAGCAGTCTTTGTGAAAAGTCAGCAGGATCCTGTATGCTTTTGAGAGGGTTGTGGACTGTAGGAGATTTTGCAAAACAGAGAGGAACATTATGCCATTTTTAACAACAGAAGAAATGGAAAGACACTATATACAAAAGGCTGAACTCTCCATTTACTTTCAAAGGCCTTAGGCATTGTCTGTATTTTGTGTCACCATAGTTGAAGGGATGAAGGATAAAATTGACAATTCTGATAGTGAAGAGACCTTTCCCTGGAATAGCTTGCATAATTTCTGAAGCTCTTATGCCTCTGGAAGATGTTTTCTAGTGTAATTAATTGCCTCTACAGCAAGGTTTTGTTTGGCATAATTTATCAGTTTGAAATATGATGAAAAAAGTCCTCCTGTCCCCAGTTTCTATATTGAGAAAATACTCTTTGTTAGATTATAGCAGATTATAATTCCCTATTTTTTTTCTGGGGCAATTGTTCCCTATGTCTACCAGAGTATATACATAAAGCAGGTTATAAGAGTTCAACTGTCTCACTTTTTTTTTTCCCCTCCATACTCTTATTATGTACTTCCACATTTCAGTATATGTCGTGTGGGTGCAAGTGTTTGGTTGTTTCTTCAGCACACTTTAATCAGTCAAGCACCACTAATTTCCATCACAGCAACACAGATTTAGAGCTGCTGAGGATCTGGCTGTATGTATCAGCTGCTTTTTTACCATGTGAATTAGATTGGAATGCTCAGTTAGTAAATCAGTTCGCCTCTGGTGAGGCCGGTTTTTTGTTTAACATGCTGTCAAAGAAAGGCAAGTTGGGAATTCCCAAGTCACTATTTATTGAACAAATAACTATGCCCTACCTTGTAAAAAGATGAAATGCAGAAATATTTGATGTCTCTTCCATACATTTCGCTCCATGGATAAAGTTCTTTTTAACAATGTTTATTATGCTGCACTATGACCGAGAAATGTTAAAAAAGTGTTGCCTGCATTCAGATGAATTCTGTTTCTCTGAGCTGTGAAACTAGTTATTGAAATATATGAAATCATGTTTTACAAATACATGGTCTAGCTGGAGATTTATGTAACAAAGGTTGCAAAATAATCACGTGCCTTAAATTGTCACTCTTTGGAGTGCTGTTGTTTGGAGATTTTTGTGTGTACTTTCCAAAAGGTGTCAACTTACTGCATTTATTTTTAAACAAGTCAAGTTCTGCTAATGTGTCTTTATAGAAATGTTTTAATAGTATAATAATGAGAAGTTTGGCAATAAATTGTATCACTTTGGTGGAATCACACTGTTTTGACAAATGATTTAGAGAATCATTTATTTAGTACATTTAGAGATTTTCCATACAAGATGTCTGAGAAGTTTGTATTTCTGCTCCTAAATCAAAGTTAAAGAAGACAATAGTGTGCTGCTAATTCATGTCATTTATAAACCGCAGATCATTAAAAGCAGCAACAGAAGTTGTAGAAGTTCTCCTGAGTCTCTCTGACAACTATGACACTTTTTGTATAGTTCTAGCCCCACTGCAGTCAATGACAGAATTCCCATTGACTTTATATGCAAACTTTTCCATCCTTAGAACAGAATCCATATTTTGTCAAGATATTAATTGAGATGTTGTCATTATAACAATACTATAATTTAAACTTTACTTACATAATGATATATAGCATCTCATTATAATATCATTCTTCTGATGCAAAGATTTAAGAGCTATTTGGGGTTTTGTTTTACTGTGCAATACTTTTTGAAGATTTGGTAGTCACTAATGCCAGCCAGCTTGTTTTCCTACACAGAAACCAAGGAAACTTAATCTAAGCTGTTTTGTATTGGATGAATCAATTTTCCCTGAAAGCTGTGTGATGCCAGTGAAAATTACCATTTCTACTGTCATCCTGCTGTTAGGATGCTTCCATACCTGACATTGCTTTCTACAAAAGATAGGAGGCATGGGGTGAAAAAATAGCTTCTTTTAACTTTATTTGTAGTGTAATGGAATTAAATATTTAATGGAGTTAAATAAACATTATTTTCTAAGTATGAATTTGAAGAGATTTAAAAGAATAGAGCAGATGACCAAACAACATACTAGCAAATAAGATGCTGCAATGACAAAATTAGATAGAACTGGTTTTGTGATATGCCCCACTCAATAGCTAATTAGCTAATAGTTCATTAAATCAGTGGTGGGGGGAGTGTCATCCTTTGTCACCTTTGTTGATACACAAAGCACACAGAGGCCACGAACAGCCACTTTTGTCAGAAAAATTAAACTCACAAATCAGCACTGAAAGCTATTGGTAAAGATTCTGATAGGTCAGATTTAATGGTTTCTTAGTTTAATGAGCCAAGAGGTACATCACACTGAAACAGATGATAGGCCTTTGCAAAATGATGAGCACGACACAACCGGTACACAGAAGATGAGAGTATTCAGTGCTGTCCATTGCTTAGAAACACAAGCAAATACAAAGTTGTGGTCAGCACAGTAAACCCAAGCAAGGTAATGAGTGGACTATAGAAGAGTTTATACATAATACTCCACATGAGCTTTAATCCCTGATAAAAACAGTGAGATTATAACTAAATTTCAAATCCTAGTTATGTTTTCATTTTTTAAAAACAGTGTTGCTGGAGTGAATACACCACAAAAAACTTCTATATTCTTTCACCTTCACATCTGCTTCAGGTTCCCCTCACATTCTGAGGGGCATCTGAAAGCTTTGTACCTCACAGATCTGGAGGTCGAGAAAGGCTCAATGCTAGTCATTAGTGATTTCAGCAAAAACAAGCAGAAATATGGAGTGGCACATAAACACTGGCTTTTGGCATTGGATCTGACTCACTTCTCAACTCAAACAGAAGCGAGTGGCTTTTAAAAGCTACAACATTCACACTGAGAAAGTTAAAGAAGCTTAGTGTTGAGACACAGCACCTACCGCAAAGTTGCTGCTTTGCATCGTTTTGTTTGATTGTCATTTCGTTTGCCATTTTGTTTGATTTATAACTTGGAGTGTATTTTTTTCATGGTATTATGTTTATTTCAGCTCTATATTTAAAAGATGTATCTTTATCTACTGCTATCAGTTTATATCAGCTCCTGCTATGATACAAGATAATGGCTACTGCAGTCATCATATGTCATCATACTTATCATAGCCAATGTCAGAAGATAGTCTTCTATCACTATTTGTGTGTGTCATGGTTTTAGCAGGTAAGACTGTAAACCCCACCTTCACCCCAGATGCTGTACTTTGCAGGAGGATGGAGAATTTTTTGTTTCAGAGTTTTTTTAAGTGGGGTTTCGTGTTCAAACCAAGATATAAATTGAAGCTCAGTCAACAGTGGCCTTTTGCCTATCTAGAGTGAAAATTACGTACGCCTAGAGAGTTTTTATTATTCTAACTCATTCTGAAATCCTAACCACATCCTAACTGTGGTACAAGTTTCCTTACCAATATTACACCCCACTATGCTCAACAGTTATGGAAAGGGAAGACTGGAAGAGAACAAGCTTTCAGTGAATTTCATTTGATAACTGTTATGGATCTGAGTGGTAACACTTCTGCTTCACAAAACAGGTCCTTCTAATTAGTTGGCTAGGTGATGCACCACACAGAACCTGTACTTCCATCCATTACAGGTGAGTTGATTGGCCTGCAATGCCTCTGTCAAGAACAGTTTGGAACACATAATCATCCAACATTGCTCTTGTTAGAGCTACTGCATTCTGTTATCTGCAAAATCTGATCCTTCTCATTTGTGTGCATTTACTATTTAATTACTTGCTGTTCTGAAATACTGATGCATTCATCTTGGATCCTGAGTGTGTCAGTGTTACACCCAACGTGCAATCCAAAGAAATAAAATTTGACTCTTATCTGTGTAACTGGGCTGTGAACTGTGGAGCTATGGAAAAGTGAACATTTGGCTGATACTACATAAGACAGAGAATCAGAGAATCATAGAAGAAGTTAAGTTGGAAGGGACTTCTGGAGGTCATCTAATCCAATCTCTGAGGAGCTAGCTGAGGGTTAGAATTAATCAACCAGAGTCAAATCAAGTTAGAATCTGGAATGATATAGGAATGGCAGGATTCACCTCTTTTCATACACACACTTTCAGCTCTCAAGGCTACTTTCTCAGCTCACCAAAAGAAAACTTACCTTCCTGGCAGAAGGCCATCAGGGTATCTCCAAGAAAACATTCCAAGCACCTGTTATCCCTGGTGCCTAGCGGTTTATATAGGAGCCAAGAGTCCAGACTGCAGAGGGATGTGGTATGGTATGCTCAGGAAAGATTGGGCTAGGATCACTTCACCAGTCAAATAAAGCCTTCTGCATATACTAATCCTCAGTATGTGTGATAAAGAGGTGTTTATTATGCTGATGTGTGTGGCACTAATTCTGAACACATGCCCTTTTCCCTATAAGCATTGACTTATCTTGCTGTATGAAAGATGCTGCTCCTCTATTCCCCAGAGGTGGTAGCTACAAGTATGATCCTGATCATAGGATTAAAGCTAAGCAGTCTTTGTTTTCTTTAGCTTTAACCAGCACTGCAGGAAGATGTGCTGGTAGTGCTGATCATGTAACTGCTCTGCAACAATCTTGTATGTGGCCAAGACTCTGCAGGCAGTAGTGAGTTCTGCTTTCCGGTAGTCTTCACCACATAAAACCATTTATTGTTTAAACTTTGCATCTTCTCTGGAGCTTTCTTCATTCATAAAACATAAAAAGACCCCAATAATGTATGTACCCTTTTTTTTCTAGTCATCTTCGTTTGAGAGACAATTGCGCTAAAACCTGCCATGAGGATATTCACCTGATGCAATGTCTGTGTGCTGCATGCAGAGAAGCATGGGAATGGGTGTGTGTGAAAGGAAAAGGCTAGAAAACTGGATCACACGACAGGGAACAGAGCCTGAAGTTGTGTCAGCCATACTGCCTGTCTGTGGCTCATGTAGCCACTACTGAGGTGGATGCAGGACTTGATTGTTCCTGTTGCAGAAGGCACCTTGGGTGTGACTTAACAAGCAGGAAGTGTGGACAGTCAGGGAAGCAACCCAAGCTGACAGTGTGTGCAAAGTCAATGTCTGGTTTCTACAGACCACCAAGAGTATATAGTCCATTCGTGTCTTCATTTGTGAAATGTATTAATTTCTACTGACTTTTTTTTTTCTGATTTTTTTTCTACGTAAAATGAAAATTTGGGAGGAATTTTAAGATCTCTGTTAAAAGTGGTGACTTTTTTACCTTGCAGTCATATGCAGGCTGAGAACTGAAGGAATGGCTTGATCTCCACTCTGTGTCAGTAAATATGCTGCAGGAATAACAGCTGTAAGGAATAACAGTGTATGGACACAGCTGTGTGGGACAGATGCTGTTCCCACTTGGCTTTATGGGAGAATGAAGTTGCATTCTTTGCATGATGCTAAGCAGAGAAAGACACTTATTTCCTTCTGTCTGAACATAAGGAGAAGGGAGATAAACAGCCTAAATTTAAAAAAAATATTCTGGAAATACCTTAGAGATGTGAGGCAATCAAGATCTATGATCATGATCAGCTGTCAGACATTTGATTATTTCATGTGGATTCTGGTGGCTTTTTGGGCCATTTAAAAGCAGTAATATTCTAACGACGGTGGTCTTGAAATGTTTGGATGGGGTACAGGCATCTGGTATTCCTTTTTACATTTAACATGAAGCTGACAGAGAATGTGTATATATGTGTAATATGTGAATAGACACATTGGTTGGTTGTGTTTGTATGTTGTTAACAATGCAGAAAGATGACCAGCTAAAGTTAAAACCAAACTACACTTATAGTGGTAATCTGGAAAAACTGAATTGCATATGAAGGAGTTGCTTAACCTGATGCAATGAGAACATATTTCTCAGGCTCATGATAATGACTCTGAAAGATTTTAGTTTGTTTGTTTATATCGTTCTCCAGTGACTGGGCAGTGTGAGGAGTTTATATTCCTCTGAGGAAAAAAAAAGAACTGAAGAAGTGTTTCTTTGTGGTAAACTGAATTTGTATGTAATTTATTCTAGCTGACCAGCTAGCTCTAGTCACTCTGTTGAAGGTGGGTGACTCCACTCACTTCAACACAAAACAATTATGACAATGTCCCTCTTTCTTCTGTTCCAGTCTGTCAGGGAAATGGCTTAATTAGTTATTGATTGAATGAACAAGTTATCCAGTGAAAGAGAATTAAAAAATATGAGATTTATGCTTGGTACTGTCAGTAACAGTAGTAACTGTTAATACTAGTGGGAGTAAATTCTGTAACTAACCTTTTGCTTATACAAAAAATATCATACCTTAGTTGCAAGTCTGCCAATACCAGACTAGCTGGAGGTCCTGTGTTGTGAAACAGTTTATTCTGAAAGCTTATACTGTCAGCAGCAACCAGAAGCTAGAATGGGAACCAGACTTTCATCGTTCTCCTGAAAATGGCAGATATGAGGTCCCTTCAGAGTTAAATTTTCTTCCTTACTTCTACTCGCTGTGATTTCCTCAAGCAACAAAATGACAGATTTATCTCAGTGTGCCATAGCAGCTAACTGTGAGTTCACATTTTCTTGCTCACTGGCTCCAAAAACGTGACTACATTTTCAAATTACAGCTTTAGATCCCAATCCTGGAATGTCAGCCATCCTTGGACCTGCGAGCTTCACTGAATCAAGTGTGAGTTTTGGGATGAACCAATCAAAGGAGTGGCCATAATGATTCAGTTCTAGGAGTGGGATATTATCCTTCGTTTCAGTGAGAAATTTTCTCTCCTGGTTAATTTTTTTGCCCTAGCAATTTTTACGTCAGTGTTTGGTCAACCTAGACTTAGTGCATACTGAGCCAAACCAGCTGAAGAGATTTTCAACATTTCTAAGGTTTACAACAGAAAACCAAGAATTCCTTGGGAAAGGTAAAGCTTCAGAGAAGGTTGTAATGGAGGTGCTGTTGGTCTGCATCCCAAATTTTTAACCTAAGACTCATTACTACCTTCAGGGTTTCCTGTAGAGCCAAAGTCAATAAAGGTATAGACTTTGATTAGAATTAAAATACTGGAAGATAAAACATTTACTATCATAATCACATGCTTGGAGCTTTCTTTGCCACATGGATCCTGGTAGATCACCCTGCCTCACAGGTGATAATAAGCACATTAATGCTAGCTCTACTGTGCTAGCACTAATGTTCACCCTAGCAGCACATTAATGCTTGCTCTGCTGTGTTTATTGACCGCTCGTTCTCTACCTTTCTACCCTCTGCAGTAACAAACAGAATACTCAGCCCTTATTTTTCCCACTGTAACACCCCTTTACTCAGTCACTTTGGTTTGGGCAATATGTACTAAGATTCTTTGAGCTGGATATACAAAAAGTAAGAGTAACTGGCAAATACCTATGGGGTAAAACAGCTGTGCTGTACAACACTATGCCTGGAATCACAGTCTTTGAAGAGGAAGACAGATGGAAGACTTGTGTTCCTCTGAGCAGGACCTAGGCTGGGAGGCACTGACCCTGGAGATCGGGATGGAGACAGCTGGTGCAGTGCCAAGCCCCTGATCCACATCTATCAAAAAGCCCAAGAAGTGTGCTCCTGTTATGCTCCCTTTATGCTTGTTGGCTGAAAGTGCTGAACAGAGAAGTGGAACAGGCTGACAACTCCAGTGGCCCTGACAGCCAAACTCCTGAGAACAGGAACATTGAACTGCAGCACTGCTGTGCAGGGGAAGTAAGTCTCCAAAACCCCAGGAGGAATGGTTATAAAGTTATTGTAAGAGCATCTACAGCTCTGCTGGACTGAGGAATCATGTCAGTATCAGTAGAAGACTTACCATCAATGTATCCAGAGGGAATTAAATGCATTGCTGATGGAAAAGAAGGAAAGCCCAAAGAAAGTCTGAGAAGAATAGAAGCCCAAAGAGGAACATGGTCATAGATGACATAAGCAAGTACTGCAACTGCAAATTATAAGCTGAACATGCAAATAAATTGAAGTTGAAAGTATATCCGGAAATTATGTGGACAGCAAATTCACGTTCTTCACGTATAGTAACTTTTGTTCTTGTTTTAAAAGAGAATTATCACAGTTGCAATGAACTGTTTATTTTTGTCATTACTTAAACATTTCACTTATATGCTGTTTCACTGTATTCCTCTTCAGATTTTCTGAATATCACAGATGTGAAATACCAGTTAGCTTGAAAGCAGATCTCTAATGCCAGCAAAAGGAAAGGTGTTTTCCTTGATATCAGTGATAAAATCTTCCTTAATTCACGAGAATGGATAAATTAGCACAGTACAAGTTTCTAAAACCTTCCTGTTGTAGCTTTCTAATTCTATATCAGGGGTTTGTACTTTTTCTTAAGTGACTCTGTTGCTACAAAAAGCCTGACTTAATTTTTAGTTGGTTTTAGAATTTACGAAATAGATCTATTGGGCCATAAACACATAACTGCTAACATAGCACGTATGTATCCCTGATTTAGAGTGGATGTTAACTCACATTTCAAGTGTAAAAACAAAAATGCTTTATTTTAAGAACTCCTTTCATTAGCTCAAATTTTTTACTAAAACATTATAAAGGTGAGTTGTACCTCACCTTTAATGAAAAGCATTACATCATAGAAGTGCAGAATATCATCAGTAATGGTAAGCCATTTAACTTCTGATTCAATTATTTAGAAAGGTAGTTATTATTACTGTTTTACTGCAGTCTTAGTCCTTACATATTTCTGCTTATGTCAAGAAGTTACTCTCCTTCATGAGAAAACTGAATTCCAGTTTTAGTCAGATGAAAGCATATGGTGTTTCTTATTGCTTTTTTGTTTGTTTGGTCGGGTTTTTTTTCTGTCATGCTGTTATCCATTTTGTTTGACAGTAATTCCAGTTCCCTGCATCTGCAAGTCACTCAGTACATTAAACTGTGAAGCATCCTGTAAAGAAAGGAAGAAGCCCATCAGTCCTATAATATACCACCACAGAAGCAAAGATCAGACCAGTCTTAGAAATGGTCTCATCAGTTTCAGCAAAGTTTTAGAAAAGCAAAGTGATAAACACAAAACCCTACTGGCTGTAGGAGGTATTTATAGTTTATTTTACAGGGTGATCCTCCAAGCCTTATCATCAAGGGAAGAAGATTTTCAGACCTATTGCTAAATTCAGCAGCATGCTTTCAGGAAGCATGCATGTGTATGCATAAAACGAATCCTGGAAGGCAGTATAGATGTATTCATGACTGAAAACAGAGATGAAGAAAAGTCTGAAGCAGAAGGATCATCTTAGTACTGCTAAAATGTAAGTAGCTAAGAATGGAAGAAAGAAATCTGTGGGCTAAGTATGTGCGTGTGAATGTTCAAGATAGAAACAATGAAGACTAAAATGGGTAAAGCTGACTTCAAAGGAAGATAATGTAGATATGTGCAGAAGACACCTATATCACCTGTCTAATAACCAAATCTTAATTCCTACCCACACATACATATTTCCAAAGATTAACCTTGTAATGCACAATTTTAGTTGACATGTTAATGCTAACATTTCTTCCACTGTAATACCAATTAATGCAGTTACAAGTAATCCTGGATTGACAACTCAGGCTGTGAGAAAAAATTTCACAGAAGCTGTAACAAAGAACTGAAAGTGATGCTATCAAGTTATTTTCAGTAAGGTACATGGATTGTATCAAGAAACAATGTGATGATTACAAAATTTGCTATTGCTCTATACTCACTGTCTCAGAGCATTACTATAGATCTGATAGCTGCTAACTGGAGGTTAAAATATAAAAGCTTATCTATTTATTATAAAGAGAAGATAGAACTATGTAAAATTCATTAAACAATGAAAATACGTATGTTTTTAAGTCTTAGCTTTCCTTTCATCTGAAATTGCTAGACCAGGTATTTTTGCATGTTTCTTTAATAAGTTCAAATTTTAGTAGAATAGCAAATCTGACATAGGGAGTCTTCCACTGTTCTGAATTTTTAAGCTTAACTAGTCCATCCCTGGTGAAAATGATGGTCAGGACTAAATGCAGTTCTCCTGCAAAGGCAACGAAAGCTTAAACCAAAACAGATAAATCAATTTACTCTGTGTTTACAACAAACGGCATCTGATCACTTTAAAGTGTTAACACTATTCTGATCAATCTACATTCCTACGTGCTCTTAAAATCACTGATTCCAATTTTTAAATAAGAAAAGGCTAGCTTTAGAGTCCTACTTTTGGCAAAGTAGCTTGTGGATTTTAAGCAGTTCACAGTAAGATCTGTGCTATTGTGATGAATTAACATGTTAGTTAGGAGTTGCCAAATGCGGTAGCCCTGTAGAGGCAAGGCTGCAGTAGGTCCTTGTCCCCAGGTTGAACCAGTAGTGAGGCTGCACATGTATTTCTGATAGACACGTGTGCATGCGCACACAAACACAGAGATACATGTTACACATATACACCAACACATGGCCAGCCACACAGATCAATGCATACAGAAAAAGCAGCACTTTATAAACACAAATAGCACCAACAGCCTCATTCTGTTCCTTGCTATGGCTGATCAGGATGCAGGTCTGTTAATAGAAAATATATACCCACATACAACATGGATCCCTCTGATAACTGGCTCTAGACAGTCTGTCCAGTAACTGGCTCTGGATCTCAGCCTCCCCATCTGCTGGGGGAGCCCCTGAAGCCTGCAACCCTGCCCCATTTGCTGGTACTCAGACCCCTCACTCACAGACACACATGTACAGGCTCCCAGTCCCTCCCCAGCACACATGCAGAAGCACACAAGGGACTTTGCAGTCTATCCAATAGACAGAGTCTATCCAATAACTGCCCTTGGACACCCTGGCCTTCCAGATACTTTGCAGACTCGCACAGCAGCATGCCCCCCCTGCTATACTGTGGCTTCCCAAGTAACTGGCCTTCAACACTCAGGCTACCAAGAACCTGGCCCTGAACGCTTCATCTCCCCAGCTGGCTGAAAACTGGGCATACAGACCCCTGAAGCTGCTGCCACATTCCAGTTGCTGGTACTCAGACCCTCCTGCATGCATGCACACATGTACAGACACCCATGCTATGGATCCCTCCAGTAACTGGGCTTACTCAGCCTACCCACTGGCTAGCCCTTGGACACTGCCGTCTCCTGTTGCCTCCTGCATAGACATACACGTGCAAACGTGTCTCACAGTTGACTCCTAGACCTTACGGTGTCTTCGGTAGTTGGACTGGACCATCCCATCCCTTCTGTAGCGAATTCCTCCATTTGCCTCATGCACTGAGACACACACATGCAAACAGGCCTCTCACTCCAACCCCAGGCCCTATTTCAGTAGCTGGCTTGAACCTCTTGATCCCTCCAGCAGCCAACTGACATACCCTCTGGTCTCTCCAGTATACAGCCCAGACGCATGGTTTCTTTGATTCCTGACTTCCAAACCACTTACCCTACTTGCCAGCTAGTCTGGCTTGATATTTGTCAGTGTCACATACAGTACCCATACCATACACATTCACTCTGGTCTCTCCTGTTGCTGGCACCAGTGACACACAGGCCTCTGTGAGCTGTGGTCTGATCCCAGTTGCTGGCACTTGGACTTCCATATACACTTATATAGAATAGAGTCTCCTTCACTCAAGAGAACAGAAATGGATTTTAATTAGACAGAAGAGACTGCAGTGATCAGGTGCAGGGCATGGCCAGAAGAGCATACTGACCAGCAATCTGTTTACACACAACCAGTCCTTTAAATACCCCTATCCCTCTATCTTCTTATACTTACTCAACCCCAAAACACCTTGATCTCTCCCTTTCCCTGTCTTTGGTTCGTCTTCAAAACATCTTATAAAGTGTCTTGCAGAATCCCAGGATGCTCTTGCCAGCATCCCATAGGCAGTAACACCGCTTGGTCTGTCAGGTGTCAGCCTATCCACTTGACTCATCTTGATGGCTTTCACCACACAGACAACGGAGCTGATTGTCCTCCTGTGACAGCCCTGGAAGAAGCCAGATCAGAGTGCTCCAGTTTCTCTATTTAGGTTATAGAGGTTTCCTGACTATTATTGTCCCTCTGTGCTCCTTTCTCTGTGTGAAGATGAACTTCTTATTTCATAATCTAACAGTTTCATTGTAGGTTCTGGAAAAAAAATGTTCTAAAATTACAAAGATTTTCTACTTTTACTTATTAAGGGCTAAGTAAGTATGATAAAATTATATACTTATTCTGATATTACAGACATCATACACTGCACATGCTTGAGCAGTCACATAGCCAACCACTGGGAAAATAACAGCTGATTGATGGGAATGTGGGTGGAAATAGTGTACGTGAATGGGACACTCCATCTGAAAGGCTGTTTGCCTTAAACTGATAAGATTAAAAAAGGAGATAAGCATCAACCAGATTGAGCAGTAACCAGAGAATTACCAAGAGACTTTTTGACCAAAGAAGGGATCATCTCTTAAAAAAGTATAAAAGAAGCATGAATTTGTAATAATGGGGATAGACCTTGGAGTAGAAAGGACCAGACAGTTACAACCCAGTTTTAACAGTGCCCGAAACTGTCCCAACAGCATGACCTCTGCTAAGCTTCCTCCCTGTCTGATGCCATGATTAACCTGCATCTGGACTGACACTATAGTATGCACCACGTAGAGACTCACACCTCGTGTGTATGCATGTTACATTGTGGGTTTTCTCTTACTAGCATGCAGATTAGCAGATTATGGGGAGCACATGGGTAAAGCTAGACCACCTATACCTCCAACAGCATGGCTGCGGAAGTAGGAGAAGAGGGTTTGTGTGCTGGTAACCCACGTTCTGTGGAGGAAGGGAAGCATGTAATTTTGAAAGTATGTGTGTATGTGTGTGTCTGGGTAGGAATTTTTTAGAATTAGCTATAGGTGGTGTTTAGAAATTAGATGTAGATGTGTATTTTGTTAGTGTCTAGTATTAAGACACCTACTGATATTGATCCTGCATGAATAGTTCAGTGGCTGCTGGTTAACTACAAGTCATTAATCAATCAAGAAACCTCTTCAAAAATCGTATGATTTAAAAACTGTGAATTGATTAGATTTTGCCTGTGACAAGCAGTATTTTTTGAGTTGCTGGGATTATCAAGATAAGTAGAGTTACCTGCATCAACACATCATGGTCACAGCACTTTCAGTAACTGGTTTCTGATTATAATTAGCTGATTCTATCCATCATTTCACAGTGGCATCTTTACAAAATGGCAATTATAATTTAGTAATTAGTCATTTCAGATGAGTGTTTCAGTAACACTATTTATAACATCACTCCAACAAACTCCCACTTCCTTTGAAATGTTTAAAAACTGGATCAGACTGACAGGTAAAGTACAACCCTGAATTTAATCCAGTGAACACTGCCTAGATTTCTTGGGTTAATGAGGATATTCAGGCATTCTGTGATCATAGAATCATCTAGGTTGCAAAAGGCCTTTAAGATCATCGAGTCCAACCATTAACCTAACACTGCCAAGTCCACCACTAAACCATGTCCCTAAGTGCCACAACTACACGTCTTTTAAATACCTCCAGGGATGGTGACTCAACCACTTCCCTGGGCAGCCTGTTCCAGTGCTTGACAACCCTTTTGATGAAAAAATTTGTCCTAATATCCAATCTAAACCTCCCCTGGAACAACTTGAGGCCATTTCACCTTGTCCTATCCCTGAGGAATGAGGCCACTATGCTGAGCTACAAAATGTATGAGACACGGATGTGTTAGGGAGCATCACGTATGGGATGATTGTAAAGTCTCATGCTGTAACACAGGTAGGTCTGCTGTAGAAACACACTGCACAGCACAAATAGAACACCCAGAAGTATCAGTGGAAGAAGATCTGTGTTAGATTCATCACTGAAGTGATTCCTGAACTATATCGGATACATAACTATGCTTTCTTTCCCTTTCTGCAGTGAAATCCATGAAAATTAATCACACCTTTCTCTAACTACTTTGCTTGCCTCCCTACACCTCAGATATCTTTCTAAAGCCTGCAAAATGAATTGTCCTAAATAAAGGTTTCTTCTAGAGCAAGACAGACCTCTTTAAAAAGGTCATATATAAAGTGGTTAGGTTTTTCTGTAGTGAATCAAGCACTTGTGAAATTAGGAGCTGATGAGCTAGTGGAGACTACAAAAACTTTGTATACTAGCTATGTACTTTACATATCATAAAATACCAGATTTATACACTGAAATGCTGAACGCTAGTAGTGTTCCAGCATCCGTTTTGCTGATCTGTGAAAGGATCTAAACATGGCAAAGCTGAGATAGATAGTACTGCATTCTGGCTTGAATGTTAGATTGCAAAGCAACCCAGCTAGCCAGTGTCACGCTGCACAGTCAATGATAGTAAGAATACACAGCTCCACTTTTTGTTAAGGTGTGTACAAGCTCTTTATTTGCCCATAATGCTCAGATTCCCAAACTCCTTGGCAATGTAGAGTGTGCGCTTAATGAAGTGCACCAACTTTCTCTTTCCCCTACTTTATAAAATGCCTCCAAACGCAACAGACCCAACCTGAAAAAGCATCCCTAGTGGCAGCATGCCTGCCTTGGATGACTTAAATGAGAAACTGTACCAAGGAAACCACAGCATGGGAAGAACTGCTTGATTTCATAACACTGAGGGACAGATAACTGTTTGAATACTTGTCGGCCAAAGGTTCTAAGGACTGGACAAGTACATCCCTTCTCTGATTTTATTGCCCTTGCCATCTCTAGTTAAGGGATGAGGTGTTACCGACAATAGAGAAGATCTTATAACTGTAACAAAGACCTAAATAAAGTAGATTTTATGAAGATTGCCACTTAATAATCAAGAATTCTGTACACTGAAAGAGGGGCTATCTTAGAACTCAGTTTTATATTAATGTCTTTAGCTTTTGCTTGCTGCTGTTTTGAGATACTCTTGCAAGAACATAAGATTTTTATAAGGACATCTTAGATAATGACTTTCTCTTCATAAACTGTTTCAAAATATATTTCTGGAAGAAATTCCTTGGAACAAGTTTCTTTTGTTTCATAATCCCAATTACTACTTCTGCATCTGTAGTCTTTCTGTCAGTGTTTAAGATCCATTTGGACACTGCCCTTAATAACAAGTTTTAACTTTTGGTCAGCCCTTAAGTGGTCAGACAGTTGGACTGTTGCAGATCCCTTCCAATTGAACCATCCTGTCCTATCCTATCCTATCCTATCCTATCCTATCCTATCCTATCCTATCCTATCCTATCCTAGTTGACACTGAAATACGAGTCGATGGAATCTGAAGCTTCTACCAAATATCAAACTATTTGTTTACTGTTGTACCCTACTTTTAAAAATATTTAGACCGATAGTAAAGGTCTGTCTAAATTTGTAAATTTGTTGTTGCTGGCCCTCACCATCCCTTTGCAGCCTGTTCACAGCCCTACCAAAACTGGGGCTCTGCACTTGCTTAGCCACCTAACACTTACTCTTGCCATGCCCAGCAACATCTAAACTCACCACCTAGGAATCCCACACAAAAGGTGCCAGGACTGAAAGCTGTTGCTGGCTCTTACCTTCCCTTGGCTATCCTTTGACAAGCCCACCAACACTGGGGCTCTGCACTTGCTCCACCTCTTAAAACTCACACTTGTAAGAGCCAGCAACAAAACGTAAACTCACCACCTAGGACTTTGACACAGAAGTGGCCTGGGCTGAAAGCTGCTGATAGCCCTGACCTTCCCTTGGCTATCCTTTCACAGGCCCATCAACACCGGGACTGTGCGATCGCTTAGCCACCTGGTGTTCTAAACATCCTCTGCCTTAGCGAGAGCTCAGCTCTGAAATTGAAACATCCAGTGACTGCTCCCAGACGGAAGGTGCCAGAACTGTATGTTCTTGCTGGCCTTAACCATCTCCTGGCTATCCTTGCCGAGCCAGACCAAAACTGGGGCTCTGCGCTTGCTTAGCCATCTAGCTGTCCTCTCACTCCTTCTCAGTCTAGGTAGAGATCAGCTCCAAAATTAATTTTGTCAAGCGACTGCACTCACACAGAAGGTTCCAGGCCTGAAAGCTGTTGCTTGCCCGCACCTTTCCTTGGCAGCTCCTACACAGTCCAACCAACATGGGGGCTCTGCACTTGTGCTGCCTCCTAAGGATCTCCCTCACCTACTGTCTCACTCTAGCCAGAGCCCAGGTCCAAAAGAGAAAACCTCCACCAAAGGTTTCCACACGGGAGAGCTGTTGGTGGCCCTCACCTTTGTTTGAAGCCCCGCTCACAGCCCCACCAACAGCGCCACCAACAGGGCCGTTCTGCACTTGCTCTAACACCTAACCCTTAACCTTGCCAGAGCCCAGGAACTGAAGGGAGAGCCATGGCCTAGGGCTCCCACACAGAAAGGGCTAGGCCTGAAAGCTGTTTGCAGATCTCCATCTTCCTTGGCAGTCCCCTCACAGCACCACCAAAGAGGTCCCAAGGTGCACCTTTCCCTACACACATTTACACCCCCGGGGCCCCTCCTCGCAAGGCTTGGGCCCTCCTTCCCCGAGACGACTGTGAGACCATGCAGACTGCGCTTCCCGGTGACTCCGGCACTCAGCCTGCCGCCCACTGCCCGCCCCGACTTCCCCCTCAGCTCCCGCAGAGGCTCCCTTCGGCCCTGCCCCGGGCTCCCCGCCAATCACACAGCCCAGCCCAGCCCTCGCCTCTCCTCTCCACCAATCAAATAGCTCAGCCCTCTCCTCCCCGCCAATCACACAGCCCAGCCCGCTCCTCCCCGCCTATCGGTGCCAGTCTCCCTGCCGCCTCCGCCCCGCCCACAGGGGCCGAGCCGGGTGCCTCGCCCCCAGCCCCGGCCGGGGCGCGCCCCGCTGCTGCCGGCAGACCGCGGGGTAGCGGGGCCGAGCCCGCCTCTCGCAGGGTGTGGGAGGGAGCCGCTGCCGCTCGCTTCGGCCCAGCCTGGCCTGCCCTGTCTGAGCGCTGGTAACCGCCGTTCTCTCAGCAGGTGAGTGGGAGGAGGGGGGCCGGGTCTCCGGCAGCGGGCCCCGGGCAGATGTGGTGCAGGTCCTCGGTCGCCGGCTTTCCCGGCGCGGCTCCGGTGGGCTCCGGTGGCCCCAGGGGAACGGGGCGGGGAGCAGCGGCGGGCCGTGTTCCTTTGTGCCCGGCTGATTCACGGCGGGCTGCCGACCCGCCCCCCCCCGCGCACCGCCGTCCGCCTTGGGGCTGAGGGAGGGCGAGACTGGCGTCAGGCGGCGGGGCTCGGTTGGTCTGGTTTTAGCCTAATGATGATTTTCGTCAGGGCGAGGACGAAGTTCTGTGGTAAATGTGCGAGCGTGCCGGGTGGTGTTTCCTAAGCGGGGCTTATCCGTGCTGGAGAAAGGCGTGAAAGCACAGGGAGGGTGGTGGGAGCGGGGCCGCTTCCCGGGGTGGCCGGAGAGGCGGCGTGTCCTTGGCACCCCGCCCGCCTTCCCCCGGCCTGAGGGTTGGGGCATTACTGCCGCGGGTCAGGGAGCAGAGCCGGGGAGGGATGGGGGGCAGGGGGAGCGGGGGTACGGGGTTGCACGGGGAGATTGGTTCATACGCCGTGTAAACGAAGGTGGCATTGGTGACCCGCAGCTTCGCGGGTTAGTGGAGCTGCTTTGACCCATCACCAGGGTGAGTTTCAGCTCTGTAGAAGTGAGCACGTGGCTTGGTATCAGTGGTGGGTTTTCAACTGTGCCTCAACTAAATAATTCATTGTGTCTGTGTGTGTGACAGAGGGAGAGACTAGTCCATCTGCTCATGTGATTGCAGGTGGTGAAACCTACAAAACCCACAGCCACTGCAAACTGCTTTTGAGAGATAATGTTTTCTGCCAGTGTGTATTTTGTTCATGGCATGTCAGGTGCCTTTCTGTGTCCCTCAGGGATTTCCAGGTGTGCTTCTGGGTGCAACATGGGCCTCTTGAGTGCCTTTCTGTCCTCTCTGGGGGCTCCAAGTACTTAGGACTCATGCATCCCTGGGCCTCCTACTGCCTCATTGTACAACCCATGGGCCTCTGATAGGAAATGCCGTTTTGCACGAGGGATAGTGGAGAGCAGGAAAAGGTAAAATGAGTTGCAGGGTGGCCCTGCACACAGCTGTGGGAGCCAGTCACACAGTGTTTATACCAGCTGACACCCCCACTGCCCCCCCCCCCCCCCCCCCGGGTTTTGGGAATCTGAGAAGGAATTACCCCAGTGTCTCACCCCTGAGAACATTAAGCAATGGTCAGAGAAGCAAGAAGTAGGATGAGGCAGAGGGCAATGAGATCGAAGTAGTATCTGGTTATTTTTAACTTGCCTCCAGCAACAGGGGGAGACCCTAGAAGGTGGATGAAAGAGAACAGGGGAATTATAAGCACGACTGGAAAATCCGAAGACCCAGTTGCGCTTGGATAGATTGGAAGCCCAGATACAGGGAGAGACCTCAGAAAGTGAGCTAAAGAAGAACAAGGGAAATGTGAGCACAACTGGAAAATCTGGACACCTGGATGCCCTAGAAAATGACCGAAAGAAAACAAGACAATTGCAAGCAAAACCAGGATGTTTGAAGAACCGGTTGAGCTTGGGTAAACTTGGAAGCCCAAGTACAGGAGGACATGCTGGAGAGCCAAGTATGCACAGTTGGGAAGTTAGGGCATAGTATCTGTACTGGGCAATGGAGTCATAGCGGTTGTGTACTTACTTAGCCCGGTGAATATTAGGATGTAGTCAGCTGGGATTTCTCTACCAAGCGATGGACCAAAGGGTATGAGGACAAAAATGGTAGAGTGATCCATGCACCACACCATTTGGTTGTTAAGTAAGCAAAAGGACCTCCTGGTGTGTGGCTGCACGCAGTATCAGTGTAAAATGTGGTAGACTTGTATTGGCAGTTCAAACTGCAGGAAGCTGACACTGACAGCAGCTGCAGTTGTTTCCTCATGCTGAGAGGAGTGCGAGCCTTAGGAGGTTTCTGGGCCCCAAGCACCCTTGGGCTGTGTGTGTGGAGGGACCAGCTAGCAGGCAACAGGTCTTGCAAGAGGGGCAGGTGAGAGTTTGGGGGTGCTGGTGGTCCCCACTGTAAAAGGAACAAGCTTTAGAAAACTCTTTTCTCTTAGGCTATTATTAATAGCAGGAATAATTAATAATAATTAATAATTAAAATTTAATTAATAGAGCACAGGTGCTCTAGGAACAATATTGACAGTTCAATGTACTATGCACAGGTGATCTAGGAACAATACTGACAGTTTAAGCAACTTAGAAAAGCTAGATAATGAAAAGCTAGACATAGATTAAGTATATGTTAAATAGAACATTTTGAGTCTTTTCTCAGAAGTCTAAAAGTGAATTATGATGAAGATTGTTCAGAAGATAAGTAACTATGATGACCAAAGACTGCATCAGTGAACAGTGGTGTCCGAAGAGGAATTAGAACGGTACAATAAGAACTAGCCGAAACTGTGGAATACAATGGGCTTTTGAAATTGATGATGAATTAAGAGCTGAAAGTTCCTGGAAAATCACCAAAGACTCTTTGTATTGTATGTTATATCATATATATAGAGGGTGCTTTTTGTTAGCTGTGGCCACTTACTGAGGTGATGGACGAACTCTGAGTTGTTAATAAAGCAAGCCTAGAGATACCCACAGTCTGGTGAAATCCTTTAACACCACGGCCAGTTCGAACTGTGGAAAGCTAAATGTAACTGGCCCCTAGGAGTGCCATGAGGAGGGCATGGCATCATCAATTTGCGTGGAAGGGTGTGCAAGAAGGGTGGCCCACTCTGCCAGTTGCTGAGCTGCTGTCTGCTCTGCTCACCTGCAAGCTTGGGCTGCAGCCCTGATGGTCACTCTGGCTAGCTGGTGGCTGTGCAAGCCAACCTGGAAGCTTGAGGTCTCCAAGGAATTAGAATTAGAAGGACGGTATCTTTCAAAAGAACTACCATTTTGTAAGCGGGCCATTTTTTGTGGGGACTGCAAGGAGACTGTGACCTGCTGAAAGAAAATGGTCTCAGTCTGCCACAACTGCAAGGCTGAGGCTGAAACCCAAACAGAAGCACTGCAAGCTATGTATGCTGGTGTTTCAAGCCAGACAGACCTCCTAAGACTGATATAGCTGTCCAGGCCCTAGGCTTCATGGAGCTCCAGCACCTGGAAGTCCCCCTAGCACCTGAAGGCAGCGGTGGAGGACATAGCTGCCACTGTGTCCAGCTAGAAGAACTCTTCAAAAAAGTAGCTATGTTTTACAAGACGAGCTCAGAAGGCAGCACAGTATCCAAGAACGTGAGTGGGAGATTGATACCTGATATTGTGCACTGTCCCAGTCTGAGGGACAGCCCTGCCTTAGGGCTGCACAAGGGGGAGGTTAGGCTGAATTCAACCTTGAGCTGACTGGCACAAGTAACTGACGAGATGAAGGAGAAGGGACCCTTGTCTCTGCTCGGGGCAGAAGGAAGAATCTTCCCACTTCCCCTTTAAAGTGCCCCTACATAACAGATACAACACTCTGGGGTTAGAGAATGAAGAGCATGTGAGTAACGACAGGATCCAGAAGTCTACCCTGCGAAGTTGATCCACCCACCCATATTAGAACTAGTGCCACCAGAAAAGCATGTAAAGTATTAGTAATTGGAGGTTCCTTACTGAGAGGCACCAAAGCACCCATTTGCTGTCCAGACAAGTTCTACAGGGAAGTTTTCTGCCTTCCAGGAGCTCTCATTTGTAATATCACTGAGAGGCTGCCGAGCCTGGTGGCCCCTACAGATCATCATCCACTCCTACTATTCCACATAGAGTCTAATGATACTGCAACAAGGCAACTTAGAACCATCAAAAGAAACTGTATGTTCCTCAAAGCAATGTTAAAAGGATCTAGAGCACAGGTGGTGTTCTTTAGCCTCACAGTCAGAGGAAGGGGTTTAGGAAGTAGGAGACAAATTGAACAGGAGATGAATGCCTGGCTGTGTGGCTGGTGCCGTGCTCAAGGTTTTGGCTTCTGTGATTATGGATCTATCTTTAACAAGACAGGTCTGTTGGGAGCTGATGGGGTTCACCTAACCAAGTGGGGCAAGGAAGGTCTTCGCCAACAAGCTGGCCAGACTTACATGGAGAGCTTTAAAATAGATTTAGTGGGGAAAGGGGGTGGAGTTTTGAGCAACAGAGAAGTGACAGGGGCTGCTGATGTATCAGGACCACAGGGCAACACCTTTGAAATGCCTCATAGGAATTAGGACATGTTCCTCTCAAAAGGTGATAAGGTCAATAGCCCAGCTGATACACGCAGCACAAGTAACAAACTAGGTATAGGCATAAGTATATGTATAGACATGTGTGTGCTTGTGTGTGTGTATTACTTTTTCCTGGTTGTTTCTAAGAGGTGATCGTGCTTGTTTTGTACAAGTGGGCAGAGGCAGTAGCATTTTCGGCTGTTGTTTTCAACGTGAATAACGGTGTATTGCCTCAAAGGACAGTCTGATCAGACAGACACAAACGTTTCCTCATTTCAGATAGGAACCCAGCTGGGGCTGTCTTCTGCAGTCTACAGCAACATCTCTGGTAAGAAACTTGGTGGCTTTCCCTTTGACCCTGATAGACCACCCTAGAAATAAGCCTTACGGGAGAGAGTCCAACAGTCCTTCTGCATTTCAAGGATGTGAACAACCTTGCTGGGATGATTTGTTGTCAAGCTCTCAATCTCTACCCTCTATACAGTACCGTCTCCTTGAGTGGTATTGAGCTGAGGTTTTTTTAAACTGATCTGCACAACTGAGCCAGTTACTTGTTTTTCCTCAGTGTTGCAGGGAAAACCTGCTCAGTCCACAAGGCTTAAGGCAAATTGGAATCCAAACACTATATTGATCTATCAACAACATGAAATGAAGCAGCAGTCAGTAAAGTGTTGCGTTCAAGATCAATAGTAGTAATGCAACAGATAAACCCCTAGACACTTACTAATATTAATAAACACCAGCAAATTTCTAAACACCCTCTGTAACAAACTCAGATTTCTGAAGTACTACAATCCTTTACATAGGAAGGGCGTATTGTGCAAAGCCCTGATGAGAACTGACCTGTACCACTAAGAGACCTTTCTCATTCCTCAGGTTCAAGAAAGGTAAATTCCATCTGGGATGAAGGCAGAAAAAGACTGAGCAGTTCATCAGGGGCATGGAGGGCTACAGAAGATGATGACTAGATGCCGGGGTCCTTACTTCTCCATGCGGGAACAGGAACGACACAACACCAATATGATGATCAGATCGTCCGTTTATTTCCCAATCTTGATTACATTTATATTCTACTAAGTTCCGTACACGCGCTCATCTATCTTCTAATAGGCTACAGGTTATCTGCACGCACTGTTCATGCGCCTCTACAAGCATCTGCATTGGTTAATTGCAATTAGTACGTAAAGCCCAAAACTTGCCAAAAACTCCCTTATCTCATACCCTGTTTTGCTCAGACTTGTGTGCTTTTGCTGACCACAGATGTTTCTCACTTATCTGCTATCTTGTGTGTTTTTGCCAGCCTTATTTTGCTGGCCTTGTCTTCGTCCTTGCATTCTTCTGCCTGCACTAACTTCCCTCCAGCACGGCCCAGACTCCTACATCTCCCCCCCCCACCCCCGCTTTTCCCCCTTTTTTTTATTTATTTGCTCAGCCAAACTTTGCAGCATCTGCTGCAAACATTGGAACAAGCAAGGAAGAATCAACATCAAAAGCAGCAATACTATCAATACCATCAATGCTCCTTTGACCAATGTTTGTAACCAACCTCTCAGTCCGAGACCAACGAGCCAATCTGAAAAAGGACCATGTCCCTCTGTAATATGCTTCATGTTATCTTGCATATTCGCTAATCATTGGTGTATGCTCTGCAAATGGTCAGACAAATTAAAGCAACACATTCCTTCAAAATCTTCACATCTATGCCCATGTGCCAATAATAAAAATCTACAGCAGCACAATTTTGCAAAGTAGCATGCCTAACACTATCAACATCAGTAAGCAGTGCACTCAGCATTTGCGAAGTTAGATTAAACGGCTTTTCCCTCCAACATGCTAATCTACGTATATATTTTTGCGTTTATGGCAGCCATTCCTTGTGGAAAGAAGAAAGAAGTAGCTATAACAGTGGCTAATGAAGGTAGCTGTACGTTGTTGTTGCAGGTGTCGTCAAAGGTTCGAACAGATCTGCGTGATCTTGACTCATGTCTCCTACTGGCATTCAATAACTCTCTCATGTGCGGAGTAAACAATGTTAGCCGCCCAAGGTAGCATGGACCACCAACAGGTCGTACAGGAATACCAGGCCATGCTCTATCTCCACAAATCAGAAACACTCCGGGTGGAAGTTTAAAACCTCCTTTGGTGTTTACGGTAAACCCTCCTGTTTTCAAATCATTCCAAGGAGAATGCCCTGTTACATTTTGACAACCTATAAACAAGCCTTGTAGTCCACTCTGTGCCAACCAAACATACCATGGGCCATCGAACCAAACCACTCCTGTGCCATTCACTGGCTGGAGTTGAGGATCTGTATCATTACAGTCCTGCATATTAGTTGCAGTAACATCAACATACTCGAAAGGCACAATGCTAGCTAGCAAGTCCAGCTCCTGCAAACGTAAATGAGCTGATTGATTTAAATTTTCGATGACTTTCTTCTGCCAGGCTGCACTACGCATAGTGGGCCAAACATAGATGCCATTTGGACTTAAACAAGTTTCACTTTTGCTACTAGTCAGGTCCACCCTCTGTTGTTTCCAGTACCCATCAAAGTCAGTTTCATTTTCCTGCAATGGAATGCCAATCAAACAGGTTTGAAAAGGATTATCCACCTGTTACAAACTCAAACAAAAATCTGACATCCCAGCTGTATTTGTCCACGTTACCCAAATATTTGTTCTGGGTGTAATGTTGAAAATCCCTTCACTACCTGCTATAAAACAAATCAAAATAAACATCGCCCATGTTTGACACATCGCCATCGTTTTACCTCTCTTTTCCAGTTATCCTTGTGCACCTGCCAACTTCGAGGAATGTATATTCCAACACCACAGCTCCTATCTACTACCTTATTATTTTGCCTAATACATTGCAAAGCTAAGCGTTTACAAAGCTCAAAACTAATTTCTGCTAAAACTCTTTGCCCAAGATCTTCAATTAGGCTTAAAGCCCTAGAAAACTGCTGTTGTTCTCTAAAAACTCTAATCTGTCCTTCTGTACCTACAGCTAATCGCTGATATACTGACCTACCTATAAAATCAGACAACCAGTCTTCTTCGGTGTAAAAGATAATCCGGTCAGCACACAAGTGACATTTATACACACTTTCCCGATCATGCGCACGCATGACTCTCCAAGTTCCCCTGTCACACCATGCATAATGTATAAAAACCCAAGGTCGACAGTTTAGACCATGTTCCGTACAAGCTGTGTCATGTTCTTCAAGCTGTTTTATGGTGAGCGGCTGTGTTCGAATAGCCGCATAAAATGACTGCAGATTCGGTAAAAGACAAAGAACTTCACTGTTTGCTGGATGTAGTGCCGTTAACAACGGCGTCAGGACCAAGTTCAATCGATGTTGGTGTCTCTGAAGTGCCTCGGGACACAGGGTTGGTGTCATCATTCTTTGCGATCCATGGTTTCACCCACTTTGTGGGGACCCACTTGGGTGAATCACTACCTGTAGAAACACAAGCATAACCCCTTCCCCAGGTTAACAACTGCATAGGTCCCTCCCATTGCCCAGATTGAGGGGAATACAATTGCACTTGAATTTTTTGAAAAGAATAATCATGCTTTTTGTTTGCATATGTATTTGCGCAGGCGGTTCATCTTGCCCTCCACGTATATTAAGCCAATTTAAAACAAATAATGTTTTTGCCAATATCTCATGAGGGGAACCCCCTGTCTCCCCCTGTTTTTTCAAAATAATAAGGTGATTTTTCAATATACGATGGGCGCGCTCAACGATTGCTTGTTGTGTGGTACTTCGTGGAGAAGCTGAATTCCCCAATGTTGTAAAAAGGCAGTGGTGGAGGCTGCCCGATATGTGGGACCATTATCAGTTTTAATTTTCTTTGGACACCCCATAACCGCAATCGCTTGCGTCCAGTGTTGACGAGCTGCTACTGCCGAGGCAGAAGCATGAGCAGAGGCCCATGTAAATGAGGAACAGGTATCCACTGACACATGTAAGTAGCGAAGACGCCCAAAAGGCGGAAATACAGTGATATCAGTTTGCCAAACTTCCCGTGGCTGTAAGCCACGAGGATTCGCACCAGTAGCGGTGTGAGGGTGGCACAGTCTGGACAAGCAGCCACTATCGCCCATGCTTGGGTCTTAGGGATGTTAAATTGCTTGCATAATGCAGTTGCAGACTGGTGAAAAAAGGCACGAGATTTATAGGCTTCTTGAACAATGTTATCCGTGTCTGCTAAAGTGGCAACCAACTGATCAGCTCGAGCGTTGACTTCTACAAGACCTCCAGGGAGCCTAGTATGGCTCTTTATATGCATGATAAAAACCCGATGCATACGATGATTATCAGTATTTCGTAAGTTGACAAAAGCCTGAGAAAGGGTGGGATTGTTTACATGTCCTAACAAGGCCCTTTCGATTCCTTGTACTACACCTGCCACATACAAAGAATCAGTCACAATGTTTAAATCTTGAATGTTCCAGCGGTTAAGCACAGCAATCACTGCTTTAAGTTCCAAAATCTGTACAGATGTATTGCAAACAAAGCATTCTGATTGCCATATTCCATTCTCCTTCCAAACAAATCCTGCCGTTTTGGTCTTGCTGCTGGCATCTGTAAATGCTGTTAAAGCCTGTAAAGGTTGTCAACTAATGACAGGGACAGCAATTGATTGTTAAAGCAGTTTTAAATAGTGGATGCTTTGGATAATGGTTGTCAATTTGATAGGATTTGTTCATCACAGCCAGTGAGAAGGACATAGATGATTCACACATAGCCTGAATTAGGTCCAGTGCATACGGCACAACTACTCAATCCGGTTCCTTTCCAGCAATAGATATTGCTTGCTGAACACCTTTTCGAATAATACTTGCTATCGCATCCACATGTGATGTTATTGTTTTATGTCCTCTGGCCGATAAAAATAACCATTCAATAATTCTGAGGGGATTAGACTGTTGTTCACACCATTGTCCTAAAAAAGCTGATACTTCTGATTCTGTATTATATACAAACAATTGTCATGCTTGAACAGGGTCAATACGAGCTGCAGAATTAACACTCAATTTCAGGGAAATATTATCCAGGACGTGTTTAGCTGACACTGTTAGAGACCTAGGTTCTTGAGGATTACAATTTCCTTGCAACAACTTAAATAAAGGCTGTAAATCTGTGTTAGTAATGCCACAAATACTGCAGATCCACTGAATATCTCCCACCAATTTCTGTAGATCATTTAATGTTTCCACTTTCTGTACCATTGATAGCTTCTGTGGCCTAACAGTAGATTCAGTTAAAGTCATCCCTAGGTATTTCCATGGCTCAGTCTGTTGTACCTTTTCAGGGGCCACAATGAGTCCCATTATATTTAGAGCTTCTATCAGTTCTTGAATCAGTTCTTCAGAGATGGGTGTTTTTTGGCAAAGCAACAAACCATCCATATAGTGATACAAAATACAGTCGATACGATGTTCTCGAAAGGGTCATAGAGCTAAATCCACATACCATTGACATACTGTGGGAGAATTTTTCATGCCCTGTGGTAACACTACCCAATGATATCTCTCAGAAGGTTTTTCTCTATTTGTGGAAGGGACAGAGAAGGCAAATTTTTCATAATCCTCCAGATGTAAAGGTATTGTAAAAAAACAATCTTTCAAATCAATAACCACAATGTCCCAGCCCTGAGGGAGCATGGATGGATTGGGTAATCCTGGCTGAAGTGCTCCCATGTCCTGCAGAACTGCATTAACTGCTCGCAGATCTTGTAACAGTTTCCATTTTCCAGACTTCCTTTCGATGGTAAACACAGGTGTATTCCACGGACTGGTAGAAGGGACAAGGTGTCCAGCATTCAATTGTTCTTGCACGAGATCCCTTAAATGAGCGAGCTTCTCAGTTGGTAGCGGCCATTGCTCCACCCATACAGGAGTATCAGTTAACCAGCTCAGTTTTAAAACAGGATGGGGGTCGCTCGCTACAATGGCTGCCCCTAAAAAGGTGTTTGTAATACACATCCCCACTGAGACAAGACATCTCGCCCTAATAACCAGAGTGTCATATGCAGTACATATGGTTTCACTTGTGCTCTGAGACCTTCTTTGTCATCTATAATGGTAACAAAATGTGTACTTTGCTGTGTAGGGGATGCTCCTCCAATTCCTACAAGCATGTTGGATGCCATAATCAAAGGCCAAGAAGATGGCCATGCAGCATATGGTATAATGGTGACATCAGCTCCAGTGTCAAGCATGACCTGTTCAGAGCGGATCTTAACTCCATCATTCCCAAGTATTGTGACTATTCTCATAGGCTTATTGTTGGTGATCAATTGTGAAAAGGCAACAGTCACTGGTCCAGTAGACCCAAATCCTTGATCGCCTCTTTCGCGATCTTGACTCTTAATGTGCTTGAAACGGAATTAATTGAGCAATACGGTCACCTTTATGCAATGTGGCTGGAGGGTTTAGAATTCTCACCATTATCCCAATTTGTCCAGTATAATCAGAATCAATTAATCCAGGAATAATCATAATTCCTTGCTTTGATGCCGAGGATCGTCCTATCAATAATGCACTAAGTCCATGTCCTAATGGTCCTGTAACTGCAGAAGGAACTACATGCACTGAATCATCTACTATTGTGATGTCGACTCCCATGGCCAAATTGAGGCCTGCACTTCTTCTGGTGGCTGCTGAGAGCTCGTCAAGGCAGCCGCTACTTGGGGGAATTTGAGTGTCTTGGCGCTCCCCAGAAAGGTGCTCTGCGAGGAGTTTCCCGGCAAGGGGCTCCTGTCTTTCTTGAATTTTGATCGACACTCGCTGGCCTTATGCCCAAATTTATCACATCGGTTACAGGTACCGGCAAATGGCGCTGTTATGGTAGCTTTCTTTGCCTGAGGACATTGTCGCTTAAAATGATCAGGTTTACCACATGAAAAACATCCTTCCTTTTTCCTAGCATTTTTAAGTCCAAGATCTCCTTTTCCCTGACTTGTAACAGATCTTAAAGCTGCAGCAAGAGCTCTTGCGTGGATAGTAGCCTTTTCTTGCTCCTCCAATAATGGTGGCATTCGTGAACATGCCTCAACCATCTGTGTCAAGCTAGCACCTCGTGGGAGACTGGCAATCACTTGTTGGCATCTTTGATTTGCATTTTGATATGCCAGATCTTTCCCCACCGCTGTTTTAGCATCAGGTGTAAGATTAGGTGCAGTATCCAGTGCCTCTTTCAATCGATCAATAAATTGCATATATGGCTCATCTGGCTTTTGCTTCACTTGATGATAAGGCAGCCTCGGTTTTCCAATTTGAGGCAGCTCTTGAAGCGCCTCTAAGGCCAGTGCCTGAGAGTGTTGTGTTATACGAGGGTGCAAGGCTGCCTGTGCTGCTCCATTACAATATTGTCCTGTCCCCATAAGTTGATCAAGTGTAGCAAATCTTAAAGGATCATGTCCATTCAACTGATGGAGGTTGTTTACCATTGCTGTCTCACATTTTTCCTGCCATCTATCTTTAAACATCATAAAAGCAGTAGGGGGAAGAATAATCTCCAAAAGTGCTCTGATATCAGTCGGCACTAAATCTTGATTGTGAAAAAAAGATTGTATCACGGTCATAACTTGTTTATTATCATACCCAAAGTCCATGACTGTTCTTTGTAACTGACTCACAGTCTTCCAGTCAACTGGATGCCACACCCGCTGGTTCCCTTGCACGACAACTGGCATTGCAATGACACTAGGTGGCAGCATCTGCCCTTCTATAACTGCATGTTCAATCACCCCTTCCATCTCTGCCCCACAGTGTAATTAGGGTCCTGCAGGGGGGGGGTGGATCAGGCACGGGAGGACTGGATGCCGAAGAAGCGGCATTGTTTTCATGTCCTTTTCTTTCGTCTTTACCCTGCAGCCATCCAGCAACCCATTTTAATGGAGTCGTTGAACTAACTTCTCCTCCCTTCTCTCTAACTCTTCATATTTTGTGTATGCTCTCTATTCCTTTGATGTAAGCCCATTTCTAAATTTACTTCTCAGATAATTATCCGCCTCTTCTGGAGTCATCTCTCCGTCCTCTAACAACTGCATTACCCAAACTCTGGCTCTTTTTTCCTTCTCTCTCAATTTCTCCTCAGTAATCTGACTCTCTTGTGGGGGTCTCTCAGAATTATTTTCCCCACCAGGCGCACTCCTAGCTTCTGGCCCACAGATGCTCTCTTCAACTGCTTTCAAACCATCCCTTATGGCTTGATGAGCCTTTTTATACACCTCAGGAATAGCCTGTTTGGCTGACCCACGATCTAGCCGTTGCATTTCATCCAAAAGGTCAGACATTGCTTTCTCTTGTTCTTTTAACAGACTAGCAAGCTGTTCAGAATGAGGTTTAGGATAGACTGCTCGAGATGACTCATCATCCACATCCATAGGGAGCGGCACTTTAACTGGGTCTATGGAATTTGACAAAGTATCAGGATGAGATGAACCAGGCAAAGGTGGGGCAGAAGGCATTGTTGGCGGCACCCAGGGTTCGATCTCAATCCTAGGACCTGCCCAAAATTTCCTTTCTGACACGGGACACACAGCTTTAGAAGACGCAGGCACACCATCAAATAACAAGTTCTCTTCCTCCTTCTCTTTCTTCTCCTTGTCACTCTCCTTCCACTCAGCGGCAGCAATCACGCGAGCAGCAGCAGCAGTGACACAAGCCCGACCTTTCATTGCTTCCACTATCAATCGAACACTTCAATAAGTAGGTGCTAATTTTCTCGCTTCCTTGTTCCCTGCTTGAATCGATGCCCACAAATCAGTCCCAATAGATTTCCAAACTTCTTCATCATACAACTGATCAGTATTAGTGATTAATGTCCTACGTCTACACCAGAGAAGCAGCGTGGCTAAATCCCCTTCCTTGAGATCCACCTCTGTCTCCTCTGCGAGCTGCATCAAACTTCGAACTGCAGCCTTTTCTGTCGCTGATGCAGCGAGCCCCATGCTGTCGGTATCTAAGCCCCTACTTTCCCGGCTTAGCGCGGATCCGCTCCTGCCTCTCTTGGGCAGCCCGGCTTACCTCCAGTAACGCCGGCCAACAGCCCCCACCTTCCTCTGGCTTCTGTTCAGACGATTCTATCAGAATCAGCGACGATTCTATCACATCGTAAATCACATCGATAGTAAATCACATCGGCTCCAAACGGACAGTTCACCTGATCACGTCGGTAGCAGACCACGTCAGGGTCACCAAAATGCCGGGGTCCTTACTTCTCCATGCGGGAACAGGAACGACACAACACCAATATGATGATCAGATCATCCGTTTATTTCCCAATCCTGGTTACATTTATATTCTACTAAGTTCCGTACATGCGCTCATCTATCTTCTAATAGGCTACAGGTTATCTGCACGCACTGTTCATGCGCCTCTACAAGCATTTGCATTGGTTAATTGCAATTAGTACGTAAAGCCCAAAACTTGCCAAAAACTCCCTATCTCATACCCTGTTTTGCTCAGACTTGTGTGCTTTTGCTGACCACAGATGTTTCTCACTTATCTGCTATCTTGTGTGTTTTTGCCAGCCTTATTTTGCTGGCCTTGTCTTCGTCCTTGCATTCTTCTGCCTGCACTAACTTCCCTCCAGCGTGGCCCAGACTCCTACAACTACAAGGAGCAAGACAAAGGCTGAGAGGGCTGCTGTCACTTTCAAGAAGGATATCAAGGGTGAAGGCCAAAGGAGGAAAAGAGCTACTGAGTGCAAGGAAAAAGATGGTCAAGGACACAAAACAATTCGGGACTTCTTTCCAAGAGGATGACCTCACCTACTACACCAGGGTAGTAGCAAATGCTAAGGAGCAGTGAGGAAATCCTGCATGCTCTCTACATCTCTGCAGAGTTCATGCAGAGGGAACCAAAAGCCTGTATTTCACCTCTGGCTTCCTCACAACCACACGAAGGTGTAGTGTATAAATGCCCTTCTTTACATAGCCTGGATGTCCAGGTTACTTCACAGGGACGCCCAGCAGCTGTGCCCAGTGCACGGCCACCCAAGGGAAGGAAAGCCCCTGGGCCCCCTGGACGCAGAGACTGCCTCTAGGCCAGCACCCCACAGGCCTTCCTCCGACGGGTGCTGGGCCAAGGGGCAGCAGGCGGGGCTGTGCATGGGGGGCCCCGTCACCCCCATGTCACAGTGCCACAGCGACACCACCCAGCAGTCACAGTGCCCTGGGGAAGTATAAAAGGCTGCATCCTCCCTGTCCTGCTGCCAGAGCTGGCCTGGGGGCAGCCTGTAAACATCCGAGAGGAAGTCCTTGGAGAGCTGGTGGAATTACTTGGAGGGGCTGAGGGCGGAAGGCAGGAGGCTGGACAAGGGTGCCGGAGAGAAGAAGCAGGAAGAGCTGGAGGTGCCTGAGGCTGTCAAGTCTTTTCATCTGGACAGCAGTGGCAAGACCAAGGGAATGCCTTCTTGAGGAGCACTGCAGACCTCACCGTCCTCGCCCTCCATGGAGCCAGGGGCAGCAGCTGTAAGAAATGGGATGCAGAGATGTTGCCGGGGGTCCCAGTAGTTTGGAGCACCCAGTGGTGCCCTGCCAGGCACAGGAAGGATTCTTGCCCCCAAGGTCGGTCAGGCCGGGGCCTTTTGCCACTCTTGGAAGCTCCTGAGGTGGCTCCAGCTTGAGGGAGAATAGGGCTTGGGCATCTCCTGGGATGCGTGACCAGCCTGTGGGAGGAGGAGGCAGGTCTTGCTCACATGCTCAGGGAGTAGCCGATTGCCAGCGCTGGGGTCAGGAAGGAATTTTCCCCCGGGGCAGATTGGCACTGGTCCCCGGGGGTTTTTCGCCTTCCTCTGCAGCATTGAGCGTGACCACTTGTCAGGGCTCCTCTGGTCCATTTTGGCTGCGTTACTGCCTGCTGCTCACGCACCACAAAGATGGCCTCTCATGCCTTGCAGCTGCGGGGAGGAAGGCTTTTTTTCCCCCAGGGTGGGCTAGCAAGTGTCCCCGGGGGTTTTTTGCCTTCCTTTGCAGCACTGAGCACGGCCCCTTGTCAGGGTCCCTTTGGGCCATTTTGGCCAGGTGCCTGCTGCTCCTGCTCCATGAAGGTGGCCCTTGTGCCCCACATCTGGGGGGAGGAAGCTTTCTAGATTCCCAGGGCGGGCCTCAAGTGTGGCCCCCAGGGGTTGCTCCTTGTCCTCTGTAGCATTGAGCACAGCCCCTTGTCAGGCCTCCTCTGGGCCTTTTTGGCTCGGTTCTTGCTTGCGGCTCTTGCACCTCCAAGGTGCCACTCGTGCCCTGGCTCTCTTCGGCTCTCTTGCCCATCGTCAGTTTGTATCAGGAGCGAGCTTCCCTTGGCTCCATTTCCCCAGGGGTTCTTGCCTGTGCAAAACAGCCTGTGCTTGGAAGGGCTCCAGGCTTGCTGTACCATCTAGAGCTGCCGCTTTCCAGCTCTCCCTGCGTGCAATACAAGAGCAGGGCAAGCGTGAGAGCCCTTTTCATGCATCACTGGCCAAGAAGCACAGTGGCAGAGAATGTTTTGAAAGGCAAAAAGTGTGTTTGGCTTTGATCTGTGTCATACTCTGGAAAATACCCCACAGTACCACACCTCCTCTTCTACTCTGTGTGAAGAATGATGCTCATTCTTCAAGTTCTCACTCCTCAGGAAACGGGGATGGCTTGGCCTGTATTTCTGCTGCTGCTTTCCGTGGCTCTGTGGATTTCCTTTGCCAGACTTCAAGGGATGTTTTTTCAAGCTAAACTGAAGAATTGCATCTGCCTGCTCGTGGCTACATGTGTGCATTGTGGTAGTGCTTGTCAGCATCAGCTCTGAAACAGGTTCAGAAAAATAACATAAAATAAAATCCCATTTCTTAATTAATTTGTGTCCATGAAAGTGTCTTTAGAGCTGTTTTTTACAGTGGTTTGATATTTTGTGATGATGTATATAGAGGCAGCTGTTCACAGACAGAACATTTCTATTGAAGCATATTGATGTGGCCCCATCACAGCATGACTGCATGAAGTTGTTTTCGTATTTATGTCCAGTTCATCTGACTGAGCTTTTAAAGGTGTATGCAGTGGCTACAGTGAGGCTTGGCCACTTCCTCTATGGGGATGTCATGCTCTAGGCTAATTCGATTAGGTTCATGATGCCTGATTCCTGCATATCAGCACAGAACAAGCTCAAAGCCTAGCTGCTTAATGTGGGCAAACAAGAAAATAACTTTGAGTATTTTCTGACATTATTTTTGGTCTAAATATTTTCAGTGCTACATTGTTTTGAATAACAAAATACTAAGCTTTTTTAAAAAACCTGTTTGCACAGTAGAGGGAGCTGAAAGTTTAAAAACATATTCAGTGTATTATTGTCTGTAAAGATAAGAAATGTGGGTGGAATAATACATGAGGTTTTAGCATTTGGGTTCAGGAAGATGATGGACATTTATTGCAAGCTATTAAGTGAAATGAGTCACAGGATTTGAAGTCAGACCATTAACACGGTCTTACCTGGGAGCGCTACCATGTAGAATGTAAGACAGCAGAGTAAAGGCAACATGCTGCTCAACCATATGCTTTGCAGCTGGTTTTACTAAACTACATTTTACCTTGATGCTGTTTATGTTCAGAAATATTTAATGGAACAATTTAAGTGAGATATGTATAAGATAAATATTTCAGTTACTTTTTAGTGCTTTCAGAATTAAATAATCTTTCCACATTCTTTAAGTCTTGGGTTTTTTTTTTTTTCTTCTATGTATCTTAGTTGTTGTCAGACTGGTTTCAGTCAAGCCTGAAATTCAGTCCATTGGTGCTGCCACTATAAAGGCACATATACTTGCCCCTGAGCCTGTTTCTGTGAAAATGATCCAGGTTAACCTGTCATTCTTCCACCTCCATAAGATTAAACTATTTATGCTAAGCCCACTTTGGTAAAACCAGGCAAGGAGGAGACTGCATGTCTAGCTGGTCTGGTAGATCTCGAAGAAATATAAACCAGTGTTTGTTCTTGCCTTCCCAGAGCTACAGCCACCACATGCTTTAATGAAAAGTCCCTCGATCACTGCTTATTTCCAACACACATGGGAATGATCAGGAAACCCTCCAGAGAACAAAATGCCCTATTTTCTTCACTGTCCTTTGGCTGTATTAGAAAAATGACCTAGCTGGCAGCAGCTCTACCTGATCCTGCCATTTCGGAGGCATCCCTGAACAGATACAGAGGGTCATGGGGCAGCATCTCTGCTCTGCTGAGGGCAGAACTTCTTTCAAGCAATTTGGCTGGGGCCCAGCCGCTTTCTGAATTGCAGAGAGGGGCCGTCTTAATCTGCCACCTTTTTGGGCATGTCTGCTGCATGGCCTCCCCTGGGTGGGAGCAGCAGAGTAGAACAGACGGCAGAGGAGGTGAGGAGACCTCATCATGCAGCTTGGGCACATCATGATACCACATCTGACCAAAGCCACAGTCAGCTCTGTGGGTGTGAGTCCTTGTGGCTCTTACAGACTCTTACAGCCTTGTTTTCCTTCATAGCCTTTATTTGTTTGGGGATTATAGAGGTCTAGGGGTCATGTAAGTGTACAAAGGTTTTGGCAAAAGGCAGAGGAGGGGAGGGCTCTGAAAGGGTCTTGTAAATGAATAAAAGAAATTTGAAAAAAATTTAGGCAGTAGGATTTTCCTAATGTGATGAGCTGGTGGAAGTGCATGAACTGATGGCAAAAGTGGTTATTGTGAATTGAATTAATAGCAGATGTGATAGAACGAGAGCTCTAGCTGCATGGACAGTCATCTCTGGCAGGGGGAGAGGAAGGCACAAAAAATACATCAGTGCTTTGATTTGTGAGCTTAAAATTGTGAGCAGCGTTTTGGAAACAGAAATTGCCACATTTACATCTGATCTGTGCTGTTGTTACATGTATTATTAAAAGAAATGGTTTTATAATCTATTATTTAGTAATCCTAAATCATTTATTCTGCTGTTTCTTTGCAGGTGACTGCAAGAGTGACAGTTTAGGCTGCTACCACAAGGTGTCTCTCACTGGTAGAGTTTGGCATCCTATCCGTTATGACCCATATAACCTCCAGGCCAATAATTACTTTCTCTTATTTGGTCAAGATAATTCCTTTCAAAGGATTTCTTTGATTAAGCAAATCCATTAATATGATCTCTAGATAATATTAATGCTTCTTTGCTTGAGTCTTTCAGTTACTGTTCGGACAGCACATTTTTCTATAGTTCATTAAGGAAGATCAGTATCTTTTGAAGTTTAATGGAAAAACTTCTATCTATTAATTAATATTTGCTAGGTTCCAGGACAAATTAATGGAGAAAAGTAAACCTATATGTTGTCATTGCAGGAAACATCTGTGTCCATTGCTTACACAGGCTGATTTAATGTAAATCCATGGAAGTGTTCACCCGAGGAACAGTTTCATGCTCAGGCAGTCTGAGCCCATCTCACAAACTGTCACAATGCTACTCAAATGCTGATCTCATATTCGGCAAAACAGACAAATGTAAGAAATGTTGTTCAGAAAACTATGATCTTTCTGATCTCTTAATTAATTTCTTCCAGGAGAGGAAGAAATGTTACAAGAAATCTGTTAAAGGAAATGTGTTCCTTTAAGAGATGGAATTACTGTCTCAACCCACGAACAGAGCTTTCCTCACAAACTGAATCGCAGGCATTTATTTTATTCAGAATTAGAATGGCAATGTTCTGAAGAGCAGACAAAAAATAAAGAGATTGTTCTGATAGAGGAACAGTTGGGACACATGCAGAAGACAGAACAAGTTAAAAATATTTGGGGCTAATGCTGTCTTTTAAAAGTAGTAGCCTAACTTATGGTGTGCACAGGTATATGGTGTTGGTTAAATGTTTATGCTTCGCGCCCCCCTCCCCCCCCCCCCCCCCCAACATGCACTTTAAGGGCTTTTGGGAAAGTATATTTTTGGTTTGGGTTATTTTGTTTGGAGTTGTTTTTGAAACTCCCATTTGTTTGAAGCTCTGATGGATGATTGATGCAAACAACACACTTGCAACATCAGTGCAAAAAGCCGACCTTTCACGTGTTCAACACAATTTGACTTTACTGTGAACTTTAAATCTTGGTTTGGCTTTTGGGCTGGGGAGATTTCATATTTTCTGAGACCTCTCACTTCCCCTAGTGCAGCACTGTACTTTTTACACTGGCCTTTGCTTCGAGTATTCCTTTTACCCTTGCCAACATCAGGAAGTAAATTCCACCTGAAATAATTGAGCTGCGCTAATTAATCAACCAGCTGATGTAGTAGATGGAGAAGATGAGTGTGCATACGTGCTGGTGTACAGCACCTGCTGTGCCTGTCATCCACTTACTCAGATCCTTCCTCTGATTTAGAAATCTCGGGAGACAATGGTAAAGATAGCTCGCCTTTGGAATATTTTACATCTCTACCAACAAAATAGCTGCCTGTCTCAGTTAATCTATTTAAAGTATTTGTGCTCATTATATTAGTTGTTCACTTCCTTTCCATGGAACAATTTAGTGTTTGGTAAATTTAACTTGTTATGGGGACTATCACTACCTTGTTTTGTTGTTTCTGATCTTTTCTAAGTTGAAAACAAAAAGGAGTGGTGGTAAGAAGAGATCCTGTGTAAGATTTCACTGATACTTCCATGAGATGCAGAGCATTGTACTACTAGAGTTAAAAACAGTGTGAGATTTTTACAGCAAATCAATTAAATACAAAGGTCTAGATACTCTGTTAAAGGTAACTTTATGAAGAATAAAACCTTTTATAAACAGTGAACATTTGAAAAGAGAATCTTTCCTTCTATATTTTATACTTTTAATTGAGGATAGATATTATTTCATGTTAACTAATCCATAAACACACTTTATGTTTCTTAATAATAGCTGGAATTTCCTTAAAATATAGGTTAATTCTCAGTGAATCAGAGATTGAGCACACCCGTCTCAGCAGCATACGCTGCTGTTCAATGTAGGGTGAAGATAGCAAGTGCTACCAAGATAAATCTTCAACTCACTGTTCCCACCCATGTCCTGTTCTTATTTTTGTGCTGCTGCAGATGTTTGAGACGCGTCATTTTTTCAAATGAGAGTTACGGTCACTTGGCACACTGAGCTACTCTCTGTTGTTTGGGGTCAGCAGAATCCGAGTAGATGCCGTCTTTTCTGTAAGTGCGATAAACTCAATTAGACCTTTAATTGGTGCACTCATAAATGCAAACAGTAGTTTCATTGCTATGTGGGGGAAATAATTGGTCTCCTTTACTGAAGTAATTTGGAGGGAATCCCAAGACTTATGAAAGTATGTGCTCAAAGGGTGAAAAAACCCTCGTGAATGGATACATTCGAGATCCCTGGAAAGATCTATGATAGTGATGGAAAACACAAGTAATGATGTGTCTGACACATCTCTGTTCTTTCTTTCCCTCCCCTTTTTCAGTGGCATTGATGATCAGTGATGTCCTTTAAGCACACTGCCAACGAATTTTCTCCAAATTACCCATTAAGAAGTAAAAGTATTTACTGTGCATCGCTTCTCAGTCAGGGGATAGGGAGGTAGTACTAGCAAAGTGAATGCATGACATTGGGAAAGCTCTCTGTGTCTTCTCCTCAAGTAGTAGAAGCTGGAGCTCTGCACCATTGCACTGCAAGGGAAATAGCCCAAGTAAAACACTGGGAGGCAATCTTTGTCCCTAGGTTCACATTTTATGCAATTTGTAGCAAATGCTGTGAGATGTGTCTGTGGAAAGAGGTGTAAGTGATCTGGGCATGAACTGGCATTGCCTTGGGGCTGTAAAGATGACAAGATTAAAATAGGATGATTTATTACGGCAGAAATCTGTGTGAATATAGTAGTGGGTTGAACTCAGCCTTAATGAAAATATATTTTATTATTTTCTATTTTACCTTAGAAGGAGAACTACAGTAGGAATTAGGACTGGAAAATTAGAAATGTTATGTATTGCACTCATTTTGTGCCTCCAAATAACTTTTTATTTACTATGGCAATATTTTCCATTTTATATAGTGCTGCATTTTTCCATGGAATAGAAATTTATGGAATTTCCCATCTAAGAAGTGTCCTAGGATCTGTCCTGCTCAGCCCTAAAGCCAGTCTTTCATGCACCTAAGAAGGACAATTAGTCTGTTTTCATGCTGAGGAGATGCTGAATGGTTCATAATCGCACTAATCAGAGCCCACGTGTGGAGTCAGAAATCCTGAGCTCAGACTGAATTCAAATAGGCTTTGCTGCTTCAGTTGCAGGTAGGTTTATGTGTCCTGCTTCACTGATCTCTGCAGAGTCAGTCAAATTTCAAAGGTTATAAAATGATCCTTGAATATTCCTTCAGATGGCTGAAAGAGTATTGGTGACTCAATCCTATAAGATTTCAGACTTCAGCTCTGTAAGATTCTGTATGAAGAGAAATTGTAACAATGGCATTATTTCTAAAAAGAAAAAAATACAGGTGTGTTTTTCCACCTCTCGTAGTTTTCTCCCTGATCTTCCAAGCTGAATTATTTCTCAGAGACACAACCATGTATGGACACAGTCTACATATTCCCTTGCTGGCATTTCCCAAACTGCTCAGACAGCCTGTCATGAAAAAATAAATGCATTTTCTGAGTAAAAATTCAGGGCCTCTAGGACGTAACTGACAGTGAAGTGTTTAAAAACCCATAAATTAATTTTGGCTTTATTTAGTCTAGAAGGAATAGAGCGTTGTGTGCATTTTGCTAATGTTTATATTAAAAAGGAAGGCATGATTTGTTTCCCATGCCTGAGCCAAATTACAGAGACTTTCTGTTACGCTAAAGCTTGTGTCTGGTGTGGAAAAAGAATAGCTGTGCGCAACAGGAAGAGATCATGATGTGTATGACATACAGTCACCGGCAGCCTTGGGATGCTCCTTTTGATAAGAGAAAAACAGCTGGGAATCAGCAAGACATCGCAACTCTCACAGATTCGCTCTCAGGTCCTTTGATGAGAGCCTTTTGTATCGCGGGCTGTGACACAAGGGGTGGCGTCTTGGTGGAGGACCCTTGACTGGGGAGCTTCCCTCCAGCAGAGAGAGGGGAGGCGGCATTTGCCGTTCCACCGTAAAATCTGTCTGCTTTCCCTTGATCTCTGTCGTGACACTTGTGGAACCGTTTTTATTAGTCGTACGTATTGGTGTTGATGGTGCAGGATATACAAGTAGACTGCAATTTTTTTGCATCAAGGCAATTTACCATACTAGAAACTAGCATGGGAACAAAGTAATTGAATGTTCTGGTTCCTTCAAACAAAGCCCACATGCTGTGCTAGTGGGAAGACTGTCATGCTATAGCTAGGTACGTAAAATAAAATGGTCTTTAGAGGTGCTGAATACTCACAGCTGGGCACCTCTGAAATAGAGTGCAGTTTGAAACATTTACACGCTGCTCAGATCCTTTGCTCTGAACAAGGGAACTCTGCTGAAATCACAAGGCGCATTCATACACAGCTTAAAAAAAAGCTTAAAAAAAGTTTTAGCTGGCAAAATATTTGTGTGCTTCCCTAATCCATGTCTGCTCTTATGTAAAAAAAATTAAGATCTTTACATACAAAAATGTCCTTTCTCCCCGCCCTCCTTTGGTTCAGGTAATATAGGCATAAAGAGTTTCAGCTCATCAAATTTGTCTGACTTAAAAGCAGTTTGGCTTTTATGTGCAGTCAATACACCACAGCGTGGCCTTTGAGTCACAGGAAGAAACCGTTTTTTTAACTATGTTATTCTGGCATGTTTGTACGTTTCCTATATTGATGGTGTAAAAAGACAGGAGAAAAAAATTTGTGTGGAATTATGCAAGCAGAATATAAAGGAGGAAATTATTTTAATGACCTGCCGATGCCTTTTAGTTTTTTTGATATCTGGAGCAGGAAAGGCATGCTCCTAGGAGTGCTGAATGGGAAAGATGACCTACTTTAGTTTAAAACCACGGATGAACTGAACCTACTTTTTCAAACCTCACTCCAGCAAGCAATCTCACTAAAACGTAGTCTTAAAATCTTAATGTATTTTTTATACAAAATTGCTGTATTAGAAAAAGAAGAAAACTTTCTATCCAACACTGGGCAAGGTCTCTCCATGCAGGCAAGCGGCTGCTCTCTCTGGCCCGATACGTGCGATGACAAGGAAGGGCAATGTCGCTTTCCGTAGCGTAATGTCTTCAGCTTTCTAGTAAAGTATTTTACTATTTTTTATTTTTATCTTTTAGTTTCTGCTGGATCAGTGTAACCTCTGGAGCAGGAGAGTTTATTACCTTGTCTTGCACCACCCTGAACACTCATGATAATATCTGTCCAGGATGGCTTGACTCCTTCCATCTCTTCTCATCTCAGACTCCTTGGGAACTTTCCATACGGAAACAACTACCTACCTGTCTATTGCTATAATTTTTTTTTTTTCAGTCAGTGGCTTATTAACAGATTTGAGTGTTCTAAAATAATGCCTGAAGTAATGTGATTACAGCACTGTCTGCAGGGTACCTGAAAAAGGATTAGTGTGATCTCTGGAGGTTTTATGTTTGGAAATTACAGCAGACTATGGTTTTGAGGTTATTGTCACTGCATGTTGTCAGGGATGGGATTCAGAGCTTTGCACGGCAAAGGGCATTTATAGTAATTCGTATTTGAAGGTGAATCGGATTTCTACTGCTGGTGTAGATACATGATGCTACCAAGACAGATTTGCAGAATAAAAAGGTTTGCAGCCTTTCTGAAGTAAATTTCTTGGCTTTACTGCAATGGAGGAGGAGAGACAGTCTTAACGAAAATCTTCAAACAGCCAAAGTTGCCTCTTGCTGATGATTCTAACGCTGTGACAGTTTTGTTCAGATACACCTGTGAATCAGACTTCTCATTTTAGATCACACTGCTGAAGATACCACCTAGCATAGTTGGCTTGTGATTCAATACAATGCTCTAAATTAGTGCATTTACCTAGAAATTTTAGCTATTGTTCTACCTCAAAGATACTGTTTGCACCTTCGTACTACCTTTTGCAGCATAAAATGGGAAGTGCTTGCTGAATTTTGATAGTTGGAAGCAGTAACATTCACTTCTAAAATCTGCCAGTTTGTCACCTGAAACAGGTGAAGAAAACAAGTACAAAAGATGTAAAGGAAAATTGTCAGCATTGTCTCCATATCCTATGTGACAAAAAATGTTGTCCTATATTATATACTGTATATTATTTAATGTATGATATTGCATATAAAGCACAGTATGTCCTAACCCTCCTGAAGATCAGTCCACATTCTTGAAAATACTAATTTTAACTTCAGATATTGCCAATAACAGATTTTACGAGGGAAATCAAGATCTTACTGTTAGGAAGGATGTTATAGCGAGTCTGCGGTGTATGTGCCTTTGCGCTTGTCACTTCACTGTAGTTCCTTCTGGCAGGGACAGCTTGCAAACGCTCCTCACAAAGCAGAAGTGGCAGCCTGCTGCTGAAGGATGATCTCCCTGAGCTATGGTTTATTTACGGTTTATGGTATTTTACAACATTTGCTTTCAGCGAAGAGGAGAAAGTGGCACACAAATGATAGGAGGTTCATTATAACTGGCACAGTTAAATGTCTGCAGAGCTGTTTCAACACTGGATTCTCAGCCTTTTCCGTGGTTTCCCAAGTTTTCCATTTCTTTCAGTCTAGATAACGGCATAAATCAGACGGAGTTTGTGTATTGAGTAGTTTGCTTTCGGAGGCACGTTCAGTGCGTAATTCTGCTGTTGTGTTGGGGTCCCGCTCTCCAAAAGCATTTGAAAGCACCATGCTATGCAAGTGTATGGAGTCAATGGGAACAACCTGGCTGATACACACAAGTACCCTTTGTTCTTCTGTATGGCTGGAAATCTTCTCAAAATTTGAAGTTTTATGGTACATTTGACCTTTAACAACAGCAGTGATTTAATGTTCTACTGAAAGGCAGTTTCTGAGGTGGAGTATCCATGTACCTAGAAACATACTCTGGCTTTTGATTATTGAGCAGTACAGCTATTTTTAGCTAAGAAGAGGCTTCTTCAGTGGCTTCTCGGTCTGGTGTTTCTTGCTGGAGATGCTCATTTCCTAGAGAGAGCGCTCCAGGAACACAGCCTTTAAATATTGATGAAAATTAGGAGCCATACCCTTCTCTGAAAAGAGCCCCGCCGAGATGAAGTGGCAACGCGAAAATCCATTAAGCGTGTTTCTGAGAGCTGCCGGTTGCCGTGGGGCGGTGCGGGGTGAGGCTGCCTCAGCGCCCCCGTCCCGCCGCCAGCGCTGAGCGCGCTGCCCCGGGGGTGCGGCGCAGGCCGGGCGGGCGCAGGTGGCCCTCCCGCCCCCCGGGGTCACCCCCACGGCCAGGGAGGGTGTCGTGGCTCCCAGGCCTCGAGTCCCTGGACCACTCAGGCACCTGGGACCACGGCGTCCCGCGTGGGGGGTGTGTGTCCTTCCCCACAAGCACCCACCCGGCCCCGTGGGGAAGGAGAGGCACCCCTCTTGCTGCGGTTTTGGGAGGCACGCACACGCGTGCACACTCCCCGCGCATACAGCCCCCCCTCCCCTCCCCTCCCGCGATGCGGCCGCCCCGCCCCCCGGCGCTGGGAGCACCCCGGGGGCGGGGGAGCTTCTCGCCCCCGCCTCCGCCCCCCCCCCTCCCCCCTGCTCCGCCGCCCGGGGCTGGCCGCCGAGGCATGAAGAGGAGCCTCCCCGGCGGGGGGGGCGCTGAGGCGGGCCCGGGTCCTGCGCGGCTGCGGACCGGCCGCCCCATGCGGGCTCCGTCTCCCGCGGCCCCTCGCCTCCGCCCGTGCCGGGATGGAGGCGCCCGGCTGCCGCTGGCGGCAGCTCCCCGTCCTGCTGCTGTGGGGTGAGTGGAGGGGGGGGCCGGGGGGGGGTCGGGGCCGTCCCGGCAGTGTGCGAAGGGGGTCGCCGCTACCGTCCGGGGAGGCCGGCGGCTGCCTCGCCTCGCGTGGGGCGGCGGGGACCGGCCGAGCATCCTCGCGGCGTGTGCGCCCCCACGGGCGGCGGCATCTGCCGGGGCGTGGGGGCGAAGTTGGGGAGAGGTGTGAGCTCCCCCTCTCCCTCTGCGAGAGCATCCTATGGGGAAGGGGCTTCTCCCCGGGGGTCCCTTGCAGCGGTCGCCCGGAGGGCGGGCAGGCAGGGCCTTGCGAGTGGGTCTGGCCGCGCCGCGGGGGGCTGCGGAGGAGCGGGGAACGGCTTTCCGTGCGGGGCTCTCCGTCCCGAGCAGAGCGGCGGCTTCGCGGCGGGAGCGTTTCGGCAGCGGGACCGGGCGCAGCATCTGCGCCGCCGGTCCGGGCCAGCATCCCGCCGCCAGCGACCTACCGCCGGGGGTGGGGAGCGAAACGCGACCCAGGGCGCACAGCACCCCCCCTCCCCCAGGAAAAACGGTTTCATCAACTCCCAGCGTCAGCAAGGCTTTCCGTCTCGGATCCCAAATCCGATTCTGGGGAGGCAGGTTTGGCCTTGGGGACGGCTTTCTGGTGCAGGCGAGGGGTTGATTCCCGTTAGAGGGGTTGAGTTACAAACAGGCAGTTGTAGAGGTGCAGATATCTTTCAGTTCTTCTGCTTAATGGAAGAGTAACTCTACTGCTAGAAAAACTACAGTTTTTTTCCTCGTCAGGTAGCTTGTTTTAGGACTCCCAGATTCAGTATGTTGCAGTCACGTCAAAAGTTTCTGGGAGAAGTCAGTTCTGATCTTCACCCAACAGTAGACCCACAGATGTAGTTAATTCCCCACGAGTCACAGACAGGGGAGAAGAAATCAGGACTCATACGTTTAGGACTTACAACTTTGTTTACTAACTTTTTGCCCCTTCCAAAGTACAAAGCTGGTAAACACTGGATATATTTCTATGAAAAGACCCATGAATAAATGGATAGTTGTATTGACAGTGTTCAGTAGCATTGTCTCGATCTGGTCTGTCAAAAGAATGACATGTCAAATGCATATATTCTCTGATTCTTTGTTGCTTGAGGACTGTTAAAATCTTACCTTGCTTGCTCAGATTTTTTGTTATTTCCCAGCTGAAAAAGAATTAAAAAATGGCGAACACCTGTCTTGACACATGAAGGATTTATGCAGTCTTGAATTTAGGGAACCAGACTCTAATCTTTTTGTATGGGGAGACATCCTGATGTTACTGTGACTTTTACAAAGCAAAACTGTTCACTGGAGATTTCTTTTCAGAGAGTGAGTGGAGTGAGGGACAATGTCCCTGTAGCTCAGAAAGCTACAGAAAGACATTTTTCACCAGAGACACACACGTAAATCAATTGTGCTAGACATCTTTGACTGTGCTAGTTGCTTTCGTAATGGAATAACACCAAAAAAAAGATCTTAAGGATATCTGTTAACTGCTAATGCATTACTTTTTCTTGGAATTGAAAAGGATAGCTATAATCAAGAACTGATGAAATCAGACTAATTTCCTAGTAGAAAAGCCCTGAAAGTTTTATGATGTGAAATTGAGGTTTTTAATAAGGAAAGCCTTAAGTGGTAGAAAACTAAAGTTCTTCTTTGAGTAATACACACTTTTAATATCAGTTATTTCAAAAGGATTTTTACTTGAATTGAATGTGCTTTCCTACCTCTGATTAAGCAGAGATCCATGACCTCTGTCACTGAGGTAAAACTCTTGCCAGGATTCCTCCGTGTTAGCTCTTACTGAACTCAGTGTGAAGCCTGTCTGGGTGGGGACTGGGACCGTACTTCTGTAACCTCAGACCACTGCTTTCTGCATATCTTTCTGCCTAGAGCTCTTGAAACATTATCACTATGTAGAACTGTCTGCTCTGTTGTCCCTCCTTAGTGAGGATGGCAAAAAAAGGCAGGGTGCTGGAAGCTCAGTGACTATAGAAGAAGTTGGATTTGCTGTGTGTGTGGGGGAGGGAGTATATTGGGGGGAAGGAATGTGTGAGCTGAGGTACCTGGTACACAGGCACCTTATCGGTACTGTTTCCCCTATGAAGTGCTGATAACATCCAGAATGGAGTGAGATGCAGTGCTGGAAACAGCAGCTGTCAGGTGAAATCCTCTGTACTTTGCTTAGCAGAGCTGTAGATACTTAGAAGATATTTACTTACTGCAGGATCCAAGTGCCTCAGAAGTAATTATGTATTTACCATGATACCAGATTCTTGTATTCCATTTCAATGTATGGGAACTGAGAAAAGGAGAAACTTAAGGGCTTGACCAAGACTTTTAACCGACTAAGTAGGTTTTTTACACAAGTCGTCGTTTCGGCATCCCTGTCCAAATAGTTGCTCCTTCATCCTTTATTTAACGCCTGCATTTCAGTGGTGCTGTTTGTATATGAGTTGAAAGATGCTACTAGAGTAAAGCTGGATTTTTTTTAAATTCTAGAGGACTCTTTCTCAGTATATGTATGTATAGCCATATAGAAAGAGATGGTGTGATTCTTATCTGGAGCAGTTTTCCTATGCAGATTTCAAAGACTGTTTATAGTAGTTCACATTTCATAATCCTGTTTCACAGCTGTTAGTGAAGCTTAGCATTTTGGCCAGAAGTGAACAACCGGACAGTTAGAAAGCTGGGAACAGAGCCTGGTTTCAGGCTCCCATTTTTACTTTATATTTTGAAAACCTTACCTCATCCTGCAAACAATAATCAAAGAGCTGTGTATTCAAGCCCAAGTTATTAAGGTCCTGAGCTCTACTTGCATGAAACATGGTGTCTGTAACTCCTGGGGAGTTTGCACTCTAATGAGGAAAAAAAAAAAACCAACTGGGAAACAATTTTAATGGGTTAAAGTTTGAAAACGAAATCAAGTTTTTTTTCCATTATTTTCTTCTGAATGTGTCATGCTGTTCTGCAGCTGCAAAGGGTAGAATGAAGAAAGGGACACCATTGTGGGAGTCCTGAATTTAATAGACCCAGGCGGGTATGCATGTAAAACAAATAAACCTTTGCAAAGCAGAACATCTGATTTTGAGACAGACCAAAGAGTTTTAACAAAAACACTTCTCTACCAAAACGATGCTTCATTTTCGAACGACATGATTTTCAACACCAGGCAAACAGGAAGGTTCCATCAGCATCTGTCCTGAAAGCAAAGCGTCGAGTGTAAATGCAGCCTCCTTTCCAACTTGCTGTTGGACGCAGACGTCCTTCCCACCATCCTTCACTCTTTTTGCATCTCCCGATTCCTTTTTCGGGAAGGTGTTGCCCTTTTCGTGTGGTCTGCACGGACAACGGGAGACAGGTTCATTCTGCGTGCACCTGGCAGGGTGAATGGCAGTATTTTCTGTCCGAGTTCAGTTGTCTGTGGTGACAGCAGGCGGGCTGCAGGTGGTAGCACAGAGCATCAAATGCCATCTCCGGCTGGCTTGGTCCCAGCAGCTCGGAGGAATGGCACTCTGTGTTGGAAGGTAACTCCAGATTGAAGGTGGGAAGGAAGAAAATGGGCTTTTTGAACATGATTTACAGCAATGAGATCCAATCCTGAAAACCATTTAGCTAGTAAACTCTTGTCCTTAAATTAGTAAGATATCTCTACCTATATAGTAGTTAGGTCTTTAAATACCTTTGAGGTCTGAGGCCTTAGCTTTTAGGTTTGTTTTAGCCAAACCTGCGAGGCAAACTGTCAGAAGCTAGAAATATATACTGAGATAGACAGGTATTGCTGTAGGTACAGATACATGCAAAACATGAGATTTTAAGGAAAGGGTCTTAAACATGACTGGGTAGGCTCAAGGGGAACTCTTGAGAGGTTTTGCCCATTAGGTTGTATTTAAACATTGCAGCACCAGCAGTTTTTGTACGGTATGTTATTTCAGTTTCTCCCTCCTCTCTACTGATAACAGAGATGATTCATGGCTTGGATTGGAGGCAGACAGATCAAATTCCAGTTTCTCCTACCAAGAAAAGAAATACAGTGAGGGGGTCCCTTACAAAACAGCATTTGATACCATCTATGTCTTTGCTATTGAAATTAGTGTTTGAGAGAGAGTTATGAAGAAAACAAACTGTGTTCTCATTTAGGGCTTGTAAAGAGATTAATTTTCACAAACATAATGAAGCCTGTTTTAATTCACACCTTTTTGTTTTAGTGAAAGCTGTCGTATGAACCATCTTATTTCAGAACAGAAGTGTAGAAGTGTATTATTTTGTGTTTTATAAGAACAGCCTGTACTTTTTTTTTTAAAAAAAAGAAGAGTCTTTTCACAGCCAGGCTTGCATTGAGATAAACTGGAAAATATAAATTAAGAAAATGACATTATTTTAATTTGACTGTATGTGTAGAACAACCTAAAAAGCTGCCAGAAGACCTTTTGGGTCATTTGGGAGGAAGATGTGTGGGTATGAAAAAAGAAAGGAATAGGAAGGCAGAATAGAAGAAAGCCCTGTTTTCCACAAGCTTTTAGGCTTGATCTCAGTTCATATGCTGGCTTCCCTAAAACCAGTCTGAAAAGAGGAGACAGCTTCATTCCTTTCTAAAGGCTTTTAAAGAAAGTAGGTTGATGCTGTTAGAAACGGTCTGAAGGCTAGAGAGAGTCCCAGCCTTCGTCTTGAGAGCAGCTTGACGTGACCTAGCATATCGGCTTGAACAAGGGACGTGTCTGCATAACAGTTGGTGGTGTCAGTTTATTCCTTGGAATACAGAATTTTGTCTGTGCAAAGCCAGATTTATGGCCCTCTGCAGACGGGATGTCACTTGCTCCACCTATGCTGCAAGCCAGGGAGACTCTGATCTGAAGAGGACAATGTGATAGGCACTGCTGGGGCCCTAGCACAGCACCGGGCTGATGAGAACACATCTTGTTCACATCTAACCAGATTAAGCTGAGTAAGCAAGGAACTATGCAGGAGCACCACACCCTACAATAAAGCATCTGTCTTACTACTTTCACACCCTAATAAATGTGACTAATTTGCCCTTATTTTGGAGAGCATGATCTGGGGAAAAATTCTGCAGTGTTGTGAGAGGAAATACTGTAATTCACATTGGCCAGTAATGACTGTCACTTCTTATGGGAATTCAGAGTTTTGTTTCCAAATGTTGGAAGTGACAGATTTCTTTTGCATCCCTTTGTGTGCAGAGAGATTGATGCTAAAGACTTGCATTTTTGTCATCTCAAAATACATAGTTCAGGATTTGACAGGGTATGCTGCTCTTCCTCTGCGTGCCCCTCCAGCCTTTAGTAGAAAGGAAAGGAGAGTTCACAGCCATAGGGTATTGTGAAGAGACTGGGAAATATCGGGACAGAGATAGCATGTTATAGAATTCATTCAAGTGCTCATCAATAGGACACAAAATCCAAATTTCTTGCAAGACTTAAGCTCTTGGACTTTAGCTTTCATCTGTAGTCCTCTTTCTGGCTCACCCTCTGTGCACAGAAGAATGTATTCAAGGCTGTGAGGCAGATGTCATCCTGATGTGATGGTGCAAAGGTCACACAAGTGCTTGCAGTCAGTGTCATTGCCTGAAGAGACTTGGCTGTCTCTGGGGTACCTGGACACATTCTGCATCTTTGAAGTGGGGCAGACCCTTTGCTCAAAGCATGTCTCAACCTTGGCATCAGAGCTTTGCTGCCTGGTAGCCACATGGGGCTGTGGAATAGATTTTCTCTTCATGTTTCTTTTTGGTGAGTCACTGCAAGTGTTGTGCTGTCCTTCTACTCTCCTTGAGTTCTTGAGCTATTCCAGCTTTACACCTCAAGGATCTCATATATCAAGAACATAATTTGTCCAATTTAGTATTAGAAGAGATTTCTTTAAACGTATTTATCAATGTGTGATGTACACTTACTATGATGCAGCATTAAGCTTACATGTTGAAGTGAAATAGGAAAAATAAATTTGTTTTGGCTTTCAATTTGGAGATGCTCAAAGCTAATATTTCCATAGAAACATTGAGTGTCATACAGTATGTATGAAATCTTAGAAAAGCAGATCAATACACAGGTTTGTTACAAGCTAAATACATACTTTAAAATAAGTCAAAGTTAGAACTTACTGCATGATATTAAAAAATCATGGGAATCTCCTTCCTTATTTTTGACCAGTGGACCTAGGGTGAACATATTTCCAGGGGTATCTTTGGGGTGGGAAGTGTTCTGCCATAAAATACTTAGTGATGCACACTGAAGTAGAGGTAATGTTGCTGGAATAACTATTGGTCCAGTTTCTCTATAGCTAGCTCTAGCGTAAACTAGAAACACCAAGAATGTCAGAGCAATGTGACGGAAAGGTTAAAGGAAAATTAAGCTCCTCAAATATTTGTGTTTTCATGTCTTTGTGCATTTTAAGATTTTGGAGATAAATGTTAATGCTTTTTTTCTTGCATTTAATTAAATATTTTTAATGGGGGGGGGGGAATCTCCCTCTGTGTAGTAACATAAAATTTTAAGCCAGGTATTTTCAGTGAGTTTTAATTAAAGTAGGTTCCAACTCCTCTTTTTCTTACCTTTCTGGTGGGGCAGTACAGAATGGGTAGAATATGCATTACAACACTGTAAGGATGTTTGATCCTATACCGGTCTGCTGAAGATTTTGGCTGTTGCATGCTGAATATGCCTTAGACATATTTAGGTTTTCTTTTCCTCCCAGCTACTTCATACTTTATCGTGCAATGAATTACAAAATGCTTGTCAAAGAAATAAAAAGTGTTGGCAGAAATAATTGAAAATAAACATCTCCTGTAGGAAGTGAGGGATTCTCCATCACTTGCAATCTCAAAATCTGCACTGGAAATGTTTATGAAGAATATCCTGTAATTTGAGTCGATAATTGGAAGGCTTGCTTTACCTTGTTACAAGAGGGGTAGATCTGGATGATCTGAGGTATTCCTTCTGGCCTTGGAGTGTATCACTCCACAGGGTTTTAAAATAAAGGTGTTTGTGAGGAAAAGAATTGTTGACAGAGGGGGAAGGAAGCCCTCATTCTTCCCTACTCCCCTTTCTACTGATTTCTTGCATGACTCAAAAATCTTGAGGAGGATTTTCCTCAGACTTCAGGGTAAAAAGAAGTTCACCCCGGTCTGGGAGCAAAACTATGGATGATTTCAGCCCCAGAAGAACATCTCCAAGACGGCAAAAGAAGTCAGGTTTAGGTAAGCTTTTTTGCAGCTTCACTGGTGGTGTTTGAGTTAAACAAACCCATATGTTCTATAGATCAATAGACAATAACCAATATTGGTCAGATTATGTCTACATTTGCATTTTAGTTACCATTTTTTGGGCTGAAAGATCTTAATATGCAATGAAGTGACTGTAGGTGTATCAAATGCTCTTTTCTTTAAGCCAGGGTGAGTTAAAGCACATCATTTACTCCTCCCGACATCAGTAAAGAGTTACAAAAAGGATCCATAGCAATGCAGGGAGATTGGTTTTACGCAAAACTAAGCAGCCAGCTCTAATGCCACTAATTAAAGCCCTAGTTACAAAAGAGAAGTGTTAGCTGAGGTGACAGTTACACAATAGTACAGTTACGTCTGATGCCTTATTTGAATAGTGGGACATAAATTTTTTTGCAGCTGGCTTTATGCAGATGTTTATTTGTGTAACCCCCAAAAGGAGCTTTTGCTTTGTTCTCAAGTCATTGAAGGCATTTTTATTATTTATAGGGTGAAAGCTTGAGAAAAAGCCTCTGCAAAGATGGTTTGGATAGTAACCACAATAGGGTGGCTGTGCAGCAGGGGACTCGGGGCTACACATCAACTCTCCCAGAGCTCAAAAATGTGCAGATCTGAAGATCATCTTAGGAGCTCACTCTTTAGGGTTGGTCATGTTCACCGTTTCAACCTGGCTCCACAAATAGTGATGAATGATTTCTTTTGCACTCCCTAGCAATCCTCTTAGCTCAGGAAAAAATATGGTTTAACATTTTTCCATAAAGTGTTTACTTTTTTTTGTGTTCCATACTTGTTCACTGTCACATTCCTAGCACTGTCTTCCTTTTCCCATGTTAATGTAAGCACTGCTGATCTGCTGCTGCTGCTGAAATGTCTTTTGGTCTTGGTCTGGTTGAGAAAACAAGGTCAGACATACTGCCCTCTTTTTAAATTTTCTTAATAAAATGCTGACATGAAACAAAAACAGGACAGAGATTATTAATGGCTGTAAAATAACCTTTAAAGGTTTTACTGTGTTGTTACTTTCGTATACCTTTGTTACTGTAAGTTTTTTTTATGGAACACTTACTAGTAAATGCTTTGTTTCCATTATTCAGGAGTAATTGTAATCAACTTCCAGTACAGTGTTAATGTACGAAGACTGTAGATGGTGGAAAGAAAAAAGAGAAGTTTAAATCTTTCACTGTCATTATTCTGTTACTCCATTAGTGTCACATGCTATTTGAAAAACAAAGCAAAAGAAATGTGTTAAGAAATGTGAAATGGAAGAAAGTGCAAATGGAGAAGCACTGGGTTCTGCATGAGCAGCCAGACATGCCCTGCCTTGCCAGCTAGGCACTGAGCCTTGAGAAAGGATACCTAGGAATTTGTGCTGCTCTGGGGTTCAGTTCTGCTCCTCAGATCCACTGAGATTAATGATGTACTCCAGGATTGGCCTATGTCAGTCTGCTGCTGTGCAAAGTTTCCTATGTGGATATCCATCCAGGGAAGATTACAGTGTGCAGGGATCATACTGCCATACGGGTCTGGCAAGGATCTGTTTTCAGTGTTTATTCCTTGGAGCAAGGATGCTAATTGTAAAGAGCCACGCGCACCTACTATGAGCAGGTACATATATAGCAGTATAAGTAGACATGTGAAGCTTTGAGATTTTGTTAGCGTTTTATTGCTCTTGTGAGTTCCTTATGTCGTTTACAATATTCTGTTATTGTATAGTTGAGTATCCAGAGCTCTGGAGCACTGGTAGGTGAGCTGGGCTGAAGAAAAACAAGCCACATTTGAATGATCAGGCCAACATGAAAGCATGACTCCACTGAACTTACGTTGATGCAATGACTCGACGTGGTATGTAACAGCATCAGGAGTCTGCAAGAGGAGTACACGTAGCATCAAGATAAGGTGGATGTGCAGGGTGGGGATTTTTGTTGTCTGGTCAGAAAAGGAAAAAAACATTTTCCCAGGCCTTCTGTGATGGCAGTATCTTGATTTAAATGTTCTGCCTGTCAAGGGAAGAAGAAACTTTTAATGTCTTCAAGTATCCCATGGTTTTAAACACTTCCTCAGGAGGGAGTGTGCTGTGACCCTCGTCTGTGAAACCTTTACAGGTCATTTCCCCTTCCCAAGGTTATTTAAAGTAAAATAAAAAAGTTGCTTGTCTTCTCTTTCAGGCTACTCCACAGGAGCAGATTAGAGTCCCTATTTGCCTTGAGGGACTGTTTTTTTATGCTCATTCACAGGTGGATAGGTATAAAGTCAGTATTGTGCTGACCTTATGTTTCCTTATTACAGGGAAACCTTATGTCACATCACATTTTCTTTTGTCTTTTCCTGCCTTTTTGACTATTGACAGGCAGCTGGGTTACAATAATGAGCACCCATTAGATCAAATCTGTGCTTCCAGGTGATCAGCTGGTACAGTGTCAGACTGAGGTCCTAGATGTGGATGACCACCTTCAGTAGCTATCGTAGTTCGCATGTGTCTCTCCACAGTAATTGCAAGCTGTCTGGCCTTTTGCGGGAAATAAATCTGAACTATGCTGCCTCATTTGTTGATGTACCTTTCCCATGACTTACACATCAGTTCACAATTATCTTTTAGGCAGAGAGAGATCGTCATGTTCTTCAGTTGCTTTGGTAACATTTTCAGAGAGAAGGAGGCAGTGGCGAGACAGAGGTCTTGGCACAAGACCACTGTTGGGGTCACACTGTACTCAACATGATGGTGGTTCCTGCTTGTGACCTTAGACAAATTTCTTAGTAGTTCTGTCAGCATTTCCGTAGTTGATGTAAAATGGAAACTGCAGTAGTGGCACATAGGCTATAATGAACGTGAAGAAGTGCAGATGTTTAGGGGGTGAAAAAAAGATGTTCACCTTTTCTTGCTAGAAGCGTATTTATCTGTAATCATAAATTATTAAGACCTATGATCTGTTTGGTTTAGAGATTATACATCTGTGTGCCAACCATTGTATCCCAAGACCCAGAATACCAGGTCTCACAGGCAGAAGTTAGATGACAGTGAGGAGCACGAAGCCTTTGAAAGGCCTGTAGATACATCCCGAATAACAATCTTTTCCCTAACATACTGAGGAACACACACAATTGAATTCAGCCAGAGATGGTCTGGGTTTGTTAGGAAAGCTGTTCTGCTTGTCTATGCTGGCTGTAGGCTGTAGCTCCTCCTGAGGAGCCACCTTAAATCAGATCATGGTCCCTGCATTGTTGCTGAGTGTCATCTTTAAACAGTTGCTAATGCCACAACTTTCTTTCTACTCTAGAAACAAAGGTACTCCTCTTATTCTTCAGTTTTACTCTCTGGAAGGATCTCAAGTTGGATTTCTGTCGAGTACATTTGTCTATACCATTCTTCTAAAAGAGCGTGAAGAGAGTTTACTACAAGCAATTGAATCTGGTCTTGGAATATTTAGTTTCTCCACTGTCTGAAAGTCAGTGGCTGTAAAAAATAGCATTTTATATTTCAGTTACACAGTGCTTCATCTGAAACAACAGGACAGAAAAGAGGTGAAGAAAACGTGACATTTCAGGTTTAGTCATGCAACTTCTGTTACAATACAGATCTTAGTGTTTGGTCGATTGCTAAGTAATCCCTTCTCTAAGTATGTCATTGAACTGGTATGGGTAATTTAAATATTTAATAAATAGTTAACATATAATAAGTAAATATTTAAATAGAACATACTGGTTATATATTTATATAAGTAAACCATACTGCTTTCAAACAAAGTATCAGAAAACCCATCCAACACCTCTGGAAGCAGACATAGACTGTTCAGAAATTGTGAAGTATTATTTATGTGCTGCCAGCAGTGATTTAAGAACTTCACAAAGGGATGTATTCCTGCTCTGAAAAATTCGTAATTGAAATATGAGTTCAGAATAATTGTCACATTTCTTTGCAGTCACTGGAAAGCTGGGGAACTCTGAACTAACATGAGACTGAACAGTTGATACCCTCAGTAATGCTGCCTGTTGATTTGCACTGATGAAATGAAAAAGCGTAAATTGCTTCCTTTCATGCTTTTCTTGCTCCGCAGGAAGAAGACTCTAATGTCCAAAATTGTTAACAGTCTGAAATTACCTTACCAATTCAAAAGCAATAATGTAATGCCTCAAACTGTGATAAAATACATCACTGAACTGTGCTTTCAGTTTTGAGTATTACATTTCTATGGCTAATATACATCTTCCATATAGCTGCCACAAGAAAAAAGTATTAAAAAGGATTCAGCATCAAAGCCGGGGGTAATGCAAAGCTGACTTTTGTGTTACGCTAGCTCTGTAGAGAACTTCTTGGACATAGAGACAGATCAGTCCACCCTGCCAAGAGGTTTACCTTGCTCCTGCCGCTCCATGTGCTAAGGCATGTTTTTTCTGGGTCAATTTCTAATGCAAGTGTAACACTTCTTTCAAGTACTATATTTATTGTAAGCTTCTGTTTATTCTCGGCATCCTTCCTTTGTGTTGGGTTCCTGTCACTGCCTGGCTTGGTGAACTTCGGTTGCCTCATTTCCTCAGCTGCTTTCACACTATATGATGACGTTCTTGCGTCCTGTCCCCCCCTCCCCATTCTGCTCCTGTTGTCAAAGGGACAGTTAGTAGCTGAGAACAAAAGATGAGCTTCTGAGCCATATATGTTGTATACAGTGAGGGTTATTTAAAGACGGGCAGGTGGGGCTTCAGTTTTTGTACCAGTAGTGTTATTTTTCCTTTCTGTACTTTTGCAACAGCCTCCAGCCTTGAAACAATACGGTCATTTGTGTTAGCTTTCTGTCTGAGGGTGGGCCACCTGAGGAGATATGCTTCATTTTCTCCATAAATATATGCATGCATTTCACTGTGTAGCAGGTAGAGGTATCTAGCTGGACCAGTTTTTGAATCATGTTCATTGAGCCTGGGTGGAAGGCTGCGCTTTGCTGTCCACTTGCTGTCATGCTGTCAAGACTCAATGCATTAACGGTGCCCTGAACAGCCCACTGGGTTCCCCCTCGCCCCCATGTGTGGGCCTGGGTCCCCCATCATGCCCTGAGCTACACTATAAGTGGTCCTGGCTTACTGGCTCTTTTCCTGTATGTGCTCTGGACCTACATACTGGGTCACCTTGTTGAAGGTTTAACATCCTGGTGTGATTAGCTGGAATAAGAATGGAGCTCAGAGAAGCAATCTATCATTTAAAAAATATCCCAGAGCTGCAGTTTGTGAGGGTGCAAAGTAGGCTTGTAAGAGCAGTAAGGATAAAGGCTTAGATCCTTCAGCACAGGCTGCAGCAGGGTGAGGACCAGCCAGCTTCCTATGACACTTGTGCAAGTGTCATGTGTGGCTGTTGAGAAATACATTGCTTCAAGCTTCCACAGCTATCTATGTTAAGACTCTTCTCTATGAGTTCCAGGCAGTGGCATTGTGGGTGTTAAGCCAAATCTGTTTCAGTACCTTTTATCATGTCTGGTACATCAACATGTATCAGTCAGCTCCTCAGCAGACTGAGGTGGTCAAAACTCACTGAGTGGTCTTTTATACTAGTTAATGGTCAGCCCCTTTTCTCCCACCAGCCAGTGTAGCAAACCTTGGATTTTAGCTGAAAGGGCAGAAATGGTAAGTTCTTTCACATGTTTTTCTTACCATCAGAACCGGTTTCTGCACTTTCAGGTCCATGGCCATATTCTAACTTAGTCTCACCACTGCCCTTCGTGGCAGTGCTGTGCTTGACCTGGTGATACAAAAGTGTGCCCTAACATGATGGAAAATTGGAACAGAGAGATGTACCTTCATCTGCCTTTAAAAAATGCTTATTGACAGGATTTGGCAGAACCTAGGTGTAGAGATTATGCAAAGAAAAAGGTGGGTTTGGTGAAATAATTTGAAGAAACTGTTTTGTCTTATGGTCTTATTATTCAAAGCAGGAGGGCACAGAACTTTGTGGGCTTTTCCATCAAGTTTCAGGATTGCTCAGCCTCTTCAGAGTCTGAGGTGTCTTGAACACATACATTTGACTTGCCTTCCATAGAGGCCTTTTAGAGAAGTCTTTGGAAGGCAGCCATGTGATGCCTGTGTTAGCTCATCTTTCCTTCTGTATTCATACAGACCCTAGTGAAATAAGGCTCTTGAAGTTGTAAATACCCAGGAAGACAGATAATAAAAAAACCCTACCCCAATTGTAACCAATTTTTTTCTGATGCAGTAGGGTGCCTCTTGACATTGTGTGAGAGCATAGGTGAAGTTATTTCCATGGGAGCTTTTTATGTATTAGATACCCTGAAATGTCTGTGTGTTCCTGCCAGAAAACCTGTGATGGTATAACTTTGGGTTTACATAAAAGATTGGTGAATTTAACATGATCTTTAATACCACCAATGCAACAGGTAACTTTATGTAATATCTAAATATCTGGGGGGACATTGGTACACTTCTGTAAGATCGATTTGTTCAGTATTTAAAATCAGACTTACAAAAGAAATGTGGATAATGAGATTCAATCAATATGACAAAATGATATTAATAGAGTATTAATCTCTCTCCTGTATTTCCAACAAATCATGGGTGCATGACTGCAGAGTAGCAGTTGACATTTCAAACAGGGGTTTTAATTGCTTTCATGAACTCTGTGTTGGAGCAGTTCTTGCACGGTTACGTGATGCTATCAGTAAAACTTCAGATTCTGCAGAGAGGCAGGTGTTTGTTTAGTGCATAACTTACAATATAGATCTGATGTCCTGACATATAGTTAAAGATTAGATGACTGTAATTGGCAGGATTATCTTCAAAAAGAGATATAGAAGTAGGATCCTGACATGAGGTTTAACTTGATGTCATTACATATACTTTTTTCTTATGAAAATTATGATTGATAAAACTATGGTTTTGAATCAGATATTACAAATTTCAAAGAATATACAAAGGATTACACTGCTGTAATTGCTGGTGAAAAACTGCATACAGCGGTCAGGTAAAACAAGAATTATTTGATATCTGTATTCTGATTGTTTGATATCTGTATTGGAGCTGCTCAAAAATCTCACTGTCCTGTCAATAATTGCAGCATCCTGAAGAAATGTTAAGACAAGAGAAAATAATATGCTAAGATTTCCCTTTTATATACTTATACAAGGTTTTCAAAACTATTCTTACAAAGTGTTTGGAGGAACATGCCGTAGGAAGAACACAGCAATTCATATGCTGCCAGATTTATGAAGTAGTTGCAATACAGAGACTTTCAGTCCTGTATTTAAGCCTCTGGGAAAAAATACCAGTGAATAATAACAGTATGGCAGAAAAATAAGCATTGAGAAATAGTTATCCATTTTACAGAAAAACAGAAGCTTATATACTTGAAAAATTATAGGCCAGTTACCCTCTCATGCATCCCAATAGTGAATTTACATATTGCTGTGAATCCCAATCTGAATTATTTTTTTAATGTCAGAAGAATGTCTGTTTACAAAAGGAGAGTAGAGAGTAAATAAAAAGAGGCTGCAGTAAAGGTCTAGGATCAGAGCCTCTTTTTTTCATATACAAGATTTTGAAGTAAATTGTTATTAAAAGCTTGTTTTTTTCTTGGTTTTCTTATTTTCTGTTACTTTATCCTATTTGGCTTATCTTTTCTTTTTCTTTCCAAAGGCTCTTCAAAACTATTTTTCCCCACCTTTCGTTTGATGGTACTTTCCTTCACCTCTTGATCTGTCTCCAAGATGGTTGGTCCCTTGGCATCTGATTCCATTAATGCTAGGGGCAATCATACATGCTGCTACAGTGTATGGAGAAAATAAAAGTTAAAGACCATTGCTGTGGTCCATTATTAATATGATTTAACATGCAGGCGACTGGTACAGTTGAACTGAACCTCCTTTTCCCTCCCTTAAATGTTGGTTCAGGTAGGAATCTATGGCAACTGTTTGTTTCGGGATCATGACAACATCTTCCAACGCTGTGACCCACTTTGGTTCCTCTGTATATCTTCTAAGGAGATGTGATGGCATCAAGCTTTCAAGAAATAAGCTGAACTTGCCCCTTCTTAAAAGAGCTTGCTGGAAGGGTCATACTTTTTGTGTAAACTATCACGGTCAACAAGCTGTAGTCTCCTGATTAAATCTTTTTTATGAGTTGAATATCTGGGAGCAAAGAAAACAAAGAGGGGTGGGCATGATAGCATGTGGTGGTCTGGATTGTTTTACCCTTCTCTTGAAGGTATCTGAACTCTTTCGGTAGAGGCTAGGTGCAAAACATCCTGTATTACTTTGTTATGAGCAGATCAGAAAATGCAAAAAGCATGTTTTCCTGTGAGCAGGGGGATTTGTGAGCACAAACCTGTGAGCCTTTATTTGGTATTTGGTTTATCACAGCTTCCCTGCCCGATGCTGGGGTAGTCACTCAACCTCTTGTCTGTAAAACACAGACACATTGTTTTCTCTTACTGGTTCTCTTTCATTCTAAGTCCTGTTTTATTTGCCTCCCTGTGGTCTTGTGAGGATTACTGAAGCAATAACTATGAAGGATCTAGAGCTCAGTGATGGGAATTGATAGAATAAGAATTGGTGTGGTCCTCAAGGGGAGCATCTAGCACATCTCTGTGAGTCTAGACTGTTTCCTCAGAATGTGTGGGTTTGGCTTCCTCATACAGTGTATGCTTTTAATTTAATCTTCAGTTTTCTGCAGTTGATAAGACACATCTTCAAGTTAGGATTAAAGAAAACCTACCCAGGGACTCAAGTGTATTTACTAGTATAACAGCTAATAGCCTGGAAAGAAAAGTGCTCTATTCGTGAAGGAGATACAGCCATCAGAGTGTATAATGGAGTTTCATCTCTGTGAGTTTGGATGCAACAGAGTTTTCTGATACATGGATTCCTGCTCTTCAAAGTTTCAGTACATTCTGGCTCATTAGTAACTAAGACAGAGATTAATGCTTGTCTGGAAGAAAAATATGTTACTTAGAAGGATCTAAATTCTTCTGAGATGTATGTATGCACCAATTTGCAGTTAACTAAGTTGAGAGCTTGGCATAGCTTAGTGAACATACAGTCTAGATCAATATGACTGGGACTGATATTCTGCTATGTGTATCTTGATTCATTTTACTGGAGTGATGTGTAGGGTATAAACAAGGATCAGGAGGCACCCATCTGTGTGAAATTACACATTTCATTTCTGATGCAAAGTTAACACTATTAAGATTTGTCAGCAATTTTTTTTTTTCAGTGTGACATCAAAAATAATCGAAGCCACATCCTGCTTAGCTATATTTGCAAAATCCTAAGCATGGCTGGAGCTGTGTGAACACAGTGGGCTTCTGTTAATTTAATCCATCTGGATGTAACTGCAAATAGCTGATCAGAGGACTCCTGTTGGCATAGTCTGTGTTGCCGTTTGGATGCTCTTCTGACATACCCGTGTTAGTGTAATGTCCACGTGACAAGCTTATGGGATTTGAACGTAATTTTTTCAAAATGTATGACTTACCTGTGCAAAAGGTGGAGACCATGAAACACAACATTACATTTCTAAGTGAACAGAGTACGCACTTATTTATGATTCTGTGCTTGCTTGATTTTAATAGCAAAAGGATTTTTTTTTTGTTCTACTTTAGAATGTGCAGTTCACCTACATTTTGAGTGAATGTGTTATCATCTCCAACTTTTTCACTCTCAAGAAGCTTAAAGTAAAAATTTCCCTGTCCCTATTCCTTAATGTTGGAAGCTACAGGGAAGAGCTGTGTGGACAGACCCATAACAAGTCTGCATGACTCAGCCATTTAAATGATAGCTAAAAAGGAATTTAAAAACATAATATTCTCCAACTGTTCATTTTTTCATTCAGACACAGTCTTTAATAAAACCGAAACTGTTCAAATGAACATTTTAAGTATTCTGTTGAAACCTAAATTATGCTCAAGTTTGCTTGTATCTACACTAATTCTTTTATGTAACAGTATGGAGGTATCTAACTCATCTCTTTTTTTTTTTTTTTCCTCCCCCTAGTTAATGGTCTAATGACGCTTGGATTTGCAGGTGAGCTTTACTTCTAAAATTCAAACTTCTGTTGCTGTTTTGTTAATGGGAGCCATTTGAGAAGTGCTTTCATCCTATCTTATTTCAATTAGTCAACCGTCATGCATTTTTTTCAACTGGTCTTGTCCATTGGCTGTATAAACAGAGAGTGTTGTAGTGTTCTGTAAAGGTCAGTCTCAATAGTGATGGTAAAATTGTAGAATTACTCATAATTTTGAACTCCTTTGGCCAGGGATTTAGACAGAAACTCTCATGTCATCAGATTGTTCCTGTCAAATTACTCTATCAGTGCTTTTTCTATAACACTGCAAAATATTGAAGTTCTAAAGAGAGCCAACCAAAAACACCAAGGCCATGGAAAATCCATTTAAACATCCTGCTGGGAAGAGGCTGGAGTATATTGTCTGCGCACATGACATAATGGAGGAGAAACTTGTATTCTGTTGGATTTACAGGATTATAAATCAAGTGATAGCTGGCTGTTTAGAATACCCTGCCAGGGAAGGCAGCTTTGCTTAACTTTTGTCAAAGCATCAGTGCAGGATTTAAGTTGCCAGCTATGCAGTTTTCATATCTGGATTTGAATTCTGCCCAGCTTTAGTGTTCATCTGCAGATCTAGCTGTGGAAAGTATAATTTGTAACTGCTGCAGCTGCCAGATGAATTGATGGGAATGCTTAAATAAGCAGGGTCCATGCTATCATGTTAACTTCCCAAGGACAAAACTATGCTGCCCCTTTTTTTGTAACTTTCACAATTTCTATCACTGGTGATTAACTGTGGTTCTGATTTTATTCTGACATGGATGAATCCGTAGTGTCAGCTCTAAGAGCTTTGACAATCAGACATGACGAAGGAGGTGGGGTTAGGTCCCAGTAAGTCAGCCGTACACCTGGAGAGGTTTGTGGTCTGTATGGCTTAGGGTCTCAGGTGCGGCATAGGCTGTCCAGTTATGGGCCTGATGCTCTTGGAAAGTATGTGAAAGCAAAGTATTTCTTTGGTCTGATGTGATGGGTGTCTCTTCTTTGGCACATGGCATCACTGAGTCAGTGACTTCCCCAGCTATGGGGTTAAATTGCAAGGTGCTCCTGCCCAGGCTCCAAAGGAGCCATCTCCTTTGTGGGTGAGACACTTAACATGCATTCCTGTTTACAATCACTCGCCCCATTTTGAATGGAGATGTTCAAGTTTCTGATTGATGGCTGGGTCATGATGTGAAGCCTGAAATCAGTCATCTTGCCTTAGGTTTTTTGGATCAAATAGTAAGGAGCAGTGCCCTGTTGAGACTGAGGGCTGTGCCTCACTTCTCATCAAGCAAAGGCTTGCATGCCTTTGACCTCACTTCATCTGGCAGTGTGTTTGGCTGTCACCACACAAAATTAGAATCACTATTTGCAGCAATGATGGGATCCTGCTCTCAACATAACTAACAGAAGGAAAAGAAATACCTCTTCTCCCTGATATAAATTAGGGTCTCAGTGAAAATGTAGGTTCAGAAGAAAAAGGTTCAAGATCTGACTCCACTTAGACTTCCTTTTTCTATGATTAAAAAAAGGATGAAGTGGTCTATTCTTGGCTTTATTCTTCAAAAAAGCTCTTCCTCCAGAGTTCTTGGAGGATTGCCTGACAGGTTTGCAGTTTTTTTCAGGTCAATCCTTTTCTCAGATTTTTGCTTCTGTAAAAAGAAGAAATCACACTGGTTTTTCTTTTTTTCCTGACTAATTTACTTTAGGCATTTATATTAAATATGCTGGCATACATATACTTACAGGTAATTTTTAATGGTGTACAAAATGTATGCATTTTGTATATAGAAGAACAATCAAAATAGTGGCAATTGTAAAGGTAAAGCAAGACATATCTAACTACTTAAAATGTTTCAGTCTTATCAAAATCAAATGCTTTAGTTAGTCTGAATAGAATTTTTTCAGATTTTTAATTTTATAAGAAATACCAGAATACTATCTTTGTATTCCAGTGCAGGCATGGGCTGGATGAGAGGAACCATTGACTTTGACTCTAAATATTGTGGAGTTGCCATTACAGGTTGCAAAAGACACAGGGTTGATCGAGTCAAGGTTAACTCTTTGTGAGTAGCTCTATGCTGTAACATCAACATCTGATAATGGTAGATAATTCCTTTAGTGGCCATACTAAAGAAGCAGCTTAATTGTGACTGGGAATTCAAGCCCTTTGGCTGATGAAAGATACACAAATGTGTCTGATAAAGTACATTTACAGTCATATATTTAGTTGAACGGGCTGCATCTGTGTAAGCCTGAGAAGTACTTCCTACACTGAAGTGTATGATCAGTAACTCCAGTTAGCTTTTAACTAAAAATACAAATGGGCAGTAGTAACTTAATATGAGTAGAAGCTAAGTAAGAATAGGAAATTGAGTAGGTAGGTTCCTCTATGCTAGGTCTAAAAGATGATACTATATATGGTAACCTATAGTATTTCACACTATTTTTTAAATAAATTTACATAGAGGTATATTTTATCTATTTTCTAAAATTGTTTAGAAAGTTGAATGTTAGGTTTACAATGATGTAAGTGGCAAGCAGAAGTATGTGAATGAGTATGTGAGTGATGTGTTCGTGCTTCTTCTGTTTCAATGTTTCAGATTTAAGGCGCTTTCTGATTTTACCTAGGTGCATGTCAACAGACTAATCTCTGCAATGAATCTCTCATGCTAGAAAAGTTGCCTGCCTGTGGAAAATCCTTTGAAGAGATGATGAAGAAAGTGGACTCTAAAAAATGGTGCAACCTGACTGAATTTATCATGTAAGAGTTAGTTTTGGTTTTGGTAGTTCTCACCTTATAATGGTGTTTGACCTTTAAAAAAAGGATCACCTGAAATACCTACCACCCTAATATATCCCTAATGCATGTAAAATGTTTGTGTTCCAGATAAACTGTATTTGCCAGTTGCAGAGGGCTCAGCTGTAGCTCTTAAGTCCCTGTGGTATGGTCACATGCGCACAGAGACCCAGGTCTTAACTCCAAGAGTGCACAAAATAGAGCACTTCAATAAAAACGCTAGTGGGCTACTCAATACTATCTGTTCTTGCTTTTACCTCAGACAGTTGTGTTTATACTTAATCTATATTTCTGTGCATTTTAGGCAAATGTTACTTAAATCAAATTTCTGTGAAACCACTAAAGCAATGCGCTTTTAGAATCATGCTGTTTTCTCTGTTGGTAGCAATGCAGTTCCCTTCTCTGACTTCTCTTTTTCAGTAAGATGATAGGAACACTTACTCAGACACAGTTTCAGAAACCCACCTCTTGTGTGAAATTGTCTTGTCCAAATGTAAAATGATTTGCCCTGTTGAAACTTGCTGTGGCTTGTTTCTTTGCCTGCCAGATAGCATGGAGAGAGTGAGCACCAGCCATTTTATTTGAATGAGTAGAATACTGCAAGACTGACAGTAGTGACAGTGGCATTTTTATTTTGTTATATCTATTCCTCTTCTGTAGTTGCATCTCTCTCTAAAGCTGCACACTTCAGATTCTGCTCTGAAGGGAACTCACAGGGCTTGTGTAATTGGTGGGATTTTTGGCTTTGTGGAGCATCTGCTTCTTCAAAGCATGTCTGCTTGTGCATAAGCCTTGGTTTTCAGAAGTGATGACTACCCTCTACACCAACTGAAATCAGAGGAAACTGCAGGTGTTCAGCACTTCAGAAAATGAGACTCAAGTGAATTCGCTTTGGTGTGGTGTGAGCCAGCCTGAAGCAGAAAAATCTTCATGGATTTGAAACTCTGCTGGTGATGTTTCGGGAGCTGGCAGGGTAGCCACAAGCTAGCTGTCACCACATCTGTTACAGCGTCATTTAGCCCCGGCTATGTTCTTGTGTCATGTGATCTTTGGTTGTGTCTCCTATTTAGTATCACTTCATGTGATGCAAGATTTTGCAGTCACCTTATACAAGATTTTAACTAGCTGATCACCGATAAACATGATAGCTAATGAAACGTTGGACTGCTGTGCTATGTTGCAGCACTTCCCCGTGTTTATTTTACGTCTGGCACCTGTGTTGAGATGTCCCACCTGTTGATAATGTTTCATAATCTGACAGCATATTAACAATTTAGATGCTATTCCTTCTTAGCACTTTCATTTCCATACCCTAGATGACTGTACAACCTTACAACCTTTTAAAATGTAGATTCTTAAAACTCATGGCACGGGAGTGAAAGATGCATTCATGCAGCTCTCCCCAGTCATGGGAAAGAGCAAGAGGAGGTAAGCCCTTCTTAACCAGCTGGCAGAAATTGCATTCAAATGTGCGTATGCAAAGGAAAAGAAAATCCTTGCAATGCAGGTACTGCTAAATTTATTTAAGAAATATCTGTATGTTAAGGGGCAGTAATTCTAATTTTACAACTCATCTAGGTACAAGTTGTTTTACATATTTTGAAGGAAGCACTGTAATTTTGCTCCATTTGATCTTCATTACAGTTGTATTATAATCACAAAACAGTTCTTTGCTAATATCTTGTTCATACTGATAAGTGTCCTCAACTCATGGGACTACTTGGAGTAGACAAAGGTACCTACAGGAGTCAAAATATTAGACTCGGCCTTTGTTAATGCAGGTGAAGAAGCAGGCAGCTTTTTGCAAGCCTTGCATGAAAATTTCTTCAAGAGTTTAAATATTTTGGTGCAAGGTTCTTCCAAGGTTTGGAGGTGACTGAAGTCTGAGTTATCCTGACTTTCAATTAGAGTTAAGAATCCACCTTGCTCTCATTCTTTCCAATTGCACTTCCCGTTCGGTGTCACTTTTATTCCTGCCTATCTATGGGGATTGTTTTGTCTGAAGAAATCGGTCAGTCTGAGGCTTTGCTCATTTTTCTCCATATGCAGAACCAAAAGAAGAATTCCAGCCTCTTCCAAAGAAAAATATTTTACATTTTTATATAATATACAGTTTTATAAAACTTCTTTTTATCACTTATATTTCAAGTTCTAGCTTAGGAGAAAGTAGAGGGAGGAATTTGGTTTGGAATTTATTTCCTGAATCAGGATTTCCTGAATTCAGGAATCCTGAAGAAACAGCGTATTTACATCTACCTTTAAAAATTTTACTTTTTGGAGAACATTGTGGTTTGACGTCATGCTTTATATAAGAATCTTATAGGCTAATTTCTTCCAGCTCATTGGAGCAGCCCTGATGGATGGGCTTGAAACACTTCTTTATTTAGAGCATTTTGACAAATTAATGAAAAAATGGTATTTCTAGCCATAGTCACTTAAAATTCAGATATTTAAACCTGGTAGTATTAGTTTACCCTGTTTTTACATCTAGCCTCCAGCTGTAAAAATTAGTCAATCTGGATCAGATAGTGGGTTTAAACTCTGAGTTTTGTATGAAGGAAACTTCTTCATACAGTAATTTCTGCATGGCACTTTTCACTTACAGAGATCTTGCAAAATTTGTATCTTGTATCAAAATGTAATTATTTATGGAAATCTGCTTAATTTCTAAACTCTTCATTTTATGGAGGATTTTTAGGTCTTCATAGTAAATGGCTGTCCTTGGTTATGGGATTATAAATAGCAATTATCTGCATTGCTTCACTGTTTGGCCAAACAGTTGTGAGAGATTTCAGTGACTTCAGTTTTCTGTAACTTAACTATACTGTAAGATTTTCTGACAGCTCCATTACTTATTTCTTAACTTTATTCTTAACAAACTCATGTAATTTCAAAAGCAGCCTTTTGACTGATTTTAAATAGAAGAGGCTTTCATCTGTGGCAGCTGGTGCTGGAAACCAATATAAGAGTTGTAGCCTCTACAGCTGATCTTGGTCTTGCTGGAAATGTATAATGATCACATATATACTGTAAAATTTTACACAAGCACTATCAGGAGAAAGTTCTCCCTATTAGTTTTCACATTTTTCTATGAGGATTCATACAGAAATTAGGATACAAATACTCTGGGTCAGATTGTCCAAAGGTATTTGAAAGCTTAAATATGATGAGGGATCCAAGTGGGATTTTAAAATATTTTAAGTCATTTAGACATGTGGGTTTCAATGGTTCATGCTTGGACACCAGAATATGAAGGACAACCAGAAATACTTTACCAGAAAGGTAAAACCTTCAAAAGACAGCCGGAGACATTCATTGACATGAGAGGAAGGGATCAGCTGTTCAGTTTTGCTGATGCTTTTAGGCTATTCAGAGGGAGCCCTGAAGATGAAAATGTGACTGAGTGGTTTAAATGACAGGAAATTATGGTACATGGCACGTGAACAAGCAGAGTCTGAAGTGTGGGTGAAAGCTATGTGGGGAGTTAACGAAGGCAAATAGACTTTTAGTTCACCAGAAGACTGGAAACTGCAGAAAGCTTTTTATTTTTAATGTATAATACTTCTGTTATTTTTATATATATATACACACTAACATATATGATATATATTTCTGCATTTCATATATATAATATATATAGTAACATATACATTTCTGTATTATATTCTTAATATTTAGCTACAGCAGCTAAATATGTAAAATCTACTACTGTCCACAAACCTAAGTTCCTTATTAATGGTCAGATTTTTTTCACCATGCTCTATGTGATAAATCCTGGACTGGTTACAGTGGGACTGCAGTCAAAAGGCCAGGTATGACAGATTCCTCAAGCAAGAGCCCAGAGCTGTCTTACATGAACCTGAAAAAATGTTGCTTATTGTAGTTGTGTAGATTACTTTCTATTCTTAGCTAATGAAAGGGTTTTCTAAATACTTTTATTCATTTCATGTATTTCATTCATTTATGTTTAAAGACTGAATGTTTTATCAAACTTGTTTAAAACATTGGGATGAAAACAATTTAGCTAGAACAAAGAGTCTCTCAACAAATCTCCATGTCTCTCCCAGCCCTAACCCCTATGGAAATATGGGACCAAAATGTGGTCATGCTGGTTCTCAGTGGCTCGTTAAGTTTTTGGCCTGCTTCCAGGCAGTGGTATCTCCTCTGTCTTCTGCATCCCCATTTTCCAGATGTTTCTGAGTGTATTTACTAGCATTTCAGTAATTTTCAGGCCAGAGAGATGGCTATGGCCATCTGGTCTGCACTGTTGAATAATACAGGCCATGCAATCTGCTCAGTAGTCACTATTTTAAACCCTGTAAGGGTTTTAAAGTGGGTGAGGATCTTATGGGAAGGCATCAACTCCTCATTTTCATGGTACCAAATGAGTATTAATCCATTACATCTACAGACAGATTGTTCCAAAGGGTTCACTGTTCACAGTCAGAGGAAAATGTGTCTTAATTTTCATCAGTTTGCCTGACTCCAGTTCCCAGCACTTAGACCTTCTTACGTATTTCCCTGATACAGTAAAATTCCTTCTGTTGTCAGAAGTCCTTTTTTCTCAGTTAAATACAAGCAAGTCATTTCTATGTCACCTCTCAATCAGTTCTTTTTTTTTTTTTTTGTAAATTAAGTTCAAACTATTAAGGCCTGTCATGATAATGCATGCATTTCAGACTTCTTGAACCCTTTGCAAGTTTGGTAGCTTTTCTTTTGGAGAATGGATTCCAGTCTAGAATTGAACATTTCACCCAGCAGTAGTTTGCATAGTATTATGTACAGACTCCCTGTTTTTTCCTCTAATCCTATAGGGTATTCAGCATTTTTCTTCTGCCAAAATATATGTGTATCGCATTAGCACTCCTAGCTACTTCCAGGAGGACATGCTCTAAAAGCTGTACATGATTTTAAGTCCCTTTCAGAGTGACTTGTGTGGTGTACATTATTTGTTTCTGGATCTATCATCTTGCATTCACCAGTCTTAAAATGCATATGATTTAGATAAGTCCCCATTTGTAAGTGCAAATCAGTCATGCAGCAACACCATCTACTCCTTCATCATTTACTATACTATTTGCGTGCTTAAGCAACAATTATTTGTTTGCTTCAATTTGTTGATTAAGATATTGAGCCAAAACTTTTGCAGCTGCCCTTCACAAAAGGCAATTACTTGTTTATTGTTAGTTTTTCAGTTGCATTTATTATTAATTCAAAGGCTACTATGATTTTTCGTGTTTTTTTTCATCCCAATGTTTTAAACAAGTTTGATAAAACATTCAGTCTTTAAACATAAATGAATGAAATACAGTCATTATATGGAAGCACGTGGTATCTGCTCACACAAAAGTCCCAAAAGATTAATTTGAAAAATCCATTAAAAAATGTTTTGGACTCCATATATGCATTTCTGGTTGATTTGCTTCTGTAAGAACAAACACTATAGAGTAAGAAATACAGTTCTATAAAGCTTTAGTACCAAAAAAGAGGCATATATAAAGAACTTTGAATTAGAAACCTTTAGTATATGATATCAAGTCTTGTTGGATTAACTTTAATTTTTGCCATTGGTTAATCCTGTGTTGCATTCCTTATAGACAAAAAGTTATACTATTTTTTTTTTTTTACAAGGGCATCCAGTAACTCCATTCAAAGACAGCAGTTAAAAAAACCCAACCTGTCCAAACTGAACTATACTGTAGCACAATCCAGTCAGCTTTCCTGATTTTATTACATCATTTTATCTAGAAATAAAGTATTTTCAGTGGTAGCGATAGGGCTAATGGCATTGCTCTCTGACATTCACATCCGTTTTTTGTTGAGATACCACCAAGCACCTCTGTTTAGATGTATGTGGATCTCCTTATCATAGATTTGGGCTTGTTTAAGTTTTTCTGGAATAAAAATTCTTAGGCTGTACGAATACAGAGAAATAATCAAGAGATCACTACTGAAAGAGTGAAGTTGACCATGGCATAGATATTTAGTCACAGGGCATCTCCTTTCTTTGATTGAAATGATAAAGAGTTGATGCTTAATTTACTTGGCTCCCAGAAGTATTCTCTTTTAGGCAGAAGATGCACATTGTGTGTCTGGGGCACTGGGCAACATATGCCACTAAAGAATGTAACCCTATGGCCATCACTCAGGCAAGTGTATCAGGAAATCAAAATGAGGGTGGGATTCTGCATGGTTCCGGACGGGGAAAGATACAGTGCAGAGAGCATCTTTATGTCTCTGAGTAGAGCTGATCAGTCTCTCTCTGATGTTGTTAGGGACAGTGATAGCAAATGAGCCCAGAAAGTGATCTTCCATCAAAGACATTCCTTTCACTAAAGAGAAGTGGTTGTCTACATGTTTTATATATGTCTTTTGCTTCACACTTACTCAGTTGTATCCTTACACATCTCATCTCTACATAAAAAATCCTATAAACAGAAGCAATAGGCTTCAATCCCATGGAAAATGATGAAGGAGGTCCACCCATGTTCTGTACAGATGTTGAAGATTTGAAAAAGGAATTAAGGAAAAAAGATGTGCATGACTAGAGCCAAATTTGATCTAATCTTCTGGAAAAATAATCCTAAAGCTGTTGCTCAATTTTAAAGTCAGTGGGAGTTTTGCCTGTTATAGTTTGGCCCAACTAAACTGAACTAAACTAATCATAAAAGTGCCTAGTTGTCAAAGAAACATAGTAAAATATTAAAGAAAAGAAAGCCAGATGACATTAAGATCAATGGGAAAACAAACTGTGGAAGAAACATGTGCAATCCAATGAAGTTATATGCCCCCAGTTCTTACAGCTTGAAACTAATAACTTCTGCTGGCTGAGTGTGAATGTAAGAGCCCTCCAAACTGAGTCATTTTCTTGGTCGGTTGTATAAGTTTTTTTCATCTTCCTCATTGACTGCTGCAGGAATTCTAATCTAGATGCTGATCGGTGATTGCATCCAGCTGCTAATCGCAAAACATCTGTAAAAGATGTACTGTGAAAATCTCAGACAAATGACTGGGTTTGTTTTGCAGCTAAGGTGAGGCACTGATTCATGTGAGATAATTGGTTCCCACAGTAACATGTCTCACAATTAGACAGTGGACCCCTTTGGCTCATTTTTTTCCACATTGTCAGAAAAGTCTCATTCTGTATTTTTGCATGTGATTTTCTCACATGAAAGACAAACAGGGGCTGCTTGGAGCTGAACCTTTGAGTGGCCAGTACATCTGTGATTTTAGATCCAGAATAGTGCTGATTAAAAGGAGTCCCACTCTTCCTCAGCTGTGCCGTGTAGGCATGTGTGTGTATTTGTGTTTGGATTTATATCCCAATAGACAGACTAGTATGTTGGTTATGCTTTATCTTGCGCAAAGTCATGCCCAAGAATGTGCTTGCACAAGAAAAGCTCGCTGTAGTTGCCTGCTCTCCAGATTATCTTCTGCAGTGTTTTTGAGTAATGTTCTGTATGTGTCTGAAGAGTAATTCTGTTTTTTCCCCAAAGAATTACTGTGGAAGGGAACCAAATTTCCTTATTTAGCCTGGTATAACCCCTCCCAGTTTTGTCAGCCCAGATTTTGTAGAAGAAAATAGTTTGTCAGCTTAGTGTCTCTGAAGGAAGGTTGAAGAAGCCTGCACTTTGTGTGGCCTCATGTCAGTGTAATTTATTTACCATTAAGTGTTTGTTGCAGCACAGAAAAACAGGAACTGCTGTGGTAGATGCTAGCATTTTCTACTTCTTTAATAGGTGGTGTTTCTTTGGGCTTTCCATACAGATACAGCTGCTGCCTTTTTTAAGCACTCAGTAAAATACAGATAATGCTGATATTTCATCCTTTCTACCTGTCTATTTCTTTTATCTCTTCAAATATCAAAACTTACAGTAATTTTGTATTAAAAAATCCTTCTAAAAACTCCTAGAGGTCATGGCAGCCGTTGCAAAACCAGACTGGTACTAATTACCCCCAAGAACCTATTATTTTCCTTCTGTGACTCATGCCTTTCTTTTCAAAAGCAAAGAAAAACAGCTTACAAATCAGTTAGGTGCGAGCAAGTAAAGCAATGGAAAAGAATGTCATATTTGAGCAGTTGTGTTGCCATCATGCTGGTAGCTGACAATAGCAATTTTTCATTGCAGAAATAATAATGTTTGCCATCTATTATTTAAAGATATGGAACAAAAAGAACACTACAGTTTATAAAACATCACTGGATTGCCAGGTGCCAGGCCGTGCTGAAAATCTGTACATTCATGTGCTTTTTGCAATCAGCCGTTCTAGCCATGAAGTTAATGTGAGTGAAGTTAGTGCAAAGGCACAGCTTTTCTCTGTATGAGGCTATATTATAATACCTCTAAGAGGAACTGCATTTCAGGTGAATCTCCATTACTTTCATATGAAATATATTAGCTTTGTTTTATGTTCTGTAGATAAAGAGTATGTCCTGATGAACGTGAATAAAAGTGTTAGTTTGAATTCAGAGACCAGGATTCCACATCAGGCAAGAATACCCCATTACTGCATAATTGCTTTCTTCCTGATAGATGCAGAGGCTGAAATATGATTACTTAATGCAGTTATAATTTTTCTAATTTACTACATAGGAGAGGGAAGGACATCTTATACAATTCATGGCTGTGAAAATGAACTCTACCTTTGATAATTCCAGGTGGAAGACTGAATAGGCTTATGGATTTGGACACTTATTTCTAGTATATTTTGTCCCTTTAGTGAAAAGTTATGGTAATGCACTCCTAAATCTGTCTGCTGTGGCCACCTTACATGATGCAGAAAGATAGTGAAAAAGATTTATGAACATTGAATATTTAATGAATTATTCTAAGTATGGCTTCTGAATTTTAGTGATGTATTAAGGATACGGGCATTTATGAATTCTGTGAAGACCTGCAGACCATTTTGCTTATAAATGCAAAGCCATCACTTTGTTCTGCAGCATATTGTAGAAATAGCTATGCTACAAGCCTTGTCAGCTTTTGATCTTATGAGATTTCTTGGGGTTTTGTTTTAGACACTGGAAAGTCTTGCTTTTTACAAAGAAAACCTTGCTTTGAAGAGCTTCCTTGAAACCAGTAAACAGGTTGAATGAACAGGATAAGGAGAAATTGGCCAGTCTTTTGAGGGCTGTAGAATTATATACACGAACTTCAAAGAGCTCAGATTTGGTGAAGTAAAACAATGTTATACCACAACACATTGTAACTGCAGTCTACAAAAGCCTTAACTCAGGGGTACTATTGCTGAGGAATGGGGAGATGATTGGAGCTTGTTCTTCATCAAAGATAACCACTGGAGACTCTGCGTCTGGCATTGAGAAAATGATTAATTACTGTATCACACCAAAATACTGTGCTTTTGCAGCCCATTCTCCATCTCTTCAAGGTTTTTAAGAGCTCAGACCTTCCTGATCTTCAGTTAACAGATAATTTTGCAAATCTTAATGAAAGTTCTTGCCAGTGTGAGAAAAGAGAGGCATCTTCTGAGCCTGATATTAAGAAGAAAAAAAAGATGTTCTCATTATGAATAGCTGAAAACTCTTCAGTTTTTAATATCAGATTTCAGTTTTTCAAGTGCTTTTTCCAACAAGTTTTGGCATCTGTTACATTTATTTGTCATGAGTTTTCATTGTTTTCAAAAAGAGTGAAATCTGTCACTTGCCAAAAGGTCACCAATATAAATATCGATAATTGCTTCCTAGAGTTCTGAAAGAGTTTTCAACACTGGTGAAGTTAAGGTCACCAGAAGATACCAGTTACAATATTTTAGCAAGGGTGCTGTGAGTCAAATTGATGTGTACTGCAGTAGATGCATCAGACTGATGACTGGTAGCTTGCACCCACAAGGTGGAATCGGTATGTCAGTGCTTACTTTACTGAGTCAAACAAGAAATAGCTCAAGATATAAGAATATAATAATCCTAATGAGTAAAGTCACTTGCAAAAAATAATGTCAGCAATTTAGAGGTGATGTTAGAAAGCACTCTGCTGTCAAATCTCATGACTGTCAACTGATAGGCTGTTTCAACACCTTTTATGCATTCTTTGAATGGCAAGATCAGCAATAGAGAACAATCTTCATGGAGCTTATTATTAAAGATTGTACTTCAAAATAAACAATACATAAGATTTCCATCTCAAGTTACATGGTGGGAAAATAATATGGCATAACTGAGAGACTGGTATCAATTACGCACTACAAATATCACGGACAGTATATTTTTAGAGGCAGTGAAAATGCAAAAGATAAACATGTTATGAAAATGAATACTTAATAAAAGCTTTTGTGGCTCTTCTGTTTTGGTTTGCAAGACAGTTTATACATTCTTGTTTTCTAAATGGATCAACCACGAACATATAATAACGCAGATTAACTCAGCAGAGGCAAAAAACTAGATTTTCTTGCTTCAAGCTACGTGTGGTATTAGTCATGTGGCTAACTGTTGACAGCACAAAGAGGTATGAATTAATACTACCCATTTGTTCTGTATTCAGAGTCTTGTTTCAATTACCAAAGTTTATTATATAATGATACTTAAAAAAAAAGTATTTTACATGGTTAATTGACAAGGCTCTGGCATTTCTATTTGCCCTTGCAAACCAGTATATAATTCAATGTTGGAAAATATATCCAAGACAACAAATGCAGTGTTCTGCATTCTTAAAGATATGAGTCACCTTCTTCAGCCTATTGTATAATTTGTAAAGGGCAGACATATATGTTGCTAGCTGCATTGATAAACTTGATGGCAATGTATGAAATTACTGTGGTACTTATGAAAAATAGTAGGGGTACAGCAGCTTTGTAAAATTAAAGATTTTTTTCTATGATAACTGCTGAATGTGTAAGGAGTGGAAAGAGCAAAGGTTGCCATGACATAGTGCATAGGTGAACAATTAAGAACACCATTCTTTTCAGCTTTCATGAAACTGATGTTTTACATTTCTCTTGGGTATACAGATGTCCTTCACACACTTCAGTGAGTGCTAAAATGTACCATTTCATATTAAGGTGAGTATCAGTTCATAACATAGATGAGTTTTGGGAAGGAAAATGTTGAAATGAACATTCTGGCACCCAGAGCTGGGTTCTGTGTCTGTTTCCATTACGGAGCGTGTGGGACTAGGGGTTATCACTGAGGCCTTGAGTCTGATTTTTATTTGCAGGAAGGTAGCTTAAGAAGCAGAATTATATTAAGATGGTCTATGTTATGTAAAATTTATCACGTTGCACTGTAATCTGTCATGGATTTTTCCATCATATTACTGGGGACTATATAATACCTAATACATATCTAGGCTGACAAGTAGTATACAGGTATAAGGTATTAGAGTTACTACTTATGAAAATACAGGTACAAAAATGTAAGATTGTTTCTGCTTTTGACTATTGCTATGCATGGAAAAAAATAGGCTTTTTACCATCAGTCTGAAAATAAGGCAGTGTTTTCATCATTCAAAGAGGGATTAGATAAAGGCTCAAAAACTAAATCACTACTTAAAAATTAACATACCCCATAATAGCTTTCTTATGGCAAGGGTTTGTAATCTTTCATGGGTGATGTGCCATATTACACTGTTCTTTCTCAAATTAAGGAAGAGCTTAGCAGGACCCAGAAGTTGTGTAAACTCAGCAGAGCCAGAGCTTGAGAATCAGCTGCCTCTCTCAGGTGATGCCCTCAATACGCTGAGTCCCCCTGCTTCTGATCTGCAGACAGTCTTACTGAATGTCAGCCAAAATCTCCTGCCATAGTATATTTTGTACCTGCTTAGGAGGCTGCTGACTTGTCTTTAAGCAACTCCATGGAGTGTTGCAACACTCAGGCCTTCCATAAACAGTTGTGGAGGAGTAGGGCCCTTCGGGTTCACCATTTCCTTCTGTTGTCTGTACAGGATGTCAGAACAGTCTTGGGAAGCCACAAAGCACAAGAAGAAGTTACTTAAGGAGAGGGCATATGTCTTTACTTCTACGAGTAAGAGGGGAAGATGTAAGAAAGGAAAAAATCCACATTGAATGGTATACAGGCTGTACTGTCAAAGTCATGTTAAAGCATAACCATGTACTTGAATAGTAGTTAAGTAGGACTTTTCTATACATGACGCTTCCCCTATCAGATCTTTATGCTATACCTTAAACTATTCTTTAATGTTGTTACTGTTCCTCTGATTCTGTGGTTAATTTTTCATCAGTTTTGGTCTTGCTTGTGAACTGTCCATGGACAGATTGCAATTTTAAAGAATGTTTATGATACAAAACTGCAAAAATCATTTGTTCGTTAACTGGTAGTTGCTGTGATCTGAAATTTAAGATCTGTAATTAGTTTCCTGATTTTTGACTCGCATTATTTGTGTTCTGCTTGGAACAGAAAACAACTGCCACTCTTCTCCCAAAGCAAATGGATTTTGTAGTTACAGGAATTTTATCGGTGTATATAAAACCCATTTTCCATAAATAATCAGAAAAAAATCTACATTCTTGGCATGCTCATAAAAATTAAGTAAAGGAGGGATATGGAAATTATGATGGAAGGTTCAGCGTAGAAGCAGATGAATTGTGTTTCTATTTTATTTCTTTTTCACTCTGTGCACATGCCGCAGTGGGTGTTTCTCAAAGTGTAAGCCTGGTTGACCCGTGATTTCTATTTCACAGCTGGATATCATCAGCTATTTTTTTTTCCTCTGTTTCCACTTTAAGAAATGATGCTGTGGTGTTATAAAAGGCTTGTGCTACTCTGTACTGAGTGGAACCTAGTAACAGCTTCCACTCAGCAGATAATACTTTAATATCCTTTTTAAAATGGAATCTGAAGCAGTTGTTTGTAGATACAAGCTGGAATGAATGAGGAGGGCTTTTCTGTTATTTCTTTCCCTGTGAGTTTTCATCTGCTGGTCAGAAAAATGACTATGTTCACAGGTGCCTGTTTTGAATTGCTGTCTGGAGGCCCAGCTGTGTAGTAGTGATCTGGATTAGAGCCACATTTTCTCTGATTGCCTGTCGGCTTGGTTCATCTAGATGGAAAGAAAAGCCTTGTGCTGCTGAGATGATACAGACAGTGTGCTGCAAACAACTAGCTCAGAGCAACTCTGGGCTGGGGACTGGCTCTTCCTTCCTGACTGACTCCTCTCCAGGTGTTGGAGGATTGGATTGATGCTGGGTGAACATTTAATTTTGGAAGCAGTGGTGGAATAATGGTTTTAGCATGGAGGTGGAACATTTTGAGAGAAGTGGTATCAAATAAGCCATTATTCATAGCAGACTTTACAAGGTGAATGAAAAAAAGTGACTGATGTGTTTGGGAGGAAGCAGAGTTGCCTCAACAGATGGCTGATGCTAGTGACTAACCTGAATACCTGCATGCATCAAGTGCATTTGTACTTGGGTTGACCAGGGGGGAAGATTGTGCAAACCAGTGGCGACTCTGATGGTAATACTTTTGAAAAGCAGTTGAGCTTAAGTAGATACAAGGACAGCATATCGGTTGGATATTTCTCCATCACTGAGAGTGGCATATTTGAGTGTAATTCTTGACTAGCTTGCTTTTTTTGTGATGCCTTTTTTTTTTGCTACACAGAACAGGTGTGGGATTTATCTGTCCAATGTACTTGTTGTCCTGGACTCCCTTCCTAGTCAGTGGAAACTTAAGGTAGGTGTCTTAAAAGAGATCTTACATATCATGCCTTACAATTATTCCAGTGTCTCCACTGACTATAAAGGCAGCCTAGTTTCTAAGTTTGCTTTGAAATCTAACCTGACGAGAAATAGTGGGAATGCATCTTCAGATGGTGTTATTAGCTTCTCAGGGCTCTCATCTCCTTCATGCTTGGCCTTTGAAGGAGGATATGAGCTAGAAAATGATAATGATTTTCTTAATGAGACTGAAGGGAGAGGCAAAGCAGATGAGGCAGCAGAGATTGTGCCTCTGTGATTTTCAGCACTGGGATGTATTTACTAGAAATTAAAAGGTGTTCTGATCATTTGGGTCTGAATTATGGAGTACTTCCTGATTCCCTTCACATGTTCTAGTACAAGGATTAAAATTTTAGATGTAAAATTTTAAATACTGATAAATATAGTGACACAAAAACATGTGATGTGTTTCAATGCTTGCTGTAGAAACATGCTGTCTCCTATCATGAGAAGCCCAAGAAGATGAAGGGCTTTCACTAGTTTACCAACTTGACAAAAAGTTTGAAACTCAATCCGTAAGTAAGAAGTTTTATAGTTTACATTTCACTTACAGAAACACAAGCCTGATTTGTTTGACTGTAAGGGGTAAGTATGTAATGATTTGTGCTACTTGTAGTCAACTGATGTCACTTGACAGGTATGCATGTGGTCTGGTAGAGTACATATCTGCAAGGCCAGGGTGTTCCCTAGTATGTTGTCTGGCCAGTTGTATTCTTACCTAGGTGATACTTTAATTGTGCAGCTGGCAGGAATTGTCACACATTAACCCTGTTAATTTCAGAACCCTACCTTATTTTTTTGCCTTTCCTCCATTTTCTGGTTCTTGTACTTTAAATATGAGGTGTCTTGTGGATATTTGTTTTTCGAAAGTTAAAAACAATTTTCTAAAAAAACCCACTCTGATACTACTTTGAAACAGAAGAGAGAATTTATATTAAAGATTTCATGGGTTAACCCTGGTGGGAGGCTAAGCACCGCACATCCACTCACTCACTTCTCCCCCGCCTCCACCACAGTGGGGCAGGGAAGGAGGAAAGGAAGAATAAAAGCAAGAAAACTTGGAGGTTAAGATCAAATAAATAAAAAACTGAATTGTTTAAAAATTGAAGAATAGGTGGAAAGAGAGAGAAGAATACAAAGCAAAACAAGTTGTGCAAAGGCAATCACTCACCACTTCCTGTGGGTAGACAAATGCCCAGATAGTTCCCAAGCAAAAATATGGCTGACCTCCCTAAGCCCCCCTCCTTTCCTTTTTATTGATGAGCATGATGTTACATGGCATGGAATATCTCTTTGGTCAGTTTGGGTCATCTGCCTGGTTGTGTTGCCTCCCAGCCTATTGCACACTGACCAATCTATTCACTGGAGGGGCAGCATGTGAAAAATAGAAGGCCTTGATGCTGTGCAAACACTGTTCAGCAAAAGCTAGAGCATTAGTGTGTTATCAGTACTGTTTTGGTCAAAATTCTAAAATGCAGCACCATATGAGCTTCTATGAAGGAAATTAACTATCCTAGCCAGGCCCAGTACAATCTCCACCCGTTATTCCATACCATTTACATCCTGCTTGGAAACTACCCTATCCAATACATCCCTATCCAATACACCCTTCCCATCCTTTGATTTATACACAGATATCTTCCCTTAGTCTACAGGTCATCCCTGTGAAATGTCCATAACATGTCCACTGAGTTCATTTAGTCCATGACTTGGATTCTCTCTGTTACGGTGGTTGCTCTGAACAGGAAAGGCATGTTGTGCTGAGTTATTGGAAACCAGAGTCAGCTCAGGTTAGGTCACAGCTGCGCTTGTTCAGATTTTGCAAGGCTCTTTCTCTGTTGCTTTAGGCAATTCCTGCTGTAGTGATTCCTAAAATAGACAAATCATGGTTATTTCCCTCCAAGGTTAAATCTCCTTGAGGTACACATTGGCTTTCCCCATCCTTCTGCATTACTCACCAAGTGTACTGGGTCCTTGAGCAAAAGCAATCCCGCAAACAGGTTTGCCTTTTCCCAAGGGAGAAGCAAACCATGCTGTCTTTCCCAGCCAATTCCCCACATGCATTATAGGGACCTTATCTCCTTCTACAATATGCAGGGGTTTTGTTTGTTCAGGGCCAGGTCAGTTACCTGATCCTCTGGTATTAATTAGCCAATTGGCTTCTGCTAAATTTGCATCCCACTGCTTGTATGTCCCAGCACACATGCCTTTCAGTATGGCCTTTAACAGTCTGTTATATCTTTCAGTCTTTCCAGTGGCTGGTGTGTGATAGGGATTGTGCCCACCATGTTCCTTGGCCCAGGTGCTAATGAGGTCCCATTGTCTTGACTCAGTTGTTTCTGGGGTGCCATGTTGCCACAGAACTTGCTTTTCAGGGTCCAGGATGGGGTTTCAGGCAGTGGTTTGGGTTACAGGGTGTGTTTTCAACCATCCGGTTGTTACTTCTGCCATGGTAAGTAGATGAAGTTTGCCTTGGTGGGTGTGTGGCAGTATGATATTATCAGTCTGCGAGGCCTCCCTTACTGATATTGCAGCCACTGTCCTTTACACCAGAGAGGCTTTACTTGCATGGCTCAATTATGGTGCATGTTTCACATTCATGAATAACCTGTGCAATGACTTCAGTGGTTAGGTCCACCTCTCAATCTCAAGCCCACATGTATGTTGCATCTCTCCCTGCGTGTCCGAATGTTACATGGGCCCACTGAGCTATAAATAGTTTGCTCTTATGTTCCCAGCATTGAAGCAACCAGGTAGAAATTTGCTCACCTGCTTGGTGGGTGAAATCTTTTTGCCTGTCTTGGAGCTTGGTCATGGGTATGGACTGGATAGTTTTTGCCTTTTTTGTGATTTGTAGCTCTTTCCTCTCCTGTCCTGCTGCAGAATAGGCTACCTCTTCTGGTTCCTCCTCTCTCCCCCTCTCAGAAGGAGCTGGTTCTTCTCTTACTAACTGAGTTGACCTCTGCTTCCACTGTTTGTTCATGACTACAGGAGCAACTATTATAGTTGAGGATTAGGTCTCTGGTTTAGTCTCGGTACCCATTTGTGTGGCCTCGGCGCAGGAGGCCTTCTTGCCCCTTTGAGGTTGCTGGACAGAGGCTTGATAGATGTGGGCCAGGCCCCAACACAGCTTTAGAAGTCACTGTGTTAACACAAAAAGTGTTGCCAACCTGGCACCAGACAGCAATACTCCTATGTCCACTAAGGTGTTTGATGAGCACTGGAAATACAGGCCTTAATTCTTGACAGAGTTGTTTGGAAGCTTTATCCAAAGTGCAGATGTTAAAGCTCAGGATTAAAGAACTAGACACAGTGATGTAGCCACTTGGCATTTCATGGGTCTTGGAAAGCAAACGAGAAAGGACAAGATAAACAGCTATATTAAAACATCTTTTTGTAAGCAAAACCTATGTCGTTGTGTAAAGATTCTGGTATTTATATTATTTGCATGTTGGCATTGCAGGTGTGCATGTGAGGGTGTGAAATACAGCATTATCTTGAGAATCTATTCAGCTTTTGAAGAAAAAGAACCTAAAGTGGATGCAACTACTCAGCCTTTGAGGAGATGTGAATACTTAGGCTGCTGAAACAGACAGTAGCTTGAGTGCCTTTCTAAAGCAACTCTTGATTTACTCTTTTCTCTGAAGATAGAATTGCATCCCTCACCTTTTGCTTAACAAAAAGTGTTGCTCCTGGTGTCATCTCTGTAGCTGCTCTGATTGTAGCACTGCTCACAAGGCCTTTGGAAGCAGACTGGAAAATGTTCATGTTAGAGGTCAAGACTGGTGCATCCTGGTCAGCAGTGATCATGCCCTGGTGGAATTCACAATCATGACGGATATGGGCCAGATGAAGTATAGAGTCAGGACCCTGAATTTTAGGGGAGCAAACTCCGTTGTTTAAGGAATTAGTGGATGGGACGCCCTAGGAAACTGCCCTCAGGGATAAAGGAGCACAACAGAGCTGGCAGCTCTTTAAGGACATTTTTCTTAGAGTGCAAGAGCTCTCGATTCCAACATGTAAGAAATCAGGCAAGAAAGGCAGGAGACCAGCATGGCTGATTAAGGACCTCCTGGACAAACGAAAGTGTGAGAAGGAAATGTACAGTGGAACCAGGGATGTATATTCTGGGAAGAATATAGGGATGCTGCCCAGATATGTAGGGATATGATCAGGAAAGCTAAGGTATAGCTGAAGCTGAATTTGGCAAGGAATGTGAAGAATAATAAGGATTGCAGGTATGTTGGCAAGAAATGGAAGATTAAAAGATAAATAAGACAGGAAAACAGATGACAACTGACATAGATCTATTTTGGTTTTTTAATTTTTAGGGGGACAGTAGTCATCACTGGAAGCAGTTTTTTATCCCCATACAAGCTAGAAGGTCATATAGATGATGTGAACAAAAAACCTGCTTTCCAGCAGCAGTCCCTTCAGCTCTCTGAAGGAGGTTTGGTTTGCTGGCAGAAGACCTTTTCTTTTAGGTCTTGCCAAGCAGAAATCTCCCATGAAAAGTATTCAGTGGTTGGAGACTGTTAAATGTTAATTGAGAGAAGAGGCTTCTGTAGCAATTCTGTTCCCTGCCACTTGTTCTATGTATTGGCTGTTCCCTTTCATTAGAGATGTGTCTAACAAATTGCAGCATGTGATCCCTCAAATAAAATTAACAATTCTATGTAATGTCCTTGCTGCTAAACTGAAAATTTATTGCTTGCATGCACTGAAGATATTTTCTACTGGTAAAATTTTCCAATTCTAGAGACAGCAAAATACAGCTAGAACATTCTTTGTTTTTGAGAGAACTGTCCTTACGAAATATTTATTTTCCTCAAAAACCTTGTCATGTCACACAGGTTTGGAAGTACTTAGTACTTTTACAAAATCTAGTGTTCAGACTCATTCCGCTTCAAAACAATAATGTGAATTAATTAGACTGATTTTTGGGGGAAGTGTGTTTTTTGTCTATTTGTTTTCCTTAAAGAACAATCACTGCTGAACATTGTTGAATTGTTCAGTATAATGTCCTTGTATCAAGGTAACTGTCCTCACTTAGGATGTTTAATGCAAATAAATTCTCTGAGCCACTGAGCTGTCTTGTGCTTTTAACAATTTTTGCTTTCAACAGTCTGTTAAGTTGTATTTTTTTTTCTCTACTGACGTTCGCAAGCAAATACCTGTTTGTGCATCGGAAGTACACAGCCATCTGTTACAGCATTTCAGCTGGGAGGTAAAGACCAATGCTGAGCAGGAAATAAATGACAAATGTAAGAGTTTTGTGATTGGAGTGGTGGTATTTGAGGGTGCAGTGTCACAGCCAATTTGTAAACTTGACCCAACTGAGGTTTTCTACACACAGATAGTGCTTCGTGTAATCAGAATACTCCAGGAAGGAAAACAACTATTTTGAACTCAGAAGAACTCAAATTTTAGCCTTCATGGACATTGTTCAGGGTCCTTTAGTTCCATTATCTTCGACTCTGCTTACTTGAAGACATCAAGTCCCCTTTCCTTTGGTTGTTAGATTCATTTATATTCAGCTTTGTTTTTCTTGAAAGAAGCTGGAGGGGCTATAGAAATCTTGGAACAACGAAGCTCAGTAATCTTGTACAAATGTTGCTATGGCATTCCTTAGACCTCCAGTGATATTGCTTTGAATATAAATAGGATAGGACTTGATCAGCAAGGGCACTTACCATTTGTCTAGATGATGTGGGTCTTGCTATTCTTTGTTTCCAAGTAGTGCGGAAACGCTACTCACTTTGCAAAAGCATAAAAATATGTTTACTAATAAGGTGTGATGTTCGCTATTGGCTACCATTCTGCAAATGAGATCCTCATTCTTCAAATGAGAGCAAACAAGTTTGCATTCATATAAATTATTGGTTTTGGAGTTGAGTAGGGACATGTGCTTTGAGTTGCAGTAGTCTTGCGGTGGACATGTCCACACAAAAGCTCCTGCACCAGCTGCAGTGTAATGTCAGCTCAACTGCCTTCCTTTAAAACCAGGTAGATTGGGAATGATGCCAGTCCAGTCCAGGAGAATGGAGCTGAGCAAAGCTGTCTGCAAAAATGAGATACCTGAGCATGTTCTCAGGTGCATGTAGGTAAGTCTAAACTGTTTCTTATATTCAGGCTGGCTTCCTGAAAGTTACAGTGGTATAATTGTATACCACTGTGCACTGTGTTGGTTTAGTGTTTTACTGATCTACAGATTGAAAAAAGCATCTTTTTATTTGGGATCCATTTACCATAGGAATAAAGGTTATGGACTAATATTGTATAATTATAATTACAGGGAAAGTTGCTGTGTTAGAGTTACCTAAGTTCTTTCCAGGGAATGATTAGTGAGAAATTATTATCTTGCTGCTTGGCTGGATTAATACAGTTCAGTCCCTTGCCACTTTATGGTATTGAAGGTAGGGTTTTTTTGACAACATTATGTAGGCTGTTTACAAGGAGGATTTTTTTACTGCCGTTCCCACTAGAACATCACCTCCTTTATCGAGGTCTGGAAGTGATTATTTAAAGAGCAATAAAACATTAATGTTGAGGAATTCCATTGTAGGTCTGTGGTTTAGCTGTAATTTTGTTTTTCCTGTTGCTGAATTTGAGGGTTAGGATTTTTCAGTGTGTTCAGTGATTTGGCTGGAGGAGGAACTCTGTTCCTATGGGAACACTACGTTTCATTAGACCTAAGTTTAGCAGAACATTGCTGCAATTTAGCGGTGACTACTCCCACATTGGTTTGCCAGTAAAGCAGTTAATGTCCATGCTCATCTAGATTTTCATCTACATTTTGAAATAGATTAATAATAGTTTAGTTTAATAGTGGGATTAATTCTTAAAGGATCAGGGGCTAGTTCATTGCTGCAGAGTTTGATGGAAAGGAACACATCTTTTTTTTGCAAATCAGCAGGAGTTTTGCTGGGAACTACAATGTTAGGGAAGGTGTCTTTGTGGTTTTGTATGCATTTGTTTTGCTCTTGAGACTTAGTTATTCAAGAGAGTTGACTCTGACCAGGGCTCCAGACAAACTGCAAACTCTGCTGCTGCTCATGCAGGTTACTGTCTTTTAAGCTGCTCCCATGCATCATTTTGCTTATTTTAAAGCTAGCAGCACAGTATGTCTTTCCAAAAGCAAAGCTTGCTTCTGCATTGTGGGTGAAAGAAAAAAGCCAGTAACACTTGGAGAGAGTAGAAGACAGTATCAGTTGGTAACACCCACCACAGCTGTACTTCATATAATCTTAGGACAAACAGGCCTGCAAAACCCATCTTGTGAGTAGTCTGATATGTTTTGAAAATACAGAACCTAGCTACCCATGAGCAGGTACAAAACCTGCCTTTCATTTGTGAAGGACCATGTTCCCTTTTTGCAGTACCTGGAGAGGTGGTGAGTAGTCACAGATGAGTTGATGGTGACAAGATTCCATAGATGACAGCAATCCTGGTGCACAGGTATTGCCAGGAGCAAAAATTTGCCTTGTACTAGGGAGTAAACTATTATGAGGTGTCAACATATTTTTCTGTATTTAAGACTGGAATCTGCCCAGAGTTTATTCTGAAAGATCACCTTCTTTAGGGCACATAAATGCTATTGGTCTCGTAGGAACATTTCTGGTTCCATGTATATAAGGAACACTGAGATTTCTTGTGTGGCTGAGCTGAACTCAAATGTCTGGTCTGTTGTTAAATGGAACTATTTATTTCCTGACTTATTATTTTCTGCTATGAAATATGCATTTTACCAGACATCAAAGATCTTTGACGAGGTGATTGTTTTAATGAGAAACTGTGGAAGGGAGAAACAGTAGGTGTGAAAATAAAGTTTAAAGTAGTCACAAAAGTATTGTGAATTCTTAAATCTGTTTTACCTTTGCACCTTTATGCACTTATTTGCAGCATGACTCAAAAGTATGATTTCAAGTTGTCAGGATATGCAAGTCTATGTAACATGAATTTCTTTTAGTGAATTTTGCAGGATCTGCACAGAACTTAAAATTGACAAGCCATTTGTTGAATGTAGACAGGGGTTTGATCTTTGGGTGAAAAATACAAACTTGATGCCTTTGCAGGGGAATGAAGTGAAACGAAAGCAAGATGTAATGAGTCCCACCTTCATTTGTGTCTGATTTCTGGTGTTGTGGTGTGGTTCACTTGCTGTCCAATGCTCCAGAAGGTTTCTCTTCTGATAGCCCATTATTAGGGCTCTGCTGAACCATGTCAGGCGTCTCATCTGGCCTGTGGGCTGAGGTTGGCTTTTTGTGGAAATAAAAGGGAGAGAGGAGGTGGGTAACTATGCAGAAGTAGTTTGTAACTGAGTTCCCCTTAATCTGGGAACTGCGCTGCAGTTTTCAGTAACATAGATGAAAGTGGATTTTATATCAAAGCTTGCATGAACTCTCTAGGAGCAGAGCCTCTTGCATGTGCTCAGGACTGAGGTACAGGGTGTCTTTTATACATTGATTTAAAGATGGTAGTTCATATATTCCTTAGTTGCAAATGAGCATCTCAGGTGTCAGTCACTCATGGATCTCCTTCAGACTGTTGCAATTTTATGTATATTCTGAGATAATTGCTCAGGTGTAACTTTGTGCTTTGTTTCCGATCCCTGAGCTCAGAGTGGACAGCATTTTCCTTTCCTGTGTATGTCAGGTGCAGGGGAAAGAGCAGAAAGAAGTTCAGGTCATCCTTCCGTTCCCCTCTGTCAGGTTCTGGCAGACCTGGTGCTCTGTTGTCCAAGTAATCCCCGAAGACTGAGCTTTTCTGGAGCTCCACTTTCTCTGAAAAAACAGGCCACTTTCTGGCCTGGTTTCCTAATGAATTAAGTCATATTTAGTCATGTTCTGTGTGTGCGTAGCTCAAGCAGTGGAGATTTCACAAGGAGCGGGTTGTTTTTAGTACTTTAGTTGCAGAATAAGAATTAGAGTCCTCGTAAGCAGTGTGGGTTGTATCTAGAACCTGGTCCTGAGCCCAGGAGACCCATGCTCTGTTCCCAGTTCAGCCATGAACTCTGCTGTGGGCAAACTGTGATTCTGTATTATGGTTGAGTTTTCTCATCTAGAAAACAGTAAGGACATTTGCTTCAATTGCAAATTAATGAATGAAAGGTATTAGATGGCACATAGGCATTATTAGCAATATTTTTTTTTAACCTATATCCATTAGTAAAAAATAGAAACCACTAAAATGTTTGCATGTAGAAGCCAGTGTCTGAAATAGCAGTCTTACATGCTTTTTTTTGTGTTACCATCCCTTATTTAGAAATTAGTTGTTGTATTTTAGCTAGTGTTTCATAACTGCTCTCTGACTTTGAAACCAAAACTATGCAGTTATCGAGACTGGTTTTATTTGTGTATTGATTTTTCAGTGGTATCTGGTCTCTCATTGTCACTGCAGGGATACTTACATGTGTGAGTTTTGGAGTACAGATGTTGTGAAGTGATAACAGAAAATATGCCAAATTCGTCTGGCTCTTTTATAGCAGAAATTGTAAAGGGAAGGCTTTCTTTGCTTTGTTTAACCTCCTACCTACAGTTTGAGCAGCACAGCAAACAGGATTGAGAATGAGAAACAGATACAGCTACTGTGGGCTTCATTTTAACACTTACAAGGCAGTCAATCAAATAATACAGGAATTGTTGTTATATACTTAGGAAGTATTGGACATCTAAACTGGGTGCCAACTATTTGTATATGACACATGGTCCCTATTAAGGTAGCCATCAGAGACTGTATTCTCTTTTATTACACAGTATTTTTCTGAGGCTGGACAATCTAGTTTAGCCTCATTTTACAGAGGGACAAATAAAGGACAGAGATATCTAACTCATGAGCACATGCAGGTTGGGTTGGCAACACATCTCCTTCATGAGCATTTGCATGACAAACCACCACGGTTCCTTGTGTTGCTCTAGCATCCTGATTTACAGCATGATGGTTCAGAAACTGATTCATGAAGAGTGGGTATTGTGGTGCTGGAGGAGGAGGAATACAGCAGACTGTAGAAACCTTGTCATCTCTGCCAAGTTAAACCACCCTTGCTTTTTGGTTATATGACCTGAATTCTCAAATACTTTTGGAATGATTGTAGCTGAAATTACAAATAACACACATGATTTCAAGGGCTTTTAGTGACTGTCTTTAGGGATTTCACTAGTTTTAAAAATCTGTCTCTCAGTAACTGCTGTAGATCTCATAAGGGCTCATGTCCCTCCAGACCCAACACTACACACTTAAGCTCCGCTCATAAAATATATATTAAACAAACAAATATGTTTCAAACAACCCTTCACAGAAGACAGAAGAAAGGAGAAAATTGAGAAAATACACCGGAATTGCTGTTATCTTTCATTAGCTGTAATATCATAGTTTTCTAAAATGAAAGGTACAGTATAGTAAAAAGGTACATTTTTCATTAATCCTCTTTCTCCTCTACATACAGCCTCATTCTCTTTCCAAATACCATTTTGTGGTTAAGCTTTCTTCTCAAGGTTTGGGAATTGGAGGTGTCTTTTTTAGCTCACAGCACTAAAGTCTGTTTTAAAAATTACTCTGCTTTCTTTCAGCTTTCAGTGAATAACAAATGGCCCTTCTTTCCCCCTTGCCATTCTCTCTGTTTTCCATCAAATGTCAGTGTTACTACAATAGCTGTTGGTGTTGGACTAGGGCAGAGAGCAGGCATCAGACTTCCTAAAATAGTACCAAATCCCCAGTTCTGTTTGTACTGCTATATGTTAAGCTCATTCTGAATTGAGATAGCAGGGTTGCTGCTGCAAACCTAGGGACATCTGTTTACTAAGGAACTTGCTAACAAGCAACTTTGCTGTCTCAGGAGCTTATTGCAGAAATGAGCTGCAGTTGTAACTGTGATCTCTTATCAGCTGCTCTATCATCAGTTGTAATTCAAGTAAACTTTAGAAACTGAGCAGTGATGATTTAAAAACAGTAAGTCACAGATGACCCTATTCTTACGATAAAGAAATGTATAACTTTAAGCCAGAAATGCAAAGTGTCCAATGTGTGTGTCAATTAACATAGTTTAATATCAGTTGTGTCAAACTGGTGAAGGGGTTTGCCTCAGCTTGGCAACTTCCAGGAGAATTCATGTTTACTACTAAAATAGCATGTATTTCTTCATTGCTAATCTGAAAGCTATCTCAGAAAGGATTTTTTTGGAGAAGTTCAGCCTTCTTCATTTTAGTCTTTGTCCCTCATGAGTTCATGATTAAGTAATGTATTGTCACATAATTCATTGTTTGTGCAATAGCATAGTAAATAACAGTTTAGACAAACTATATTAAAGCCGCAGCTCTTGAGCCAGATCACTGCACAGAGCAGAGTGACACTGCAATGTTGTAATCATCTCTAAGGAGCAAACCAAACTCTTATCTGGAAGGTACAGTACATGAATGAACTTTTGCAAGCCAGACATTTACAGAGCATTTCAGCATTCAGATTGCAGGATGCCAGTGCCACATGCTGCTCTCACATCCTGCATTTTCCTGCAGCGCATTCCCTGTAGCTCTGTTTCTGTCTCAGTTGGAGAGGTGGGTATTCGTGAGGTGGCTGAGTGGCTGACACTGAGACTCAGTACAGACTCTTCAGTATATTAAGTACATCTTTCTTCCACACATCATCACTGATGGTGATGGCTACTTCAGAGGTGCTGTGCATATAAGAAGTTGGATACTTACGCTTAAATGTTGTGGGATTAGGATTTGCCTTTTGATTTTTGTATAATTCAAGGAAGTTATGGGACTGGCTTCTATAGACATGGTGTAGTGATGGCTTCAGAGAGTACTTCCCCTCTGAACTGGTTCACCAAAGATGGGCTGAGTTTACAAGTAATCATTAAAATATAACTCAGGAGTGGTGGCAGGCAAAACCCATTTGCTAGTAGAAGCTTCTGGCTTGGTAAAATTCCAGTGCTACTAAATTTTGTTCTTCATAACATAGTACCTGGTGTCAGGCTACGTTTCCAACATTGTTCTATATTTGCTTAATGTAGTACTTTCTGTTGCTCTCTTGTTGTAGATGGATATTAGGTATATAAACTACTGCTTAAATCTACAGTTGCTCTTTATATTTACATTTTCTTGCTGCATCTTTAGGCAATTAGCAACAATTTAGTAATAGTTATGTATTTTAGGGTTTTCAGTTAGGTTTATTCAATCATTTTTCATTTTCCAGACAGCTGTTAGTGTGAAGCCAAGGGTGGAGATCTGTAATTATTTCAAAGGACACAAGAATGTATTTATTCTTTTCAATCTAAGCAAGTAAACCTGTCACAATGCCCATTATTTAGTGGCATGAGAGTAAAGTGCACTTTATGATGTTGTCATTAAACCAGCAAGGGTTTTTTTACCTTTTTTTTTTTTACCCCCACATTCATTTCCTTCCTTACGTTTTGTAGTGTATTATTTTCTTCTGGCTGTATTCTATATTGGAAATGCACAACAGCACATCTGATCTGATTAGGGAGGTAGATGTGTGTCTGTGAGGATACTCCTCTTGGCAGAAGATATGTGATTAAAGGAGTGGTGAGATACAGCCAAAAATCTGTTTGGGAGAGATGTTGAATGGAAAAAGCTCAGAAATATTCCACCATATTTGTAGGCTCATAGCTGATTATAAAACTAAAGCTTTTCTTTAATATGATGTTGAAACGCCAGGAGATCTTAAGGTTTGTATCCTTATTTGAAGTTCATCCAGACTGTTACACCCTTAAATTCTATAAAATCTGGTGGCATATCCCACAAGAATAGGCTTTTTTTTGGTGAGGTTGTTTGGTACTTCCTGCCTCCACTTCATCTGGAAATGCTGTAAGAAGAGCCTTTCTCATCATAGTATATTTGTAATTATTATTATTTCAGCATTTCTCATTCCAGACTGGGTGGAGGTTACAAGGATGATCATTCACTTTGAACTCTGATTAATGTATGACTGTGTATAAAGAAATTTCTTGGTTGAACCATCTGGGGGAAAAAAATAAAAGAGTTTTAAAACATCGTTATTAAAATATACCACATAACTTGTACTACCCTGGAACAGTGCCTCTAGATTCCTGTCCAGGATTGCAGAGTAGCAGAAGGAGTGAGTGTCCCTGGAGTATCTATTACCTGATTTACATCAAAACTCATTTATGCTGGAGAGAATTTTCCCCATATTTTCTGAATACTTAGTAGACTCAAAATAACAAAAATTAACTCATAATGTATGTATTATATCATTAATGATGAGGCTGATTTACATAAAATGGGATAGTGAAAGTGTGTTGATTGTTTTGGTTTTTAATTTCTGATCCAGCTCATAAAGCAACAGCAAAAAAATCCGTGATTGCATGTGTGCATAGTGTCTCTGGGGTGGTCTATCCATGAGTGCTGGAGAGGTGGCAGAATTCTCTTCCTGGAACTGCCGGTGGGTCTGCTGGCTGCAGCCTGTGAACGCCTTCAAAAATTTGTCTTCAGTAACACGATATATGGTACTCTGCTTTTTGAGAATTGTTTGAGATTTTTTGAAAGAACAGTTTTTCTTTGGAAAGTGTTCATTTGTTGAAAGTCTTAAACAATCTATTTGTTTTCTTGGTCTCATGAAAATTTGGAGGAAAGAGTTGTATTTTTTGTGTGTTTGTAAACCAATCATCTCTGCAGTTTTTTTGTTTAGGGATGTTGAAGAAAGAGCAAGAATTTACCACATTCCTCCCTGGGGATGTGGGAAACTATGGATGAGATTTAAGCCCCCACTTAGACTGAGTAGTGCCCTGAGTGGTAGGCAACTGGGTACCTGGAGATGGGTGAGATGTAATACATCCAGGCATCTATTTAAATAGTTTGAGTGTGCACTCCATGAAACACTGTCCCACTCCATGAAACACTGTCCCATTGAGGCAAATGTGTGCACTAGCATTCCTGATAATTGCCTATTGTCCAGGTTGTTGGTTATAGGTAAATGTTTTCTCATGGGTAAAATAACTCACAAAATAAAATTTTCCACAGTTTTTACAAAAACTAACCACACAATTGTTATTATCTGTTTTAGTGGGAACATAAAGTACAGAAGAAAAAGTGTTTGTGCTCTGAAAATGAAGTATTGTTCTAGATTATTGAAAGTTGTCTTTCATGATAAATGTGTTACAGCTCAGAGATTGCTCCAAAGAGTAATTAAGTATTTTTCATGTTGTCTGTAAGTAAGTATTTTCAATAATACGCAGTATGACCAAGTAGTTAGTTCCTCAATAAAATTTATGATGATTCTCCTGAGAATATCAGGGGAAAGCATATCTTTATATGAATTTTGGTGCTCGGACTATGCTTAGTTTTTGTTTTTTGGTACTGGCCTACTGAACTGAGTTGAAACTCACAGATAAATTAATTTTTCAGCCCACTGATCCCAAAGCTTGTGACCTGGTTCCCAGTGAATATACCTTTTCTGAGTACTAACTAACTAATTAGGTCCTTGTATTATCCTGAAAGAGACAAAAATGTGACTCAGCACAGAGAATAATCATCTTCCCGCACCTCCTTATAATCCAAGAGGTGAAGGAGCTTGTACTACTATACAGGTCTCCAATTACTTGTTCTGGGAATAAGTAGAAAATGTAATTTCTCGTTCTTCCACAAAGTGTGTATTTTTTATGCATTTGTGTTGAAGTATTTTCAGTCAGAGGCCAGGGCATCTTTGCGATAGTCATTTTATTATTATACAGAATGGAAGGGTTTCCTAATCTAGCCTTTACCATTTGAATAAAGAGAATTGTGTAAGGCATAAGATAATTAAGCATAGGAGAATCAAATTGGAATGAAATATCTATTAAACCCTACCTCTTAAAAAAAGCCCAACAACATGCAAACCAATTGATCAACTACAAAACACTCATGTCATCCTGTCTGAGGTAGCTGTTACACAGTACCATGCGGAGGATTATTTTTTTAATTTTGTGTTGCAGTGCATAAACTCTATTTTATGAAATTATATAAATATTTAAGTGAATTGAGCTTTACTGCAGACATGTAATTCTCAAGTAGTTGAGATTTTTTTCTTATCTACATCCTCACAATTGTGTGAAAAAACAGTTACAGTGCAGGTAGCTTTTTTGGTTTTTTTGAGAGAGTGGGTATTAAGGGAAATTTGTAAGGAATTCAAACTGTTAAGTTAACATTTTTGTTCTGTTTTGGCTTTTAGGCATTCAGTTTCTCAAATACAATATAAATCCCTAATTATTTTTATCTGGCCTTTTGGCAATGTTTAACCAGATTTTTCTAGCTATGTTGTACTTGAAATGCAAAACCAGTGGGAAATGTTTTTGTTTGCACCATCTAACATTTATGAAAAAAAAATCTACAGAATTCTTGGAGGAACAGTGAACTTTCTACAGGATTTTACACCCAGGGAAAAGAAAAAAAAAGAAGAAAAAGGTTTTATATCGTTAAATCTCTCAGTTTAGGATACTTTTATATGAAGTCTGCTCAGGTCACCAGGATTTATTGTTTGTTTTGTTATTTGGCATGAACAGATAGGCGAATTGAGGTGGCTGTGACAGCAGGGAGCTGAAGCAGCCATTGAGGGGACAAACTTGCTCACCAGAGCATGGCCCAGAGCAGGGCTGGAGCAGAGCCCGATGCTCTCTGGAGCCCTGCCTGGTGTCTGTGCTAGACTGACCTGTCTGGGCAACTGCACGCTAGCTCTGCCGCCTCTGCATTGTAGTCCGTTGAACCTTGTAGGCACGCCTTTAGATGTATTTTTCTTCAGTCCTCTGGGACTGTCTCTCCCATATTCAGCAAGACATCTTCAGTTTCTAATTTAGTCCAAGGTTATAAAGAATGGATGCTACCGGGTCGCATGGAAGAATGACTATTAAAATAAGAAACAGCTAATATTTGTATTTTATTTTTAGCTTATTTCCTGTTGTTTCCCTGCAGCTGCTGACATTGTCATAAAGGCTTCCTTTCTAGTTACTTTGCTTAAAATATACATACATTGTGCATATATGCATCTGCATGCCAGAGCATCTGGGAATGGACTTGTCAGATCATCCAGTGTATTTGCTTATGAATAAAGCAGCATCAGCTCAAACTCCCTGAGAATGAGAACTATGAGTAGGTTGCAGAAGGACTTTTCTGTGAGGCTGCTACTTCTTCTGTGGACACAGCCCTGAGAACGTAGATGCTGTGCAGCCTGTATTCTCAATGTATGTGCTTGTAGCATGGGCAGACAGACATTTCCCCTAAAAGACCCACAATAGACAGTGGACTTCAGTCTTGACCCAAACACTGAATGTCTCACCCCCACTACTTCACAGCAAAGGATTGAGTCAGCATTAGTGCCCTGTGGTACTTACTGCCAGAACAAGTCATTCATCAGGAGTTACCATATTTATACATACTGAAAGGGAGGGTGGGGCCTTCAGATAATAGTGCAGAATGCTATCCCTTGAGGTGTCATGTGGTCTCTTGCTCTCTCCCTTCTATTTTTAATTTCCCTTTGAAGTGAGTTCATTGAGTCATTCAAGACTGAAAGAAATATTTTTAAATGCAACAGACAACAATTCATCTTCCGTATTTCTTACCCTATTCATGTACTGACCAGACACCCTTTTCTTCCTAATTTCCAATCTCCTCCCCCGTACTCCATTCACTTCCTGAATTTCTTTTGCTTATGATAACACTACAAAACCCATCCAATTACTTATTTAGGCTTATTGTTTCCTTTTTTTTCATGAGGGGTAGCCAGTTTTCATAAATACAAGTTATCCCTGGACAGGTAAATTTTAGCACATGCTGTGTGGAAATCAAGTGTTAGGTATTATAAGGTGTTCCCAATCTTTCATGAGCATTGCAAAAATGTGTAATTAGGAATTATTTTTTTTTCCTGCTGGGCATTTGTTGGAGTTGGGAGAAAGATAAAGGTTGTCAAAAGCTAACTTTCTGTGTGTTTATTGTCCTATTATCTTCTTACTGCCTAAGGGTACAACAGAACTGAAATTTCTACACAGTAATACATGTTTTGGTTCTGTTCCAGCATCACATAATCATTTTTGCCACAACATCATGTCCAATAGCAGATGAGGCATAGATTATCCATATTTTGATCAAAATGTCCTGTTTCTGGTACATTTGTGTGTATGTTTTTTAAAGATACTGTAGATATCTCTATTGAGGGGTTTCTAATTCTACTTAAGTGGCATCAGGAGATCCTGGCTATAGTAACAGCACCCAAAAGACAGGGTTTTGACCACTGTCTATCTGGGATCTCAGGATTTCACATGAAATCTCTGTTATATGAGTACATGTGAGTCAGTTCTTCTGGCTCACTGCATTGTATTTGGTACCCACAGCTTCCATTAAAGGTCCTTCAGCAGAGTATCTACATGATAGACCCACTTCTATAGACTTTATATGGAACCCTGTGTAGCTTTGTCTAAGTGTGATATGCATATGCGTTCTATTTAAACTTCCCTTAATTTTCTTCTTCTCCTAGGTATTATGACAACTTTACCCAGTGCACTGAACGTGAAGCCAACAACGCGAGTTGCTTTTGGCCAAACCCCCTCGCAGAGGGCTTTATCACTGGAATTCATAAACAATTCTTTTCAAACTGTACTTCAGAAAAGGTTCACTGGGAAGATCCACCAGATGAAATTCTCATAACTCTGATCTTGATCCCCGTCATGTTGACATGTGCCATGATAACACTAGTGGTATGGTGCAGCAAGAGAAGTGATATCCTGGTGTAAGTTGTTCCTCTGGGTTTTCTTTTTATCCATTTCCTTCTTCCAAAAACATTAAGAGAGGAGGACGAAGAGTGAAAATCACCATAAAAATTTCAGATCTGCTGAAATGGAACCTGTGAGATACTGAGACAGAGAAGTGTTCCTGTGTACAAAGAGCTGCCTGCTGCTGCTGCTGAAAGTCACTGCTTCTGAGCTTGGCCATCAGTGTTGCTGGTGCAAAGCTCTTTGCTTCCATTGGGCCTCATCATCATGGAATCCACAGGCAGCTCCCAGAAACAGGAATGTCCCCAGCCAAACAGACCACTTAGCTGCAAAAGGGATAAAGTTACTTTCCTATGGGTAAAGCTGATTGGTAAACTAAGTTTTGCAAAGTTGTATGTAAGTGTATGTATGCATGGTGTAACATTAACTGCAGGGGAGATGACATCTCTTGAGTTTTTTGTGCAGAACACTTGAGGTTTTCATCTGTGAACCATGTGACTTGGATACAAGGACAAAGGAACTGAACATGGATGTAACGAAGTGACAGCTTTTCCTGGAAGCTAGTCAAAAACATCATTATCAAGAACTGGAAGTATTGTCCTGGCAAAGGAACAATTTATGTGTCCAGTGACTATCCCCATGGGAAATTATCATGCCATGTTATAAAATAGTTTATAAAATGCCTTTAAGCATGGCTACTTGGAATTGTATAGCTTACAAACAAACTCTGGGAAGATATATAGGTCTTATTTTACAGAGCTGGAAAATATGAGGGGAAATTGGTTGATTATAAATATACTAAGGAGTAATGAAGAAACTTTCATATGCCAGACTTTATTTTTCATCTTTTATAATTATTATTATTGACGACTTGTGTTCACTGTGTACTCCCCACTCTCACTTCAATCTGTGCAGGTGATGTCCTACAAATAAATATAAAGGTGTCATGTTGATTGAGGTGCCTTTCAGAGTATAATTTTGTACATAAATAATTCTTCATCCTGTGAAACATGTAGGAACTGAAGTATGTATGAACATAAAAGCTTGGAACAGGCATAGGAGGAAAGAGAAAAAATTCTACTCAGAAATCTTATTCTATAAAGCTATTCCTATGTAACAGTTTAAATAAAGATCATGTGCCCAAAATAAGAAAAATTTTTATGTTTGTGTTGTGACCTTTCTTTTCTGTCATTTCACAAAATGCCTTTCAGTTGAATGTACTTCTATTATAAATGACCAGTATCTGTTACAAGTGACTCTTCATTTTTCCATACCTTATGCACACAAATAAAATACAGGTTGAGTGGCCAAATAATGGTGTTTCGTATCTCTGCTAGTTAGATTTTCTCCTTTAAGATTCTGGCTCAGTGTTTGAGACTGACTTCTGTGTGTATGAGAAGTATTTCCAGGCTTGAATCAAATTAGAAGTGCCTCCTTTACTAGAATTGCTTATATGTAGATAGATAAAGAACACCTGTAGCTGTACTGGTTTGTTCTCACATCCGTTCACAGGGATTGAAGGCACCGGCTTGTTTTTGCATTACCCTAATATTAGAATGATTAATTTTCTAAGGTGTTTCCTGTGTGTTTTTCCGAAGATACTTCTTCATTCTCTAGATGCTAGCAAAAATTGCTCAATGTAAAAAAGAATGACATGTACTAAGGATTTTGGTTTAGTTTTCTACTTATTATTTTCTGCATTAAAATGTTTTGATGCACCAAAACTAATGGTGAAGTAAAAAAACCAACCCATTCATTTGATCCAAAAGATTGTTTAAGCATTTTGTGTGGCCAAAACCAAATAATTTTATGTTCCGTATAGAGTTTCATTTTAATCCTCATTTTACTTTAAACTTCAACAAGCTTCAAAGCAAGTTTCAAAACTTCAGTTGGAAACCCCTTAGCAATAATTTGTCTTTTTCAAAAACATGTTCGCTTCAATCTCATTGGAATATTTGGTGCAAATTCTTGGCCAGTTCTGGCTCACTTGAAACTGTGTTCACCTGATCAACAGGTCATCTGAGAGATATCAGCCAGCTTAATTCAGTATAAAATAAATTGGCCTGGGTACTAAATGGAGAAGAAACTGTCACCTTGATGACATCATAATACTATATGTGTATTGTGGTCTTTAAACAAATCCCATGTTTAAATGGATTCTATTTAATTTGAAAATAAAATCTAGTGTGAACTTTTCAAAGAGTCTGAGAGATGTAAGAGTTAAAGAATAAAACTGGATTTTCCTTCATGTGCTATGAGGGAGGGGGAAGTATTCTGCTGCTGTGTGTGCTTTGGATGTGAAAATATAACCTTTTTTTGTGTGTCTTCCCCATCCAAAGTGTGATCTTCCACTATTTTTTTTTATATATTTGATAGAAGGCAGATAAGTTGAAACAGTACATAGGAAATGACACTGCTAATTTAATGCAGCCTCAGTGGTTAAATCTGGAGGGACATTTATAGTGCTCTGAAGAAGAAAAGCAACTACAGTGTCCAGTTCTTAACAGCTGTGTACATTAATAGGGAACTAGAATAGTAACTAGTGGATCTTTTGACATAATTTGTATGTGTTAGTGAGAGTTAGTGGTTATTTTCTATTGCATGAAGCTTACTACCTTTCCCCCGAAGCCTGTTTCCATTGCCAAGAAAATCACATCTGGGACCAAGAATCTGGCTCATTTTGTAATTGTGAATTAATTCTATGTTACAACAGAGTCTCAGAGGAAAATAGGCAGACATTCAAACAGAAGGAAAATAACTGGTTCAAAATCCTTCCTCGAATTTGAACAGTGGTTGATCCCAAGTGATGCTTATGCCAGAAGAAAAGTGACAGGCTTCCTAAGCAACTAGCTGACATTGCTTAATTTCTGTGAGTTGTGGGATTTTTTGCATTACTGAACAACTGTGAAAGTGTGTATTTCCATGGGGTATCAGAGCTTCAGCAAAGAATTAACAGAAGATGATGCAGGAGAAAGACAAATATTGATAGGGCTGCCACCTCTTTCAAAAAAGATATCAAAGGTGAAGGCCAAAGGAGGAAAAGAGCTACTGAAGTGCAAGAAAAAAGATGGTCAAGAACACAAAACAATTCGGGACTTCTTTCCAAGAGGATGACCTCACCATAAACAGGGTAGTAGCAAATGCTAAGGAGTGACTCTCTATGTCTCTGCAGAGTTCATGCAGAGGGAACCAAAACCCTGTATTTCACCTCTGACATCCGCACAACCACATGAAGGTGTAGTGTATAAATGCCCTTCTTTACATAGCCTGGATGTCCAGGTTACTTCACAGGGACACCCAGCAGCTGTGCCCAGTGCATGGCCACCCAAGGGCAGGGACACCATGGGCCCCCCGGCACAGGGACTGCCTAAGGGCCAGAACCACATGCGCTGTCACTCCCATGTCACAGTGCTACCACCCAGCAACACAGCGGTCACAGTGCCCGGGGGAAGTATAAAAGGCTGCATCCTCCCTGTCCTGCTGCCAGAGCTGGCCTGGGGGCAGCCTGTAAACATCCGAGAGGAAGTCCTTGGAGAGCTGGTGGAATTACTTGGAGAGGGCTGAGGGAGGAAGGCAGGAGGCTGGACAAGGGTGCTGGAGAGGAGAAGAAGCAGGAAGATCTGGAGGTGCCTGAGGCTGTCAAGTCTTTTCATCTGGACAACAGTGGCAAGACCAAGGGAATGCCTTCTTGAGGAGCACTGCAGACCTCACCGTCCTCGCCCTCCATGGAGCCAGGGGCAGCAGCTGTAAGAAATGGGATGCAGAGCTGTTGCCGGGGGTCCCAGTGGTTTGGAGCACCCAGTGGTGCCCTGCCAGGCACGGGAAGGATTCTTGCCCCCAAGGTCGATCAGGCCGGGGCCTTTTGCCACTCTTGGAAGCTCCTGAGGTGGCTCCAGGTTGAGGGAGAATAGGGCTTGGGCATCTCCTGGGATGCGTGACCAGCCTGTGGGAGGAGGAGGCAGGTCTTGCTCACATGCTCAGGGAGTAGCCGATTGCCAGCGCTGGGGTCAGGAAGGAATTTTCCCCCGGGGCAGATTGCACTGGTCCCCGGGGGTTTTTTGCCTTCCTCTGCAGCATTGAGCGTGACCACTTGTCAGGGCTCCTCTGGTCCATTTTGGCTGCGTTACTGCCTGCTGCTCACGCACCACAAAGATGGCCTCTCATGCCTTGCAGCTGCGGGGAGGAAGGCTTTTTTTCCCCCAGGGTGGGCTAGCAAGTGTCCCCGGGGGTTTTTTGCCTTCCTCTGCAGCACTGAGCACGGCCCCTTGTCAGGGTCCCTTTGGGCCATTTTGGCCAGGTGCCTGCTGCTCCTGCTCCATGAAGGTGGCCCTCGTGCCCCACATCTGGGGGGAGGAAGCTTTCTAGATTCCCAGGGCGGGCCTCAAGTGTGGCCCCCAGGGGTTGCTGCTTGTCCTCTGTAGCATTGAGCACAGCCCCTTGTCAGGGCTCCTCTGGGCCTTTTTGGCTCGGTTCTTGCCTGCGGCTCTTGTACCTCCAAGGTGCCACTCGTGCTCTGGCTCGCGCGGGCTCTTGCCCATCACCAGTTTGTAGCAGGAGTGTGCTCTGCGTTTCCCTTGGCTCCATTTCCCCAGGGGTTCTTGCCTGTGCAAAACAGCCTGTGCTTGGAAGGGCTCCAGGCTTGCTGCACCATCTAGAGTTGCCGCTTTCCAGCTCTCCCTGCGTGCAATACAAGAGCAGGGCAAGCGTGAGAGCCCTTTTCATGCATCACTGGCCAAGAAGCACAGTGGCAGAGAATGCTTTGAAAGGCAAAAAGTGTGTTTGGCTTTGATCTGTGTCATACTCTGGAAAATACCCCCAGTACCACACCTCCTCTTCTACTCTGTGTGAAGAATGATGCTCATTCTTCAAGTTCTCACTCCTCAGGAAACGGGGATGGCTTGGCCTGTATTTCTGCTGCTGCTTTCCGTGGCTCTGTGGATTTCCTTTGCCAGACTTGAAGGGATGTTTTTTCAAGCTAAACTAAAGAATTGCATCTGCCTGCTCGTGGCTACATGTGTGCATTGTGGTAGTGCTTGTGAGCATCAGCTCTGAAACAGGTTCAGAAAAATAACATAAAATCATATCTTGTAACCTTTGTGATATTTGTCCTTGAAAGTGTCTTTGTAGCTAAAAACCGCCTGGCATGTCAGGCAGATAACAGTCTCATAGTTATTCAAGTCATGGTGAGTGCGGTGAATAGGAATAGAATAGAATAGAATAGAATAGAATAGAATAGAATAGAATAGAATAGAATAGAATAGAATAGAATAGAATAGAATAGAATAGAATAGAATAGTTATGCTATGTTATGCCTATGGTTCTGCATGACCAGCTCTGACCTGCAGAACAGGTCCCAGGCCCACCCAGGAGACAGGGGCAGAGACAGGCACACCTACAACATCGCCCAGGCAGGGACTGAAAGCCCCAGGCTGAGCTGAGACGCCACGTCCCCTGGGCCCTTGGCAGGAGATGGTGGGAGTCGGGGTCCCAGGGGAGGCCAGTCCCACCCACTGAGGCCTATGAGCACCCCCTGGTACCTGGCAGAAGTAGACCTGCACTGCTCATGTACTCTCCTTTAGACATTGATGGCTGGCCACTTGGGAGACCGAGTATTGGGCCAGATAGACTTTCTCTCTGATGGAGTACTGTTGTTCTCTGACTCTTCTGTTTTACCATGTTTTTCCAAGGGAAAGAGCTCAAGCATTTCTAAAAATGAGTACAAGGATGAAAAAATCCACAGGAGAATGAACAGGTATTGCTCACTTCAAAAAGATTTGCAACGATTTAGTTCAGCAGCACATCCTTCAGACTCAGGGCTTGATTTTTGAGCCTCAGTAGGGTCATAGATGTGGAGTTTTGCCATCCTGTGGAAACCCAGCAAAACTGGATGAACACAGAAGACTTCGAAAAACCACACTTCACACATGTTTTTGCAAATTTGTTCAGATGGTCAAACGATCCATAGCGCTCACCCTCATCAGAGGGTCTCCTTCCCACAAAGTGACAGAGCCAATGTATAGGATGGGACATGACTGCCCATGCAATCCCTTCTGCTAGTGCAGGGCTGGGGAGAGATGTCATCAGAGATTTCCTCAGTATTGTACTCTTGGGAAAAGAAGGAGGTAGGAAGAAGAATAGCATAGGATAGGATAGGATAGGATAGGATAGGATAGGATAGGATAGAAATAGAATAGAATAGAATAGAATAGAATAGAATAGAATAGAATAGAATAGAATAGAATAGAATAGAATAGAATAGAATAGAATAGAATAGAATAGTTCAGCTGGAAGGGACCTGCAATGACCATCTAGTCCAACTGCCTGACCACTTCAGGGTTGACCAAAAGTTAAAACATGCTATGGGCATTGTCCAAATGCCTCTCCAATTCTGACCGACATGGGGCATCGACCACCTCTCTGGGAAGCCTGTTCCAGGGTCTGAGCACCCTCTTGGTAAAGAAATGTTTCCTCCTGTCAGGTCCAAACCTTCCCTGCAGCTTTGAACCATTCCCATGCATCCTGTCACTGGATCCCAGGAGAAGTGATCAGCACCTCCCTCTTCACTTCCCCTCCTCAGGAAGCTGTAGGGATCAGTGAGGTCACCCCTCAGTATCCTTCTCTCCAAACTAGACAAACCCTGTGTCCTCAGCTGCTCCTCAGAGGACATGCCTGACAGCCCCTTATCCAGCTTTATTGTTCTCCTCTGGATGCACTGAAGTACCTTAACATCTTTTTTAAATCGTGGGGCCCAATTTATGGGACTGCATTCCCATACTGTGATGCCTCACAGCAAGGGAATGTAATTAGTACAGCTATAGTAAATTATTTCACAATGTGTTACTTCAGCATGCATTTGCCTTGTGGGGGCCCTTTGCAAAGAGGAATGCAAAGGGCAGAATAATCAGTAGGATAATTAGTAGGATTATCAGTGGGATAATCAGCAGGATAATCACCTCTTTTGACCAGCTCGTTAAGCTGTGTGTTTGATGCACCCTGGGATGCAGTTTCCCCTCTTGGCTGCCAGGGCACACCGCTGACTCATGTTGAGCCTCCTGTCAACCAGCACCCCCAGATCCCTTTCTGCAGGGCTGCTCTCCAGACACTCCTCTCCCAGTTTATACTTGTGCCCAGCCATCCCAGGTGCAAAATCCAGCAATGCTTGACTGAACCTTGGATTGAATCTGCAATCCTGGTAAGGCTAAGTGGAGATTTGAAAATAAGCCTTACTTAACCTTTACAGAATTTTGATTTGAGAAGAGTCTCCGTGTTTCAGGCTTGCCTGGTTTAGTAACTTCTGCAGGTTAGTTGTGGCCGAGAAGCCCTCTGCCTGACAGATCGTCATTTGCTACCTTGGGGAATGAGACTTAAGATCATCCTCTTTGGCTGGTGTAGGTGGTGTTTCTACCTATCTAAATATCATCTGTGGATCCTGGTGGCAGGTGTCTATCTGCTCCAATACATTGTTTGGATCTTTTGGAACCTGATGCGAAGTATGAATTTGTGAGGCAGCAAGACAGTGTAGGTAATGTTGCAATGCTGGACATTATTTTGCTTAAGCCTTAATCTTCAAAGGCATGAGGGTTCCTAGGCAATGAAAGATCTTGACCTGAATTTGCAGTGTCTGAGTTCCAAAGGGAAAACAAAATGTTGTGTTTGTTGGGAGGATAAGGGCAATTAATGATTGCCATTACTTCTGAATACAGGAAGAATGAAGCTCTGTGGGTCCTTAGACAGAAATACCTGAGAGCATGCAGTGTTGCCTTAATACTGAGAAGTACTTCAGGACATAGCACAAGCTATTTAATTTTAGTTAAAGAATCTGTGTCTCTGTTACTTTAACACAACTTTGCAAGAATGTGCTGAGACCCTAAAATACTCCTGTGAACTTGATAAGAAAAACAGATTTTCTGCATAGTAGGAAATCTAAGGTACTGAGAGCTAGAGAGTACTAGAGGCTCTGGAGGACCAAGGCTCTAACGAACTCAGCAGAACATTTGGAAAGGAGACAAATAGTAATGGTGCATAACGGGCATATTCTGTCAACACCAACTGGGCCAAGACGCTCAAGGAATGGAGGCAGAAAATGCCATGGTTCTGGATCCTGGGTGGTCACAGGCAGCATATAGGCACTAATCTGCTTAGTGCTCACTGTGAGAGCTAACTCTGCTCTAAAGTGTCTGGAGCCACATTAATGTGATGCTGTACTTTGCTTTGAGAGATGTGCCTTATTGTATTGCCTATGCATAGAGCCCTACTAATGCAGTGACCTGATTGCTGGGCTGGAGACAGCTTGTAACATGGGGCTGGAGAAGATGTGCCTTTGTAAATTCTCCCGAGTATGCATATACAGACAAGACTACCAGGTATGTTACTGGGTTTTTTTGGAACCTGCAGGGCTGGCAGCAGTGTAGCTGGCATTATTCCATAAGATTTGCCATTCAGAGATATCTGAATTCTGTCTGAATCCTTCAAGGTGGGATATTTTTTTCTTTGTAAGTTTTTATATCTAAGTGTAGGTACCTACATGAGAGCAGTCTCTTTAATCTCATTTTCATCATGTTCTGAGGAGACACCTGATTTTGGTCAGATTAATAGTCAGAAACACTCTCTAGTAACCATCAAATGGATCATAGTGACAGTCTCACTGTAGTCGTCGCTACAAAGTAGACATCTAAATGACAGAGGGCATTAATCATGCTCCCAAGTGCCTTAGTCCTCTATTCTTCAGTGCCCTGTCTGAAAAGGGAATAATCTCAGAGGGGTGTTAAGAGGGTAAAAACACAAATGATCACAAGTTACTTAAAGAATACTGAGTACATAGAACATATGTACAACATCTAATGATTCAAAACAACAACAATTAAAAAAACCAACGGGAAATACATGCAGGGAGAATTTTCAGGATTCAGTCAATTTTGCTAATTGTTTTTCTTTGTTATTATTTGCTGTTATTTGCTTTGCAGTTATTCTTTTTAAACAATAAATGGGCTAGAAGGGAAAAATAAAGAGCCTATGCCTGTTAAAGCACAGCCCTATATATTTGAAAAATGCCATTGTGCTTCCCTCTATGATTAACATTAGCATGGGTCTTTTGTCATCTTCATCCTCCCGCTGCTCAGAGCAGCAGGAAAATGCAATTTTTGTCTGACAGTTTCAGTAGCATTAAAGACACAGAATGACAACAGTGGAAGCTTTTTAGCACATAGCTGCTTAAAACTGAAATATGTTGACTGGTTTGGAAATGAGCTGAACAGTCCTGGGGAGTACACCAAGTGACTGCATATGTGTATCTACAGACAGTGAGTGGGAACACACAGGTAATTTCACTGGCAAAACTTCACTTTAAATCCTAGGAAGCTATGATGCATTTAATTGCACACCTCATACAAACAGCTCAGCTTAGTCATTCAAAAACAACTGAAGAAAGCCTATTTCCATCATATATGTAAGAAACTACCTTATTTCTCCCTTCCCTTTAACAGGACTGTAACATAGCTGCAAGGGGATGTGCTGCTGGTTTCCAGCTGGGGTAATAGTTTGCATATACCTTGTGGAGACTGCAACTGTGTGTATGATTGTGCGTGAATGGCATTGTTCAACATTTGATGCACAAACACACTCTGTTCCAAACAGTCAGGTGTGTGCTGTGCTCATCACTGCAAAGAAGAAATCCCACTACTTTATCCGCGTGACAGCCGTTGGAGGCACATATGCCATTTCAGCACGTTTCAGCCACTAGCAGGAACACAGAGCCAAGCATACAACCAAAATACTCGGGGGAGACCAACTGATACAAGTCTTGAAGCATGCCTGTGTCTGATCAGATTCCTATAACACTGTTACCTCAAATCTTGTGAGATAGAACTGGAAAGGGCTGTTAGGATTTTTATATTCAGTCAACTGCTGTAAAAGCAGAGATATGTACTTTATCAGAATTGAACACAAGTGGTTTTGTTAGGAACTTGAATAGGAACCAGTTTTGAAGGTGAAGTCACATTAAATCATTCCTATTCCAAATGACTGGAAAAAGGCTTGGATTTGAGTAAGTTGTAGAAATGTAATTAAACTAAATATTCACTTCTAAATAAAATGATGGATACAAAGTTACACATTGATTCTTAAGTGTCTTCACCACTTGCATGAATTTTAACCTCAGTGAAGAGAGAAGGGTAAAGAAGAAAGAGAAATAGAAATGCCAAAATAGTCTATGAAGTATCAAGAATTTTATTTATTTATTTAAATAAATATTTTGTTATTGTTTTGGTTTACTCTGCAGCGTAGACTGTATAAAAGTACATTACTTTTTTTAAGGTCAATCGTGTACTTTTTCAAAGGCATGAAGCTATTAACCCAGCCAACGTTGGAAATGTAGGTGTCTTGCTTTCTGTTTAGGAAATGGTGAGATGTCACTGTTGTTTGCTGGTTAGTCTTCTGGGACACCTCTAGTTGAAGATGTTGGAGACAGTTGTGGCAGGGTCATGGTCAGAGCCAGTAAAACTGAAGAAAGAGCTGGGTTAAATTTTAGAGGAAATCCTGTTAGTCCTAATGGGACACTGTAATAGGTAGGAGTGCTTCGTTCAGCTTGGGAGTCAGTCTGCAGACTTAAAAGCCTCACTTGGGAAGGCTTCAGTTTGCTGGGTTTTGACAAAGAGAATAATTTCTAAGGAAAACTATTAATAATTGAGGTCACAGTTTATACAAGTTTTATAGCATCAGCATATTAGAGACCTATGTACCTTTGCTGAGGTTGTGAATAAGTAGATTCCCATAAGCTTGAGTCTCTAAGGAGAGATATTTCCTTAGAGTATAATATTTATGAGGTGGTTGCAATGAATTTTCCTGTGAGCAATGAGTGACTCCTTGCTCTTTTGGACTCCAGGATTATTTTTAAAGGGAAATGTTCTACCAGCAAATTTTACTCTTTTTTAGGAACTAATCTGGTCATTAAAACTAGTTCTGAAAACCTTTGGAGAAACACCAGTACTTGACAATCATGTTGGCAGAATATTTGCAGACACTCCATTTTTTTTCTGTCTTTCAAAAATTTGATTTTACTGGTAAAAATAGCATATTTTAGGAGTACTTTCTTTAGCAGATTAGCAAAACCAGCAGTCCAAATTTAAAAACACCTTTGTAACACTAAAGCTGTAATACTTAATGCAAAATACTCTCATAAATCTACTTTTCCTGAAATGAAAGAAATGTCAATGAAGAAAGTCAAACCAATAAGTATAATTCTAGTCCTTCAATTGTGGTGATTGATTACTGGATCCTCTCCATCTGCATGCTGTATATAATCTGAAATAATTATGAAATAGTGTTGAATAATTTTGATTTAACTGCAAAAAGTGAAGGAAAATAACTCTGCCTCTGGCTACATACAGTGAATTTGGCAGATTATAAGACTGAAAGATACAATGTTTTGTGTAATATGCAGTACTGTCAATTTATGCTGTAGGGTGGCAGTTTAGAAATAATAGAAATAAAGGACAGTAATAGGCCACAAATATTTCCGATACTGCAAAAGTATACTAATGAAACCGAAGGATTTTCCTGAGGAAAAAAGCCATAATATTTGCTTAGATACATCAAGGATCCAGTAAGTAGTTTATGCCAGTTGAGGCTTTTATTAAAAATAAACAAAACCCAAACCCTTGTAAAGAGCAGGAATGCAGTTAGATGAATGCTTGAATAAGCAAAGACCTAGATCTGCATCAACTTATGAATTTTCCTAAATATAAACAGTGTTTTATTTGAGTCTGTCAAATGTTTTTGCCATGCTGTGGATTACTACAATTAATAGTCCTAGGTTCCAGAAGTTTTAAGAACATTCAATTCAAGAGAGCAAACACAGCTAATCAAGCAAAATTTATAAAACAAAGTGCAGCTTAAGTAATGTGAATTCCAGAGACCATAATGCAGTGAATTAAAAATGCCACATTGTTAAAAATTCCACATTGCTCATCTTGTGGTTATTTTTTTTCTTTTTTCACAAATATCCCTTCTCACATTCTCCTAGTGTTATCTATTGTATTACAGTTTTAGCCTCTGAATGTCTGTTGATCTGAAGTGAAACCTGAAAACCAAAGGATCTGACTTTAGTGTGAGATCCGAGTATTTAGGTCAGTACCCACCATAATGGCAAAGTTTACTTGGAAGACTGTGTATGCAAATGTGATAATACTCTTCAATTATACTGCTGCTCAGTCTGTAAAAGTGCCAGAGTTAGATGCACACTGGAAAAGGATCAACATTCATCTAGTCTTTCAAATCAAATTATCTGAAAATATCATCAGCTGTGAACGTACATGGGGGAATTACAATATCTCTTGTATCAGTACTTAGCGATGAGGTTCTACTGCATTAAAAATAGTTGATAATAATAATAATAACAACATTCCTTTTTTCTCTGTAATGAACTTGTACAATTAGACCAAATATGTCAGTCATTATAATTTTCTGCTGACAGTAATTCTAATTCAAAAAAATCTATGTGATTGGTTGGCTGAAAGAAAACAAAGTGGGTAAAAAGTATTCAGATTAATCTAAAGTTGCAGACACTGAGAACTTAGACAAAATGTCTGATTGTTGTTAACTCAGCATGAAAACATGATTATGGGAAGAAATAAAAAAGGTGATTTTGGAAAGAAGCAATCTATGTCTTATTGAAAACACCTGAATCCTAGAAAGCATGTACCAGTAGTCTTTTAAAAATCTAATTAAAAATATCTCATACTTCTCCAAGGAGCATGAAAATCTTGCAAATAAAGCTTTAGATCTTGCTTAGACAGTACACTGTGTAACATTTCATGGGTAGAATGGAAAGATTTAATAAGATCTACTACAAAGTGTATGTAATATAACTGAAGTTGAAAAGTTATGGTAAAGAAAGAATACATTGAGAGCTGCTTCTCCCAGATTAATACATTTTAAAAAATCATTAACAAAAGACAATAAATGTGCTCACAGCATGTTGCATATAAATCAATGATGTACAATAGGCATCCTGAGATCTATGCATAAATCCCTCCTCAAGTAGTGATTTGTATAGCTAATATATAAATTTATGTGCAGTGAATGAGTATATTACTGAAGACCATTGCTTTATATAGTTGGTTGTGGTCCATCCTTCTGAAAATTCTCCAAAATTCTACCTACTAAGACATTGCAGTAATGCAGTAAGTGAGGGTTGAGGTGGTTTGTTTTTTTTTTTAAAGTGTTAATATTTCTTCTTAAAAACACAATAATCAAAGCAATTTATCTGAATTCTAGTTCTTTCTTTCTTTACTGTGAAGTCTCTTTGCAGAGTCCTGTGCTCCCATGCTGAACAAATTCGGTGATTTTTTTTTTTTTTTTTTTTTTTTTTTTAAATTCTGTTGCAGTATGATTGAGAGATGATGTGGTTTTGTGGCAGGAGTACAACATCATCTGAACAGTATTTTTTGAATCAGCCAGTTGAAACAGACATTGGTTAAGAATTGCAGTTGCTCTGTACTTGAAAATCAAGTCACCTTCAAGTTGGGTATCTCACTTTAAGCTCTCAAATGTGGAAGTTTTGATTTCATTGGGTTAGAGGTGGGAATAATTGTACAGGTTCAAACAGAGCTTTGCATTCTCTAAGTGTATAGTACTTGTAGAGTGTTATGAAAATATTAATTTTCTCTCAATGTACTTCATGGTAAGAGATAAGAGTTGGACTCCTTTGCTCTCGGAGCAGTAACAGGGAGGACCAGCTCTCTGAATGGAGACACATGGTACTTTCTAATGTTTTCAGCCTCTGGATGTTAAGTGTTCAGATTAATATCACCCTTATGGTCATGATGAGAAGGTTCTGGGACAAGCGTGATAAGAAGTAGAGGAGTGTAGACTTTGACAGTCATTTTACATTCTCTTCTTGTGAACAGTCAAAGAAATACACTTCTGGATCTGATCTTTCCTGGTCTTCCAGTACACTTTCTTGTCTCAAATGCCTTTGAGTCCAGTGATGGAGATGCTCTGCAGTCTGGAGAATTCAAAGAACAAGAACTTTCACAGAATCACAGAATTGTCTAGGTTGGAAAAGACCTTGAAGATCATCCAGTCCAACCATTGACCTAACACTGACAGTTCCCAACTACAGCATATCTCTAAGCGCTAAGTCAACTTTACTCTTAAACACCTCCAAGGATGGGGACTCCACCACCTCCCTGGGCAGCCCATTCCAATGCCTAACCACCCGTTCTGTAAAGAAATGCTTCCTAATATCCAGTCGAAACCTTCCCTGGTGCAATTTGAGGCCATTACCTCTTGTCCTATCACTTGTTACTTGGTTAAAGAGACTCGTCCCCAGCTCTGTGCAACCTCCTTTCAGGTAGTTGTAGAGGGCGATGAGGTCTCCCCTCAACCTCCTCTTCTCCAGACTAAACAACCCCAGTTCCCTCAGCCGCTCCTTGTACGACATGTGCTCCAGACCCTGCACCAGCTTCGCTGCCCTTCTTTGGACACGCTCAAGTGATTCAATGTCCTTTTTGTAGTGAGGGGCCCAAAACTGAACACAGGAATCGAGGTGCGGCCTCACCAGTGCCGAGTACAGGGGCAAGATCACTTCCCTGTCCCTGCTGGCCACACTATTTCTGATGCAAGCCAGGATGCCGTTGGCCTTCTTGGCCACCTGGGCACACTGCTGGCTCATGTTCAGCTGGCTGTCAATCAACACCCCCAGTTCCCTCTCTGACTGCCAGCTCTCCAGCCACTCCTCCCCAAGCCTGTAGCGCTGCTGGGGGTTGTCACGGCCAAAGTGCAGTACTCGGCGTTTGGCCTTATTGAAACTCCTACAGTTGGCCTTAGCCCATCGCTCCAGCCTGTCCAGATCTCTCTGCAGAGCCTCCCTACCCTCGAGCAGATCAACACTCCCACCCAACTTGGTGTCATCTGCAAACTTACTGAGGGTGCATTCGATCCCCTCATCTAGATCATCAGTAAAGATATTAAACAGGAGTGGCCCCAAAACCGAGCCCTGGGGGACACCACTCGTGACCGGCCGCCAACCAGATTTAACTCTGTTCAGCACAGCTCTTTGGGCCCGGCCATCCAGCTAGTTTTTTACCCAGTGAAGTGTGTGCCCATCCAAGCCACGAGCAGCCAGTTTTGCCAGGAGAATGCTGTGGGAAACGGTGTCAAAGGCCTTACTAAAGTCAAGGTAGACAACATCCACAGCCTTTCCCTCATCCAATAAGCAGGTTGCCCTGTCATAGAAGGAGATCAGGTTTGTCAGGCAGGACCTGCCTTTCATAAACCCATGCTGACTAGGCCTGATCCCCTGGTTGTCCATTATATGACTTTTAATGGCACCTGAGATGACCTGCTGCATGATCTTTCCTTTTGGACTTCAGTGTGTGACTGTCTTAACACCCTCCTTTAAAGAGGATAACCTTCATTTTAGCTCAACGGCTTTAAGCAAATGTCAGTCAGCTCCACCACTGCATTTCTCCACTCTCAATGCAGACTGCAGAGTCTTACAAACTTTTGGCCTCCAGAAATAAGCCAATTAGCATTTAAGGTTCTTTTAAAATGTTGCTGATATTAATGACATGTTAGAAGATGGAAAACATTATCTATCCCCCTTTATCTTGACTTCTAGATAGGTTAGAAAGATGTGTATAAAGAGAAGTAACAAGAAACAGTCACATGTTTCCTTGATAAAATAAAATTATGAGAAAATTAATAGTTTATGTAAAACTTGATGGAAGTGTTACAGCAGCTGTAATAAGTGTGGTGTCAAAAATCAGATGATCAATGCAAGTATTCATTTAAATTTTCATTTTATTAGTAAAATTAATTTATGCAAAAATAATTATACACTGATGCTTTCCCTTGGTTTCTAAATTTCTGCAGTGTATTAAAGTATTGTACAGAGGTTTTATTACACAAGTAGGATGAATTTTTCATACTCTTATTCTGTTGTGCCCAAAGCTATTATTAAAATCAAAGTGTTTAGAGGAGAAAGACCAATGTACTAACCAATTGGACCACCCAGCTCACAGGCAAAAATAGAAGCAACATTCTCTTTGTTGAATATAAGCTATTCTAGCTCATGAGGATACTTAATTGGAGGGAAAAATGTGGTTGTTGATCTTCCAAATATTTCTTATAAATGGAATGCTTCACTTCTTTTTCCCCTTCTGTAATGTACTACTCAAAAAATAAGCATTGGAATAAAAAAAATACTTTTCATGGTGTCTATTATGAAGCATTTTTTCAGTGTTCAAGGATACAGCTAAGGGAATAGATGCCTAGCTGGCCTTGGTGGAATTTACAAATGGCCAGCTATACAGTATGGTGAGTATCTAACAAAAAGTTGGCTCTATTTTGTCCTTATTCAATGCAGTTTATTGACGTGGAGAATTAATCTGTCACTTACAGTAGATCGTTATCACTTGTGATTGGTGTACTAGGGTTTCCAAGTCATCTTTTTATGTATGACTTCTGTGAAGTGTTGCATTTCACTGATAGCCAGCCCAGGCAGTAAATATCCTTGATCAAAACTTCAAAGCTGAGTATGACATTAAGAGTAAAAGCTTCTCTAGAAGGTCCTTCTGAATTCTTTTCCGTCCAGCCAGGAGGAAGACTCCTACCATCAAATGTGAGCTGCTTCTCATTTACTGCAACGTGGAAGGACTCGTGACCATTGGAGAAACCCCAGCCCTGTAGTGGTACACGAGGTGTTGGCATCACCATTCCCTCAGCAGAGCTGTGTTGTTTGACCACTTAGGGAAGCACACAGGGTTTTGGGAGGCAGCCTTTTAAAAAAGAGAAGATAGTGAAGTCGGCATACACAAGCTACAAAAAAAAAATGTTGTTGCTACTGATGTAACCTGAAAATGAATAGCTGAGAATGACCAGTGTTGTCTCCCCTGCCTCCCAGGGCTCTGTGGCCTTGTCCCTCCTGTCCTGGGGGACGTGGTGGTGGTGCCCAGCCAGACTTGCCAGGGGCAGCCTTGGGGCCGGGACAGGATGGCTTGGAAGGAGCTGTGTGGGAGTGGGCTTTGAGGAGCCACCTTGGGGCCTCCCTGCTTGCTTGGGAGCTGATTTAATCTCAGCCCTCAGTCTCAGCTCACATTACATGGCCAGGCCGTGCCTAGCAATGTCTTTCTTGACAGCATGGCTTCCCAGCCAGGCCTCATCCCGGGGTTTTTGTCCCTAGGGCCTGCTGATCACAGCTGGGCCCCACACCACCTCACCTGGCTGGGTGCCGCAGGCTCTCTGACACCTGGACACTAGGAAAGCACTGATTAACTTATACACACTTTCACACCTCAAAATAATATCACATAGAGATATTATTTTCACAAGCCTGTGATTACTGACAACCACGAGGTGCTTCTGTCCCATTCCCATTACATTAAATAAACCACTACAAATCTGGGTGAAAAGTTACATTACTGATATACTACTTAAGAGCAATCTGCAGGGCAACTGTCACTTGATATTTGTAAGTTAATGTCAGTAAGAGCAGTAGGGCTAAATCACCTGGTGAACCTGGGAATGTTTTAATTTAATTGAAGCCAGAGAGCAAACCTGAGTTGAAGTGCATGTCTATCAAAATGCAATTTACCGGTCAGTACTTCTAGGGTGGCTGTAACCCCCTGACCTGGGAAGTTTGTTTGTTTTGGCTCAGAATTTCAGTATCTTCAATGGCTTCAGCTGTATGGGATTGTGAGCTTGTACATTTCCAAAGTTCTTTCCGGAGTTGTTCTTAAATGACTTAAGGAACTACTCATGTACCAGTGAAGTCAATGGAGGTGTTGATCCACTGACCTGCCTTTGGCTGGATCATGCCAGATACATGACATTTGTACGAAGCAAAAATTGGATCCAGCTCTGACACTGATGAAAGAGAAAGAGCAATACTAAAATAAAGTTTGACTTTGACTGATGTTGCATTTTTAATTCAGCATTAATAACCCCAATTGAGACTTGAGTTCCATCAAAATGAAACCTGAAATACTGTGGGAAATTTATTTTGCACTTTTTGGTGGCTGAAGGGCATTAAAAGGGAAGCGGATATTGCCAGCTGCAGAGGAACTTTCAAACTAGATATATTTGCTTCTAGCATCAGTCTTTGATACTGTGGAAATGGTTAATGTGTGTGCTAGCAGTCATTAGCCTCTTGGAAAGTTTTGTTTTGGGAGAAGGAAACACATGGGATTTAGAAATCAAAGAAAAGGGAGAGCTGAAAAAATTATCTGAAACTGAATCTCAGTTTATTGTCCCTTACAGTATCTTGTCTTACAGCTTTACATATAGTAACAGAAAATACACCTGAAATCACAGATACAGATGTCTGTGTCAAATATTTCTCCTTTTTTATGACAAACTACAAGTTCCTCTTACTTTCCCCCCACTAAACACTATGTAGCTGAGAGGCACAAGTCTTCCAAAATGGAAGATCATTTTCAGTAGTAAACCAAATATGAGAACAACAGTGGTAACTATGAAGCATGCTGCAAGCCACACATTTCCTGACACAGATGATCTAGGCTAAAAGTTAATGACTGCTGCTAATGTCACCAATGCATACTGTTCATTAGGCTCCCACCAGAGACTGTTCATTTTAGTACTCCCAGGGACATACGATCAGTCTCCTCAGTTTTATTTCCACTCTCTGGGGTAAAAAATGTGCCTGAGAAAAGAAGAAAATGGAAATATTTATAGCACTGTGTTATGTGTTTCTCTCTTAAGTAGTTAGCAGGGTTTCTGGCTGCTGCAGTACATCAGAAGCATGCAGTGACTATATCCTGCTCTATTTATATTCCTTTTTTCAAGGCTAGCATTAGATTGACAAGGAGTCATCTAAGCAGTTGACAAGGACAATGCAGTTAACAAGAAGCCACTTGATTGTGTAGAATCACTTTTAGTAATTCATGGGAAAGGTCATTTTTATTTCAACTGGCTTGTGTTTTTGTAGGGGTCCAAAGAAACTGCAGAATTGCAGGAGAGTTCACTCTGACCATATCCTTGCTCAGGTTTTTTTGGGTTGATTTCTTCTGAATGTTCAAATCACTCCACTGATGCTTAATGTGAATGTCCTTTGCCTCTACCCTGGTTTGGGCTCTTTGCACTGATGTTGAAGTCCAAACCAGGCACTCCCCAGGTCTTCTAGGCATCAGTTTGTCCATATGGACCAGGATGGAGGATATGTTTGCCTGGTGGATATGTTTGCCCTGTTAATCACTGTGGTATCTGAAAGCTGCTTTTATTTAATGTGCGTAATATAATGATTAAGCTCAGAAGAGAGAGTTGAACCTCTCTCAAAAAGGTGCCATGTTTTGTATCTCTGCCAATACAGTCGGTACAGAGGGATGACACCCAGGTTATACACCCACAGCAAATAATCTGAATAGGGGAGCCTACCACTTTGTATTGACTTTACAGGTCTGGACTCATCAGTACAGATGTTACAAATTCTCTTAGAAGCTCTGTGAAGTTATCTGATTATATTCCTGAGTACTCTTCCAAAATTATTTCTTGTATAAAGGTAAGAAATGGTGGCCACAGAACACTTACCATGCTCGCCTGCTTTCATATAATTTATGTAAACTGGTATGGCTACTGGGAAGCATGATCTGCTATCATTTAGCTAGAATCCATAGTCAGAAATTAGAGTCCTGGTGTGCTAGCTATATGTGTGTGTGTGTTTGTGAATATTCACCAAACTCACAGTTACAAATACTGGAGAATTTTGACATGTTTGTGAACCAACGCAACTGTAAGGGGATAGAAATTTGCACAAAAAAGTAAAGTAAACTATTAATTATTTGTGTATTATTGTTGTTTTAAAATGAAAGTCTGCAGAAAAAAGGTAAGATTTTTGCCACTTACCAGGTACATAAGCTACAGTACCAGACAGTTGCACAGGACAGTGACAGAAAATAAATTCATTTTACTGGGGAATTTTTATTAGTGATCAAAAAATGAGAGTTATGCAGTGATACTTTTTGGGAGTTCATCTTTATGAGTTCTGAGGATGTAATAGATCGGTAATTTTAACTGAATGGAAACAAAAACACACAGTAGATTTGACAGTAATTCAAATAGTCATAATTTGCTTTATTTTGCTCAAAATACAGTTCCTTTCAGTTTGAAGAAAGTATATTCACATTGTTGGTAGGAAAATCTCCATTTATATTTTTGTCCAAGTTTTTTAAACCACTGATGACAGAACTGTGCCAAAGAATACATCACAGATTTTGCATGAAACACAATAGATGATGTGAGAAGTCTTGGGTTTTCCAATTAGAATTTTTTTATTAACCACATTTTCCCTGGTGTGTAACACAGGAGCTGGAAATATTAGGTAGATGTAACAGGTACAAAATTCTAATCTAGTGAACTTCTTCACATGAAGTATTGTTAAATTGTGGAATTTACTGCTCCAGGAAGTTGTTGAGATCAAGATTTTAGTGACAGTAAAAACCAGGTTGACTTACTGTATGGAAATCAAGAATATTAATGTTATCAAAGCATACAGGAGTCCTTGTTAGTTTTGGAGACCATATAGGTTTCTACCTTGAAATCTAAATCAGTGGTTTTCAGCCTGTGGTCTGCAGACACCTGGGGGGTCATCACAGGGAGTCTGCGAATGCTTAAAGCAGGGGTGGGGAATGTCAAGCCCAGAAACATTTGGTCTGATGGGTGGCAAGCAGGAATCATTGCAATAAAGATATTATAAAAGGAGTGTGTGCATTAACAGATTAATTTACTTCCCCTTCTCTCCAAATTTGAAGACCTGTCCTGAGAAAATTGAAATAAATATTGATGCAGTCTAGTGCTTTAAATCTTGAAGTAAGTCTTGGTGGTCCACGCCCACAAAAGATATTTAAAGGGGGTCTGTGGTGAACGAAAGATTGAGAACCCCTCATCTAAATCAAAAGATATCCAGTGAAGAAAGTGGATTTGGAGGAGCAGCAGATATTTTTGTGTATGTTTCTTGTTCTTGATGTATAAATTTCAACTTTTATTTGGTTTTTTGAATCCACATTTTGCCTTGCTGGAGATTGAGAAGGTGTTTCGGGAGGAGAAGTACCAGCTTTTCTGAGTATGACCTTGGGATAGAAAAATGTAAGTTGCCATTTAGCCCAGAGGGGATTGTACTTGAAACTGAAGTGAAATTTTCCCTTAAGGAACTGGTTTGGCTTATTTGACACAGCTAATTTCTAAATTATTTCTGTGAGGGTGAAGGAAAGAGTAGAGAAGGGGAGAAGAGTTCTTAGCAAATGCAGCCTACAACATTCCCCTACTTTTCCAAAGGTAAAGCTACTGACAGCAAAAACGATGTCTCCTGGCTTTGCCAACTCAGTTTGAAGTTTATTCCTACACAAGTCAGCTAATTTCCAAAATGCTTTGATATGTTTGCAGCGTAACTGAGGTGCCAGCGATCCTAGAATGGGGATGGGATGGCTCTGGTGACCACTAACTACCATTAAGTAGCTACTGCTTACTAACTACCTCTATCTATTTTTAAGTACTTTCTTCATTAAGCAATGTGCTTTGTTCTTTGCAAATGTGGGATGACTAGAAATGATATACTTAGTTGCAAAAGTGTAAACAATATTGATTATGTAAGTAAAGGATTGGCCCAGCCTAGTGAAAAATGAACAGCAAATGGTAGAGTAGGTGAATTACTGTATGTTGTACTGTAGGTAATTTGCTGAGCAGCTCAGGGTTTTGTCATTCCATCTGTCATTGATATTTGTGAAGGAAAAGTGCATCTGCTTGTTATTCAGGCCATTACATTCAGTGGGACTTGTAAATTAAATTCTAATACAAATTAAAGTATTAAAAAGAACAAGCATTTGCTTTAAGGTGACAACATATCTGGCACCTAGAAATATAAGCAAGTTTCCAAACCCTCTTTTAATAGGCTTGGAGTTATTTATGTGTAATTGTGATATTACTGGTCAAGCCCTGAATTTGGCCTACAAAACTTTGAAAGTGCTTATTCTGATAGTCACCTCTTTATTTTCTATACTGTTTCAGCCAGGACCATTCCACAGGGATTATCAAAAATCTTTTCAGAGCTTTTGGAACCCTTTGGGATCGCATCTTACCCTTAATGTTCTCACAAGGAATTGGCTTTCACACTGATGGAAATTTTACAAACGGAATGTGAATGAGCTTAGGCCCTGAAGAAGGAATTTTCCACATGAAGCAATGCTGCTTGGTGTTTGGTACTCCTTACCCTTTCCTAGGCTTTGACTCACTATTAATTGTGCCACTTAGGAGGAAAAATAGTTGATGATTGCTTGCTTGTTTTGCTCAGAAGGAATTGGTTGCCTCAGTGCTCAGGACTGTAGATACAAATGATTGTACAAGACAGACATGGACCTGTTAGAGTGCGTCTGAAGGAGGGTCATGAAAAAATAGCTGAGATAGTTGGGGTTGTTCAGCCTGGAGAAGAGAAGAGGGGAGCCCTTATTGTGGCCTTTCAGTAGATAAAGGGGGCTTATAAGAAAGATGGGGAAAGACTTTTTATCAGGATGTGCAGAGACAGGACAAGGAGTAACAGTTTTAAACTGAAAGATAGTGGGTTTAGATTAGATATAATGAAGAGATTTTTTGTGATGAGGGTGGTGAGACCCTGGAACAGAGTTTCCCAGAAAAGTTGTGGATGCTCCATCATTGGAGGTGTTCGAAGTCAAGTTGGACGGGGCTTTGAGAAACCATATCTAGTGCAAGATATCCCTGTACATGGCAGGATGATTGGACTAGATGATCTTTGATGGTCCTTTCCAACCCAAACTATTCTGTGAATCTATGTTTCTATAACTTTTCTGGATTAATTTTTTTTTCAATTTTAAAAAAATACACATTTTTGGTGATCAAAGATTTTGGTGATTTAATATTTATGTTGCTGGACTATGTTGGCTTAAAGAGACCCCCAAATTCACCAAGATATTTATGCTGATATTTTGTTATGTGAAACAATGTTTAGAAAGGTAATCCACTTATGACTTTACAAAAATGCAAACCCTGTATAACTGTGGATCAGGTATTGACTTTCCTTTTAAGATTTTTCTTCACCATTTTCAAAGCTTCTCAGTAAGAAAGCTAAATTTTTATTATGGATTGTGAGAATCATTTCTTTATTGCCTAGTCACAGGCTTGCTTACACAACTTAATCTACATGATCCTCAGTTTCCATTAAATTTATACTTTCCTAAATTTCTTTGTGATCTTTCTTATAAATCTATTCATGCTGTAAATTGTAGGGAAACCAAGATAAAAAAAATTCATTGCTACAGTGATTTTGTAAGCAGCTGCCATTTCACAGGCCACAAATAACCTGAAATTTCCAGAGACGAGGAGTTTGATTCATCATCAAGTTACTCCAATTTTATTCTGCTGCCATTCTACTGATTCAGCTGAGCAACCATGAAGTAAAACTTAGTGGCGAAGAATTATGTCTTTGATTTTTTTATTTCTGAGTGTAAAAGTTGTATAGTAAATAATGTTTGCTCCTTACAGAGCAGCTATGAGGGGAAATATACTTTTCCTGAATATTAAAGATACAAACTTGGCAGCAGTTAAAAGTATTAGAGTGTAGAGCGTTGGATAGCTCAGTGAATTATTTGCTCTGCAGTGCTGCTGTTGACGTTCTTGCTTCTCTCAGGACCCTTTTGGAAATAAATTAATGTATCTCTTGGGAAAGAGGCACATGAAACAGAGCTAGGGAAGTGATTATAATTAAATGAATTCAGAACTGTAACTTGAGTATATTTTGTTCCCATAAGCAAAGGACCTTTCAGCATCAACCACTGTGGTCTGTGATTTCCTACTACCTTAAATTGGCCAGCTTCTCAGAGTTTGGATACTCAGTGCTTCCTAAAACTAGGGTCCTTTAAGGCTAATGGTGGAATCAAGCCTCCTGAGCCTAGCTCTGGTGCCCTATTCCCAGGACCACCTTCCCTCGAGTGTTTATTGCATGTTCCAACTAATCTTTCAACTTTGCAAATTTTTCCAATTCTATTACGTCCAATGCTTTCATTCCATCTTGAATACAGACATGTTCTTTATGTTTTAATTCAGCTTCCTCTTGTTAATTAGTTTTTAATTTTGCAAATAAACTTCAGGCAATTTAGTCTTGCTTGACTTTATGTTTCTAATAACTGCCTTACTCATTTGGCTTCTACTCTGCTTACCCAAAGACCACACTGTGATTTTCTAGGCCTGTCTACTGAGGTGGTCTGCCAGGGGAGAACAGCTGTATTTTACTAGCTGGCTGTATGGATTCAGACAGTTATGTAAGGAACATAAAACTTCCCTCGTGCTGTTCACAATCAGTGATACAAACTTTATAATTTTTAAAAAAATGTAATATTTAAGTGGGACTGAATGACAGTTTTAATGAACCATTCTCTTCTTTGCAATGTATGAGAAAGAACCCTGTGATATGTCTTTACCAATGTAGTCTTCTGGGAATCATTAAAGGTATGACAATTTAAGTCAAGCTAATAGTTTTAGGCAGATGATCACAGAATCACAGAATCATCAAGGTTGGAAAAGACCTTGAAGATCATCTAGTCCAACCATTAACCTAACACTGACCATGTTAGAGAAAAGCAATAAAATATTTGTTATTTTTTAAATTTGTTCTTTTCATAAAAACCTCTCACTGTACCACTTAGATCACATCTCATTGAGACATTTACTTCCCATCTGCAAACTATAATTTCCTATGGGATTTATAATGGAAAAGCTGGATCCAAATGTAATTTGACAATATTTCACTGTTCTCAGAAAGTTTATAATATCTTTGCTTTGGAACCCATTCTCTTTTGGAAAATGCTGCAAAACAACTGTCATTTTTCAGTTCATAGTTGAGCAGAAGTAGCTGTAAAGCTAAGCTTTAAATCCTGTACTCAGACTGCTGCATGGGGATAGCAAAACTGCAGTATAGATCAACTGTAATTCTGTCACAGAGTCTGAAAAGAACAACACATGTCTTTAGGTATTATGTTCTGGAAAGCTTTTCAGTGGCTGCTGAGTATATGGATCCAAGCACAATGTATGGCTTTGCGTTCTGTTAATTTTATGTGGAACTGATGAGCCTGAGTATATGCATAGTTCTTAGCAACCACATGGGGAGAGGAAATGTTACATTTTAATTTATGAATTGCATGCCGAGTTTCCAGCAACAGGAAAAAAATGTCTTTAGTTGTACACTGGGTTAATTTCATTTTTTTAATTCATAGTCAAAGGCTGAATGCAGGAATCATAGTATCAGTTTAGGGTAAGATCTGTGTTAAAAATCAGCTCTGTGAAGTGATGAGTTATCTCATTTTCATCTGACTTTAGAATAACATTCTATTATTTGACATCTATTAAAACACTCAGCATATTACAGGGTGAAGCTTGGAAAAAGATCTAAAGCATTGGTAACTTCAAGCCATTGTAGGAATAGAGAATATCTGATTGTATGAGTCATTAAAAATCATGGGGGTTTTTTTGGTTAAGTGATACTCACATGTTCCAGAATAATATCTTTTGCTCTATCTTTCTCACTGTATTACTATACCACTATATAATCTACAGGCCAGTTTTCAGAAATGATTACCTCTATGGTTCCCTGAGAATATGAGAGGGATAGATATTAAGTCAGAATAGATGAGGAGGCCACAGACCTATGTACCCTTATCATAAATTGCTGTCTCTCTGCTTTAGAATAAAATGAAAGGATTCAGCAACCTATAAGAAATGGGGAATGTTTGGTTGCATTGCAAGTGGGTATAGGTGATGACATTATTAAAGTAAATATGCATACAAAGAATGTTGTCAGATTAGAAGAGCAATGGAAAGAGCCTGAGTTAAGAGCACCAAGAAAAATCCAGATCAAACCCATTAGATTATAGAGGTAATAACGAACATAGTACATGCCATCTCATTATGGAGTATGAGACATATGACAACAATGTACAAGCAGTGGAAAAAAGATATTAAACAAGAAAGGGGCAATATTGCAATTTCTAGAAGCTTACAATGTAAATGAAGTAATAGTTTGGCTAAGTAGTTTGCAGGAAGATTATACAAAAGTCTCATAATGACTGTGTGATCCTGAATGGGACAAATTCTGCTTTAGATTCCCCTAATCTGACAAAAGTGTTTTGAAATGACTGAAGAACTTGCTTGTAACAAAATATTTAGTCTTTATTGCATGGTTAATATGTTGTTCTGGATATGTAGATGAAAAGGGGTGATCTCTGATCCCTCTGAACTTGAGTCTACTTGAGTTGTTTATTTTTGTTCCAAAAAGGAAACATGCTCATATATGTGTCCATTGTGAACCTTCCAGACTTTCTGAATGCACTTAACTTCAGTACATTCACAGACAGTATCCCATAGTTATTCAGTCACTTTAGGGAAAGTGGGGGTTGCACAATAAATATTTATAGCTGACCTATAAATCCCAACAGTTTCAGAACAAAAGCACCAAAAATTCTTATGTGTAAAGGTACAACAGCATCGCCACAATAAAATTTCCAATGGGGTTCATTAAAATGGTAAGGACAGCTTGGTGGCTGTAAGAAAACATGTCAAAAAGAAAAGAAAATCAATACTTACAGAGGCTAACAGCAAACTTATTTGTTTTCTTTTAGCACAAAGTTAGAAAAGAAATAAGGCCCCTATCTCAGCATGAAAACTAATCCTAAAGGGATTAAACCTCCAGTAAAATAGAACCATTTCAGCTTTATTTAGTGTCTTAACTATAGTTCTCCTACAGATAAGGATAGCAACATCTTATTTGATTGAATCCCTATTCGAAATACTTGATTCTTCCATCAGTCTGATAGTGTGGTCTCCTCAAAAAGCCAGACTTGCAGTTGGCACTGGGCTACCCACAGGACCCTATACTAGTTTATCACAAGGGGGAAATTTATGTCCTAATGGAGCTAGCAGGGAAGTAAGGAAACAAAAGAACCATTATTTCAACATATTATCTCCCTCATCAGACTCAAACAACTACTTTTTTTTTTTTTTATTGCTCCCTGCAGTACAACCAAGTTTGATAGTGCATTATTGCCAAGACCATTGTTCTCTTGAACAAATACTGCAAATTTGCCATGTTGTTGTTTTGTTTCAACAAACATGCAAACAAGAAATTCTTAATCAGACATCACCTGATATGGAATAATGAAATTACTATATTCCTGTTGTAATGTTTGACAGTGGATTATAATTATCGTTTTTACTGTTGTAAGCAAAGCAATGCCATGCAAATATGTACTCTGTGTCTCTCTCTTTCTTTAAATGCAAAATGAAGCTGCTTGCAAAACAGAAGGTGAAATTGTGTTGGGAGAACTAGTGAAATAAAATACTAACTGGAGGCAAGAGGACTTTCCCTTTGTGTTGAATTTATTTTATAGGACATGACCAGCAAAGACAACTATGCAAAAAACCAAATTACATTCTGATAATCTGGCCCAGACTCTCAGAACAAGCTGACCCATTCTTGTTTATGTGAGGAGCACACTGTATAATAAAGCATTCAATTCACTTTCTTACATTACAAAAGTACTTTCAGCTACATCTCTAGATGTTACCATCATGTTTCTTCCTAGGCGGCATGATTCATATGACAACACTTGCATTCCTTTTTCACTTTTTCCTTTTTCCAGCAGAACTGTGACACCATAGAGTGATTACTTCTGCAAGTGCAAACTGAATTTACAGTAAACATGGATGTTCCAGAATAGGGTTAGAGTCTGTAGCGGCTACAACCCTATTTAGCTTTTGTGCTGTGGTGGAAATCTGACTAGCTTCCTTCAAGCAGTATACGAAGTCAGCTGTGTATCAAGATATAGGACACATTCAAAACATGACTATTTTGAAGTCTTCTTATTTAGACTCTACCAAAATTTTTCACTGAAGAGAACTGAAGATTGGCTGTATATCCTCATTTTAGATTATCATTGTTACTCACAATTATTACAGAAACTGAATTGGTATAGGAGGAATCCTCTTTTTCTGAGTAGCACCTTCTATTTGAATGCAAGTATATGTCCTGTCTAAATTATATATCCTCTCCTATTCAAGAATTTGGCCAGACATGTTGCATTTATTATTTATTGCTCCAAATTTCCAGTCTTTAAAATTAGAAACAGTGCTTTCCTGCTCCTCCTCAGGGAACACATATCTGTATTGAGTAGCCGCTGTAATTAATGCTTGCATTTTCAACAGTGCATGAAGAGTGCTTATAGGCAGCTCTGTTCAGAAGTAGAGAACTCCTGCTATTGCCATAGTCCAGATATACATGGTACGAAGTACAACACAATCTCTATTTTTTGACACAGAAAACATGTATGCATGTGATCCCATTAAAGAACAATACCTTAAGAATTAACGGATTAATTTAGCCTTTGGATTCTGTGTGAGAATTGCTTGGTGGTTTAATTGTCAGCAAATCTATGAGTGCGAGTATAGAAGCCTGGCTATGAAATAAGTATGAATTATCTCCTGCTTGCATCTTGAAACTGGCCTCATGGGCCTGGCAAAACAAAAACATGGCCACATTAGAAGCTGATTTTAATATGGAAGCCTAATTTTAAAATGGAAGGAATTTTGACCAATTACTTTCTGCTTTCTAATTAGTAGTTCTTAAATATATTTATTAAATGTGTTCTGTTCAAGAATTGTAGTTCCTATTAAAACTAAAATATATTCTTATTTTCAGCATCCATGTTTTAAGTTTAGAATTTAACTTTTTAGAAAAGTTTATGTTTTTAGCTGTAAATTCTCATCTGTTGTCAACCAAGACTTTCAAGTAATTACATCTAAACTGTTAAGTTATCTAACAATGCGATTATGTATTTGGTCCTGGGCAACCTACTCTAGCTGATCGGGTTTAGAGCAAGGGGGTTGGACCAGACAATATCCATACATATCTTCCAACCATGGTGATGCTCTGATTCTGTGATTCTACTCCTCATTTCAAGTGTAAGCTTTCACTTAATTTTACAGATATTTCCAAATGGTGTAGGTACCCCAAAATTAGATTTGTTTAGGAAAAATCTTGGATGAAATTAACTGGTTAATTTTATTTACCTTTCTTCAGGCTTGGTTTATGGAGCTATACAAAAAGAGGTCTTCAGCTATGCAGGAAGGAAGGGTTATTTAAAAAAAGAAAACAAATTATGTCACTTAAGAAATTGGTGTTGATATTCTAACTATAGTAAATGAAACTATTTCAGATGTAGTGTGGACAGAGTATTCCTTAATCTAATTCTAAATTAGCTATGTTCTATGTCTGAGAATTTTCTTAGTTGTTTGACTCATTTGTATTTTTCTAGAAATTAAATATTTTGCTCCGGTAAGAGGACTTCTCATTTAATACCTTACTTCTTGGCCACATATATGTATGTTTCTCAAGGCACAATTTAATAAATTTCACAATTTCCATAATTTTCTATCAGCAGAAGTGACTGGATTAGCCTAAGAAGTGTTAGAACTGAGTGAAACATGCTCTGCAAGGGCACACAAACCCAGAATCAGACTTATTAGAACAACACAGTCAAATCATTAACATACTTTGAAGTATGTTAATGTCTTTAAAGCATTGTCTTTAAAGCATTGGAACTGTGATTGACAAATGAGAGCTGTGTTTTACATGAACACATCCTGAGCTGTATTTCTGGATGGAAGCCAGTGGAGGTCATTCATATAAGCTTATAATATGAAGACAGTGTACTTTGCTGCTTAGATTTTGTGCTTTGCTTCATAACCCAAAGACAGAGGAAAAGGTTTTAAACACAAACCAATCAATGTTTCCAGCCAGGCTCTTAGCTGATGTAAATTACTTCCAAGGGTGGCGATGATTTACAACTGCTGATGACTTGTCCCAGATCATGATGCTGAGTTTTGAACAGCTCTTGTTTTGATTAGTGCTCTTTTTGAGTGTGCTGTCTACAGTAGGCTTTAGGACTAGTGCTTTTTTATGCTAGTACTAAAAGTCTTAAATTTATTTACCTTGATAGCATGAAAAACTAAGAAGTATTTTGAAGCGAACGTTTTTATCAAGTAGGGACATAAGAAATTGCAGTCTTAACAAGAGAGGGACCAAACTGGAGATTATCCTTGTAATCTTCAGGTTATACTGGAATTGTGTGTTTACATATTTGTTTTTATGTAATTTGAAACACTTGCAATCCTGGCTTCCTTCCAGTGATTCACAAACTGTTATAAAAATGAAAGCTCAAAGACAAGAAGCCTGGCAAATCCCAAAGCAAAGCATGATATTTTACCTCATATCTACTACACTTTATAAAGATTTGTCTTTCAGAGTTGTTTTGGAGCACACTGAGGATGTAACATTATATATCTGTTAAGAAGTAAAACTCCTTAGCAAGGTCTGAGTTCCTTTTCAGGAAGTTTTTAATATTATGTTAGTTATTCTCATTAAAAAAATAATAGCAGTTTGTCATGAGACCTTATATATTTATGAAGTGAATAATATCATTGTTTGGCTAAAGAATCTGAAATACAGTCCAAATTGGTAATGTAGTGTAAACAGATTCATACATGTTAGACCTCATGAGCTTAAGACACGTTAAAAGTGACTTGCCTAGTAAGTACATTACTGATATCCACAGGAAGATTTCCAACATTTCTGAAGCGTACGTAAGTGGGTTCTTTTGAAAAATAGAAGCCAAGAGGCAAATCCTTTATGAAATTTCACACTGGTTTGAGAAGCCATTTTGGGCCTGATCTAAACTCCTTAGAGCTCAGTTCACTGATCCCTGAGGACTTCAATCAGCTTTGACACTCAATGGAGTTTTTGCACCTTATTTCAAGCATAGAAACATGCTATAGCTCTGCTCCATGTTCTCCCCTAAAGCATGCCCTCCCAGGAATTTTCTATGGGATTTCCAGTGCTCTCAGCTCTTTGAGATGGGCAAGTCTCGGGAAAATGCTCCCACCAATATTGATACGTTTTAATCCAAATACACCTTTGCCTGCAATAGCCAACTTGTACAATGAACACAATTCAGAGCTCCATGCATTGGGTAAGTGGAGATATATATATATATATATATAAATGCACTAAGCAAATAAATTGCATCACATTGTATAATCAATGCCGTGCTGTTAACAAATAAATAACCTGGGGTGAGTGTGCTGCCTATTGATTGCATATATGGGAACCCAGTTGGCTTCTTTTTTCCCACTAATGTAAGGAGAAAATGTTTATAAGGGGTGATTTGCCAGATCTCAAGGGTCTCAGCAGGTCTCTAGTGTCTTGGACCATTCAGGTGTTGTACCTTTCCTATTTAATCTGCTTCCATTTTGTAGGCTGCTTGAGGTATGAAGGATTCAGTTTGTTCAGCTGGCTGTGTTTACATCATATTGAATCAAAGTAATACATATAGAAAACTGGCTTTGAAATGGAAAAAGAGGAAAATTAGCTGTCTTTCTGTCCCTTTTCCATCAAACAGAATAAGAAAAACTAGACCTTGTGGTCCAGTCTTGAAAGGTGATGAGACTTGAATATCTGGAAATCAAGTTGTGAGAGGCTTACAGAAAGGGACAAGTTCCACATCTGGTGACTTATCTAGTGTAGTTGTGTGGGCCTTTTCATTGCCTGTGCAAAGTTCATCAGAGCTTTAACAAGGAGTTATAATTTGTCATGTTTTCTTGTGGCAGTGTGCAGTAGGTAATACTTTAATCACTGAAATGGATGGATGAGGTGGACAAATAGAGACAAAATATATCCTTTGCAGTCTTTATGTAACTCTTCAAACCAGAACAATTTGTACTCTGTGCTGCTCTCTGATTCACTGAGCTGCCAGATTACCTCTGACATTTTGTACTTCTAGAAAATAAAGGATAGAACTGGCAAAAAAATCTATGGGCTCCTCCATGCAGGTTTCAGATTTTTCCAGGACACAATCTGTATGCCATCCTGCCAGTGGAAGCATGTGCTTCACTCCCATGTTTTTGAAATGAATTTCATGTGACTCTCACATACGTGGTCCTCTAAAATGTGCCAAAACTCCTATAAGCAAAATAATTTGTACCTGTTGCAGTTTTGTAACAATTTTCTTAAAGCATTTATCTTCTATTCTTTTGGACCTTTCTGGAGTTTAATTTCCTTAACAAAATTTAGTCAAACCTGTATAACAACTGGCAATAACTGTGTATTCACCTTGTATCCTTTCTTTGCTGCAATCAAGCTTTTCTCATCTATTTACACAACCATTTGTTAGCAATATACTACTCTAGACAATCTGAATTTTGGAACTTCAATATTCCATACAATTCTCCTCAGTCTTTGCCTCTTTACTGCCTTCTGGTATTCAGCTTTTCTATTTGTGTTACCTTTTTAGTGGATGGGGAGAATTGGCATTTGGCAAGAACAAGTAATGAAATTAATACACTTGTATTTGTATTTCATTTATATTTAATTCTTTTTCTCCTTTATGTAAATAGACAAAGATTTCTGCAATTTGAGCTGGCATGGTTAGGTTTGCCAATGAAAGTTCAGTGTGGGGTTAGCTTATTTTAAAATTCACTAGTCTACAAAATCTGATAGCTATTTTTATTCATTAACTACTAATGGACTGAATTAAGCCATCATAAATCCTGAAAAATTATAGCTGTGCCACATATATCAGTAGCCAATGATTTCAAAAGAGTTGCATGTGTTTTACTGCAGGGAAGAGTAGATGCTGCTTACTGCTGCTGTATTCCTCAATGCCAAGAGATTACGGTAATTTTTTTTCTACAGTCAAGCAGTTTTGTATCAGTTATTCTGCTCCACAACTTCCCCTTGGTACAAAATCTGCAATCTGTGATGGTATAGTTCATTGTTTTCTTTACTTCCTATGCTTACATTCAATACACTTAAACCTAATGGATTCTGTGCAGCCCTCCATATGAATTTTAGCAAGGACATTAAAAATTTTGCACATTCTTCTCCATCTTTTTCTCCTGAATGTCTTTGAAAATCATAGAGGATTAAAGTGTCAGCAGTTCAGTGTGGAACAGATGTCTTAGTGTGGCCTGAGAGCTCTGGTGTTTGATATATGGGAAATATTAAATATAGCTCCATGTTCATCAGGTACATTCATTAACCATGTTTTTTTCTCTATTTAGGACAGCAGATACTTCTCTATTTAGGATACCAGTTTACTGCATTACTTGCTTGGAAATGATACATACTGGCTATCTATTTGCTACCTTTTAATTTTAGTCCAGATTCTCAACTGAAAATTAGTTAGTGATAACCACAGTCTGCATTAGTCTTGATGTTACATCCACAGACCTTGCTTGAATTTGAAGCATGAATGTGGGAAATTAGCCTCCATCCCCCAATAAATAAACATGTGGCGTTCAAAAATAAAACTCTGTTTTCATGAAAAGATGTATTCAAAGATGACATTAGAACAAACTGAAATCACAAGACCATCACTGCAGCAATTAACACCTAGGATTTTCAAAAGTATCTAGTATCTCTGAGTATTGCATTTGTTTGGTGGATCCTGTTTAAGACCTCTTTAAAAGTTTTCATCTTCTGTGGCTCAGTGCCAGGCAATTTAGAATAAACTTGCAATTGGAAATCCCAGCTTCACAAGTTACCTAAGTGGTATGACTACTTGTATAATTTGCTGCATAAAATATCTTTATTCTTTTGCATTTATATGTCTCAGAATGACAGAAAGAAAAATGTCTGTCAAATTTCCTTTTACTCCTCTAGTAAAAGGTTAGTCAAAACTATCTAAAATATGAGAAAAAGGGGGCTAAAAATCAGCTTCAGCTTCTGGCATGAAGATTCAGATGTAAAATCCATCAATCTCCTGGATGAAAGCATTTAATGGATACAAGATATGACACATGGTATAGGAGGAACTTTTGAAATATCAAAGACTGGTAATTAATTTATCTGGGAAGCTTGGAAAAAGCTGTGCTAAAAACAGGCAGAAACCTGTTTTCAACTCTTTGGAACTACAAGACAGCTAGAAAAATACTGTAATTCTGTTTCTGACTGAGCAAAGGAAACATATAAATTTGACGCTGAATAAGTTTCAGGTATGAGCAATTCCATTTGGGTAAATAAAAACTTAACAAATAACCACAGAAAGCCATCTGAAACTGGGCTGTAAAGCATGACTTCCTAAACATCTCTAAGATTTGTGATTGTACAGTCAATTACTAAACTTTACTTGGATTGGGATGAGAACTGAATGCACTTTCAAACAAATAGTTTTTGAAATAGTTTAACCAGTTTGGATTTCAGGAACTTGAAATTGCTTTCCTGTGTATAGAGATCAGAAGCAGGTGATGTTAACAGTCAGCTGGAGGGAAGTGTACAGTGTTAGGGAATAACCAGCATGGAGAAAGTTAGATTTAGTACTGCTAAATGCAAATACTGTCATCATATACCTGACTAAGACCTACCTGAATGTTTAACTCTTTTTATAGACCTCCCCAAATCTAGATATGGTGATATCTTGAGGCAATAAATTTCACGTGATTAACATAAAATGTGCAATACATTTTTCCTACACGTTGACTTCTACTGTATGTGTCTTTGAACTATAAGAAAGAATGACTGTCAGTGAATAATTTACTATCCCAATAACAACTATTATATCTCCTGTGTCTATTCTGATTTATCTCATCCTAAAACTGTATAGTCTCTATGCTTTTAGTCTCTCCTCATATGAAATCATTCTAGCCCTCTAACCATTTTACTTACACATCTCTGACTTCTCTGTTTCTACTATAAAATGTGTATCATTGCAAATCTGTTGCAACCAGGTACCAAGTTACACAATTCATTTATACATGAAATCTAGTGTTTATTTATAACTTTAGGAATTTTATGTAGCCAGCTATGCTGTACAAGATGTAAACTCTGAGCTTCATGGTTTAATGAGAACTAGAGAACACTAGAAAACAATAGGAACCTGGGACTATAATCTGACACATATGTTCTCCATCAAATGGCTAAGAGTTAGGAGCGGTATTACAGTGTGCCCTTCCATGGGTATTGTTTATCCTCCATGCTGGGTTTTGTGTGTCTCCCCCTCTTCCCCATTTTTGTAAATGGTTTCATTTGAAGATGAGATCAGCTGTCTAGCAGCTCCCTGCCAGCCTTTCTGAGGACTTCATCCTGAGATCAACTTAAACTGCAGCCTGTAAAATCAAGGGTAGAATCATTTTAAGCAGAGTCCTCATAGGCTCTGAACATGTAAGACATGGTCACATAGGTTTTCCCAGTTGGATTGTTTACTTCAGTAAATCTCATTTATAGGAGTATAATATGAGTCAGAATGATACACTAAGCATTATGTGTTGTTACCTCAGCTGATGTAGCTTGCTTTGTTTTCAGTAAACTGAACACCAGTTTATATTGGCCAGACTTCTGCTCTTAATTCTTTTTTTCTCCAACATTTTTTTTTAAGGTCTGTACCTGGAAAAGTGTCTAATCTTTCAAGTGTTAGGAGAGAAATTCTAGCACCACCAATATTAATGGCAGCCCTCCCAAAGACCAAAGTTGGGAGTGGTACTCCAAAGAGATGTTTAAGAGCTATTACCTTATGTGTGTAATGGCAGTACCACCATTTCTGCCTAGGAGTTGCAGTAACCAACCCTCAGGTTCTTTAGCTTGAGACTTCTTATTTTGCACCTATGAAGTTAAGAAATACTGCCCAGGTGAAGTATTTCTCAAGAAAATTAATTCTCACATTAAGAGATGCACCGTATGGAAATGTATTGTTATTCTGATCTAGGAAGAAGCCAGTATAAATTATGAATCAAAAAGCGATATTGGCTCTACCACAAGGGAATCTCATAAGGCAATAGGGAGAAGGAAGGTTAAATTAAAAAGTTTAAGCATTTATTCAAAATCAGCCCTCAAATTCATTTGATTAACTGGGAACAGGGACTTGTAAAGGTCAGACACTGCAGATGAGTCATTATTTATGGTCCAGCTGATATAAACTGGCAAGCCTTTTCACACCTGTAGGGAAATGTGTCTGATCATATTATGTCCCTCATCATAAGGGAGGGTACTCAACACTGACAGAAAATGCTTCATTATTACTGCCACACCAAAGGGAAAGATACTAAAAAAAAGTAGAAAAGATCCTTTCCAGTAGTTACCATAGTATGGGCAGGCTTGTGAAAGAAGTGAGAAAAAAAGCTGCAAATTCCACTGCTGTTCCAGGTTCCCCTGGAATAGGAGAATTCAGTCCCTTGGGATTTGTACTCCTGCATGAATACAACAGACATCAATGGCAATGTTGTGCTCTCATTGTGTTTTGGGAACTGGAAGCTGTGGGGCTTCCTATGATATTAAAATAACAAAGCCTCTTTTTCCTCCAATAGTTTTTGCTTTTTGGGGGGGGTCGGGGTGGGGGTGAAGTGTGTGTGTGTGTGTGTGTGCGTGTGTGTGCGTGTGTGTGTGTGTGTGTGTGACAAAATCAATTGAACTATGTAAAATAAACCACTGGAACACATTGACCTAAACAAAGGCGTCTGAAACTGGTGTAAACAACAGATAGGCTTTTATAAACTGATTTATGGTTCCTGAGTTCCCTGACTAATAGTAAGGCAAGTTTTTGTCAGTAAGCTGCAGAGCCTCAATAATGATCCAGTTTGCATGGAAACAGCAATGGCCTAGCATGTGTGAGGCATCTCAGACCTTGACCTCCCAGGTGAGGTGTGTGCACCATTACACCTGGGTGGCAATGGTTGGGCAGCACTAGCTAGTGGGACAGATGGGAGAATTGTCTAGCCTTTTTTTTTCTCTAGAAAGGTAGGAAAGTTAAAATATCTACATGGAAAACTAATTGCTGATCTCTCCCCGCCGCTCCCCTTCCCAGCTTATTCTAGAGATATTTTGGAAGAAAAGCAAAAGCAGATGGAAGGACGTATTGAAATTTATCCAGGGAAAAGACATTTTCTAACTAGCTCTATCAGGAATGCCAATACCCTCTTCACCTAACAAGTATGCTTAGATTTAAGATTTTCCTTTGTCAAAGAATGTTAGTCAATGCCTTTCAGAATTAACCATTACGCTTATTATTTCTCATTGTCTGAAAAAATGATACTTTCTTCTCTAGATAACTTGCTAAAGGAAATTTAGGTGGAGTAGATACAAGAACAGAACCAACACTGAGTAAGATAAAATTCAAAGTTTGTTTGTTAAGTGGGATGTGTATTGTAGGCAGGCAGTGATTTCTGTCCTATAACGCTCTCACTCAGTTGCAGAAATCAAGCCTCAACCACTCTGGTACAGTTCAGCCTGGCAGCATGGACCCTGGGGAACAGGACACTTACTCTAACCACTTGATGTGGCAAAATGCTGGCTGACAGGTTGACCCTTGTGCTCCTCTTTGGACTCAGCTTTTCACATGATGTAGGGTTCCTGTTTCATCTCTTCCTCCCACCCCTCCCCATGGGGCTATTGTCTCCACTATTTATTACTTTCTATACTGGACTGTTGACACAAAATGCAATTTGTCTCTCTAACTACATAGTTCCAGTACAGTATCTTTGATTTTCTCCATATACAGGGCCAATCAGCAGTGTCACTTGAGGTTTCCATCACCTACTGGTCTTTCACTTCATGTGTCTCAGGAAACTGTTATATAGCTGTTGCTGACTTTGCAAAGTTCAGCTATTGCTTCTGTTTTCTAGCTGCCACTGGACACATCTAGTTAGAGCTGGGCTGATACAGTCAAAGTCTCATTTACCTGAGCAGTTCTGCAAGTCTGGCTTCAATCCAGGGCAGATATAAGTTAAAGTAGCATTTCTCTGTCAATCCTCAGATCTGGTATGTGTAGCTAAAAGCTTGTCTAATCAGACACACCTTTTATGTGGAGCTCCAAACAACTCACTAGCATGGCTGTTGTCTTGGTGCGCTGTGGTGCTGGCAGGGTACCTTTGGCAGACCTGGCTGTAGACATTAAGAAGTTACTGCCTCCTGGTAACATCCCTATTTCTCTTCCAGATGATGGATGCAGTACCACATTTTCACCAGCAAAGTCTGAATATACTAAAATGTTCAATGTTATAGTAATAAAATCCTTGGTGTACTTGCCAGATGATATGGTTTGTAATAATTATGTTTTGTCACAACAGTACAGGTGATAGAGGAAAAAAATCTAGTGGGGGGCTCATTAGTAATAATGCTTTTCTGGCAAATCTAAATATCTTCAAATAGATGTAGGCAGTTGCAGGTAGTTGGACATGCAGGAGCCTGTTTAAGGTTTCAGCTGAGACTTATTATGCCCTTTGGGTCTGGAGCAAAAATCCATTGCAGGAATAATAGTGCTTGGGACTAGAGTTTGGGGCCAGGAATGATACCATGATGAAAGCAACCAAGGATTACTTTTTTTTTTTTTTTTTTTTTAATCTTACAGAAAAGCCATACTAGGCAGATGAGTAGGTATTTAGCAAAGTGGAAAATGGGATCAGGTAAGTCATCTGATTTTTGTTATTGATTGTATCAAGAAAATATTTTAAATGACTTTGATACCTATATAGAGGGAATAGTGTCCTGCATATGGATGAGATACATATAGAAAAGATGATAGATGACACACAAGATGAAATGACCAAATACTTGATGCTTTTGGAAAAAAGTATGCGATCAAATCAGACATCACCTCTGGATCATTCCAAGCCTCCACCTCTTTTGCATTTCTTGGTTTCATTCCCAAGTGAAAGATTCTCATGTGAAGGCTCTGGTTCTCCCACTATTACCAGGCCATTTCTGGAGACACAAGTTAGCTGTCTGATTTTGGACTTTCAACAAAGTGTGGGAATGTCTCACACTTTTCAGACTCACTTGACTTCTAATTGGAGTATATATTTAAGCTGTGCTTGTTTAAAAGAACCCAAAGTCATAAATGGGATTTGAGTTAACAAATCCCTTGGGTTCATGAAAAAGCCCAAACTCAGGCTATAGTCCTCTAAGCAATAAGTAATTAAATCAATATGTTTGAAAATCTGCTTATCCATGTAAAATTAAGAACACACAGTATATCTGAAAGATCAGGGGTGTAATTCATTAAGAATTTTTGCAGTCCAGGTGGACATGTTTTTGTGAGTAACAAATATTTGCACATTTGTTCTTTCTTCTAGTTATTTCTTTCCTGTAGGCTTTCATCCTTAATTATGCTGCCATGGTATGGGCACATTTCTTGTATTCAATTATTTCTTTCCTGTTTATTTTTCTATGAGAAATGATCTCAGTTCTGTGCAGTCAGTTTCTCTCAGGAGAAATGGATTTCTTTTCTGGTCATTACCAGTTTTTAACTGTTAGTGAAAGTACGGGTGGTTCCATCCTGTGTTTTAAAAGAGCCAGACAATACAGTATCCAACTCACCATTCCCATAGACTCTAACAAGGGGTGAGCTGATTCAGTGGAGCTCTGCAACAATCAAAATATTTCTGATGGACTATTTTTCTGCTCAGAAGTATTCTGCTGTTCCTTTGAAATAAGTTTTCCATATCAGTGTGACAACATTATATTTAAGGAAAAAAACAGCTTTCAACCGTATCAAAAGATTTTTTTTCTTTTAGCACTGAATGACTTTCACTTCATGCTTTTATTACAGATTACAACATTGTGTAAAATAAGCAAAAATGAGAATGGAACAGAGCAAGTATTTCAATCCATCCAAAGAACATTTTTCTTGAAACTTCTCTTCATATATTTTCTTTGCTCCAGTTCAGATGAAAACTAATACCTAAGCAGAATTTTCTGTTTGAAATTAGCTCATATGTATGATGGTCTAATGGATCTTCAGAAAGGTACATACATACTTAAGGGCATTCAGGACAATGTAATATTGTTCCAGGACTTTCTGAATGTTCATATTAGCATGTTTGAGGTGCCATTTTTTTTTGCCAGGAGAGGGGAATCTCAATCCATCCCACTCCTACCAATTTGATGCCAATGACAACAATAGATGCCCAGAGCCTGGAGAGAGGTCACAGGTCAACAGGAGAGCACCTGAAGAGCAGCACAAAGGAATTCCAGCCAGTAAGTCAGCTTCATCAGGGGCCCAACTTAAATGCCTCTATGCAAACACACGTAGCATGAGGAATAAACAAGAGGAGTTAGAGATGTGCACATGCCTGCAGGGCTACAATCTTATTGGCATTATGGAGATGTGGTGGATGGCTTCTATGACTGGAGTGTTGGAAAAGAAAGATACAGGCTCTTTAGGAAGGACAGGCAGGAGACATGGAGTGGGGGGTGTCCCCCTCTATGTCAATGACCAGCTGGAGTGCATGGAGCTCCCTCTGGGGATGGATGAGGAGCTGACTGAGAGTTTATGGGTCAGGATTAAAGGGAGGGCAGAGACAGGTGACATTATAGTGGGGGTCTGCTACAGGCCACCCAACCAGGAAGACTGAGAAGATGAGGCCATCTATAGACAGATAGCAGCAGTCTCACGTTCATGAACCCTGGTCCTCATGGGGGACTTCAACCACCTTGATATCTGTTGGAGGGACAGCACAGCAGGGCATGAGCAATCCAGGAGGTTCCTGGGATGTGTTGATGATACTTTCCTTCTCCAAGTGATAGAGGAACCAGTGAGAAGAGGTGCTATGCTCAAGCTTGTTCTCACCAACAAGGAGGGGCTGGTGGGGAGTGTGAAGGTCAAGGGCACCCTTGGCTGCAGTGACCATGAAATGGTGGAGTTCATGATATTTAGGGAAGTGAGGAGGGTGCACAGTGAGCTTGATACCATGGACTTCAGGAGAGCAGACTCTGGCCTCTTCAGGGATCTGCTTGGCAGAGTAACATGGAATAAAGCCCTGAAAGAAAGAGGGGCCTAAGAACGCTGGTTAGTATTCGAGGATCACTTCTTCCAAGCTCAGGAGAGGTCCTTCCCAACAAAGAAGTCAGGTAAGAATGCCAGGCGGCCTGTGTGGATGAAGAAGGAGCTTGTGGACAAGCTCAAACAAAAAAAGGAAGCCTACAGAGGGTGGAAGCAAGGATGGATAGCCTGTGAGGGATACAGAGAAATTGTATGAACAGTCAGGGAACAGGTTAGGAAGGCCAAAGCCCTGATAAAATCAAATCGTGGCCTTGACGGCCAGGGACGTCAAGGGCAACAAGAAAAGCTTCTATAGATACATTGGTAATAAAAGGAAGACTGGGGAAAATGTGGGCCCTCTCTAGAAGGAAATGGTTAGCCAGGATATAGAGAAGACTGAGATACTCAATTACTTTTTTGACTCAGTCTTCACTGCAAGTGCTCCAGCCACACCACCCAAAATGCAGAAGGCAAAGGCAGGGACTGGGAGAATGAACAACCACCCACTGTAGGAGAAGATCAGGTTCAAGACCATCTAAGGAACCTGAAGTTGCACAAGTCCATGAGACCTGATGTGATACATCCACAGGTCCTGAGGGAACTGGTGCATGAAGTGACTAAGCCACTATCCATCATATCTGAGAAGTCATGGCAGTCTGATGAAGTTCCTGCTGACTAGAAAAGAGGAAACATAATCCCCATTTTTAAAAAGAGAAGAAAAGAAGACCCAGGGAACTACAGGCCAGTCAGTCTCACCTCTGTGCCCAGCAAGATCATAGAGCCGATCCTCCTGGAAACTCTGCTAGGACACATGGAAAATAAGGACGTGATTAGTGACAGCCAACATGGCTTCACTAAGGGCAAATTGTGCCTGATGAATTTGGTGGACTTTTACAACAGGGTTACAATATCGGTGAATAAGGAAAGAGCAACTGACTTCATCTACCTGGACTTGTGCAGAGCTTTTGACACTGTCCTGCACGACATCCTTGTCTCTAAATTGGAGAGACCTGGATTTGATGGATGGACCACTCAGTGGATAAGGAATTGTCTGAATGGTCGCACTCAAAGAGTTGCGGTCAATGGCTCGGTGACTGAGCGGAGAGCAGTGACAAGTGGCATTCCTCAGGTTTCTGTATTGGGACTAGCGCTGTTTAACATCTTTGTTGGAGACATGCACAGTGGGATTGAGTGCACCTTCAGCAAGTTTGCCAAGGACACCAAGCTGTGTGGTGCAGTTGACACGCTGGAGGGAAGGGATGTGCCATCCAGAGGGACCTGGACAGACTTGAGAGGTGGGCCCATGTGAACCTCATGAAGTTCAACAACGCCAAGTGCAAGGCCCTGCACATGGGTTGGGGCAATCCCAAGCACAAAAACAGGCTGGGGGATGAGTGGATTGAGAGCAGCCCTATGGAGAGGGACTTGGGGGTATTAGTGGAAAGCTGACTATGAGCCAGCAATGTGCACTCACAGCCCAGAAAGCTGATTGCATCCTGGGCTGCATCAAGAGAGGTGTGACCAGCAGGTTGAGGGAGGTGATTGTCCCCCTCTACTCAGCTCTTGTGAGACCCCACCTGGAGTATTGTGTTCAGCTCTGGGGTCTCTAACATAAGTAGGACATGGATCTCCTTGAGCAGGTCCAGAGGAGGCTACGAGGATGATCAGGGGGCTGGAGGACCTCCCCTGTGAGGACAGGCTGAGAGAGTTGGGGTTGTTCAGCCTAGAGAGGAGAAGGCTCTGGGGAGACCTTTTAGCAGACTTCCAGCACTTAAAGGGGGCCTACAGGAAAGATGGGGAGGCACTCTATCAGGAAGTGTAGTGATAGGACAAGGGGTAATAGTTTTAAACTGAAGGAGGGTATAATTAGATTAGCTATGAGGAAGAAATTTTTTACTGTGATGGTGGTGAGACACTGGAATAGGTTGACCAGAGAAGTTGTGGCTGCCCCCTCCCTGGAAGTGTTCAAGGCCAGGTTGGACGGGGCTTTGAGTAGCCTGGTCTAGTGGAAGGTGTCCCTGCCCATGGCAGGGAGGTTGGAACTAGTTGATCTTTAAGGTCCCTTCCAACCCAAACCATTCTGTGATTCTATAATTTTTTGATAACTATGTAAAAGAGTTGGCTGAAAACAAAAAGTTCTGGCATTTGAATGCAAATAATATGCTTTTTTTTTTAAAACTAGACCGAGAATTTGTGAATTGAGAATTTTACATATAGTAATCAATATTTGGGCAGGTAGGTATCTCTATTGTTATTTTTAACTGAAAATTTCCACATTACACATTTCCTTTTTTTGGCTTGTTTGTTTTAACTGGACCATCACAAAGCATGGCCATAAAAGATTGAGTGCCCTGAATGATTATTCTGACACTATGTCCATGCTGGGTTTTTTTTATTCTACTGAAAAAACATTTATTTAATAGCAAAAAAACCCTTTCATAAAGCAGTGTATAACACATAGTTGATCCTTGTTTTCAAGCAGATCACATTTCTGCAAATTACTGAACTATGTACAGTACTCTTTGTATGAGCCTCACCCTTCTCACAATTTCTTTGATTTGCTGGTCCTGTCCAAATTTCAAAGAGGACCTAGTGCTTTCTTGACATTTATTTTCTTCTGGTATAGAGGCAGTTTGTACTTTAAGAAAAGAAAATAGACAAAGGCTCATTTGGTTAGGGCGGCTCTGCACAGCCTGGATGCCTGATAAGCAAACCCATCTCTCTGTGTTGCATGGTTTCTCACAGTGCATTTAGTTATGCTCTGCTAATGTTGAAAATGTGATCTCATGTAGGAAGACACGCATTTAGCACATGTAGAAGTCACAAAATTATACACTTGAGCAAAATCTACCTATCAATCTCTGGCAGGATTTTCTGTTAGAGTCACAAATTCTGTGTTTGCTACTGCAACACATGTTATTAAATTCAAACTACCATGGGCCTGGCTGAACAACATTTATTTTGGTTTTTTTTTTCAGGTTGATACCAATTTATGTACAAGAACTTAAAGTTCTTTTGTACCTGAGGTCTCTTGTAAATCAACCTTCTCTGTGCATGCTCCAGATATCTTTTTCCCATTCTCTCTTACTTCATTTCTCTTTCTTTCTTTCTTCTTTTTCTGTGAACTCATGGATCTGATGCTTGTGTCAAAATGTTGCTGTCCTGATGTCTTCCAAGGGCAGAAGACCAGGATATTCAGTCAAGCTTAATCTCCTTACAGTTATCTGTATAATGTCATGATTTGATGGGCAGCAGCAAGGGTTGGATTTAAAACTAAAAGGGTGTTAGGGAAAACAGGAGTCACCCGGAAACTGGAGAAACCTTTCTGGGGCTTCACAAGATAATTTTTACCACTTTAATATATGAATCAAGCCGCAATGTTTTTGCAGAAGGAAAGAAAACTCTAAGATAGATAAACTAATATTCCTAAAGTGTAACAAATAACAATCTTACTTTCTGGAAAGGCAGCTTCTAGATTATCTGATTGCTTATTCTCTCCTGCAGATCAGCTGCTGTTTGACTTTGCTGGGTAGCAAAGTCTGATTTAAGTTGTGTTTAACTGTTGGATTGAACTACTTTCTGTTGGCTGCAATTCATTCCTCATTGTCCTTGCTGCTTCCAGTAACGTCAGCTAAGCTAACAAATCTTACTCTCTCAACAATTATGCTTTGTTACATTTAGAAGTATAATGCTGAGAACGGAACACTGGTGAATCGCAGCTCCTTCTCCTTTGCACATGGATCTCTTGCAAGCCATAAACGTCCAACTTTTCTGCCAGTTTTCTTTCCCCTCCCAAAGTTCTAATCTTTACATCCAGATGTTATTTACGAAACCCAAGTGTAACAACTCGTTCCAGGAAGAGTGAATGGACTTAGGTTTTTGTAAAATCAGAAAATCCCTCTACTTGATAACATAATTACATCCTTCACAGAGCTATTTAATTATAACAGCAATACACACATAAAACAACTGGTTTAGGCCTGTCCATTTGTCCTTTCTCTCTTCATTACTCCATGACATTTTGGGCTCTGAACTGCTCCCTGTTCCTTGGAATCAGATCAGAGTTTCACTACATGAAAAGAAAATCAATCTTTCAAAAAGAGATGTGCAATTCATCCTTCAAGAGCCAGAGCTGTATGTTTTCCTCCAGCCTGAGTGTAAAGATTGATCAGGTCTTGTTCTCCGTCTGGCTAGTTTCACTAGTGTAAAGAGATTAGTCAAGGGCACAAGAACCTTAGCAAAACTTTCATAAACTGGCTGAGATTTCAGCAGTGTATGGAAAGCTCTTTACACATGAAAAGAATGCTTGCAGTCCTGAGTCTCAAGTGACCCACAAGAAGCTCCTTCTGAAAATATTCCCTATTTCCTTTCTTCTATGGACAGTGAAGGCCCTGTGAAGAAGCAAAGTATTTGTGATGCTGGGAAGTAAAAAAGCCATCCTAAGTAGTGCAGGACAGACAGGGATAAAAGGAAGAATGGAGTGGAAGGGTATTGGGAATCAGCTTGGAAATAAACACTAAATTTTAAGGACTCTCTAAGACTGATTTGTCTGAGGAGAACTAGAGGGAAAAGGGACACTACAACACTGTGGTCTTTGAGGGGGAATGGGATTCCTCGTGCATTTAGGCTGGCTAAATATAGCTATGATAATGTTTTCCCTAGTATGATGAAAGTCACCTCTTTGTTTACTGAGTACTTCACACACAAGTACGAGAGAGGAAAACATGTACAGTAACAGGAAAGGGCAGAGTTCCCAGCTGTTATTCTTTATACAGCTAAACTAGTGATCTATTGATATGTGAACATATGAGAACCTAATAGTCCCTAGAAATAAAAAGACTCTAACCCTTTCTGCTGTTGCTGTTGCAAAGAAAAATGTTCCCTGTTTGGTCTTACTCTAACCTATGAGCTCAGAAGGTCACAAATGAGAATGACAGATTGCAAGAACGACAGATTAATTTTATTTTTAAATCACATCTTCTAAGATTTTGCATGTGATATTTTAAAACTTGAGGTCAGCAGTACTGCAAATGCTTTTATAAAGCACAGAATGGCTGTTGTCACATTTGAGTCTTTCTTTTAAAAAGCCTCTTTTTAAAGCTGGTGAAATCCCTTTAGATAAGGTGCTTTCAAGGGAAAGTGATAAAACCTTTTTAATACAGAAGTAAAATGGTTCATTGTATAGGAGTGAATGAATGATCAGGCAAACAGACTGAATACACCGCAAATGTTTTATGAAGGAGACAGAAAGCTCAGTGGTAAAAGGAGGTAGAGTAACTGTTCCAAGACTTAAGGATATACTTGCATTGAATGTTAAGCCTCGTTTATCTTATTTCCATATTATTAAGACCTTAAACCAGGCCATGAACACTCAGGGTCTTGAAGCCACTGGCTCCCTCCATGTGGGGTCAATATGGAGGGGCCAGCTTCACTGAGGTTTATGTGTAATGAGAGCTGACCATCATCTGAGCTAAGATGTGAGCCTGTATGTGTCTTTTCAGCTAACAGGTACAATAAGTCAACACTGGCAGCACCAATATGTCCATGAGTTAAAGCTCTTAAAGTATTTTATTCTTGGAAGGAAGGAAGGAACTGGGGAAATAGAAAACATGAGTTAAGAAATGCTTCCCAAGTGAACCTGTGGGAATGGCTTGGGAGAACCAAGGCAGAAAAGCAGCCAGTCACTGCATAACGTCCATGCAGGGTTACTCTTGCCTGTAGGCAGTCTGCTCCAGAGGGTGTGAGACCACCCAAAACCATCACATCTCATGGTCATGCAGTTCTGCAGGGCCATTGGGAAATCTGCAGGGAGGCAAATGAAATGGAGTGAGGTAGGTGAGCAATGTAAAAGAGGGCTGGGTCGAAAAGATACATGGGAAACACTGGGGATCAAACTGCAAGGAGGAGATAGGAAGGAAGGGAAAAAGAAAAGCTATGATAAGCAAAATTTTGTGGTTTGGAAAGACAAAATATGAGGGAGGGCAAGAGCATTGCTGTTGAGCTTGCTCTTCCCTTCTTTCCCAGGATGTCAGATCACTTTCTCTATGTCCCTTCTTAAATAAATGCCAGGTCCTCCCTTTGTGTTCCCCCCCACACCTCCCCAGATTATCCTTCCTTTTGACTCCAGTTGTTGGGCTGCTTTTGGTACCTACCTCCTAGCCCATGTAGGAAGCAATGAGTTTTCCCAGTTTCTTCTGTGTTCCAGGAATATGTCTACCACCATCTTTACTGAACATGTTTCCATGCATGTGAACTGATTCTGCTTCCACACACAGAGAGAGGTATGTTATTTAGAAAGTCATGTTACCCATGGATAAGGCAACGGACTAAGTCCTGACACAACTATCTGTCCTTGGTCTGAAAAGGAGGAAAGATAGCATTGCCTGTATGAAATGTCTCAGCTGATATTATTGATTTACTTTAAACAGGAGAGTGTAAAATCTCTGACTCATGTGACATTGCCAACTAAAAATTTATTTCCTTCCTCAAAAAGTGAGGATAAGCCATTAATAACAGTTACAGGCTTTGGAAGAAAGTGACTCTGCATCAAATTCTGGAGGATTTAAATACTGGATGTTGTTCTTAACTGTCCAAATCATGGGATTGAACAACATTGTACAAGGTTTTGTTCTCTTTGAATGAAAGTTACTGTAAAAGTGCTTTGGCTGTTTGATTCCAGGCACCTTGGGGATATGTGTAGCGCTCCCAAAATGTGTCTGATACAGTGTAATTCTGTAATATTATTCCAAAAACCGAGGCTGAGAACTACTTCTGTTGGGTAACTGGGTAGAACGGCATTATTTTTTTAAAAATTACAGTATAGACCAAAATTTATTATTCATTCTGTATAGAAAGTGTTATTCATATAATCATGGACAAAAAAGAGCAATAAGCAAACCAAAGTGAACTGGAAAGCCCATTGTTTTTGCTTATTGCTTCCTGGGATACATCTGACAAAGGGAGTGTTAAACAACAAACAAAAGGCTCTATTGTGTACTTCCCTTTCCATTTGCTTGACTCCCTAGAATCCTCTGGGAATTAAAGCACTGCACTTGTGGTTCCCTTCTTTAAATCAAAATGAGGAAAGACCAAAGACAGGGTGAACTCTGCTGGTTTCAGCTTGATAACATTTCCGGAACAGACGGGCCTGTTTTCTTAGTTGCGCATTTCCACTAGGATTGTGTGAATCTAGTTATATTACAAGAGTTGTCTTGAGCAGAGAAAACCTTTGTTTCCCAGACGGGATCCTTAAAAAGGGTGTGGTGTATTTTTCTTACTGTTTGCATATGTCTCCACAGAGGCTGACTTTATGAGGTGGGTTAGAAATAAATAATCTACATGTCAGTTCTACTGCAGAGCAGTGAGCGTGTAATGAGACCTGCTACATGTCCGAAAGGTATAGCTCTGCAGAGTACCTAACCACTTTACAAAACCTATGGGCTTGAGGGTGGATCTTTCATCAGAAGAGTATAGCATGTCCAGAGCAATGACAAAGCAGAAAAAATTAAACAAGAGAGGGAAATAAAGAAAAGGCACTTGAAAGTATAAGTGTGATCTTTGCTTAAATGACTACTTTCAGGTGACACAAACTTTCCTAACATATAAAAATACCACATGATAGGCTTGTTAGTATTGTATATATTTATGCCACTGTGTGAAAAGATGTTGGAGCCTGCACTTCCTTAAAAAAATTAATGGAGAGGATGAGAGGAAAACAATTACAGCTGCTTACAATGCCTTTGGAGCATGAATACTGTTATTCTCTATTACTCTTTCAGTTGTGAGCAACTGGTCTTTGTATCGTAAATGAGAAGAAGCATTTTAGCTATTACTAGGTGTATTTGGATGCCACTTCCATCATTCAGAAAGGCCCAGTAGGGTTCTGTCATGCACTTTCCAGCTGAGCATGCATCCAGGCACAAAATGGAAGCTCAATGATGGGAGAACTGATCTGAGTAGGAATAATGGAATACACGATTACGGAAAGTTTCACTAGCTGTGACACTAACCTAGGATGTTAGAAACATGTCTGCTGCACAACAGATAGCTGGAAAATTTGAAATTAATTCTTCAAACCTTAGATTCTATGACTAGTGTGAGGAAACAGTATTCAATACCCTGCAAAACTATTGTCTCTCTGGGGGCACTTGAATGGTAAGGTGCTCCAACCCTGGTGATAGCAGCAGTATAATGTGGCTAGACAATACTTAAATCCCAGAGACTTCTGTTCTGGGAGAGCAAGCCAACATACGTATCAGTGGTGACTTCTAACTAATACTCTGCAAAACTTACTTTTGCTGCCCATTTGAGTATGCCTGATCATACCCAGAAGAGCCCATATCTCTCCCTGGTTCTTGGAAAGCTTCATTTCCAAATGGAAGCACAACATTTGCAACATGTGCAACAGCAGCAATGCTACTCATAATGCAATATACTTACCAGCATTCATTGGTTTTACTCATAACTAAAGCTGGAGTTTTTCAAAGAAGTTTTCTTTTAACCAAGTTAATGTAGAAGCAGAAGAAAGATGTAAAATGATTTTAGCAAATATGTGACATTGTTAATATTTTTAGGTAGAATTACAGAATTTTTTTTTTTGTTGTTGCATTAGTGGTAGAGGTTATTCCATTGTTTAGCCAGCAAAGGCAGTTTCTCTACAGTGACAATGAAAAAAAAAATTTACACACTTTGCATATCTCCTTTCCTGCTACTTCTGTGGGAGGTCTTTTTTTTTCTCCAGAGAAGTCCCTTCAGTACTGTGCAGGCTTTCCTTGATTGCATTGTTTTGGTGTGTTTTTTCACTTGCTGTAAGAGATGGCTTTCAGACTTCTGTAATGACACTTATGCTACCAGCTATATGGTCACCTTCACTAGCTATTTTATACTTTGCTTGCAAATAATTTTTCAATCAGTGGATTAGGAAAAAAAACCCAACATAAATGACACTATGAATAATAAGAGACTTAAAGTCCTAATCACCCATAGATTTGGCTCAAACCTTCTTACTGATGCTGGCAAAGAGGACTGTTGCCACCATAAAGGTCAGGATGACCTAAGCTATGGAAGGAGCAAAATCAGGTGTTGCGGTGGCAGCAACATATTATTTTGACGGAGATTACTATACCTGGGTAGTTCTGATTATTGAAATTAATCACCCAGCCTCAGTAAAGAGGGTTGTGGTACTGATGCCTGAGAGCCAGCATCCACATTGCAGCTTTCTCTAGCCTTGCCAAGTTGTGTCATTTCCTCTGAGCTATCCTGTATATGGCTGGCTTGGGGAGCAGAGACCAGATGAGCTGTGGCTTCCTGCTGCCGAGGCAGTCCCATGCCTGCATGGGGGGGATACAGGAAACTTAGGAAAGATAGACTGAGGAGATGAGGAGGGGGAGTTGCCCTTCATGTGAAAGAGCAACTGGAGTGTGTGGAGCTTTGCCTCGCAATGGGTGAAGAGCTAACTGAGAGGTTATGGGTATGGAAGAAAGAGCAGACCAGTACAGGTGACATTGTAGTGGGTGTCTGTTATGGGCTGCATGACCAGGAGAAACAAGTGGATGAGGTCTTCTACAGACAGCTAGAAGTAGCTTCATTTTTCCCTCTCATGGCAGACTTCAAACACCCCAATATCTGTTGGAGGGACAACACAAAAGGCCGTAAGTAATCCAGGAGGGTCCTGAAGAGCGCTGATGACAAGTTGCTGACTCAAGTGAAATAGGACCCAATGAGGAGAAGGTGCTGTGCTGGACCTCATACTCGATAACAAGGAGGGTTTTGTTGGGGGTGGTAAGGCCAAAGACAGTGATCATGACTCCCTGAGGGCAGGGAATAGGACAAAAACAAGATCATAAAGCTGGGCTTGAGGAAAGCAGATTTTGGCCTCTTCAAAGATCTGCTTGGAAGAGTCTCATGGGATAATATCTTGGAAGCAAAAGTGTCCCAAGAAAGCTGGCTAATATTCAAGGATCATGTCCTCCAAACTCAAGAGCAGTCCATCCTCATGAGTAGGAAGTCAGACAGAAATGCCAGGAGACCTGTGTGGCTGAATAAGGAGCATCTGGCCAAATTTAAACACAAAAAGGAAGCACACAAAGGGTAAGAGCAGGGACAGATAACCTGGAGGGAATACAGAGACACTATTCAGGCATGCAGAGATGCAGTTAGGAAAGCTAAAGCCCAGTGGGGACTGAATCTGGTGAGAGATGTCAAAGACAACAAGAAGGGCTTCTATAAGTACATAGGTGACAAAAGGAAGGCTAGGGAAAATGTGGGTCTGCTGCTGAATGAGACCCATAAGAGTGTACCCTCAGCAAGTTTGCTGATGACACAAAACTGGGTGATGGTCCCACCCAGAGCAAACTCGACAGGCTGCAGAAACAGGCTGACAGGAATCTCATGAAGTTCAGTGAGGAGAAGTGCAAAAGTCCTGTGCTGGGAGAGGAACAACCCCCTACACCAGTATATGCTGGGAGCCACCCAGCTGGAAATCAGCTTGGCAGAAAAGGACCTGGGGGTCCTGATGGGCACCAAGTTGACCATGAGTCAACAATTCTTCCTTGTCAAAAAGTAAGCTATTGGCATTCTGGGCTGCATTAAACAGAGTATTGCCAGCAGGCCAAGGGAAGTGATCCTTCCCCTCTATTCAGTACTGGTGAGGCCACCTCTGTAGTACTGTGTCCAGTTCTGGGGTCCCAAGTACAAGAGACATGGACATACTGGAGAGTCCAGCAAAGGGCCATGAAGATGTTTCAGGGACTGGATCTTGTCTCGTAAGAGGAAAGGCTGAAAGAGCTGGAACTGTTCAGCCTAGATAAGACTCAAGCAGGATCTCATCCATGTATATGAATACCTGAAGGGAGGGTGCAAAGAAGAGGGAGACAGGCTCTTTTCAGAGGTGCCCAGTGACAGGACCAGAGGAAATAGACTGAAACACGGGAGGTTCCCTCTGAACATCATGAAACACTTTTTCACCTTGGGGGTGACCGAGCACTGGAACAGGTTTCCCAGGAAGGGTGTGGAGTCTCCCTCCCTGGTGATATTAAAAAGCCATCTGGACATGGTCCTAAGCAAAAGGGTCTTGGCAACCCTGGTTTAACAGGGATGTTGGACTAGATGACCCCTTAGGTCCCTGCCAAACTCAGTCATTCTGTGATTCTGTGAACTCAACTTTTATGCAGTAGTGGGATACTTAACATGAAAGTGAGAACATACGTCTGAGGGGAAAAAAAAAGAAAGTAAGATTCTCTTCAACATTATAAAAGGCAGTGTTCTGCCGTATGCAAACACAAAAGCATGAAATGGTGTTTCTAGCTCTCAATATTTATACTATAGGCTGCTGTTGTTTAAGTGGGTGAAATAAAATGGAAAAATATTAACAGAAATAAAATCCATTAATGCCTCTGCTGTTCAGTTAATATTGTGAGTCCTCATTTGATTGCTTTTGAGGTAAAGGAGTTGATAGTTAAAAAAACCTCCAAAAATAAGAAAGATCAGCTTTTATTAAATGTGGAAGCTGGGCAACTTGAGCAAAAAAAAGACACAAACAATTCAGAATTAATTACAGCTAGCCCTCAAGATGGAAATGAAAATAGAATGAATGTCCTCTGACCAGCTATTGTAAATCAGAAGAGGAAAATGAGGTTGAGTGATGAATCAGAAAGAATCATGCTATAGAAATTAATCAGTTTTCAATAAAGCTGATAGAATGAGGCAAAAGTTTTAAAATTAAGACAGCAGGACAGCTCAGAGGCATATTCTTCATGTTTCCCTCTTCACTAATCACTTGAGATATGTTGTCTATGGTTCTGCCTTGTTTTATCTACATTTGTGGAGTCATCCTATAATCTAGTAGGAAACTATTTCATCAACAAGTAGTTCGATGTTAATGAAACATGTAAATGACAGGTGTTAGTCATATAGGCTCGGAAATGTAACTGCAGGTTCACTGAGTCAGAGGTTTAGGATATTTTAGTATTAATTTGTGCTCAGTAAGGTGGGTGACAGTACAGAACACTCCTGATATGAAATCAGCTCTCCTTCATTAGCCTCAACCTGAGTTTTGCTCTGAGTGTTTGGGGTCATTCAGAACAAAACACAGGTAAGAAGCAGAGATAAGTCATGTGAAGGAGAACAGGATCCTTAGGTAAGTCCCTCTAGCCTCAGCAGATGCATTTTCTGCAGATATATCCAGGAAACAATGAAAAAAAAAGTCACTCTTAGCTCAGAAATACATTCTCATTGCATTAAGTGGCTTGATGCAATTAATTGCACTGAATTGTTGAATGGGAAATAAAATATTTTGGTCCTTGTCATGGAGGACTTTGTATGATGTGGTGGTGACAGTTCCTTTCAACTATTGAATACATTAGCCTATGATATGTATAGCAATGTGTTCTTAAAAAAGAATTATTTTTAAATGAGTGTGTTTCAAGCAGGAAATATCACTTGAGCTCAGCTGCTGTGTAACTTGGTTCCCTGAGCAAAAACTTACGATCTTTGAAGAGTCACCGAATAAAGAGTGAGGTTGTTCTTGTGGGTAACTCTCTGGGCATCAGTTTATGTGTTTTGCTCAAGATCATGCTGTCAAGGCTCTGGAAAAAGGCCAGTCAGGCTGTGGCAAAAGTTATAACTTCTGAACTTCTCAGTACTTGACTGTTCTTGTTATTTTATACTGCAATTTGTGATGCTAGCTGAGGAACTTCACTTCAAGAAGATGTTCGGCAATTGGGAAAGAGAGACCCTCCTGAGCATACTGGAGGCTTGCTTCAAAGGACACGGTTTCTGATTTCTGTGGAGAAATTTTGAGCCAATGGGATTTTAAGAAGGGAAAAAGTCAGAATGGCTAGTTCCCATATCGTTCTTTTGTTTTTAATTTGCAGGGGTGTTTTGGGGGGGTTTTGTTTGCCTTTTTTTTTTTTTTTTTTCCCGAAGGTCTGCTCTTGATTATAGGATTTATGGTGTTAATTCCTTTTTAAGCCATGATATATATTTTAGAAAAAAGCCCAACATTAATTTTAAATTGTCAGTGATGGACAACACAGAACAGACCATGGTAGATTGCTCTCCTAGTTAATTATACTCTTGGAAAAAATGAAACAAAAATCCTGAACTTGTCAAGAAACCAGCTGCGTGGCTTTTGTCAGTACTTAGCTGCAGAGCTTCACGCTGTTGAATTTATGATCCCTTTGCTGAGATTTAGGCTGATCATACCATTCCTCAATATGTTCTGCTTGTTCACTTAAGGTGTTTTTGAGTCTTTCTCTAAGAGGCAGGTTTCCTTAACCTGTAAACGTTCTTGTCTCTCTTCCGAGACACTTCCAGTTAATCAACATGATTTTGCAGTACTAATTAAGTTTTTAGAGGTAATAAAGGGATGAGAAGCTCTCTGTCCCTAGTCAGTATTTCCCCTGTGTGTATAAAATATCACATTTTGTATTTTTAGCAACAATATCACATTGGGAACTTAAATTCAGAGAATCAGTAGTCATGTCCTCAAAATATCTTTTCTGATTCATTGGTTCTATTTGATTAATTGGTGCTAACACAGAGTCCTTATTTTTAAGTACAATTTTCCTTTATTATTCCAATATATACATAATATTTCACATAACTTTTTTTTAAAAAAAACCACAACTTTTTGCTTGCCTGCATCTAGTTTCCCAACTGACTCTGTCCTCTGTCTGTACAACTGACTCATGTACTCCCTCTGTACATGTAAGCAGTCGTCCTCAATTTTTGTGTCCTATAATTTGCATATAATTAACAAACAACTTATGAATGATTTTCAATACTCTTATCAGTTATGAATTGTAATGTTAAATTTCAGAGGGTTGGTATTCGTAATACAGAATCCACCAGGTCACATCACTTAACTGGATTGTCCACTCACTTAACTAGAGCAGCTCCTCTAGGTTTTTACCTCCTTTATTTATTGGCATATTACTTCCTTCCAGGCCTCAAGATATACTGAAAACCAACAATAGTAATTCAGAGAACTTGTCAGCATTTTTAAGCTCTTAGATGCAAGGCACTTGGACTTCTTAACTGAAAAAGGCATCCTTTAAGTAGTGATGTAAAATTAAGAACTGTTGAAATAAAAGTATTTCAATGAAATTGTATGCTTAGACTGGATCATAGAAGACTCATCTCATGTACACCTCCACCATGTTTTTAACGTCAATTCTGCCACTGCCATCTAGTAATGCACCAAGAACTCCTCAATTTTTCTAATATACTCAGAGAAATCTAAGCTTCTTAAGTAGTGTGGTCTATTTCTCATTTTCCAGCTATTGTATAACTAGCGAAATGATTCTAAATAGTTCTCTATCATTATTCACATTTTAATCTTTGAACTCTCTCTGTTGATTGTTATGGCTCCTAGCTGTTCCCTCCTTTGTGCAGCTAGCCCTTTAAAAGCCTGAAACATGTTTAAATACATGTTCACATATACAGTTCATATGTACTGCTTTGTACTTTATTCTGTTTTCAACAATAAATCAGAGCAAGTTTTTAAAATATGGGAATGTATGATTTATGGAACCAGATTAAACCAGTATGTCACATTAGTTAATCCCATGCATCTGACAGTTTTTCAAAGTAAAGCCAACCACTGACTACCTCCTGCATGAATCACTAAGTGTAGACTCATCTGGGTACTGACACAGCTTTAAAATTTCAAGCAAGTGAAGCTAATGGGAAAACTGACATTTTAAAATGTACTTTAAACATCTCATTGAACAAGGGCTTTGGCCAGCTGTGCAGTGGCATGCAAGGAAGGATGCTTCCTGAACAACACTGAAACAGAGCTTGCCAAAACTGAAGAAAAAGCCCAGGGAATATGGGAACATGTTCAGCAGGCATAATTTGGGCTACTCTCACATGAAAAAAAGGGATGATGACGGGGAGCAAGCTTACTGTTAACATACAGAGCTTCATTAGATGAAAATGGTGTATGATGATCTATCAGCACCAGGAAGTGATATCAGGAATTTATTTTTTTTAATATCTTTCACCATAAGGAAGGTGAAGAGGAAGTGTCAAATTGATATCCTGTCTTAGGTGGCAAAACTTCTTGTTGCATTTCCAGGAGTCAGGGAACTGAGTTTTCTCCAGACCTTTAAACACGTTTCAACAGCTTTATTGGTCTCTTATGATTACTTTCTACAGCCTTTGTATTTAGAGTAAAAATGATTTTTGAGGTTTGTTTTTGTTAGCTGTGTAACTAGAAGTTGTGCTGAAAGTCTTTGAGGAAAGTTGCATCGTTTATATTGTGACAAATCCTATTTCAATTAATTCTGACTGCATTTCACTTGTCTGCCAAAATTATCAGCTCAGACTTCACAGTCCATTCAACACTAGTGGGAGTCATGCTGACACTGTTTCTTGATGTCATTTCATGTCTGCTTCTCCACATCAGCATACCTCTAAGAAAGGAGGCTTCATTTCAAGTGTAAATGTTGACCTGAGACAGGGCTGGGTAAAGTGATTTTTCATTTGGAACTGTTGATCTGTTGAACTCAATTTCCTGTAGGAAAGGTTAGTCTCAACAACTATTTGTTTAAAATGTTCAAATACAGGAAAAGACCATGTAGATAACTTTGAACTGAAGTTTTGGTTTAAACATTTGAATTGATTTTCACTGTTTATTTTTGCAAAAGAGCAACACAGCAAAACAATTAAGAGATATTTCACCATTAGTATTTCTGCTGAGATTTTGCTTTTCCATTCCAAATTAGGACAGAAGGATTTTCACATTCCTGTGGGATAGAAAAACAGTTTTTCTCCCCCCATTCTAGTCTCACGCAATCACTGAAGATTGGAGAGATTATTCGATGAAGCATATTAAAAGGGATGAGTTTATACTGTTGGCTTAGTAATGATTAAGTGGAGATACAAAAACTATTTGTAGGAAGGATAAAAACACAAATAAATGACTAAGGGTACTTGGAGGACTTGTCATTAATAGCATTTATAAACTAAAAAATTAGTTTGATCACCATGATAATGTTCCTTATGGTGAGATTTATTACCTTTTTTAATAGTTTCACATGAAGTCTCTTGCCTGTCAGAGATTGTAAACAGACAAAGAGAATGATGTTACAGAACTTCTACATTGCCAAATCTATTGACTAGCTCTCGTTCAGCTGCTTTCTTTCAGGGCACTCTTGAAATGCAGCTGGCTTTTCATGACTGCTAGGATGTTCTTTTCAAATTTAACATGTTTCATTTCATACTTATGGATTGGTGTATTATGCATTGCCTTGCTGACATTGCTGCAGCCTGATGTACTTGGAAAGTCTTTCCAGAGGCTTTATAAATTTCTGATTCTGATGTATCTGTTGAATGGTTAAGAAATTCTAGTAATGAAATGAACAGAGATGATAGTTGGCATTTCCAGCTAAAATGACTTTCTTCTGGAAACTGCACTTGGCCTGAAACTGTTAGCAGAAACATGCAGACTAGTTCACTTGAAAAGACATCTCCAGCTGGAATGGGTGAGGAGTCATGACTGCTAAGCAAGTATGTGGAAAACAGAAGTCCTCTGCTCTCTGAATCGGGTAGAGGGAGATAGAGCTGGAGTCTTTCACAGCTCCACAGAATGCTCTGGTCACCTGAATGGTGCTTATTCATTTCAGATATCTCAAAAAGGTGGGATATACACATCGGCAGTTACTTAAAATAAAAAAAATATGGATCACCAACTCTCTTCTCAAGCGAACATGGGGATCAGACCTCAAATCTGTGTGCAGTGTCAGCTGAAGTCATCATTTTCAACAGTGCTGCCTGAGAGTACCAAGGCATCAGATGTTCTGGCAAATGCAGTGCAGAAAAGTGTAAATGAATGTGCAAAATAAGCTGCTGACTTGAGGGTTGAGGGAAAGATCTGATTATTCTGTGAGAGAAAACCTGCCAAAATGACCAAGAAGATCAAAAGCAATAAAAACAATGAATTCCAGGAGAAACAACTGAAATTATTAGTCAAACTGTTTTATAAAGTCTTTATGACATAAAACTTCTTAGCTGAGCTCAGCAGTTTTAAGAGAAGCTTCTGTGTCTGATCTCAAATTCAAGTGAGCCACTTTGAACTCATTTGAGTTTTGGATTAGGCATCTATTCATAACAATTTTAGCAGAAAAAAAATTGCCAGATTTTAGATAGCAGTAATATTTCTTAGTTTGTTAGGATACAGATAGAAAAATTACACTGCCAGCAACATCTGATTTACAGTAACTTCATGTCATGTGTCTTTAACAAATGACCTGTTCAAGCTTCTTCAGGATGTCCTGTTAAAGGGCAAAAGCCAGAAAAATGTCATGACATGACAAGCATAGAAACTCTTCTTGTCATTGTTCAAGACTCATTTTTGTAGGGAAAATACATAATAAATTGTAGATTTTTGATTTTTAGACAAAATCTGAACTGGAAGAGCAGGAAGTCCTATCAGTATTCATGCTGGGCATTATTTTGGGATGGTCCACAAGACCTAACAACCCCTCCACACACACCTGAAAAAATGTTCTAAAAAAGGCAACATTAAATGTCTTTCACATGGAGCTGCTTCTAACCCAGCCCATCTTATGAGGAAAAACGAATTGTCAAGTGATGCAAAAACTTTCCCCTCAAGATGACTCAGCTGATATACTGGGGAGAAACCCACTCTTCTTGCAGTTTGTTCTCAGGGGTGGTGATGTTTTGCTGGGAGTTTCTTTCTGATCCCTCAGAGAAATTATGCAAGCAACCATTTCCAACAAGTGTATTTCCCATGTTGTCTTCTTGTGCTTTGTGCCCGACTACTTGCTCTTTATTTTAAAAATTTGCATAAGTTCCAGAACAGCCATATTCTAAATGCTATCTATCTTATCTATTCCTAGACTCAGCTGGAAATCATACATTTTCAAGTTAGGATTTTTCCCTTATTCTGATTTTTTTGGCATTATTGAAAGGCCCCAGATTTTCAACAGTTCACTCCTAATCTGCATTGCTATGAAGGGAAGAAGAATCAGGTACAGAAAGGTTTTGAAGTGATCAGGTCAGCCTTGCTATGGCTATTGTAATCAGACAGATCACAATAAATGACAATTTGTTCCTATTATGAACATATTGGTATTATGTTCCTATTAGAAAATGTACACAAAATAAAAATTTAAAATGGATAAGGATGAAATAAACACTATTAAAAAAATATATTTTATTTTATTTTATTTTACTTATTAATGGTACAAAAACCATTTTCTTCCCACATCTCAATGACCTGTCTTACACACACCCTGGGGTGTGTGTACCCCACTTCAGGGACCACTGGTCTAACCCCCAGGTCATGTGAATGTCCTTTGTTCCCTTTTCCTCTTCCCAGAGGGAATAGAGGATATTTTTCTCCTCTTGTTTCTTTAATTTACTAAGCTCTGAATTAATGATCCATTTTCTAGTGCTGAAAGTCTGCATAATTTCTTGATTGTACCAATAAAAAATAATAACTGAATAAAATATTGGTATTAACTTAAAATGGAAATACCGTAAACTGTGAGAAACTGTCAGGACCCTGAGGACTCTAACATATCCTCAGACCCTGACCAATCTCACGTGGAACCCCCACCCACAACCTTTCCATGGGCCCAGGACCCTCATTTCAGATCACACATGGGCTCTGGGGCCTTACTGAAGCTCTCTGCTAAGTCACTTTCTTGTGAAAAAGAAAAAAGTACTTTCTAGCTTAGTTTAAGGTTTGTGTCATCCCTCCCAACCTTCCTCCAAATAGAATAGTCCTTTTTCTGGAAAAAATGAATTCTTTCATCTCTTGGAGAATTATAATATAGGACAGCAGGCTTTTTGTACTATATTCTCTCATAGCTATAAACATCTATTCAGTACATGTCTGTTTTCAGCCTTGAGCATCCAATAGACAAAACAATAAGACAGGATCTATATAACATCAAGGAAAAGGTGTTGTGGAGCATTACATAAAAATGTTATGCAATTTCCTAAAATCTTCCTTGGTTTCCTGAATGACTAAGGAATAAGAGAAAGAAGCAGTTACTTATTTTCCCTCAATTGTCCTGCTTTGATTTTCTCAGGTGGGCCAGGTGGCCAATAGTCTTTGCAAGGGATTTTTCTGTCCATCCTATCCCAGCTGATAGGGAATCCTAAAGAAACCTGGATTGCAAGGCATGTAACCAGCTCCGATGGTTAACTAAGTAAAAGTTATGCAGTAGCTGGGGAGAGTGAAACTCCTCTAGGAAACGCTTTAGGGAGCCCTCAGTATTTCTGCTGTTGGCCCTATACAGCTCAGTCTTCAGAGAACAATTATTGTCACTGCAAAATAATTTATAAAACAGTAACGTGGACTTGGGAGAAGTTTCTGCCTCTCAGAAAGAGCTTTGAGTCTCATATGAGCCTTTGCAAGCTGTTTATTAGTTAGCTGTTACATAAACAGAAAACAATGGAAAACAGATGAATAGGCACTCAAATAATTTCACACCATATTGAGGGCAAGAGATTGCATTGGGAGCTTCCCATCAGTCAGAAGAATGCCTTTGGAGTGCAGCTCAGGATAGTAGTGCCAGCAGCTATTAAGGGTTAGCTAACAAGTGCTCTTTAGGATCTGTCTCCCATGGGGGAAGAAGCATGCTGCCCACTTCTCTGAGCTTCCTAATGCAGTTCCTTTTATGTGATCTGTCCTTACTGGGCTTTGGTATGTTGAGCGGGAGCAGAAGCAGGGTTCCCAGCCCCATCCTGCCACCTTTTCTTTTATATTTCTTAATTCCTTACTTCTGGCCCGTACAGTGAAATAATAATTAATAATAATGAATAACAACAACAATAACATAATAATAGTAATGGTGATGGTAATGGTAATAGTAATAATAATAATAATAATAATAATAAAACCCCCCAACAACTCATGAAGATAGAGTCTGTGTGGCACAGTGAAGTGTTCATCATGGTGATTACACTAGATAGAGCACTTTATAACTTCTTGTTGATCTATTTAAAAATTTTCAGGCAGATCTTCTGCAGACTCTTTCTTCAGCCTGATTCATAGAAATAGTCCTTGACCTACTGAATCAAACTAGTAATCATTTTACATAGTGCCTCCCATCCAACTGTGCCAACAGCCAGAGTGCTTCAGCCGTTGGCAGAAATAGGCTGTCTTGCTCAGGGGGAAGTTTCTGCCAAATCGCAAGCAGACCTGTCTATATCTTTTTTAAAAAATATCCTTGAGGGTTGAATTGGGTGCATGATCCATTTAAATACGTCTCAAAATCTGATTAGATGTTTGCTGGGCATCCCTAACCATTTAAAAGGCTTTTCAAAATATGCCCATAAATATTTTAGAAGCTTACAAGAGTTTTGAAAATAGAAGTGATGCAGTAGTCCAAATTTTTGGTGGAATTTAGGTGTTTAGCGATTTTGAAAAGCATACGTACGCCTGGGTAGGCTCTGATAATGTAAATCTAGGTTGCTAAATTATATATGGTAATGGATCATAGTCTTTAGGGTGTTGTTCGTTACTTTACATCCTTCCCAAAACTCTGAAAAAATCCAGGCTAATGTAACTTTAGATGTTCTCATCCATATGAATGTCCAGATTTTCATTTTTAATTAAGAAGAAGTAATTTTGGGTAGTATTTGTACATAAAAAGCTTTATGCATATCTTGTATTACAATTTATCTAACTATTATATTTTATAACAATACAATGTATTTATAAGTACACATAAATATTATATAAAATAACTGATAAAATATAAGACAAATTAACATTAAAATAATTATATTTCAGCTTTCACAGCACCTTTCTCTTTGAGAAGTATTTTCTTCACTAAAGGGCCAATGGACTAATAATACTAACACAACTTCATTACTGAATAAAGCTAAGTACAATGCCATGAACAAAGTACGGAAATTGGATAAATACAAATATAAATATGCACACAAACATTTCGGTACATGAAGCTTAGATCAGATTGGTCATAAGATCAAATTAACCTTATCTTGACATGTACAGATGACATTGTACTTGGAATTGTTATTGAAGACATGAAGGATTATATCCCGTTGCCTATATTTGTTTTATTTTCATGTTTTCAATTTTGAGCCTAGCGGGATGTTTACATGACTTGCTCATCTTTATGGTATGTATTTTGAAATCTGTGATTACAAAATAAATAAAGTACAAACAAGTCATTATTGTATCTGGAAAGGGATGAGACTCTTTGCATACATAGGAAAAGCACAATCAGGACAGCTGTGCTAACGCAAGTTCTGGCTCTGAATGACTGATGAATCCCTCCTTTCTTCCAAAATATCTCCCTAGAACCTGCCAGTGGTGCCTTTACCACAAACATTCAAAAAATAGCCCCTGATTTTTACTTTTTTTCTGCCTAGCTAATAATTTATTTGGAACAGGGCACTGATGTCAGTTTCCAGATGTTTTCTCCAAGTGAATATTTTAAATTAGCTAAAGGTTTGGATATTTGCATAAGGCTTTGAATGTTCCCAGAATCCCTTTGATCTCTGTCATACGCTGGGCTCTAAATCTGTACTGGTTGTATGGCTTTGTCTATGTCTTCCCAGAGAGTGTGCAGATCCCCTGCAGAATGGCACTGATTGGCTCCCCTGTCTCCTGGAGGTCTGAATGGGTCTGACTAGGTCTCAACGAGGCCAGTGCTCGGTGCTGACAAATCCTGCAGGGCACACTGCAGCCCTGCTGCCATTTCATCTGCCTGAACAGTCATATTTTGGCTTTGTCTCTTGAGTTTCAGTGTTTGATTGATAGGGGTCTACAAGAAAAATTTCGGCATTCTGTACCTTTCTGTATCTCAGATGCTGGGCTGGATGTGGGGCTCAGTCCCTAGGCAGGCTGCTGTCATGCTTGCCCTGAAGGTCCTTCTGCTCTCCATTGATGCTGTCTTCTCTTGCTCCTTCGGTTATGAGTGTACTCCACCTCAACATGGTCCTGCATGACTATGTAGGCAGGACAGAGGGTGGATTGGCAGGAACCTTGTGAAATTCAGCAGGAACACATGGCAAGTCCTACCCCTGGCATGCATGAACCCCTTTCAATGCGACAGGCTGGAGACTGTCTGCTTGGGGACCAACTCTGTAAAAAAGACGCTGAAGCGTTTCCAGGATGGAAGAGGCTGGAGGACTTTCCCTGTGAGGAGAAGCTGAGGGACAAGTACTGGTTCAGCCTGGGGAAGACATGGCTTCAGGGGATTTGACAGCAGCCCCCAGGGCCTATGGGGATGTCATGGAGTACCTGGGGCCAGGCTGTTCACAGTGGTGCAGGGCAGGAGAATGTGAGACAAGCATAAATTGAAAGAAAAGAACTTCAGAGTGGATATAAGGAAACACTCTTCCCCACAAGGAGACACAGGCAGTGGAGCAGGTTGCTCAGAGAGGCTGCATGGCCTCTGTCTTTGGAGGTTTTCCAGACGTCACTGGACAGATTCTGGAGCAATCCAATCTGATCTCAGAAATGAGTCTGCTGTGAGCAGAAGGATGGGCGTGAGACCTTTCCAACCTGGAATGCTCTGTGATCATATGATCATCTCTTGTCACCTTGTTTGGGGCAGTGGACCCCTGAAATCAATGTAGTGAAAAAGAGAGATCATCATGCCTCTAGATGTTGAAAGCTTGGAAATTATGGCAACTTCAAAAAGGAGAAAGGAAAGACTAAATATTGGGGTGTTGAAAGGGGGTGATAGGGTTGGAGAATGAACAAACAAACAATGTAGAAGGATAGGTACATATGGACAAGAAGAAAGTAAATGAAGATTATAAGAGGTGGGATAGGGAAAGGAGTTTTAAAAACATACCTAGTACTGAAGCAGCTTACTCTATATAATTTTCCCTAATTAAAGATCAGGTTCTATAAAAATATGCACTTGTGCCTTCTCTCACATAGCTGAGCAGCCATTTCTGTGATGAGACACTGGACCTCTACACCACATTTCTCCCAACAGCTTGGTGTGTGCTCTCCTTGTAATTTGTCATCCTCCACCACAAAAGAACTGCTTTCCTATTCACAACTTGCAGTTAGGCTTTCTTGCTCAAATGGTGATACCAGCCTCTCCTGCAGCAGGCATAGGAAGTCTTTTGAGATGTGTGTTATTACACACTTTGTCAAAAGATACCTATAAGATCAGGCCACCACATAATTACAGCAGTGCTGTTATTCACATTATTTGCCTTTTGCCTCCAAGTATAGCCCTGCCCAGCCCTGCTCCATTGTCCCATCTCGTCCCTGCTCCAAAGTTGGCAAGAGGTCTCAATGACCTCTCTGCATCAGCAGTAAGAATTGACTTCCTCCCCCTCTACCTCATGCTCCTCCTCTCTCTGCAGCAAAGTGGCAAAGCATGTTAGAAATTTTGTTAAAGTCCTATAAAATTTTCCTGTGAATTTTTCTGTTTAACTCTGGCCAAAGTAAAAAGGAAATGGAAGGATCTTTAAAATGACAGAGTTAACTTCTAGTCAGAATTCTGCATACTCATCTTTCTCATTAGCTTTGTAACTTATAAAGACATCTTAAATTTTTTTGATGGAAATCTATATTTGGGCAGCAAAGTAAGAGACTCACATGATCAATTCTGAAAATTAGGGTACTAATTCAGGAGCTAAGAGACCTAAGGTATCTAAGTTAAAGAAAGCTTAAAAGAAGACTCAAAGTTAATTCTTCTAAACAGCATTATTATTATGAGATATAATCAATTAATAAGATCTAATTCACTTTTATTGATGATGGCATATGTGGAAGAAGAAAATTCATGTGCCTTAGATCTATATGTATAAGCCAACAAACACTGAATTTCTAATTTCTCAGAAAACCTGACAGAAGTATATTCCCATTTCATATTATCCTTTAGTTAAATAACGCCACATTGAACACGAAGTTGAAATACTCTTCTCCAGGCTAATCATAAGCAATTATCTCCTAGCACATAATTGTTGTTTCTGGAAGTTCTGTTACAAAAACAAATAAATGTGGACTGTGTGGGAACATTTCAAATTGCAACATATTGGTTTTGCCAGGATCTGGTGAAGTCTCCACATTTCTTTGGCCTTTGATGATGCCTCTAGTTTATAAAGGTGCTCTGTGCCTTTATGATGGCATAGACTCATTCTGAACACCAGACAAAGGATTTAAAACAATTTACAGCTGCGTGAAATTGCCCCCTTAAACTTCAGCTTCTGTGTCAGTTATGGTCTTTAGGGCTTGTTCAAAACTGTTCAAACACAGTGTTTGAGAATACAGAGAGAAGTCAGGACTTCTATCCCAATCATGAAAATCTCCACGTTGTCCTTGATTTATGTGAGGTCAATCAGCAATATAGCTGCTGACATTCTTTTTTATAGTCACTGACTTAAACTGCTTGCAAATAGCCCCTCCTGTCCCACAGCCTGCCTTCCTGTCCACCAAGCTAAGGCATTCCTGGGCACAGGATTCACACAACCAGTGAATGCTTACAAATAGCATTCTCTCTTCATCCACTGTGTGCTACTGTCCACTCCTTTTTTTTTTTTTTCCCCTTCAGCAGGTATGGAAGTGCTTTCAAAAAGCGCCATTTGCATCCAACTTAACCCTCATTTTGCAACAACACTAAAAGATCTACAATTTATTCCACAGACTGGTTATATTTAAATATTTGTATATAGCTTATATTCTGGAGCCGTTAACTTCTCTGTTGCTGAGCTGTATAAGCTGCATGTATGGTCTCCAAGACTCCATTTGTGGAGCTTTTCCACAACAACCATTTTGTTTATTAAGTCTCCAGATCCCATCAGGTGTGTTCTGTCAAGTCAAGTAAGGCCTGATGTCTTCTTTACCAGTTGTAATAACAGGACGGGGTAATGCCAAACACCTATATCTGAACACATCAAATGTTACGCATTAGAACTCATCTGGGACCAATAAATAAAGCTGACAAGAATTTTCTAATTCAAGCAATTTTTTTGAGAATTCTACAAGAAACACTCAGTTTTTCAAGAAATAACATCAACATTTCCCAAGATCTAAATTTCCCATTTCAGTTAGAAATGACCTTTGGGAAATGTCATGAGCTATTCATAGTAAGCAATAAAAAAAACTCTTATGAAAAATGAACCTCCAGCTGCAAACAATAGTCTACTTGTATTTTTGAGTGTGCCATTTTTGACACACTTCTCACAATTATTGTTCCTTGAAAAGAAGTATTCAGATAATCTGCATCATTGAACTGTGATTAGACATTTGGTGATCAACCTGTTTAAGTTTGTTCTGTTGCTGCTTTCTTGGTTCTCTGTTCACATCTTACCTGTCCCCTTCAGTAAGCCGGACAGGTACTTGTATGCCATATAGGAAACATGAGTAAACTGGAGAAAGAACCAAAAAAGAAAATTTATTCTTCAATTAGGTCAGCTGCCTATGCAACTGACCATGTAGCCACCCTAACAGCTCAACCAGAATGATGAAAGGACTAGGGAAGAGCAAGCGGACTCTGACAGGGAAGATGCAATTTATTCAGGAAATCCTGTAGAAGAAATGCTCAGGTATCCTAGGCCTCAAATAACCTGCACCCCCCATTTAAGATATTTGGCACATGCAAGAAACTGTGAATGGGTTCCGAAGTACAGTGGAACAAGCACACAGGTTTTCAAGGAGATCTGGTGAGAAGAGTTGTTTGAATTACAGTAGTGCTTCATGAGCTGTGTTTACCACCCCAGTTTTTGGTTTTGCTAAACTATGTATGTCATTCACTCCTGTTAACACAACAGTCGGTATTCACTTAACAGTAATAACGTCTTAACAGAAACAAAATTATATTTTATTTGCCCTTTGAACATGCAGTTGTGGCTGTGTAATATACTGTGCCCTTTAGTTTGTTTATCAACACTTAAGGATTAAAGTTATGTTTTGTTTTGACTTTTGCTGTGGCTTTGTGCATGAATGATGATAAACAAACTGTGAGCTGACTGATGATGACTCAAACATTTAGTAAAAAAGTTTATGGGAATCAAAGCTGGGAAAAAAAAGCCACCAGAGGAATCTAAAGAGGTGCCTTATTATGATAAAACTAGGGAAATTCTTCATCTTTAGATTTTGTTTTTTAAATGAAATCCATACAAGTATACGTATGTATGTGTATGTGCATGTATGTGCATTTATGGAGAATGTTCAGGTTGCAAAATGCAACCTGATACTTATTGAGATGTGTTAATTTCATAAGAGGTATGCAGCTTGCTTTTATAAATCAAAGACAATGAGATTTTCGTGAAGCAAAAAGTACTCTCATCAAATCTAGATAACAAGAATGTACATTTCCATAATAAATCCACCACCTAACATTGACAAGGAGATACAATAAATCCACATTTTGATCAGCAAAACCAAATCATACCCAGAGACTGCCTATTCCCTGTCTGTATCTTGCAGAAACTACTTCAGGACATTACTTGTTTTTCTCATGGGATGAGAAACTGCCCTGGCACCTACCTGAATTCAGAAGAATTAGCTGAAGAATTAACTGAACAGTTATTTGAAGAATTAGAGAGATTGTGGAGGGAGGGCAGAAAGGGAGGTAGAAAATGAGTATGTTTTTAAAGACTGACTGATTTAAAGGCATGACTTTGTGACAGATGCAAGTGGAGCAGTGGAAGAGATGATGCTGTATTACCGAGAGATGATGGCTAAGAAGAAAGAAAAAAATAGGAGCAACAGGGAAACACAGCAAATACTTCCTTACGGGTCATGGAGTTGCACCAAGGACACTGCTTTAACTCTCTTACCTCTACAAAACCTAGATGTGCTATTAGCCCACAGTAGAAGTTTTCCATGAGGCCCTCCCTTGTTTCCTCTAAGTGTAACAAACTGGATGTCAAGTGCAATCACTATGTTTGCATGCTTCTTTGTCAGTGGCTTATTAACATTTATTTGGTTTTGTCCTGGGTTTGGCTAGGATAGGGTTAATTTTCATGAGAAGGTGGGAGAGGACACAGCCAGGACAGGTGACCAGAACCAGCCAAGGGGATATTAGCTACCACATTATGTTATGCTCAGGCTATAAAATGGGGGAGCTGACTGGTGGGAGCAGGGATTTTGACTCAGGAAATGTGCTGGGATTGGGGTGGTGAGCAATTGCACTTGGCACTTGCTTTGTATACCCTTTTATCAGTGTTAGTGTTATTATTCTTATTTCTGTCCTTGTATTGTCCTATTAAACTGTCTTTATCTTAACCCATGTGTTTTATACTTTTCTGTGCTGGGTTTGTGTGGTGGGGTTTGTGGTAGTGGGGGAGAGGGCTCCAGAGGTGGCTCTGTGAGAAGCTTCTCGAAGCTCTCCCGGCTCCAAGTTGAACCCAATTCTGGCCAAGTCCAAGCTGATTACTGATGGTGGCTGTGCCTCTGTGATAAAGTATTTAAGATGGGGAACCTGTGAGGGGGTTGGGGACTTTGAGGATGAGTTACAAGAAGGACACCTAGGTGTTGGAATGGGCTGCCCAGGGCAGTGGTGGAGTCCCCATCCCTGGAGATGTTTAAGAGTCAGGTTGACATAGCGCTGAGGGATATGGTGTAGTTGGGAACTGTCAATATTAGGTTAATGGTTGGACTGGATGATCTTCAAGGAATGTGTGGCAGATAACTTCCTGACACAGCTGGTGAGTGAACTGACCAGAGAAGGTGCCCTGCTGGATCTCCTCTTTGTGAACAGAGAAGGACTGGTGGATGACGTGGTGGTTGGAGGCCAACTAGGGCACAGTGATCATGAAATAATGGAGTTCTCTACTCTTAGAGAGGCCAGGAGAGGGGGAAGCAGAACTGACATCCTGGACTTCAAAAGGGCTGACTTTGTCTTGTTTGGGCACCTGCTTGACAGGATCCCTTGGGAGATGGTCCTGAAGGGTATAGGGGTCCAGGAAGGCTGGACACTTTAACAAGAAAGTCTTAATGGCTCAGGAGCAGGTGACAGAGAAGACCACCCTGGCTAAACAGGGAGCTTTGGCTGCAACTCAGGGAGAAAAGGAGAATTTACGGCCTTTGGAAGAAGGGGCTAGCCCTCACAATGATTACAAAGATGCTGTGAGACTATGCAGGGCGGAAATCAGGAGGTCTAAAGCCCAGCTCGAAATTAATCTGGCTTCAGCAATCAAGGACAACAAGAAATATTTCTATAAGTATGTGAACAGCAAAAGAAAGACCAGGGAGAGTCTCCATCCCCTGTTAGATGCAGGAGGAAACATGGTAACAAGTGATGAGGAAAAGGCTGAGGTCCTTAATGCCTTCTTTGCCTCAGTCTTTAATAACAAGACTAGTTGTATTGAGGGAATCCAGCCTCCTCAGCCAGAAGACAGACTGGGAGAACGACCCCCCTGCACTCCAGGAGGAGATAGTCAGTGACCTACTGCATCACATAGACACACACAAGTCTATGGGACCAGATGGGATACACCCGAGGGTGCTGAAGGAGCTGGCTGGGGTGCTTGCCAAGCCGCTTTCCACCATTTACAAGCAGTGCTGGCTGGCCGGGGAGGTCCCAGCAGATTGGAAATTGGCCAATGTGATGCCCATCTATAAGAAGGGTCGGAAGGATGATCCAGGAAATTACAGGCCTGTCAGCTTGACTTTGGTGCCTGGGAAGCTGATGGAACAGCTCATCCAGAGTACCATCATACAACACATGCAGGACAACCAGATGATCAGGCCCAGTCAACATGGGTTTATGAAAGGCAGGTCCTGCTTGACAAACCTGATCTCCTTCTACGACAGGGCGACCTGCTTATTGGATGTGGGAAAGGCTGTGGAAGTTGTCTACCTTGACTTTAGTAAGGCCTTTGACACCGTTTCCCACAGCATTCTCCTGGCAAAACTGGCTGCTCGTGGCTTGGATGGGTACACTCTTCACTGGGTAAAAAACTGGCTGGATGGCCGGGCCCAAAGAGTTGTGCTGAACGGAGTTAAATCCAGTTGGCGGCCGGTCACGAGTGGTGTCCCTCAGGGCTCGGTTTTGGGGCCACTCCTGTTTAATATCTTTACTGATGATCTAGACTAGGGGATAGAGTGTACCCTCAGTAAATTTGCAGATGACACCAAGCTGGGTGGGAGTGTTGATCTGCTCAAGGGTAGGGAGGCTCTGCAGAGAGATCTGGACAGGCTGGAGCGATCCAGGTGCTGCACTTGGGCCACAACAACCCCCAACAGTGCTACAGGCTTGGGGAGGAGTGGCTGGAGAGCTGCCAGTCAGAGAGGGACCTGGGGGTGTTGATTGACAGCTGGCTGAACATGAGCCAGCAGTGTGCCCAGGTGGCCAAGAAGGCCAATGGCATCCTGGCTTGTATCAGAAATAGTGTGGCCAGCAGGGACAGGGAAGTGATCTTACCCCTGGACTCGGCACTGGTGAGGCCGCACCTCGATTCCTGTGTTCAGTTTTGGGCCCCTCACTACAAAAAGGACATTGAATTTCTCGAGCGTGTCCAAAGAAGGGCAACGAAGCTGGTGAAGGGTCTGGAGTACATGTCGTACAAGGAGCGGCGGAGGGAACTGGGAGTGTTTAGTCTGGAGAAGAGGAGGCTGAGGGGAGACCTCATTGCCCTCTACAACTACCTGAAAGGAGGTTTCAGAGAGCTGGGGATGAGTCTCTTTAATGAAGTAATAAGCAATAGAACAAGAGGTAATGGCCTCAAGTTGCACCAGGGAAGCTTTAGACTAGATATTAGGAAGTATTTCTTTACAGAACAGGTTGTTAGGCATTGGAATGGGCTACCCAGGGAGGTACGCACAAGCAGAGAGCCCCCCCACAGTGAGACAGCAGGGCTGCCCCCCTGTTACCCATGGAAAGGAGCCTGTGGCCTGTGGAGGACCCATGGGATTCTGTGGGGAGAAGAAGCCCCCGCTGTTGTAGTTTGGTACTGGAAGTACTGCAACACGTAGAGGTGACCCACCTGGAGCATCTCAAGAAGAATGCGTCCTGTGGGGAGGACTCATGGTGGAGAGAGTTTGTGGAGGACTGTCTCTTCTGAGAGGGATGACATGTGGAGCAGGGGGAAGAATGCAGAAGAGTGATATCCCTCCTCCTTGGAGGAAGAACAGGTGAACTGGCTGCATCCCCATCCCCTGCCCCCTGCACCACTGTGGGGAGGCAGTAGAGATGCCAGGAACAAAACTGAGCCTGGGAAGAAGGGAGGGGTGGGTGGAGGTGTTTTTAAGATCTGGTAACGCTTCTCACTGTTCCTTTCTGTCTGTTAGGTGGTGGATTTTTAGTGTTTGAATTAAACTAATGGGGTTTTTTTTTGTTCTGTTAATGAGTGTCTCCTGCCTGTGAAGGTAATGGGTGACTCATCCTTCCCTGTCCTTATCTTGATTCCTTAGCCTTCCCAGTGTTGGAGGGGAAGGGGTGAGTGAACAGCTGCATGGTGTTCAGTTGCCCTCTGGGCTCAAACCATGACACTTTCTCTTCCAATTTTCCTCCCTATCCCACTGGTGGGGTGCAGAGTGAGCGAGCTGCATGGTGCTTAGTTGCTGGTTGGGCCTAAACCACAAGTTTTAATCTCTATAAAATATAAATTGCTCTTCTGCTCAGGATGTTTCCCCTTTTTACCTGAAGTGTTGCCAATTTTTAGGAGTGGAAAACTATGCTAACAGTTTATAATAATTAAAACCAGGCAAATTCCAGCCAGCATGCAACATCTAATTAGTAAATAGATGAAGTTCTAACCTCCTCATTCACTGTGATATCCAGAAAAGCCTCCAATACTCTTTCCAGGACCTCACTTGTCCATACAGTGTGATAGTGTCTGCAGTGATAACCAATGATCAGGGAATAGGGAGTGATGTAAACCAAAGGTAGGATCTAACTACCATGGATGGGGTCAATATGGGGTTGGCCACTCCCTCTTTCACATGCATTGATTTTTTATACACATGTTAAAATGAAGCATTTTCACAGTGGCTCAAAATCATTCCACTTCACTTCAGGGCCTTAACTGGAGCACCTTCATGAAGTGCATAATTTTCTGATTCCTTAGTTTGGTACTTGGGAGCAAACCTGTGTGCAAAACTGGAAGAAATGTCTTGGTTTCAGTTTGCTGCAGTTCTCTGTGCATGCTATGGGATGCTCTGCCATTGTGGTTTGCTGAAGACTTTCAGAGGGTGTAAGATCTCAGACTAATAATGAGTCCAGACACAAATACATGTAACAGATTAAGACTGGGAAACTTTCAGCCTGTAATTATAATATAAACACTACTTCATAACATGATTATCTGGGTAATTTGAGCTCACATACACTAGGCCTTAGAATAATCTAAACCATTATCTATTTTCTTTCATCTCTTGTTTTCTCTGTAAATGCACCCTTCCTTCCCCCCTTGGTGTCATCAATCTAGGGACTCTCCCTGCCTGCAGTCATCCCTAGCTGATGAAGGAGTGCTAACCAAAAATAACTGAAGGAAGAAGCAATGTCTGTGGGACAGCAATGTGTGTATAAGAGTATCTATATGTTAAAAGGACAATGTTTCTCCCTCAGCCTCACAGTACTTTAATTTCCAACTTTATCTTCAAACCTCTATCTACTATACCCTATGTATCCCGAATATTAATGGGACAGCACCAACATACTGCTTGCCTGGTCAGAGGAAACAGGGTCACTTATATGTCATCCTTCAGCCACTGTTTTGTGTCTTTGACCTACATCCAGCTACCAGTTCGTCATGAAGCTCACTCTTAGAGTTGCTTATCTGTCACATTGTCTGAAAATGGCCTACAGTTTCCAATGTTTTCAATGAGGCTGACGGGTATTCAAAAGACTTGAAAGACAATTTTATTACAACACTAGGATGACAGAAATATTTACACATTTAGACAGAAAACAGTCCAGCACTGTACTGTATTGTAATCAATTTTGTACAACTTCTAGAGACATAAATGCCACATCTAATCACTAGAGAATAGCAATCCTTCAAATCAAATTGAGATATTTCTTGAAAGAACCATTTGAACACTGGAAAGGCACTGCTTTTTTAAATTAAAAAACATTCACTCAAAAAAATGAAAGACCTCACTATTAACAACAAAACTGAACAAAACCTCACAATTAACTCTAAGGAAAATATTAATAATGATGAAAAGTCTATTTTTTGTGCATGGACATCTGTCTTTCATATGGCCCCAGATATCTCTTATGCTTCATTTTTTATCCTACATTATGCTCACTACCTTAGAGCATCCTCAGAAGTCACTAAACACCACCATGGGAAATTCTCAAAGTTTAGTACAGAAATCACAGTAACTAATTTTTAAAATTACTCCTGCCAATATTTCTGTATGAAACACCTATATATATCTTGCATATGCAAAGGTACATTTTGGTATCACAATAGATACATGTTTGTATTCTGAATTGGATCTAGTGGCAACTTTAAAGCTTCACCCTTGGAGTAGTACCTAAAACACGACTGGGAAATACTCTCAGATTCAACAGCAAGAAAAAGTCTGGGAAAACAAATTAATGAAGACTAACTTGAAAGAACTGTCATCTGTCTATTCAGTTTTGATAAAGATGCTTCTATGAATGGTCTAAAATGCTAAAATTTTTAGGCTGGTCTAGAAATCTCAAGAGATAAGACTTGTGAGATTTCCAGCAGGAATTACCTTATATTGTGCCAAAACTGAGGAGATAAAAAGATGGGTTGAAAGTAAGGAAAGAGCAGAGCTTAAGGATTTGCTATTAAATTTGAGTCTGTAAAAATGGGGAAACTGAGGAGTACAGGAGTGCCCCATACTACAGCAAAATCCTGATGTTTTATGCCTCTTACTGCCACTGATGCTACATGAACCATGATGTGGTATTTGAGACTCTGCCAAACTTTAGCTAACAAATCTTGTGAAACTTGCCTGCTTTTAGGTTTCTTAAAAAAATTAACCATGTTTGTTAAAAGGGTTGTTAGGGTTCATAATTGTTTGGCCTGCTTTGCTGAAAGTCACATTAAATTAATTCTTTTTAAAGATTTGTCTGCAAAGCAAAAAAAAAAAAAAAAAAGCTTTATCTTTCTAGGCTGACTTTGCTCTGACTTTTTATTCACCGGAGCGTGAATCTCTAGGTGGGGACTATTATGAAGTCAAACCACAGATATTGTTCAGGAACACCTGTGGAGTGAAAGAAAGAGCTTTGTTAGTAGTCTTTCATTTTTTTTCTGTTGCTGATGTTGTACATAACACCTTTGGGTCTCTGCATGGTGCGTGTAGGCCCACCTGTGAAGAACTGGTCAGGAAAATTACCTACCTGCCTACTTTTAGGATTCAGGAATCACAGAGGTGGGGGTAATGTAAATAGAAGCTTAAGACAGATGCTACTTATTTGTGAGTTAATCCCAGCTGATTTATATACTAAAAAGGAAAAGAAGGAAAGGAGCAAAAATCCTTTCCAATATAAGTAAGCTGAACAGTCTACAACTTGAATATGAAAACATTTGTCCAGGGTCATAACTCATTATGAAGATAAAAAACTTTTTAGAATTGTTTGCTTTGCTGAGTTACTTGAGAAACACTTAGTAAGTGTTGAGAAACGCTTGAGAAATCCCAGTGATATCAGGGATTGCTAAGACATCAGGATGGTTGCTTTGAAGATAATAAGACTGGATGCTAATGCTACATCTTATTTTCTTTCCATCTTCTATTCTTTTTCTAAGTTCAGAAGCTCTCCCAACTTCTTGCACAAAACAATTAGCAGCTGTTGCCAGTCTCAGTTCTTCATCTTCAATTTCCTCATCTCTTGTCAAAAGAGAAAGAAGTAAAAAAGATGAATACATTCATTTTTAGCTGAATTTTTGGAAGCATTCTTGCAGGAACAGCTGACCTTAACCATGCTATACTACCTTCCCTTTTCCTTTTTTTAATCCACAATCTACAATAACTTGTGACTTTGCTGAGAATCTTACTGAAATAATTTCCATCTTTATTTGCCTGCTACAATGAAAACATTTAAGTGTATGCTTCCTGATTTCTATCCCTTTCCCCAGTCATTTTATTTATTTCTATATATATTTCTTTCACTAAGTGTACAAAAGGCTTCTGGTATTTGTCAAAAAGACTTCATTTTCACCTCCTTCCATTGGTGGTACCTGTTTCTCAAAGTTTGTACCAAGAAGATGTGATAGATATTAGAATAAAGCTTTTCATAATATGGAGCTTCACATGCTTCAGGGAATATTTATTTCACTTTCTTCAAGGAACTTTTAATTTGGTTTGAATTTTGAAAAGGAATCTGTGGCTGCCAGTCATTTCCAGTTCTTCAGATTCTATTAAACCTCTTCGCCATTATACACTATTTAAAAGCTGAACTCATCTACTTATTCTAGAGTTGGACTGTTTATCACACATCATAGCAGGATTGAACCAAATACTAATTCATTCCTACTGATGCCAGTCATTATTGCTTACTAGTTGTTACTATCTCTGCTTGCAGTATGCTTCACATCATTTTCTTTTTGCTGTCTATATCTATCTTTTTTATCAAAAGCTGCATTTATTCAGACTTGGCGCTAATGGGTACTATAGTCTCACTAAATATGCAAGGAATCATTTTTGCTTATATCAGAAAGAAATTAACTTTGCTGATGGGAGAATTAATGCCATGAAGTTTGTGATACGAAGAATGGTGTAATAAGTTAGGATGAAATCTAAGCATTTTTAGAATCCACCTAATAAAGGAAAAAAGAATAACAGTGTTATGAGCTGAGGAAAAATACAACCTTGTAAAAGAACTGGAAACAAAGTGATGTTGGGAATGGAAAAAAAAAAACCCAATGACTGTGCATGATCAGAACAAGCTCTTAAAGATTTCTTAGGTGGTATTACATAACATTTTAATTATTTGCATTGATTTAGAATCTATGCTTGATTATTCAGTGTTGGGGTATGGAGGAGGGAAAATAGGTATTTCTGGACAGCAGAAAAACTTGGGCAGTTTTGGTGCTATCAAAGGGACAGCAGAGAGTGATGATACTGCCACTATGAAGTAGAGTTACTTGCAAAGGGAATTAATTTGTATCCAACAGGATTTAGCTAAGTGCAACTGCCAAGAGTTGTATCCAGACCTGTTCAGTGACTGTGCTTTCTGGCACTTTGGCTCTGGGAAGTCCTACTAGCTTCAGTGAAGCACCAGATTTGAGCTAACAAGACCCCATAGAGAGCATGGCATGGTGCAGAGATGCTGAAGAGCTCTGCTCATGCAACACCTACCTGCTGATGCACTAATCACTGCTAGATCCAAACCTACTGTCAGAGGAGCTGTTGCTGGTGTGGGGCAAAAAGGATGAAAAGCATTTCCCTCTTTTGCACTTCTTGAGCGCATGTGGTCACTCCTTGTTCAAAATACCAGGCCCAGCAGGCTGCTGCTGCCCTACTTAGGTGAAACATCCATCCCACCACCTGAACTGAGGCTCGCCCCGCAGCCAGGTGCTGATGTTCGCACTAGGCTGTCTGTGATTCATGCTGGCTCCAGACCCATAGAATATGTCACCTTCAGGTGCCCACTGTGACAGACATTTCAGACTATGTTTCACCTGTAAGAGTGTCTTTTCACTGTATGTGTACTGTATGTGTTTTAGCTGAAGTCTTCCAAGGCAGCTCACTGCCTCAAATTACCTTCTTCTATCAGTGGGATGATAAGAATTAAGCTTAATTGCCCATGTCTTTCTGAAATTAAGATTGGACTAAAACTAGCCTTGTTTTGACACATGCAAAGAGATTCTGAGAATTTCTAGTGCCTAAGTGATTTGGAGTAGGAACTTGAACTTTGGCAATAATCTCATATCATCCTGGTGTAGCTGTTAAAAATCTGTCCAGCTTGGCTAAAGTACACCCATCTGAGAAATACCAGTTTGCAAGTGCAGAGTTATATCTGTGTGCAATGCAAGTGTTCCAGCCTCCCCTGGTGCTTCTGTAGCAATCACATAGCATATCTGCTCTTCAACGCAACAACTTAATCTGTAGCTGGCCTGGGTTTTGGGGTCTGGATAATACTTTCCTTGCAAAAGATTTTTCCAATTGTTGGGGACCTCCTGACATGATGGAACTATTTCTCCATGCTGTCAAGATTACTTATGGACAGAGGTGAGGACTACCCAAGGAAGTCAGAGGACCTCAGGCAGACATGGGAGAGTTTAAAAGTAAAAAAAATTAGAACACAGAAGAGGAACAACAGAGATTAAAAAGTTGGGGATAGAGAAGCTAAGAATATCAAAAGACAGGGCAGGGGTCCCTGGTGCTAGGAGCAAGAGACAGAATCTCGAAAGTAAGGCGTAATTAGAGGAAGAGATGGAAGAATCTGGGAGAGGGTGGAGGTGTTTGAAATCATCACAGTGTTAATATGAGAAAATGAAGCCAAGAACTGCACATCCTAATAATGTCTTCGCTGTCTTTGCTGTGAGACCTCCTGGCAAATCAAATGCTTTGTCCAATGCCAGGGATTATCCACCCCACTTTACACATAGATTGCAGAGAGAAAGGTGAAATATTAAGACAGATCAGGCCACTCTGAATGCCACACAGTTCTCATACTTTTATAGGAGAGCCTGTGTGGAACTGGCAGGTGTGAGGGCTCAGAGCTTCTGAAGACCAGAAATGTCAACCAGGGAACCTGGAGGATAAAGAGCTATCACTCAGTGACCCAGTTTGAAAGAGGGTAGTGAAAGTGGCTAGCTTGGTGCTTGCTGGAAATCAGGGACAGAATTTCTGAACTGCTTTAAATATGAGATTATTCTGAGTCCTATCACCCATCTCCCTGGTTTTAATGCTGCCATCAAACACATCACCAGTTAGCAGAAACAGGTTCATCTACTCCTACCCAGACTTACTCCTAGGGTAAGAAACAGTCTGTCTTGTAGGAAACTCCAAATCTGGCAGTTTTTCACTTGAATTTGCCATATCTTTTAAGGTAGTTGCCATTGGATATAATACTAAAGATTTATGTAATTGCAGTAATGTATGTTTATGTATTTGCACACAGTGGTATGAGTGAAGTATGACTCTTCTGCAGTTGTGCATATCCTTCCTTGTTATTTTATAGTTTGGGATCCAAATGTCCATGTAAGAAATTTTGCTCATAGCTTTTAGCATTTAATGTTACTGCTTCCTTTGTGTGTCATTAAAGTTAAATAGGAGGATGCATGTGTAACTATGCTTTTATATTTCTATAATTAATGGTGTCTGAGAGGAAAATAGGTATTTTACAAGCGGGGAACTGTTCCAGAGAGAATATATTCTGTTGTGTGCTAACAAGCTGCTATTCATTACACAATGTGTGGATGAAATGATGTAGAATAAAATGCTTTTGGAGAACTGAAATAGCTTCCCCTCATAGAGAAGACCAAATTTCAGAGCAATGACAGTGTTGCGTCTGGAGGAAAAAAGTGTACTATGTCAATATTATAGATAAATACATATAGATATTTTATATACATACACACATGCACAAATGTAGATATTTATAGATTCTCACTCAATTTGCAAAATCTCCTATGTAAATCTGACAGGTTTGAAGTATAGCAGCTTCTTCTTGGATATGCAATATCAGAAAGGAAAGTGTTTGAAGATGTCATTGCAATGATATATTTATTTTCTTCAGCTCAAAGACAGTTACAAAGTTTGAAAAAATGGTATTTGTATGTGCTGAGTAGTCCTCTCCTCTGGAAACCCTTAATAATTTGCATAATCTTAGTCAGAGAAGAAGCTGCCTTGAAGGATGAAAAAGTTAATATATAAGTGTCTGTAAGATAATGGATCATGATTAGAATCATCAGCATTTGACAGGATGTGGAAATTCCTGATTGTTGAATAAATGGCATCATAAAAATATCTTGTATTTAAAAATTTATTGAATCTTGTTAACATTTCTTTAGATCATTGAGGAATATAAATTATGTAACAGTGGTTTGAGATATTTTAACAAATCTCTGTCTGCCTACTAAACTCTTAAGTGGGCTGCAATCTACTCACTGGTGAATGTATTCTTTTAAAAATAGCTTATTTAGGAAAGGAATTATGCATTTGTGTTTAACATTTGTTCTACTTTTATGAAATTGTATTTGATTTTTTTGAAAGAATGATGTATAAAAAAGGTCTGATCATCAATGGATTAAGGAATCATAGGATTTTCCCCTTTCAGTCATAGGCTGGGTTTTTCTTTATTTTCCCCACCACTGTAACAAACGCAAAACACATTCAGGGATGTTGTGGTGGAAAATATTTCCATTTCCTTACTTAAAAAGCATTTTAGGACGGTCTAGACTCCTGGCTCTTTAAACAAAACTTTTAGTCTCAAGTACACTTCTCTCTGTCCTGCACACTGCAGTCCTCCACAAAAACAAACTTATAATACATAACAGAAAACAATAGTATGGCCCTGAAAATGTATTAGATGTGAACGGATTTATTGTTAGGTTTTTCTTTCTGAAAATAGGGTTTTTAAAAACATTTACAGTAACTGAATAGAATTTGGGACAGTGGCATAAAAATATTGTGAGGCAGCTGAGGTTACTCTGTTTCTAGAGAATATAACAGGCTGTAAATATTTTTAAAAAAATCACTTGAAATAGAGTTGTCTTTGCTAAGTATACTTGTGGTGTTACATTATAAGGATGTTCGCTTCTTCCTCCTTCCCTCTCTCTCTTTTTTATTTTCTTCCACCTAATTAGTAAAGGTGCTAGCTTTTAAAGTGGTATTTTGTTTCTGGAGACAGATGTGGATCTGTTACTTTATTCAGATCAGAGTTAGAGGGTGCAGGTATTTGAAAGAGGACAATTAATGGAGATACTATTGATTATCAAATGAGGTTTCTTTCAGTTTCAGGGGTGTCATCTGTTCTCATCTTCAGAAGAGCTGTCTCTTTATCCTCTGTTTCCCTTCTAAAGGATGACAGTATCTGTTGTATGTTTTGAAAGGATTGTATGCTTAGGGTGACAGTATGCATTATATGTTCTTCCCCTTTTTACTTTGGGAGGGAGTTTTCATTCTTGTGGAGTGGGCTAAGGTCAGAGTTTTGAATGCCAAACTTCTTGGTTTGGACTTGGAAAGCTGTGACAGACACTTCAATGTCTTCATCTGCCCTCAGTCCTGTGTTAGAGAGACCGTGACAGATATGGTCTCTGTACCCAGTGACTTCTTGCCTTTGGGATGGGATTACCAATAAAACAGTGGATTAATACCCACAGATTGAGACCAGACATATTTACTTAGCTGCTGCTGGTAAGTGTTGGCTTTCACACAGTAGGTAGGAATTGCTGAGGCAAATTCATGTGCAGGTTATGGTAACAGCTATCAAAAGGAGCAGTCGCCTGCTTTGTAGAGGAAAATGCAAAAGCATATACTCATATAATTCAAAAATACCTTTACAAAATATGTGAATACTCTATCAGATTCATGCAGTGATTGTGTAATGGTAAACCAGATTTGCTCCAGAAAGGCTAAATTCAGAACATTCTCACGTCTGAGAACATCAGGTTGTTGTTAGGTCAGACCAAGCTGCAGTAAGAATGGAGGTGAAACTAAGAATGTGCCACTGGATTTAAAGCCTGTACTGCTCTGGATTACATTTGAGTGAACATTACTGATTTTAAAACATTTATAAAATACTCCTTCAGAAATACCAAAATACAGTGTTCCTACCATGATACAATTGAACTATAAATTCTAACCATATTTTAAAAATACAGTGTTTGAATAGCTGTTTCAAACAATAAAACTGATATGGATATCAGGAGCAGCTGCTGACCTGGGATATGCTGTAAAATGAATAAACAGTTCTCATCATTCTTCTAAGACTCTGAATGACCTTCATGAGCAGAGAGACAAAACTGGGTACAGAATACAAATTTTATCAGATTGTTGGCAGGCTGAATACATTTAAATAGACTCATAATGCTGATTTACCTCTCTTATCTATGCTGATTTACCTCCACAAAAATGCAGAATAAAAGAATATCAATGCGGACAAAAATAGTCATACATGAAAGAATTGAAAGAGGAGACAGGGTGAATAAATAAATGAAGATGTAGAATAGGAGAATCACATTTCATCAAGCAGGTACTAAATCAGAATGGAATCCAGTTCATCATATCTGTAAGAGGTACTGTGTCATGATGACAGTGACTTGGGATATACATTGAAAGCATATTCATAGAGCCAAATTCTGCTCTTTGCTGGAAGTTTATTCTTTCAATTCAACTGAATTAACATTTGGCCCATAGTAAAAAGTCTCTAGACTTCTTTAACAGCTTGCAGTACTCAGTAAGGCTTTCAATCAATGAAAAGAGAAATGTATTTTTATGTCTGGTTTTTGGGTGTGGCTATGAATTAAAGTCACATTGAAATATATTTCCCTTCCCTTTTATTTTAAGAACGATTTATGCCAAAAGTCTTTGTTTCTTCTCCTGAGATTGGTTTATATATTTATTCTTATGACTAGCTTACCAAAAAATGTTGATGGCAGAGTACATGGAAATTGTACTAGAAGTGTTACTAATAATGGATTTCTTTAAAGTTTTTTTCCCCTCCCCAGTCCCCAAACCTTTAATGCTGAGGAGTGAAGAGCATGCTTGGATGGCTAGGAGTAAGAGCCTGAGACTTCAGGATGAATTATCTGTATCTCTCTGGCAAGCAGAGATGGACGGAAACTACTTGTCTGTCTTACAGCTTTCATTCTTTTATTGTCTTCTTTCAGTGAGCTTAATAGCACCCAGAGAAAACATACTTCTTCCCAACTCTCACCACTTGTGCCTGCAGCACTGTATCTAAGAAAGCTTAGTAGTCAGATGAGGTTATTTTCTGGAAGAACGATGAGCTGAAGCTGTTCTTGAGCAAGACAATTTTACACCCAGAAAGCGGGCTAGGAAGCTGAGATGCTACTCAGTGTAATTAATCCCTTTTGGCTGGAAGGACACCTTGCAATCAGTTATTTCAATAGTTTAGGAGCACTCAGGAATTCCTTTCTTCTTGCACATCCAGTTACCTAAAGAGTAACTTCTGTTTGTGGTAGATACAGAGACACCATCACCACCAGGTGAATGACAGTCCTGGTTCCACAGCAATTTACATTTACTGCACTGCTTTTGAAATCACCCTCTGGCACAAAACGAGGCCATCTCCTAACCTGGTGAGTGACTGCAGCTACTGTCTCTACTCCCTAATTGCTTTGCAGCTGCACTAAATGGAGTCAAAGGCTTTGGAAAGGGCTGTTAAATAGCAGACAGTTTAGGGATTTTTTCAGGAGTAACAGGTTTGTAATATTTGTGGTATATTAGGAGGTCTTAGTCTCTCCTGTCATTGTCTGATGTTTCGTTTCTGTTCCCTGCTGGAAGTTTTCCACTCTCCTCACATACAGTACAGCATTGCAAACAGTATATACTCTGTGGGGATGGATGATCTGAAGGGGTGGAAACCTCTGGCAGGAAAGTGAGAGCAAGTGGCTGATGGAAGAGGCAGAATCTGATCTGCTGCTGTTAGAAAACAAGTTTTCTCTGTTGGTAGCATATCTGTTTTATGGAGGTTGCACACTTCCGCTGAGCTGTGTGCCAAACCCACCAGCTGTGTGGTCACAGAGATCACAGGAGGTGGACCACTGTGAGGAAACAAGGAGAGACAGTCCAAACAGACAGTATCTTGTTCACATCCTATTTTCCTTTAAATTATAAACATATCTGGCAACCAAGCCAACATCAGCAGCCATATCCTCTGTCATTGCTTTAAGGGCAAGCACTTCTATTCTCCATCCCCAAGGGGCAGTACAGTTACTTAGGGGTCTGCAGGCAGTGCAGTGAAGGGGTATTGTGCAGTATGCTTTGTTATAGGGGTGTGGCAGAGCAGTGTATAACAAAGACCTTTTGTTGGTCTTGCAGTGGCTACTGTGTGCCTGGCCAGTGGGAATCTCTGGAGGAAGTGCGCGAACCCAGAAGCACAACAAGCAAGCGTGGTACTAGTTTCTAACATTTTATTTTACTATGTTTTGACCAAAAGATCCAATTATCATCTTTTGAAGGATTATCATGTTCTAGTTTGGTATTTCTAGTCAGAGAAACTGGAATTCCATGGGCTTTTGGCAAAGTTCATTAAGGGAAGAGGACAGGTCATTGCAAATCAAGCCTTTGGCTGACCTGCAGTTCTTTCACAGTTGGCTAAAGGCTCTTAAATTTGTAGTTATTTTTTATTCTAGTAGAATTCAGGACCAACGTGTAGAATAGTATAAATGAGATTTCCTTGTTGTTGGGTCTTCTTAAGCCCTTCTTGTTTCAGTGTGTAGGGGAGACTACGTTGTTGTAATCCACAGACACTCGATAGGAGGTGGAAAAATTTCAGGGAAAGCAGTGTTGTGCAAAGTAACGAGGAAGTTCTTTTTAAAATGGCAGCCAGCGTGTCCTGGAGGGTAATAGCCAAGTTATTATCCATTTTTGTTCAGGACAGTGTTGAGCAAGAGTGGAGATGAGGAGAGTTAATAGATGCTTCTCATTTGACTGAAAACTTCTGCTGAAATGATGCTGCTTAGTGCCCCAAGGGGTTGAATACAAGTGGGAATGACCAGTGAGAATACCTAATGAAATAAAGAGGTTGGAAGACATTAATTGCACCATGTAATATTCATTTGCTACTCCTTTCTGGAAGACATAGCCACTTGTCTTGATGTTATTAAAATTTGGCTTTATAAATCCAGTGCAAATAGCTTAACCGTGTGTGGTGCCAGAAGCAGCCCTACTTGTTATGTCTTTTCCTCCTTGTTCCTCTCATAAATCAAGATTATCAAATATCTGAGAGATAGGACTGCAGTACTTTAAAGTATTAGGAAATGTAAAAATATGACAACTCTGTGAAATATTACAAAGATGGTTACTCCAGCACAACCTGGAAAAAGGCTGTAAGAATGTAAACTCTTAAATTGTTTGAATTACAAAGTGATTTGGGGAGAATAGGAAAGCATGAGGTAGGAGGAGATGAAGACCATATGAGTGACAGGAAAGACAGAGGCAGCAGGTGAGATGTCCCCTGTGATCAGTGGCAAGTGGGGGTATCCTTTGGATCACTAACTAGGTGAGCAAGGCGGGGAATACAGATGGTGATATTTGCAATATGTCTGAGGCCTTTATCTGCTAAAATACCCTGTGAAGCCTTAATTTGAAGGCTGGGGACAAATTGATTTTTTTAGTAACTGCATGAACCTTCAATGCATCTGGCCTGTATTAGGAACAATGAGTGAACTGAAGAGAGTATGATAACTCTACCTGACAAATGTGATATTGGAGCTCTGTGGGGAAATTACAGCTGACATGTTCAGCCATTCTGATTTTAGATTTGTGACTAAACACATGCTGTTAGTTTTAGTGTATATGTGGAAAAAAACCCCATTTGTTGGCTGGGGGAAAAATATTTTGCTTTAGTTGCCAAGATAGATATATCACAGGCAAACATTCTTTGACACTTACAGAGATGTTTATACAGCCTGCAAGTAGAGAGCATAGACTGGTCTTGCTATGGCATGACGTCAGGCTAAATGAAATACTCTTTCTCTGTAGGTCTGCTGGTGAGGTTTGTGCAAATGCTCCTCCTATGCAATGGCTTAAAAGAAAAGAAAGAAGAAAAAAAGGAGGTGAAGTTCATGAAGTTTAAGATCTCTGTGAGTAAGAAGGAGTTCAGGTGACCCCTACTGCCAGGACCCTACACAAGTTTCAGAGCAGTTTATGGGCAGTTGCTGATCAATGACATTTCAGAGCAGTTTCTGTGGGTTTGCATTTCAGTGTATATGTAGAGAGACACTGGGAGAGACTGACTTAGAGAGAATGACTAACAAATTGACTCATTTTTAAGAGAAGACATGACTGTATTTTCTGAATTCCTTCCTGGCAGATGAACATGAAAACTTAATGGCAATAAAACTCTGACACATATTCCTGCTGCAAATAGGATTTCTGGTCATTTCACTGACCACACAAGTACTACCCTGTGCCAATATCAAAAAAATGGATTTATTGTTAGAAGTACAAATCAGAGAAAAATTATTATACTATCTACATGATCTGTGTATATTCAGCAAGGCTTTAAAAAGGAGTAATGTTGCATGCTGGGTTTCAGCTTGTTTAAGAATTAATTATGTGATTTGTCCCAGAATGTTAAAATCAAATGGAGGTCTAAACTTAGACTATTTTTTTGCTAATAGGTATTCTTACCCAAGATGAACATAGTAAAATGTAATGCTACCTATGAAAAATGATGTTTAACTACTCTTCTGTTTATGTTTTTCAGCTTGTACATATACTCTATTTCACAGCCTTTTTTGTCATCGTTGTTTTGCTGTTTCTGTGAAGAGTGTAGTTTTTTTATATTATTATTTCAGGTTGATTTTCATAACTTGTCTAAAAGTCCAAGGAAGGAGATAATTTTTCTAACTGCTTTGTCAAATACGTACAATGCCCTTGCTCTGAAATGCAGACAGCAGTGAAGATTTCTCAGTTCAGAATTCAGCTGCTAATTTATTCTTATCACTTTGCCCTTTCACATGTGTTGGCTCTGCTGTGTTGACAAAAGTTAACAACTAGAGAGGCAGCAGTTGCAGAACTATTCTAGGAATATTTATTCCCATGAATAAATGAACTTACATTCACCATTTATATAATTTTTATATCTTCTAGTTATTTAAGTGCTTAAGTTTTGTTGACATGTCTGTTCCTGGGAATGAATTCCCAAGCACCAGCCTACACAGCAATCAAGCTTAACTGTGCACCAGAAATTTCTTGTGTCAGATATACTTAATCTTTATTTCATGAGTGTATCAGACAAGTACCAACCTTACACTGAAAATTTAAATAAGATGGGGGTCAAAGGCAAGTTCTTCACTTCCAAAAAATCAGTGAATGGACAGCTGAGATAGTGGGAGGATTTAGCATCTATTTTATACATAGTTAAGTGTAGTGGCAATGGAGAGCACTGGGCAAGGGGCTGTGCAGTAAAACATTTTTCTAGTATGTTCTGAATAGTATGTGTTAATGGCTAGTAACACCAGTGGAGTTACTAGCCACTAGTCCTTTGCACTAGTGGGAGTACAAAGAACCATGAAGATGAAGTAATTGAAAAAATTAAGGGTATATTTTCTTGTTTCCCCGGTTTTGTTCTTTATTTGGTATTTACTGACTCAAAAGTACATCTGAAATGGCAGTTCAGACATTCCCTGATAACAGGAAAGTAGCAAGGTGAAAGAAGAAACTCTGAATGAAATTATCATCTTTCTTTGGGTTTCTTTTTCATGTGAGGGGGAGAGGTATAAACAAATGTGGCTTACTGTTAAGACTAAAATGAGAAATTAATATTTGTACTATTCAGAGGTAGACTTTTAAAAAACATTTCAAATGCTTAATACCCAGAGGTGGAGAGGCAGATTTCTGCTTCTGAGAAGCCCATAAGTAGTGTTTCTGGAGAGGAATGAGTGCAAGAAGAATGCACCTGACACCAATTTTTGCAAGAGGGAGTAGCTGAAGAAAAATAATTATAAAATTCCCTAAATATTTTGATTCTCAAATTGTTTGACCCTCCATATGGGAATCTTCCTCTACGCAGGTGCCTAGAGAGAAGGCAGAAGTTCCTCTGATGTTCACCTTACTGAATACAGCAGGGCTTGGATCTGAAATCAAGGACCAGACAATGTTCACATTGACCTCTTTCATGGGCTTTTTTTCTATTTTGAAAACACATGTGAGAGGTTAGACCTGACAAAAGATGCTTTCTTGTTCCCTTGCAGCTGTGTTAGTTCAGAGATGGGGCTAGTGTGAGACTTCATGGTCACCACAACAGCAGTGTTCCCACCAGACCTTCTGAGGGCAACGGATGTGGTCTCGTCACAGTTAGGAATGATGCCTTTGCATCTTGGTTTTGAAAGTATTGTGGTAGCTACTGCACACTATAGCCTAAGAAAAGAGGGTCAGTATGTTGGTGTTAGGACTGAGGAGATGCAGAAGCAGTCTGAATTAAAGATTAAAGCCTTTCAGCTGCCATTCAGTAACAAGTTTTAACCCTGCAGAATATGTTTGGAGGAAAAAAGAGCTACAAAATCCAACATATGTAGTTCAGATTTTGCTGCTATATAAAAAGAAGGTGATGATAAAGGGTTATTAACAGTAAAAAAATGAATTTTCACTCTAAAATGCTGTGCTTTGAAAAAGTAACACTGATATTATTGAAGGGGAAATCAGAAAAAAGTATTTACTGATTTTACAGTAACAAGATTCTGCAATTTACTTTGCACAATACTTGGAAATGTGTTAAAAAGTGAAAAACACTTCAGTATATTAGAATGATCATTGGAGCATCATCTGAGGGAATTATAATCTTGAGCCATTTTAGTGAAATGCTTTCGACTGCCATGAAGTGAAATTAATCTGTTTATAAGAAGAGGGACTAGCTCACCATAATGTGAAAGATTTACCTTCTTGATTACTTTGCAGAGCTTCATGAGAGGAACAAATGTTTTTTTTCTGTTAAATAAAATTATGGGAACAGGACTTGATTTCTGGTTTCTGAAGATAAACAAAAGCCAGAAATATACATATACAATGAGAAAAGATTATATATATTCTATAGGCAAGAAAGCACAATCAGGAGTATAAGAAGAGATTTCACCTTTTGCCACAATAAGCAGATCTGATTGAAGCTTTTAGAATAACTTTGTTTCACTTGTTTGCCAGAAAGCCAAATTGGCTGTGTATAAAAGGAATCATCTTAAAGCTCAATGGTGAGTAGAATGAGCTGTATATATATTTCTGTTCCCAACCTCTTTAAAGTGAGTAGGGTAGAGGGGGGGACATTTTGGCTGAAACACCACACTAATCTGCAGTAATCCACAGGGAGTTAGAGCCCTTTCAAGACTGCCTGTCAGCCTTGATGTTAGAGAGTGTCCTTTTCTCAACATGTCCTATCTTGTTCAGCTCAGGTTGACCTGGAGAGTATGTTCAGTGACAGTTTTTGCTTAATGGTTAGTTAACTATTTCTAAACTGTTTGCCAAATTCGATCAATAATCTAGAAAAATGCTTTCCAGGCATGTTTGTCATATTGACTCCAGCTATTTCATGTTATGTTGATTGGTCACATAACTCAGAGCACTATTTCTGTTCTTTGATACTGTGACCAAGATATTTAATCAGAGGAAAAACTCCAGTATGTAACTGAATATGGACATCTTATTTATTCGGATAATTGTTTTGCAAAATGTTTAGGGTTTACTCATATGTGTGTAATAAAAAAAAAAAAGAGATTTCTGATCATCCATTTGTTTTGTAAGGATTTGAATTTACCATTTTATTTACTTCTGGAGCAGATCAGTATTATCATGAATTTGGCTTTGCTTCTGATGGAAGCGCAAGATTTGCTTTGGTTTTGTTGGAAACAAAACTAAACGAGATTGCATAACTTTTTTTAAGTAGAGCAATTAAACATCTGTGAAAATTATAAAGATAAGCTTAATGTGGACTGTCTTTTAGCTTTCATCGGTGTGAATCAAGAACAAAACACCTGGTTGCAACATCTGTACTCTGTTAAATAATTTGGTTGGTACTGATGTTAAAATATCTATTTATTCATGCTCAATGGAGTTGGCATTTAATATTACACTTTAAAACATTTTCCTTTGAGTAAGTCATTGTTATCCAACATAATGAGTCAAAGTCATCACTAATGACATTTCTTATTAGTTCACTGGTAGTCCAAAAAAACCCCTGATCCTACCACTACTGTCAGATTTGGTTAATAAATGAAGGGGAAGAAGACTAAATTGCTTGATTTTTATGCTACTTGGGTTTTGAATTATTCCCAGTTTAACAATGACTGGTGAAGGAGCTACCTTAATTTATTTTGTTCTGTATGGAATTACTTGTATATGTGCTTCCAATGACAACCCCTTTCTAAGGGAGCAGGGAACATGGAGACAGATGTTTTGGGGAGACAAAATAGAAGCTAGTGGAAGGACAACATGAAATAACTCCTAAGACAAAAGAAGTTCGCATTTCAGTTGAGAAGATGAATAGCTCCTTCCTCTGGAAATGTTTGTTTGCAGAGTACAGACTTTTCATTAATAAAGATGACCCTTGTTACCAATGTTGAGCTATGGCAATCCTGAAGGTCAGGTAATAGGGTGTGTACAGACCTGTGGTGTCTAGCAAGGCTGGACAGCTGTTTATCTCAATAGTTGATGTTAATGTTAGTCCTTTAATTGTCATGGTAAAGTCACTGGGAGCAGATTGTTCCCTTTCTCTAGACAAGATGATGCAGGATTAAAACCCCATGACTAGAAGTAAACACGGCTGGACTTTGGGTGGTATGGTGAGTAGACATCGGGTGCAATGCCCAATCTTCCACACAGTTTTAGGTGTGTAGAGATGGTGAGAAGTGAAAATAGCAACAACTGGACAGTGGAAAGATGTGGGCAAGCTGCAGACTTGGTGAGGGAATTGAAACAGCAGTGCTGTCTTTGTCAATTAACTTGTTACACAGAGATGAAATTCACAACTTGTATCACCTCCTAACATTTCTAAGATGGCCTAAGATCCTCCAGTGAAACTGTCTCTGTAATATTGTTGTTTAGATATGATGCAGAAGGAACCCATGCACAGGTATAACTAGATAGATAAAACAGGGAAATCCTTCATCTGTCTTTTTCCAAAAGTCTGGAATATTTTTATTATATTACAACAAAACAATATTTATTTTTATGAGGCATCTGTGGTGAATGCCTTTTCATGGTATTTAAATTCAAACAAAACAACTAGGGTCTGGAGTTTTTCCACAGTAAACTTGGACATCCTGAGGCACCTTCTTTAGCTGCTTTAATTACTACATGATACTACATTATTCATTTCATGCTCAAAGAGCAGCAGGCAAAGACGTGTACGTGAGAGGTTTTAAAGGAAGAGGTCCATTTAATGGATGAAACGGTGTCCTGGTTTAACCAGGATAGGGTTAAGTTTCCCCAGCAGTGGGGGGGGAAGCTCTAGCCGGGTTATTCATATCTCATGCTGACGTCACATCCTGGCGCGAGCGCGGGAAGATTCGGTGATCGCGTGAGTTGGCGCAGCCGGTTCTCTCACTGCTGTATCGGTATATACTTTGCTCTGTTCATTGTTATCACTGTTATTCTTATTGTTTGTTGTGTTGCTGTTGCACTGCTGTATTAAACCTTTCCTTATCTCAGTCTCGAGGCTTTGTATTTCACTCCCTTTGTGGGGGAGGGGCAGCGGCCACATGGTCTCAGACCCCAGCAGGGATTAAACCACCACAAACGGACTTTCAGCTCTTTTTATCCTCTAAGTCTCATCTGCAAAGGAATCAATTTTTCTGCTTTCCTTTCTGAAATGGAGAGTGTCTCCTCTTCAGCCCACTGCCTCTAGGTTACGTTGCCAGATGATGACTGACTATCAGATCTGTCACTGTGCCATGATCTATCTCTGGGAAGTTTCATGGCACTTTCTAGTGCTCAAATAGTACAGCAGAGACATCAACTACTATCCAGGAAACCTTATTCTTTTGTTTTGTTTGACTGTGGGAAGCCATTTACTTTGTACTTGACTTTGGTCACAAGGGACTTGATTTTTGGCATGTGTTTGGTGCAGTTCCCACAGTGATATAACTTCCTGGCATGCCACATAGACCAGATGTGTGATGCCTGAAATTTGCATCTTTACCTAATGATATTAAACATCTTTTAAATTAAGAGATAAAAAAAAATAGAGCAAGGTGAGGAAAAAGTAATTTGCACAGGTTATAGCAGGGAGTCAGATATTTGGGGGTTACCATTTGTTCTGGAGGGTCAATAGGGTCATTTCGGATGGGTAGGTTCTCGAAGAGAAATACATAGCACAGATACAAACTGTGTCACTCCTATTTTTTCAGTGTCTTTGGATGAAGTCTTTCACTGATTTTTGCCTTTGTGATTACACACCAATCTTAAAATAAATAGAAAATATATACACACATTTTGCAGGCCACAAAAGACTCAATTCTTGAGGATCTAGAATATCTTGTAGATCTAGAGGATCATCTAGAGGATGAAATCTTAACTTAAGCACTATTGATTCAAAGCTCTAGTAACACAGAAAACAATTAACTAATTGAAAAGACCAGAAAACTTGGATAGGGCGATGAAGAATCTGAATTGGCTTAGCTCTGTTGGTTTGGATCCCTCCTGACATTTCAAATTATTTTGTGGATAAAAGTGATAACATTCATGCTGAGTTATCTGATCCCATTAAACCACAGTGATATCTTGTGGGGAGAAAATGCATCATCTGTTAAATTTCAATCTTTGCTGCTTGGAGTCTTTACAATAACTTTGTGCCACTGATGTTTCACTGGAGTGTTGAAGGCTACTGTTGGGTGTGTTAATCCATCAGGAAACGTTATTATCCCCATCAGGAAGGGAAAGGTGTGAGTAATCTTTAAAGATTGTCAGTCTTTGCTGAAGAAATCTGGAGCGTTAAGAGTCTAGCCAATAGCCACTGTCCTCATCCGTCCCTTCACTGAGTAGTAGACTAAAAATCTGTGGCAACTTCTGTGTGTCTAAATGCCCAAATCTCCTCCACTCTGGTTTGTACAGGTGTCAGCTGATGGAAAATCTGGATTTTCAGTGGTGTGAGAAAAGACAATTTTAACCATTTAGTGCTTTTCCTTGCCTTGGGGAAGAGGGGAGGAAAGGATAATGCCAGATTTTGTGGTTTGGAATCAAAATTTGGCTCATATGCTGCCTCAAGCACAGCAGACAAGCACTTTTTCACTGAAATGTGAAGTGTCGATTTTCACATGAGCATTTGCGGATGATTTGGCATCATAAAAGGTCACTTCCCTCCTATACATTTCTATATTATTCTGAGCTAGAAACGTAAGTACCATGTGAGGTACACGAAGCACAGCCAATTCTTTCCCTGAGAAGACCCAGGGGCTTAGCATTTGCCCTGTTGTGATTCAAAGCAGCTTGTGGTGTACAGCACTGGACTACATGATAATGCCTCCAGCCACGTTATTTGCTTTTTGGAGACTAGGAGCATAGAGAAAAGGATGCAAGCTCAAAAAAGTAGGTTTGTTTAAGTATGTATTTCTTGTTTTCTGTATAACCTCACTCTGTAAGCACCAGTATGGTTGTTTAGCATGTATATATGTTAAACAAAGGCAGGCATTTACATGGACACTCTTTTGTTCACAAAATCAAAGCATACAAACAGGACACATTAATGTAGCTTCTGTCAAGGCAGATACAGAGTATGTTTATACTGGGTCAGTAATGATAACTTTGTGAAGGGTAAACACTGTGAGGACAACTTATTGGGTTGTGCTCTGATATCTTTTATTTAGTGTAACCTATAGTAACTACCTTTGTATTTGGGATGTCAGGAGTTGTTCAGGAAGAGCCAAGGACTCAGAGTTTGCCCCAGCAATTTGCATAATTTATTCCTTAAAGCATTAGAAATACTTGCATTTAAGATGCCAAATAAAAGAGCTTATGAACAACAGAAATATGAAAAAGTAGCTTGACAAATAGCTTCCTTACATGAGAGTGCTTTAGTAAGTGCCATATGCTTGATTCATGAACACATTTGGAAATAATAATAATTAGATCTAATAATAAATGCTATATGAGGAAACACAAGAACTAATTTTACAGCTGTATCCTGATCTCAGTCACTTTGACCTTGACAGGCAGTGCAACAATTTCACAGAAGGTTTTTGCTGTCATTAAGATGATGAATGTTTCAAAAACCACTGAGAGGGAAAGAGGGGCAGAGAAATGGACTTTCTGTCAAGATAAATATTTTACCTGTTATAAACACCCTGTCAGGGGCATTTGTTTATTCTACTGTCATGATGGTGCAAAGATCAAGAATTGTATTAGAAAAGGGCAAGCATCAATTAAGTGTAAAAAGTGTCAAAATCAAAGTAACCAGAAAAGCAGATGATCTGGGGTGAAGTTACAGTTTGGATGAGAACCTGAAGATAAGTAAGGTGAGAATAAAGGTAAAACAGAAGGGGTTGTGAAACACAGGAGGGGAGACATAAAAATGGAGAGAGAATAAGAGAAGGGAACAATAGGTAGAAAACTCTCAGGAAGCCATTGACCACACTGTGTATTTAAATACATAGATTGGGACAATCAGCGACCTTAGGCTTAGCCTCAAAGGAAGCATGGATATCGGTTTTAATGGGGCAGTGACCCACCGGAGGGAGAATCAGAGTAAGGACTGTGAAATTCAGAAGTAGTAAGGAAATATCTGGGAGAGGGGGAAGGAGTGCAGAGGGTGTTGTCTATTTTGTTGTTAGAGAGTGCCCCCATCACGTAAGCGTGTTTGAAATGTCGTATGCCATAACTTCATGAAAATGCAGGGTGTATGTTAGAGGATAGTAGTTTGTGAAACATGAAAGAAAATATATTCAGAGCAGACAAGCAGTTGGAGTTCTTACAGCCTGGTCCACAGCCAGGATCCCTCCTTGTCATTGAAAACATGGAATGAGAAAAATCTGACCTCTGTGAATTGTGTACAACAAGGAACATCTGTTCTAAGGAGGTGCTGTTTGAGTAGACAGCTTGCTTATGCCACTAAGTTGTTAGTGCTGTCTGCAATTTTCCCCACTCCATTTGTGAATCTTGATCCCAGTATATAGTTTGCTTCTACAAAATTATTCTTGCCTTGCCTTTGGCACAGGAGTCATAAATGCAAAGTCACTGAAGTTCTTGGGAAAACATATTTAGTAATTGCATTAAGTAAATTAAGAGTATAGTAATCAAAACACCTCTGTATTGTTCCTGAAGCATATGAATGGTGAGAGCAAGGAGGATAAAGAGTGCCAAACATATAAATCTCTTAAATTGGGTTCTAACTTAAAACAAACAAAAAAACCCCATTAACACAGCTTGCAATTGGAATGAAATCAACTCTCAGTATTTTCCATAAACCTTGATTACAGAGCCTTGGCCAGTGTTTGTTCCTCTGAGAATAATGCGAGTTGCTCCTTTCACCCAAGGGCAGACGTGCTGCCTTCTTAAATCTGCCTTAGAAATGAGAGAACAAGTGGAGGATGAGAGCACAACCCTCTCTTCAACAAACCTCTGGCCAACTTAAACATGCTGTTATTTCCTCTTTGCACAGACCTTGTGTCCTGCCTGTGTAGTATCCTTTTGCAGTAACAGGATCAATTGGAACAGCAGTTTGTATTCCCAGCCACTGCCTGCTGGGAACACTTCTGCCTTGCACAGTCTTTGGCTTTATTCCCCCCAGCCACGCAGCATGGTCATCTTTCCTCTCAAGCTAACCTGAAGGTATAGGAGAGCATAACCATGAGTCCACCTTCCCATCCCAAATCCCACCCACTAGGTGCAGGATCTGTGAGAGAAATATGGAGTTCATCACCTGGGCTGGGGAGAGACTTACTCCCATGCACCCACACAGCTAGTTGCATAGTGTTTTGAAAAAGGTATATCTGTGTAACATATAAACTTAATGAAGAAACTTCTGAAATGTTGATTCTCTTGTAGGAGGAGGTAGGTTCCCCTCATTATGCACTCTGCTTGACCACACATGATATTCTGCATGCATGTGCATCCTCGCAGTGCACTGAAGGATGTGCATGTGCATATTGAAGAGTCAAATCAAACCCCATGGCTTTAATTCTAGAGCAAGATATTTTGTTTTCCTAACAAAGATTATGGGCATTTAATTACATTTTATTGTTTTGTAAAATATTACTGCATTGTGATACTTGGCAGATTTGTTAGAAAAAAATATGAAATGATAAAAGGGTAGTTTAGGAAGGGATGATTCAAGTTCCCATTTATTTTCAAATTTGAAAACAATTCAGCTTTTCTTTATGGTTCTCCAAGTCACCCACTTTCATAAATTTAGAAATGTGATCTAAATGCAGCTGTGAAGCAGGGAGGTATTTTCTGCTCATTTATTCAAGAATGTCACGGTCCTTTTCAGCACAGGAAAATCAATTAGGGAGGCAAATTATAATAATGATAATATGCAAAATAAAAGGAACAATCTAATTTAGAGATTTCAAGTTTATACAAGGAAGAATGACAACTGAAGAAGGGCATGAATGAAACATAAGGAAATCTCAACCACATCTTCAGCACTGGGAGCCCTCTGCAGCTGAAACATCAATGGCAATAGGTGGTGGGTGCTCAGGGGCATAAGTTCCTCCCTCATAAGACTTAGTCCAAACTGAGACAGCACCAGGCTTTTGATTCTGTTCAGCTCCATAAAACTATGTTGGCTCCTTTGGGGTGTCAGCCTTCCTCCACTGCAGTTCCCACTGCTCTCCCTCCTCATTCCTTTTGACTCTTGCCTTTCCCTGCTCAGGCATAAACGATTTCTGTAACACTTCCCCAGCTGTTTCAGCAGAGGGGTACAGAGAAGAGATCCCTAGGAGATGATCAAAAAGGGGCATGGTCCCCCTCCTTGGCCCCTGCGGTTCTCTCAGTGGTCTCTCAAACTCTTCTGTTGTCTCGTATTGGGCATGTTTGAGGTCTGCTCAGTTGCCAGATGTTAATAGAGGCAATGAAAGGAGTTTCTGTTCCCCTCTGGATGTTCCACTTCTGGCTGCTTAAGCTAACAGAATAAATCACTATTTCTCTTACTGCATAAGATTTTGAATGAATATGTAAAGAGCTTCCAATATTTGCCTAGGTTCTTGAGTAAGACTATTAGGTCTAAATACTTGGATGAAAGAGGAGTAAAGCTTAGATTCAGGACTCACCCAGTATTTCATTCACAGTACACTCTCAAGTCTGTTAAATTTGACATGAAGTAGAAAAGATGATCAAAGCAATTTAGTAGTTTCAGCACAGATACTCCCAGCTTGAGAATTTAGCTAAATCAATCATTTCCCACCTGTTTCAGTATTCATTCTTGCTTGGCTTCAGTCTTGCTCTTGGCAGAGTGTATAAGGTGGTGTTAGGCAATTGTCAGTGTTAGGAAGGCTGTCTGCCAGCACAGAGGGCTGTTCTGAGTGGCTGTATAGGACTTAAGCTTGTGCTATGGATGTTTTAGATGGCAGTATTATCACCTATGGGGCATTGGTTAAGTCAGGCTCAGATATTTGAAGATGTGTACGTGCTGCCCTGTTGCTCATATCTCTAAAAATCAGTTCCTATCCATATTCAGAGATACGGTTCTGGATGTCTTCGGAGCCCAAGGGATGTCCAATAGACCAGGGATGGTTTTGGTTGGGGTTTTTTTGTTTGGTTGGGGTTTTTTTTCAGAGAAATCTAATTTGAAAAGGAAAATTATATACACATTAGTTAAAAGCTTGATATTTTGTGGACAAAAAAAGACTTTAATGGTTTTCTATTCAAATAATGATTTTACACATTTGTGGGTATATTCTGTAAAACACTGAAAGCAAGTGTTTTAGTACAAGATACAGTATATGGAAATACTGCAGTATTTTCTGGTTGACATAGAGCTTAGGGATATGGTGTAGTTGAGAACTGTCAGTGTTAGGTTAATGGTTGGACTAGATGATCTTTAACCTAGATGATTCTGTGATTCTGTGATGTTTTAGTCATAATTGTATTTTGCTGAATTTATCAAAATTTGTAATGATTTCAACATAGACTTTGGAACACCTTTCCATTTCTAATGTGTAAGGATATTTCAGAAAAGTAGAAAGGAAAGAACAAATTTTAATTAATGCTTTGAGAGTTGGTCAACTAACTTTTAATCTCTATATAAAATTCAAGATAGTAATGAGGACTATGAATCCATATGGTGTTCCTACACAAACTGTATCTAATATTCTCCATCTACAAACCAGGTTATGGCAAGGATAGGAAAGAGGCAGTTTTATTTCCTGTATGTGCATGGATAAAATGATCCATTTTTATCTCTGACCTATGCAGATATCCTCTTTCTTGTGTGCAGGATGTAGGTGTCATTAAAAATAAACTGTTCTAAATACAGAAAGATTATAAAGTTCAGCTTTGTCTCCCCAGCCCTAAAACAGCATCTACTACAACTCAGTCAAGGATGGGCAAATTTCAGTAGTTACTGGAACAAGGAGAAAGCGCAGAAGGAGTTAGATCCCAGAAAAAGCTTCATGTATCCCAGACCAAAACGCTGGCTTGTCTATGTGCAGAGAAATGCCATCGCCTTTCAGGAGGAGAAAATTAAAATCCTAGCTTTCAAGGATGCTGTGCAGATGAAATGACCATAAGATCATAAAAGTTGCTACCTCCCATCTCATGTTAGACTGTGTGTTAAAGAATGCATAGCCACAGCTACAGGACCTCTATCATCTCTGCAATTTGCTGTCACCAACATAAGTTAGTGCTTAATATACCCCAGCATTGCCTTCTGCAAGTTCCGTGCTGGTTTGCATCTTCAGCCAGACAAAAGCAAAGCAAAAGTTAGTTGTGTCACAGGATGTCTAATGCCTGCACTCATTTTATTGTTCAGATGGTAGACAATCATAAGACAGAGGTCAGGTATCTCATTGTCACAATCACATGAATCTAGTGATCCTTATTCTCTAATATGGAGGAAAGCATTATAAATTGAGTTGTTATAGTTGTAGGATATTCCATACGAGTGACTCCAAACAAAGCCTAGTCTCAGCCTAGTTCAGTCTGAGCTTCAAGTTCCATAAATTCCCTTTTTTCCCTTTTGTTCCTGTGTCAAAACTGTGTATACTGATACATTTTTATCTCCAACATCTACAGTGACTGAGCTGTGTAGATAAACCATTCTAAATACAAAAGGTCTATAAACCATGCAGTGGGAACAATTTCCTTTCAATTCATTTATGGACTTTTTCTGGAATTGTTGGACAAAATTTCATCAGTGGCAAAAAAATCCAATTTAGTAACCTTTTGGTGCAGAAGGGAACCTGAAGCTGCTGATACAGTAATGTTGCTTTAACTGATGGCATTCTCAGCTGGAGATAAAGCTGTTAAGTCACACATAGCCTCTTTGTACTTTAAAGCTAAATATGCAAAAATTTGCTTCCGGCTGGGCTTTCTTGCAGCAAAGAAATGTTCTGCTTTGTCCTGTGTATTAATTCTGACTGTAAAGGAAGGATGTTTTCTGGTCATCTTGGCAAGCCTGTAGGGAATGTGATTTATCTTCTCTGTCCTGTTGTCTGGGCAAATAAGGAGCTCCAGCAAAGCCATTTAAGTAACTTTCTTACCAGTGGATAAGATTGGTCCGAAACACAGATATCTCTCTTATCCAATGAAGCCATGTGCCAGCTGCTACCTAGGATAAACTAAACTCCCAACAAGGATCAGAGCTTTTATTGTTATCCATAAATTTCAGAATGAGATCTTAATCTACAATGAACTGTTGAGTCAGATGTTCCTTAGCCTAAATAAAATGAGAAAAGTTCTAAATAAGGGCCAGACTGCAAAAATGAAATTACCCTTGTCAGGCCTAAGGTAATCTATTATACAAAGTGCACATGGTGCATCACTGGTAAATAAAAAAAATAATGTCATGGCCTTGTGCGTGATTCCCCTCCAGGACACTTGCAGAAGCAACCTGCTCTCTCAAAGCATGTGCATTCTGTGATGGACAGCTATGCTAAGTCCCACAGCATGATTTTGTGTAGGGGCCGAGGTCTTAAACATTTTCTTTTCCACTATCGTTGCCTTCGTTGTTAGTAGTACTGAGCAAGAATAACTCTTTCATGCCAAAAATTGCTATTGTCCCAGTAATGTTACTGGATATTAACCATGAGACTACATTACACAATCAAAATATTTCATAAATTAGCTGTTGTCATGGATCCTTTTACAAAACAGTAGACATTCTTAGTAACAAACCCCCCACTTGATTAAAGGAAAATGTTAGGCAAAGATGGGACATAGAGTTGATGTCTGACCAAAAATGCTTAAATCCCCAGGCTTTCAAGAAGCTGCAGACCCATCTGAACTTTATCATTGGAACCAATCTCTAGCCTAAATATTTTGGTTTTTTTATATAATTTTGGTACATAAAGGCTCAGGAGACAAACCCACTGAAGGAGAATCCAATTATTTTTCATTTTAATTATTTTAGTAGTCAAACAAAATGTGTAGACACTCAGAACTTAAAATAAGTCAATTGAGTAACCCTAGCTGTACATTCAATGGTTAATCACTTTCTCCTGTAGCTGTAGAATGCTGCAGTAATATCTTCATGTATTCCAGTACAGTATAATTCTGATTAAATAAATATTAAATAAGTTCCTTTGCCATTTTACCAAAAGGCATGCCTTATGTGCAAAGGTCTCCAGAAGGTCTGGGGACTGTTGTCATCCATATTGCAAGTCTTCTGTTGGCCACAGAAGATGATGGCCAGAAGGTCTGAATCAGTGAAATACCACTGAAGTAAATAGAATAATAATTATTCCCTCCAGCTAAGAATTAACCTCAAGTTTTTGTATTGCATTTCTTCATCTGTGTTATAGGAAGAAAATATTTTCTTTATCTGCTTTATTTACAGAAATTCCAAACTGTGGAGGGTAGGTAATATGTCTTACTAAGTGTTTATACCACACCCAGTACAGTAAAAATTTACTTGGTGATTTTATCATAATAAGGCTAGTAGAAATGTAGCTAGGAAGATATTCTTATTCAGAGGAATAATATGAAATTTCAAGTATCCGTTTGTTCCATAAGTCAAATACAACTTTATTTTCCCTAGGAATAATAACTGAAATTTCAAAATGAGATTTTGTCCTGTGGTTGGGTTTGGTTTTTGTGGTTTTTTTACATATATTTAAATGAGATGTCTGGAAATTTGACAACTTTTTGGAGAGGAAGATACACACCTCAGGAACAGAGAGCTGGGCTCTTAGAAACTCTGCAGCAACTTCTGTGTAGAGATTCCCCGAGATTATCAGCCTGAAAGCTTTTGGACCTTTATTCTGCTAGACCGTAAAACATTAGATTTAACAACAGACCACAGAATATTGCATCAAAGATGTTCCACTAAAAGCCATTTCTTCATAAATCATCAAAATAGGGTACTGAAGAGTATTCAAGCTTCCATTAAGTAACTTTCTTCTTAAATTATTTTCCAAAATGAATAATATCCTTGAGATTCCTTAATGGGCACAATCAGTGAAATGGTTTTATAAAGGTTATCTGTAATACACCACTGAAAATTCTAAAAACATATGCTTCTTTCTGCATTTGCATGACACGTACGTCACTGAGGGATATGGTGTGGTTGAGAATGGTCAGTGTTAAGTTAATGGTTGGACTAGATGATCTTCAAGGTCTTTTCCAACCTAGATGATTCTGTGATTCTATGATTCTGTGACACAAATTCTTCAGATAAGGTTAATGAGAAAACTAAAAGTCTGGCAGAACTAATTATTTTGGCGTGTGACTTTACAATGAAATATATCTACAAAAGTCTAACATTTACTAATGAAGCAGGGGACAAATTAAGCACCAACTCACTATGTTTTTAATCCGAGCTAAAACACTACCAAACAGGATGTAGCTTCAAGGTGTCTGTGACATTCAGATTATTGTGCATCAGAATATTCTTGTGGTACATGTAGCTGGTGTAGAAGTTCCAGCTCAAGCACCCATGACACTCCAGGTTCTCTCTCTGCTAATATGATACTCACAAGATTTCTACTCTAAGAAATACTTTTGTTGATAAGTAGAAGTGAACTAGTCTGCAACTTATCATGATGTCTCAGTGGAGTAAAGATATGGAGGAATTACATTTATTAAATGTCATTTAATGAGCCCACCAGGTAGCAATGTACCCTTGTACCAAAACAGGCCAACAGTGTCCTGGGCTGAACTAAGAGGACTGCTGCCAGCAGGCCAAGGGAGGTGGTCCTTTTCCTCTGCTCAGCACTGGTGAGGCCACACCTGGAGTTCTGTGTCCAGTTCTGGGCTCCACAGTACAAGAGAGACATGAACATACTGAAGAGAGTCCAGTGAAGATGCCAGAAAGATGATGAAAGGGCTGGAGTATAGCTCCTGTGGGGAGAGACTGAGAGAGCTGGGACTTGAACCTAGAAATGAAAAGGCTCAGGGGGATCTCATCAATATGTATAGATACCTGAAGGGAGGGTGCAAAGATGCACCCTGTTCTTGAAGAAAAAAAAAAAAAAAAAAGAAGCATAAGCAAAGTTACAGCTGAATACTTCTAATAGAGGTCATAGATGAGAACAAGGTGATCCATGAGGCATTCTCAAAGAAGATGAACCTCTTGAAAAGAGCCAGGCTCTCTTCAGTGGTATCCAGTGACAGGACCATAGGCAGTGGGCACACATTGAATTGCAGCAGGTTACCTCTGAACACAAGGAAATCCTTTTTTACTGTGAGGGTGACTGAGAGGTTGTGGAGTTTTCCTCTTTGGAGGTACTCAGAAGCCTCCTGTACATGGTCCTGGGCAACTGGGTCTAGGTGATCCTGCTTGAGCAAGGAGGGTTGAACTAGATGATCTCAGATGTCACTTCCAACCTCATTTATTCTCTGATTCTGTAAACGTCTTGTATCTCTTTCAAGACTTCTGAATCTTTTACTAATGAACTAAGAGTTCAAAGTTTAATAAATGACTGTGCTGCATCAAATCTGAGGAAATGAAGGGTTTTTATTCTTTTTTTTTTCACTTTGCTTCTTCCAAAATCTCTGAAGCACCTGTGAGGCACTTGCCATGAAAATATCACTTTTTTAATTAAAGTGAATACAGTGTGGCATACTAGGTACACTGATTACAGGCATGGGGCAATATTATGAAAATAAGATTCAATAAAACAGTGAAATAAAAACTGCCCCAGGGAAAGACAAAATAAAAATTCTCATAAAGTGCACTTTGTGTACTGTTCAGAAATGTGACTGTAGGTAAGAGACCAGGACAGAAGAGAAATGACATCAAAAATGGGTGCTCAAGCAGAACAATAAAATGATTTAACTTCCAAAGAGATTTTTGTGAAGTAGTACGAAATGATATTACCTGATTTTTGGCTTAATGGGTCTCCTAAAAGGTTTGTTGGTTGGAATAGTATATCTTTGAACAAGTATTGATACTATTTCTGTATCTATATCTATGGGGAGAAGAGGAAGGGGGACAACAGGAGAAAAGTGAGTGGGAAAAGAGATTACAGTTTGTCTGCTTTATGCATATGACTGGTGTAAATATTTTGGCTGTTTCATTCTGCCAAAGTAAGAGTACATGATGAGTGACTTCTGACTTCTATTTATTTTTTGGGGTGGGTTCAGCCCACATTGCAGGATGATATTTTGCCTGTCATTTGGATGGGGTCTGTCTACTTCTGAGTAACTTAATTTATTGTTATCCTGGTTTCAACTGAGGCAGAATTAATTTTCTTCTTAGTAGCTGGTGAAGTGCTGTGTTTTGGATTTAGTGTGAGAATAATGTTGATAACACTCCGATGTTTTAGTTGTTGCTAAGTAGCTCTTATCCTAAGTTAAGGGTTTTTCAGTTTCCCATGATCTGCCAGAGAGGAGGTGCACAAGAGGCTGGGAGTGAGTATGGCCAGGACAGCTGACCTGAACTAGCCAAAGGGATATTCCAGATCATTGGATGTCATGCTCAGTATAGAAACTGGGGGGAGTCATCCAGGAGGAGCCAATCGCTGCTCGAGGACTGGCTGGGCATTGGTCAGCAGGTGGTGAGCAATTGCACTGTGCATCACTTGTCTTTTCTTGGGTTTTATTTCTCTCTCTTTGTTATATTCCTTTTCATTACAATTATTATTATATTTTATCTAAATTATTAAACTGGTTTTAGCTCAACCTACAGATTTCACTTTTTTTTTTCTTTCTGATTCTCCTCCCCATCCCAGCAGGGGTTGGGGAGAGGACTGAGCGAGCGGCTGCGTGGTGCTTAGTTACTGTCTGGGGTTAAACCATGACAATTGTACATGTAAATGAATATGTGCATGATTTGCAATTTTTTCATTAGCTTTGATTTTTATGAATGACAAAAAATCATCAGCTCAATCAATGTTCATAGTAAAGGACATAAACTGATCATCAGCAATTTAGGAAAAGAAATGTTTACCAATTGTATAATAAGACAGAATTGGCCAAATACAAGGTAGGTGTCATTGACCATCTTCAGACAGCAGGTATGCAGAACGCTATGAGAAGTAGGATGCTTCACTAAAAATGTAAGAAGCCGATTTTCTCATGAATCACCTTGTTCTCATCTATGACTTTGTTTGCAAGTATGCATTTGTAACCCTGTTGATCTTTTTTTTTTTCTTTTTTTTTCAACAGTGCATGTTGAAGAAACATTTCCTTTCAGCAGAATATCATGCTCTCTTTTTATTTTTAGGAGGCTTGCTTTCCGAACAACCTCTAAAAAAGCAACAATAACTCTTTAATTATCTTTATTAAGCTAGCTTTGAAAGTTGAATAAAACATACCAGGCTTATGACAGCTAATTCAGCTCCATCAGGATGCTACAGTAATAACATTAAGTAATTGGGCTTTTACAGTTATGCTTAAGTGCTCACATAAAGCTACTGAGGATTTTAGAGCAACCTTTTTTTATCCCTTTATTACCTCAACAGTCAGCCCAAACTGAAGCATCCATCTACAGCATTAATAAATACGTATCTCAAAACCATCATGCCCACTATGTCTATAGCAAATTGCACTAATATAATACCAGAATTACAGTGAATCTAACAAAAAAATCCTAATCAACAGATTTCAGTGGTTTGTTTTAAAGACAGTGTAAGCACTGAATTTGCATCAAGCAGCAACTGGAATTACAATATTTTGTATTTTTCAGTGAAAATTGCTAGCTTGTAAATACAGCTGAGTTTAAATGTGCCTTATCAACATTGCTTATAAGAAAACACATAAATGAGAATTTTTACTTTTACATTTTTTCATGAACATGCACTTTTTTTTTCTATGTGTTTGTAAAACTGAAGGAAAGTGTTATTGTAAATAGCAGTACTGGAAGAAAGGGCAGCTGAACAGATGGTTGGTGAACAATCATCTCGAAGCTGTAAATATGAGTCTGTTGTGAACTACTAGTTAACAAATAGCTTTAATTTTTGATGAATGCCTAATAGTACTTATGCACAGAGATTGAAATTACAATCCTCCCCATCCATCAGGCTGCTATAAAAATGTGTGTTGTCACCTTTGCTGGCAGTGTTCAAAAAATAAGAGACTACTCCAGGTTTAAAAGAGACACTTAAAAGTGGCGATACGGAGTACTAGGGCACCTGTAAGGAAGTAGTGTTCACAACCTGGCACACGCATTCACAAGTACTGTGAGCAGGAAGGCGTAGGACACTGAGCTTGAGATTCCTCAGAGTTGACAGACATGTGGAGGGAAGGGAAAAAAGACACAGAGGAACAGGCTGGCCAAACACAATCCTGTCAGTAAAAAAGGCTGCAGGCAATGGTGTGTCTGAAACCAGGGCTCCCTCCTGACTGTGCAGAGAAGCAATAACTTTGGGATCAGAGCCCATGTGAACTGCAGTTCTAGTGTGACACAGTTTCCCTGGTCTTGGTTGTTTGGGTTGTCTTTTAGGGTATGTTTTCTCTCCTTTTTTCTCTTAAAATATGCTCAGAAGAGGTGGTTTCCCATACCTTATCTAACTGAGATGAAAAACTGATCAGGAAATGTGAGACCTGGGTCTTGCTGGCCTCAAGGGAACAAACATACAGAAGAGAAGAACTTCCATGGAGGAAACCTTCATCTCTCTTGTTGAATGATGTGATACATGATGTGAAAGAGAATGAAAAATTCATAAGACCAGAAAGACTCCATTGAAATTAGCTGGCATTCTAAGATGAAAAATTGCATTTTCCCCCGTGGGGAACATGAATCTTATAACTGAAGGAAAGACACATGAAATCATAATTACTGAAGTAAAATTCTTGAAACTGAAGGGGAAAAGCACTTCCTAAATAAAACACATAGTAGAAAAAGTTCTGAGGTTTAAAATGTCATGATTAAACATGGGTTTAACACATTTAAAGAAGAACAAAGACTGAGACACTACAAACTTTTAGTGATTTAAGTGTCTGATAATGTTCTCAGCTAATCAACTTTTTGGTAATTTATTACTGCAGCACAATAATTTCTGCCTTATTGTAAAGTAGTTGTGATGAAAGGGTATAGCTAGACTTTCTCTTCATGGGAAATGTATAGCTCTTAGAAAGTGGAAAACAACTCAGGAGACAACATTTTTTCATTCAGGGAACACAAACCATATGGTTAGTAGTAGTGTAAATTTTCTCACATTGCTAAACCTATGTGCAGTAGAGTACTATGGATATGTGGCGAAGAAAATAGCTGATAAAGTATCATCAAGCAACTAGCAGAGTCAGAAGTAGTCAGTGCTGTCTTGGCCAGCTTTGAAATATTGATTTTAAAACCCCATTACTAAGCTCCTAACTATAAACTACCAATTTGTTAAGGTCATTAAAAAGGCAAACAGAATCTCAGGGCTACTTTAAGTTAATTATTTCCTGAGTACAATGCTTTGACAAGACCTTAGCTTGAATACTGAGTATGTCTAATCTGCCACAGTCCAGAAGGGCTTGTTCAGCATGTAACTGTAGCTGTGACAGTGAGCAAGACCCTGTCTGATGAGAAGAGATTAAAACTACAGCACGTTTAGTCTAGACAAGTAATCAGAGTGGAGGAAAGCTAAAAGATTACTACTGCGTACAAATTCAAGTGTTTCCCAGTTTCCAGCTTGAGACTTGCAGTGGTGTGACTTTTTAAAAAATGGTTTGATAAGTGCACACAATGTAAGTGCACCCTGAGAAGGGTCTGGTAGGGAATGGGGCCCATACTCACAGAAAGGTGTTGGATTCACTAGTTCATTTCAAGTGCATCTATACCAGTGCACATAGTATGAGCAACAAACAGGGGGAGCTTGAAGCCATGATGCAGCACAAGAACTATGACATAGTAGCTATAACAGAAACGTGGTGGGATGCCTCACACAACTAGAGTGCTGCAATCAATGGCTACAAGCTCTTCAGGAGGCATAGACAGGGAAGCAGAGGTGGTGGAGTGGCCCTGTATGTAAGAGAATGCTATGAGAGCTCAGAAATCAAGTATAGTGATATGGGGTTGAGAGTGTTTGGATTAGGTTAGGGGCCAATAAAGCAGATCTTGCTGTGGGAGTCTGCTATAGACCTCCCAACCAAAGCAGTGAGGTGGATGAAGCTTTCTATAAACAGTTGGGAGAAATCTCGCGGCTACTTGCCGTTGTTCTTGTGGGGGACTTTAACCTCCCGGGTATCTGCTGGGATCAGAGCACAGCAGGGAGGGAACAATCCAGGATGTTCCTGGAATGTGTGGAGGATAACCACTTCACACAGCTGGTGAGTGAGCTGACCAGGGAAGGTGCCCTCCTGGACTTGATTCTTGTGAACAGGGAAGAGCTGGTGGGGGAAGTAAAGATTGGAGGCTGTTTAGGGTGCAGTGATCATGAGATGATTGAATTTTCGATCCTTTGAGAAACAAAGAGAGGGGTTAGTAAAACTGCCACCTTAGACTTCTGGAGGGTTAACTTTGACCTGTTCAAAAGACTGATTAACAAAATCCCTTGGGAGGCTGCCTTGAAGGATATGGGTGTCCAGGAAGGCTGGACATACTTCAAGAGAGAAGTCTTAAAGGCACAGGAGCAGGCTGTTCCCGTGTGCCGAAAAACAAGCAGGCGGGGAAGGAGACCAGCCTGGCTAAACAGGGACCTTTGGCTGGATCTCAAGAACAAAAGGAAAATCTATTGCCTTTGGAAGAGGGGCCAGGTCTCATGATGACTATAAAGATGTAGTAAAGTTATGCACGGACAGCACTAGGAGAGCCAAAGCACTGCTAGAGCTCAACTTGGCTACAGCTGTTAAGGATAACAAAAAATGTTTCTATAAATTCGTTAACAGCAAAAGGAGGATTAGGGAAAATCTCCCTCCTTTATTGGATACAGAGGGAAACATGGTAACTAAGGATGAGGAAAAGGCTGAGGTGCTCAAAGCCTACTTTGCCTCAGTCTTTAGCAGTGGAACTGGCTGTTCCCTGGACACCCAGCCTCATGAGCTGGGAGATGGGGAGGGGAAGCAGATTGAGGTCAGCACAGTGGAAGAGGAGGTGGTCAGAGACCTGCTACACCACTTGGATGCACACAAGTCTGTGGGACCGGATGGGTTACACCCAAGGGTGCTGAAAGAGTTGGCAGATGTGCTCGCCAAGCTGCTGTCCATGATTTACCTGAAATCATGGCTAACTGGGGAGGTCCCATTGGACTGGAGGGTGGCAAATGTGACACCCATCTACAAGAAAGGCAGAAAGGATGATCCAGGAAACTATAGACCTGTCAGTCTGACATCGGTGCCAGGGAAGGTCATGGAGCAGGTCATCTCGAGTGCCATTAAAAGTCATATAATGGACGACCAGGGGATCAGGCCCAGTCAGCATGGGTTTATGAAAGGCAGGTCCTGCCTGACAAACCTGATCTCCTTCTACGACAGGGCAACCTGCTTATTGGATGAAGGAAAGGCTGTGGATGTAGTTTACCTTGACTTCAGTAAGGCCTTTGACACCATTTCCCACAGCATTCTCCTGGCAAAACTGGCTGCTCGAGGCTTGGATGGGCACACGCTTTGCTGGGTAAAAAACTGGCTGGATGGCCGGGCCCAAAGAGTTGTGGTGAATGGAGTTAAATCCGGTTGGCAGCCGGTCACGAGTGGTGTCCCCCAGGGCTCGGTTTTGGGGCCACTCCTGTTTAACATCTTTATTGATGACCTAGATGAGGGGATTGAGTGCACCCTCAGTAAATTTGCAGATGACACCAAGTTGGGTGGGAGTGTTGATCTGCTCGAGGGTAGGGAGGCTCTGCAGAGAGATCTGGACAGGCTGGAGCGATGGGCTAAGGCCAACTGTGTGAGTTTCAATAAGGCCAAATGCCGGGTGCTGCACTTGGGCCACAACAACCCCCAGCAGCGCTACAGGCTTGGGGAGGAGTGGCTGGAGAGCTGCCAGTCAGAGAGGGACCTGGGGGTGCTGATTGACAGCCAGCTGAACATGAGCCAGCAGTGTGCCCAGGTGGCCAAGAAGGCCAATGGCATCCTGGCTTGTATCAGAAATAACGTGGCCAGCAGGGACAGGGAAGTGATCTTACCCCTGTACTTGGCACCGGTGAGGCTGCACCTTGATTCCTGTGTTCAGTTTTGGGCCCCTCACTACAAAAAGGACATTGACTCACTTGAACGTGTCCAGAGAAGGGCAACGAAGCTGGTGAAGGGTCTGGATCACATGTCGTACGAGGAGCGGCTGAGGGAACTGGGGTTGTTTAGTCTGGAGAAGAGGAGGCTGAGGGGAGACCTCATCGCCCTCTACAACTACCTGAAAGGAGGTTGCAGAGAGCTGGGGATGAGTCTCTTTAACCAAGTGACAAGTGACAGGACAAGAGGTAATGGCCTCAAGTTGCACCGGGGAAGGTTTAGACTAGATATTAGGAAGTATTTCTTTACAGAACGGGTGGTTAGGCGTTGGAATGGGCTGCCCAGGGAGGTGGTGGAGTCCCCGTCCCTGGAGGTGTTTAAGAGTAAAGTTGACATAGCGCTGAGGGATATGGTGTAGTTGGGAACTGTCAGTGTTAGGTTAATGGTTGGACTGGATGATCTTCAAGGTCTTTTGTAACCTAGACAATTCTGCAATTCTGTAATACCAAGTGGTTACCTGTGATAGTGGAAAACCAGATAGAGTGATTCAAATTATTGCTTCCAGACCTACCTAGAGATAAAGACTGAAATTAATGACTTATCAACATGTTTCTTTCAAACTTTGAAAACAGTATTATTGTACTTCAGTTCTGGTTTTGGCTTAGCCTATAATATTTAGCTACTTTTATTCAGCAAATCTGTAATATTCAAGCCACCAAATGTGAGCAGACAGTGTAAATAGGTTCTTTATTCTATTATTGTATTTATTCTTTCTGGTATCTCTTCTGGGCTGTTCAGTGTAATCTGTGACTTTGTCCTTTCAGTTATGTGTACGTGCTGGAACCACAAATGCTATGGTGAAGCACATTTATTTTTGCTTCAGGGATCTCAGTATGAAAAGTTGATTTCAGCTGGTGGTGGAGAATTGAGTTGGGAATGATGTGATTTAATGTGAGGAAGATCAGGGAGAAGAACTATAATTTATTTACCTAATAGATGCCTCAATCGCAAATGTATTTGGTTTAGTTGGTCTTTTTTTTTTTTTTTTTTTTTCAAATGAGAAACAAGTGTGACATTATAGCAGCCTCCTCCGCCTTATTTCATCATCATAGTTCAAACCTAGATTGAGTCCTAGGTTAAATTTAGTCTGTTGGACTAGATTGTGGAAATCCAAATGTCCTGCATACCAATAAAGCAAAGCAGTTAATGATATGAACAGATTGTCTTTGTTCAGATCATTTTATTTCATTCTAGTTAATGAGATTATAATAACATTTTAGTTGAATACAGTATTAGATTTAGTTTCTAACTGGCCTTTTTATATCTTTCATTGCAGCTCACCCTAGAGGGGTTAAACTATCTTTCTGCTTTTGAGGAAAAGAGATATGGGAGGTTAGGAGTACCTGGATCAGACTTGGGTTCTGCTGGAAAACATCCAAGCCTGATGGTTCTCCTTTAAATACCGCAAACTAGAAATGTCAACACCTTTGCCTACATGGGGGTCAAAAGACTAACACCCTGACTTGATCACTAGCAGCAAGTCATCATGAAAATATTAGTTAATTAGAAGCCCTTGATCTATTCCTCTTCACTAAGAAGCTGCCAGCATTTTTCTTCTGGAAGATAGCAAGTTGTGCTTAAAACTGTGATACCTGTGATCAGATAAGATGGGTGTTAACATAACACTGAGCTCCAATTATTGAAAATCACTTCAATACTGTTGAAACAGTTCTCTGTTCAGCATTTATTATTTTTGATGTAACATTTTAAGATTTGTGTTGTATCTATATGCAGAAGAAACTTCTTTTGTGTTAAGTCAGTTTCTATACAGGCTTCTTGACTGTATTCCTGATTAAAACAAATAAAGATATTTAAATCATGACCCATCTTTTGAGTTCACTACTTAGTTATTTTAAGATCCTGTTTACAAAGCCTCTTTTAGAAAAATATGTGAAAAGAACATTTAGGATTATCTATCTATTCACACTGATTAAAGCTTCAGTGGGCATAGTTATAAGCAACTTCATTGCATGAAAACCCATGATAAAATAAGAAATTATCAGGCCAGAATGTTGCTTTGACTGATAGCATCACATCATGCTTTCATGCAGAGTACCAGTTATTCACAGTGGGACCATGAATCACCAAAGTAACACTGTGCTGTGCAGATGATCCCATTCAGATTGGGTCCTGACTTTTTCCATTTTTAACTCTAAAACTCCCATTTACATAACTGTATATCTTTAATGCATTTAAATACAAAAACTGTTATCTTTTGTGATGGTATATACCACATTGATTGAAATTGCAATGCATTCTCAGCTCTTTTCACTTTGAATGTTGCTGATGGGATTTTGTATCTTCAATTGTTTTTTGATTTGTTTGGGGGGGTTTTTTGTCAATGTGCTTCACAAATATTAACGAAATATTGCAAAAAACTTGTAGTGTGCAATAGAGCTGTTACCCTCATTTTGGTTTTAGGGAGGGAAAAAAAACCCCAGACAGAACTCCAACAAACAAATATACCATCATAGAAAAAAACTGTAATAGATTTAAAAGAAATCTTCTGCTAACTCCTTAACCTGTATGTACTCTTACTTATCCAACAGCTCTGTTTCCCTCTCCTTTTTTATTAAGCAAAATAATAATTCTAACTTAATTGATGATTCTGGGTGGTACCATTTTTTCCATCTATGTACATCCAGACATGCTATGTATTGTACTAAATGGCCAAAGCTTTCTGAACAAGTAAGGAAATTGCCTTTTTTGCATTTGGACACAAAAAATATTTGGATTTTTAAAGCAGGGTGAAAATAGTTGTGGATAGTGTTTAGCTGTCTCTTATTCAATTGAATAAATTTCTTCTCCTAAACGTGCTGTTCTGCAAGGTGTAAATCATAGCTTTGTGGTAAAATCATGACAAAATGAATAGTCCTGTTTATACACCATAACACAGTACAGCATGGGCTTCTAAAAATCAGTAGTTGCAGATGATTGATGGTCTTGGGTATTGCACTTCTCCTGTTGGCACAGGAAATGACAATTTGGTATGTCATGGGACGTGCTAACTGCTACAAAGGACAAAGAATAAGATTTCCCAGGGTTTGTTCTGTTTCACTTTAGAAAGCTCTGCAAAACACTAGCATCTGTATCTGAAGTGAAATCCTAGCTATATTAAAATGTTTTGGCTTTTTTATTTTATGTGTGTTAGAATATAGCAGGGTGAGAGTGTAGAATTACTGCGTTTTATATGGATACTGTCATCACTTGTATACCAAATAGGTTGACACTGAAATGAATTCCTTTCAAACGAAACATTCCAAGAGGGTGTGAAAACAGGGGCCAAATAGCCTTCCCATCAAAGCTTGTGCTAAGAGTAACAAACCTGACTGTAAGACATCATGATTAAATGCATCAAAACACTGTATGTAAGCATAAGAAATGCTACACAAATATTTAGGCTGGATGAAAGCAATTTAAGACACATTGTTTGATTCTGTATAATCCTATGAAACTTTATTAGTAACTTTCAAGACACAGACAAATGATTATTGGGTGAATTAAAATGAGCAGCTATGAAGACATATTGCCAGAGCCAACATTCCAGTTACAGATATCCTGTGGCACTCATCTGCTATGTACTACAATATACTACACTGAATCTTCTGCTGTTTATTGCAACATTTCTAATCTCAGGCTGAGAAAAATATGCTTTGTTTTATTTCTGGTTGCCATAAAATAGCACAACTCCATTCACTTTACACTGTGAAGGACTAGTCCTCTGGAATTAACAACAATACTTACATTTAAGGAGGGAGGAAAAAAAGGTGGAAGAGAGGTTGCAGAGAGGGGTGCTGTTTTCTCAGGCTTTATTTTATATGGAAGTGCTCTTATTACTATCTGTTTATCTGTTACCTGCAAAATTCTCTTCAATAACTTATTTGATTTCTATTTTGGTCAAAATCCCATGGATATTTGTCTATAGGGAGCAAGCCCTATATATTGCAGTCAAAATATGCAGCTGAATCAGCACAATGTTTGATGAGGGATGCTATACAAATATGCATTAATTCCCTGCCTTTGACTGATGAAGATCATCTGTCCGTATGTAGCAGGAGGCAAATGGCATAGCTGTAAGTCCTAATATCTGCCTCAGTATTGCTTACCTGACACTTATCTCCCTTCAGAAATGTTCAGTTTGGGGAGAATGATCTATCTGTTGGGTAAAGCAGTGAAGGAAAACCTCCCTGAGATTAGCACTTTATAAAAGCAGTTTATCATGTCTGCAATTATCCATTTATATACTTCTGAAATCTCTTTTAATATCACTTTTTACAGGTAGCAGGTCTCCAAAATTAGGCCTTTCAAATTATTTAATCGGATCTCTGAATATCTGGCTTGTGCATCTGAAAGGTGTACTCCCTAGTGCCATCACAACTGGATTAAACACAAAGGTGATTACTATAGGGGAACATACATCATATGAATTACACTTCAGGTGATAAATACACAAGTAATTGTTTATAAATAACACTTAGCAGTGTTTTACAGTGGCCCATATAAATTCCCTGTTAGGCTTTTAGTTTCCTTAACAGGATCCCTCTAGAAAACTGGTCTACATCACCTTTCCTCTCTCATGAGCCAACAAAAGCTCAGTTGTAGAAGACACAGGGGAGATCTTGGTGGTAAGTCACTTGGTAGCTTTTATAATCCTTTTTTTTTTCTCTTTATTTTCCTCTTTCTTTTTTTTCCTTTTTTTTCCTTCTTTTTTTTTTTTTTTTTTTTTTTTTTCCCCATGCAATCTCCCATCCTATCCTTAAGTGACATTTCTGGTCACTTAAGAGTCTCCAGTCTCTTATCTTTTCTGATTGTTCATGATTCCCAGACATTCTTCCTAGACCAACATTGATTAGGACAATATGGTTTCGGTTTTCTGGAGTATATGGTAGGGATCAGATACGGACCTCTGGGGGACACCACTCGTCACTGCTCTCCACTTGGACATTGAGCAGTTGACCACAACTCTTTGAGTGTGACCATCCAACCAGTTCCTTATCCACCGAGTGGTCCATCTGTCATATCCATGTCTCTCCTCTGTAGAGACAAGGATGTTGTGTGGGACAGTATCAAATGCTTTGCACAAGTGCAGGTAGATGACATCAATCATTCTTCCTATATCCCCCAATGCTGTAATCCCATCATAGAAGGCCACCAAATTTGTCAGGCACAATTTGCCCTTAGTGAAGCCGTATTGGCTGTCATCAATCAGATCTTTGTTTTCCATGTGCCCTAGCATAGTTTCCAGGAGGATCCACTCCATAATCTTACCAGGCACAGAGGTGAGACTGACTGGCCTGTAGATCCCCATGTCTTCTTTTTTTCCCTTTTTAAAAATGGGGTCTTATATTTCTCATTTTTCAGTCACTGGGAACTTCACCAGTCTGCCATGACTTTTATCTGATGTATGTATTGTGTATATGACCTGATAGACATCTGTCTTTCTGAAAAAGCACAGAAAACTTCTTCATGGAGAGACTGGCATTTGTACTGATTATAGTATTTAACATAGTTCTTGGGTCAAACTACTGTCAGCATAAAGTATTCATGTCAGCATCTAATGTCCCTGTTAGCTCTATCACGTAAGTAGATTAACATTACCCCTATTTTACAAAGTAGACAGTGAAGGAAGAATGGGGAAGAAGTTGACTGACTGTAAGGATGTATTAGCCAAGTATGGGGCAAAGTGAACATCAGGAAAGCTAGAACTGTATGTTGCATTTAGCTCAGTCCCACCATCCTGAAAAAACAAGGATGAGTTTTGTCTTAATTTTTCTTTGTCAGGTTTTTTTATTTTATAATGAAAATATGTTTAAGGATGTCAGTCTTCTGAATGTTTTAGCTGAGATAGTTGTGTATTCGGAATTTAGCTAGGGTATGGGTGGGTAAGGGTGGCGTATGGGTTGATTTTTTGGAGTGCTGCCAGGCTGTTGCTCTTCTCTTTCTCCCTGTTTAGCACATGTTTATCCATGTAGATTTTAATTTTGTTCCTCTACTTTTTTTTTTTTTCTTTCTCCTCACAATGTAGTAAAATACAGTTTTAATCCATGTGGCAGTGAAAAATCTATACACGAAAGAACAGGATTATGTGGGAATCTCAGAAAATATGATTTCTTCTTTGGAAAAATTGTGCAAAGCCGACTTCACTATGTATTTCACAAACACACAAATGCAGTTGAGTTCTGATTTGTAGCCTCTGTCAGTGAAAATTCTTTATCAATGAATCCTGGTAATTAGCACTCAGAGTAGTGAGTTCTGTCAGTTGGCAGTGTACTATTAAATGACTCCTAAGAGTAATTGGGATTGCTGCATATGATATTTTTACTGCAAATAATAATTAAAAAGAATCCCTGACAATTTAATCTTGTCTTAAGAATTAACTGAATTATGAGTACTGTAGAGAATTGAATATATTAAAACACTAACAAAAATGGTAAAATAATTGTACGTTACTTTTAGCATTAGTTAAATAAAGGCTCACGCTTGTATTTAACAGCTTCTGTTAGTGAAACTACAGAATTTGGATTTCTAAATGATGAAGCATAAGGCAAATTGTCTAATTTCTCTACTGTTTTATTCTATATGTAGTGTGTGAGAGGGGAAAAAACATATTAAGATTAACCTGTCAGGAGAAGGGAAGCACAGAAAATGGACAAGGTCCCTATTTACTGATTTCAAGTTTTACATGAGAATATTTAATTGGCATAAGCTTTTATCAGTTCTTACACTTCCAAGATGAATCTTGTGATGGACATATCTAAAAAAACCATTGCATAATTATTCAGGTGATTTATGGGCTTCCTCCTTTTCTCTGAGGAATGATTATGCCTCTCAGAAGGAATGGTAGATTTGATTGGGCATTTGTCTCTGCGGCTATGGTAGTTCTCAAACCATCACAAATGGTCTTTATTAGGATCCATGAAGATATTCCTTTTTTCCCCCAAAAGCTTGATGTTACTATACCAAAGACTGATGCAGTGCAGGATTCCCAGAGCTTACAGTACATCCACTCCCTTGACCTTGAGTAGGCCAAAGCTTCTTTCTGTCAGAATGTATCTTTTAAAACATTGCTCCCAGAAATTGGTTGAGGCAGAAACTTGAATGTCATTCTTAAACATCCCCTTGCCAGAAGAAACCTGTTCTGTTATATATTCTTGAGTTCTTTACTGAGTCATTTTCAACAATCACAGCTGATGAAGTTCCTGCTGTTTCTCTGAGCTAATTGTTGCTCTTGGAAAGTGATTTCAAATAGTACTGGAATAATTAATCCTTAGAAGGACAACAAGTGTGAAAAAGGTAAACAGGTAGGCAAAAATATGAAATTGAAAATATTACACAGAGGTTTGGGCAACGGTGAAGGAAAGAACAAGACAAAGTTGGAAGGAAACTTGTTGCTAGTATGGCATAGCTGAAGATGTGAGATCAGACCCTACAGACAGCAATTTACTGTAACAAGAGCATGAAACCTGCCTGAAAAGTGTGGTCTCCTTAACTACCAAGGGAGCAGGGAGTAAGCCTCACCGAAGAAAACTCAAGTGCCGAGTGACCACAATTGCAGTAGTTTACCTAGGTCTTCCCAGCTGTCTGATGTTTAAACTGTTCATGATCTCATCCTTACTATAACATTCTAGCTAATGTTAATCTCTCACTAAAAATGAAGGACCACAACAGGATGGAGTAAATGATTTGTTTGCAGCTTGTGGGAAGTATTTAATCCAGGAATAGAGTGTAGATTTTTGCTCCATTGCCCTACATCTATCATTTTAATATTAGTTTAGCTAGATACGATACCTAGAGATATGATCAGTGGTGAAATGAGCCACAGGGTGATGGGAGAAGTCTGGAACAAGATATCTACATCTTATATGAGTCCATATATATATATAGTGAAATGCTTTGTAGACATATAACTAGCTCTTAATAAGATAAACTGGGTATTAGGAACAATATAACTGCATTTGCATATCTACTGTTCTCACATGTCCTGAGCTGGCTTATTCAGAGGTAGATGAGGTTTCTCTATGCCATATGGCACTATGCCCTGAATATATGCTTTAAGGTAAATCAAATTATGGTATCCATTTTTTTCATCCATGGAAAAATGAGAAGAAAAAAAGAGCAAAAATAAAATCAAAGATCTATAAAGAGAAATAATGAAAAGAGCTATATAATGGTTTGTCATCTGACAAATGGTAACGTACCATGAATGGAGATAAAAATGCTGGTTGCCAAGTATGAAGAGAAAAACAGTGGGGAAGTGACAGAAGAGTCCTGGGGAACACCCACAGAGTGAAGATAAAAGGAAGACAATTACCATCCCAGAACAGTTTGAAAAGTGAGTCAATTTGTGAAATGAGAAATACAAGAGTGATGGCTGTTAGATATACTAACAGTTTGCATTAAAATAGTGGTAAAGAACTATCTTTACCTTATCAGCTGAAACATTAGAGAAGAATAAGAGGATGAATCAAGCTTTCACAAGGGGTTTATTAATAATGAGAAGACCCTCTCTTTGGCCAAAAGAGTGGTCATGCTGGAAAAGATCAGTGCAATGTGATAGGTATGGATAGGATGCTATGCAAAATTATAGATATCTATCTCAAGACTTGAGAAATGTGGGAAGAGGGAAAGATTACAGTAATTTAACAGAACAAAGGTTGAAATTATGTGGTGTTTCCTAACTAACATGGAAATCATCTTTCTTTGTTGACCTCAGGGGACACATGAATATTGAGAAGTGAGAAGTAATAGTAGAAAGAAGGAAAAGAGAAACTTGAAGTAAAGCCCACCTAACAAGGAAGGTCTTATCAGACCAGATGAATGAAATAAGGGGGAAATAATAAAAGTAAAAGGGAGGCAAAGGCCTTTGTTGTTGCACTTAGAGAAAGAAATAAAAAAGATATACATAATTCACACTTTTGCCTGCTGAATTCACTGCCACTGTTTGAGGAATAAGTACTGCTTTGTATGAATACCCATGGTAGAAATTTGGCCTTTGTCAGACAAGAGAAGAAACTGCGGTCGTTACAGGTGTGTAGGAGCAAACTGTGGTTTATTTTCTTAGTCACAGGACATGCTTTGCATTGTCAGGCTAATGTACTTCATCTGATCCCCTTGCAACCTGACTCGGAGCCAAATGACAGTCTTCAGTAAGAGCTGGCATGTTTTTTTCATTATTTTCAGTGGTTTCTCTTCTCATTTGTGCCACCCAGTGTAGTGTATGTAATTTAGAAGTTTTTACTTCTTGTGACAGAGGCTTCTATGGAGCAAATTGTTAAAAGACATGTTTCTTAAATTGATGTTCTGAGGACTGCAAATAATAATTGATGCCTATAGTCATGCAGAGAAGACTTGTCCCAGGACATGCTGTCTTCTGTATATAGTCCCAGGTGACTTGTAATTCTTGCTTTTTTGATTCCACACTCTGTTCCCTTCAAATATGAGAAAGAAAGTGCAATCTGTTCTGTTGGGAGTTGAGATACAATGAACTAGCTCCTCTTCCTCTGAAATTGCTTTATGCCAAATTCCCTGCAGTAAAAAGAACCATATTTCTGGTCTAATCATCTCCTTAGGAGCAGGGTGGAGGAAATTCTGGATTCTGTTGAAGGCCTCTCTAAGGTGGCCCTCTCCGAGAGCCAGTGTAGCGAGTGCCGGCACCCCCCTGCAAAGGAACTACTGCATGTACTGCTGTACTACAACTTTTTTTGCCTTCGGGGAATGGCCTTTTGGGGATAACTTACAGCTGAGCAAAAACTGTTCAAGTGGTATATCAGACCTTAGGTTTGATCCTAACCCACTGTTTTCTCACAGTAAAACCCCAGATGTGGGACTGTGGAACCCTAAGCTGAGGTTGTAACCTTGGGAGCTCTGTATTTAGTAGTGAATCCTTATTCACAACTATGTCCAGTACCGTACAGAAGCAAGCTGTGGCTGAGAAATCCTAGCTGAAGGAGAAGCTGCATTTCTTGGACAGACCCAAGGTCCTGGTTACTGCTTTTCAGCTGAGAGTAGAGCTCACTGCTCTGTCTCTCCTCCCTACAGTTTCCCAGGAAACTGTAGGCTTCAGCTGAAGCAAGGGAGGGATGTTGTTCATTAATACCTCCCAGGAACAGGCTAGAAAGGGAACATGTGTGCGTCTGGGCTCAGAGTTCACTTTTTTCCTGGAGTGCTCTTTTTCCAGTCCAGGAGGTGAGGCTCTTATTGCAGCTCGGAAGAAACAGATGTAGCCCCACTGCTGGGCTCAGGCCATCTCCTCAGGAGGCAAAGGCAGTCTTTTCAGTCTCTGCTGGGCAATGGCACTGTTAGCATGAGCGTGTTGTCACTGATAACGGGTGTCACAAAGGCCAAAGTCCAGACCTCAAATGAAGGTTTTCTGCAGGGTTTAAGGCTATGTTTATGCTATAGTGCAAGGCCAGGCTGAAGAACAAAGTTACTGGACACCAAGTAATCATAATAGTGGTCATTTTGTCCTTGCTGTAGTGAAGAGATGATTGAGAATTTGGTCCTCAATGAGTTCTAAGTGCTTGCTACTCTTGTCTGTCTTCTTTGCTCTGTGCCAAGATGCTCAGTTCACTCATTATCTTTATAGTACCTTAAACCATGTAGACTTCTATATCTGTTACTATTATCCAAGTAGGTACTTCTACCCCTGAGTATACAGCTTCTTTGAGCTAGACAGGGTTTCTAAACTGCCTTTTATTTTATTTCTTGTTTATATGTCTGTCCTCAGGCATTTTGCATTATTTTTCAGTCCATGTCAACAAGTAGATTATCATCTGTGAATTTAGGTTGTTTCTTGTGACTGTCTCCATAAAATGACTTAGAGAAGTGTTGATAACAAATTTTATGAGACTTTGCATTAATTTTTCATCTGCAACTCAGTATGATTTATCAGTCATTTAAAACCTTGGTGAGCCTTCTAGAGGTTTTACAGTTCATACTATTGTTAGATGGAGTTAATTTTTCAGTAATATATTACAAGAAACACGGGAAATTCTTTACACCATTACAAGCAAATTCTTTCAAGGCATATATTTTTGTTCTACTTGAATAACAATTTTATCAAGAGATGTGTTCTGTCAGTCTTTATTCTTAAAGGCATGTTAGCTATTATTTGCAGTGTCAGATTCCTTGCAGTTGTATTATATCTGTTTATAAGGTTTTTTTCTTTTTTCTATTACTTCCACTACTGCTAAGCATTTGATTCTGCACTTGAAGGATGTTAATTGCCTGCATAGTTGGGTTTCTTATTTGTGGTTTTTGTCATAAAAAAGAATAGTACTAGATTCTTTTTCCAGTTCTTTAAACAATGTCTGGTTTTATTTTAATTGTTAATAAATTAGTTTTAATTCAATTATGCTGTCCCACTGAACAATGGCATGGAGAAGGGAGGGAATTTTGGTCTGCATTATACCCTTGGGCTAAAGTTAATAGGGCCACATTAGGTTTTTATCAGATAAAATGTAGCTATTAATTGCCACAGTATTTACAAATTCTCTCCTAAATATGTTTCATCCAGAATCCTTAAAATCTGACTCTCTCTCCACTGTAGGTGTACTTAGCCTCCGATCTAATTCTCAGCACTGTGTCTGCTTTATTTCTTCAATATAACCTGAGGAAAATGTAGACTTATTTTCAGAGGTAGCAAAGATTTATTTTCAGATGGAGCAAAGGCATTCCAAATAAATTTAATTGTTAGATCTCTCTTTAAGAGAAAAAAATCCATCCAGCCAGGTGAGCTATAACCTGTCAGTCTTTCTCCATAAGCTTCTTGGACCACAGTGAGAACAGTAATTAAATTATCGTTCTGCTGTATTAAACTGAGATTGGTCAAAGTTGAGTTAGTTCATCTGAGTCCTGTGAGCTTGTAGAAAACCAAGACCTGGGCAGTTTCCATCTAGGGACTGAGAAGAAGATGACAGTTTGGGAAGCAAAGATGCCTGTGTGGAATAGCTTGTACTCTTGTCCGATAAAACTCACACATTCAGGAAGAGAAACTAGTGAGCAAGAATGACACTTTCTGAAGAGTGATTATAGCAGTTCTACCCATTTCATGCTTTTTGCTTTGGCTGCTGATTTAAGGACTCACGTGTTTCATTTTATAACTGATGGTATAAGAAAGTGCCTGTTACCAACAATACCAACTTAGTTGGTATTTTCTGCGGTAAAACCTCTATCAGAGATTTAAAGAATCTTGACTAATTTAGTCAATTATTGATTGAAAGTGTAAATAATTCGAGCTGAGTTTCTAACTATATCATTAAATAATCGTATTGGTTCAGAGAGTGATTATCCTTTATAGAAAAATAAATTTCATCTACCCTTCATATTTATTTACATAGCTTTTTTTTTATCTTTAAGATATTTATCCTCAGATTACTTCAATAACATAAGAAGGCATAGTTATGTTCTTACTCCTTCTTCTCTTTAAATAAATGAAGACAGATTCAATAAGTCATTTAATTGCTGAAAGATGTACATAGATGTCTGATAAATTTTACAGTCATTTACATGAGATAGGCACTTAACCCAATTAGCTGTTTCATAGCTTCCAGTAACAGTCACACAGAAGGCATCTAAGGATCTGTATTCTATTTGAATCCCAAAATGTGATCACGAAAATCTCACTTGCTACCAGAAATATCCTGTTTATATTTCAGGGTTTGGTCTTTGTATTCTCTGTAAGTGAGAAGTTGTTTTTTCTGGGTTTGTGCAGAGGCTTGATTGGAACCAAAGGGAGCTGCTCCTTGCCTAAGTCTGATCTGGATTTAGAAATGGTGTTCCTCAGCAAATGTCACTTGAGCTACACAGTCAAAAAGCATTCTCCTGGACAAGATGCAGGTGCTTCCCTCTCCTCCATCTCCCCTTTTTTTCAAAACAATAGAGGAGGAAGCAAAGTTCATAGCTTTTTGTAAAAAACTTGCAAGTTAAAGGATGTGAGAGACCCAGGTTCAGTTCTCTCTGTAACCTTCACACTTGTCTGTGGAGCATGCTGCATACTAAGACCCCAGACTGGCTGCGTGGGAGTGCTTCTGCTCAGGGCTGCAGCTTTGCTTGGGAAAGAAGTGAAGTTTCATCAGGCTTCAGAGGGTAAGTCATCATGAGCAGAAAGGGAGCATAAGTTGCTTCAAGCCCTGGCCCAAACCTGATTTTAGGTAGCTGGCTGTGTCCCTCAGTGGTTAGCTATCAAAGGGAAGCATGACTATTACCCACCCTCACCCAACTGCATTTTTTTTAGGTGAACCTATACGGGTTTTGAGACAGAAACCAGGGACACTGATCTTTAGCAAAGCTCTATAGATTCCACACACTTAAGATACTTTTGCCAAGCCAGGTGCCAAGAAAGGACCAGATTTAACACATGCTCATGCAATGCATTTAGCTCTGCCACATGGTTAGCTCTAGTGAGTTTCTCACTCACAGATGAGGTTACTGTCATTCCTTCAGACACTTTTCCCTTTGCTTTTCAGGTAGAATCTGTGTCTCCTTCAGGAATCCATAATGGCTAGGGTAGAACCAGACTGCAAAAAGTCAGAGCCCAACTGTTTAAGAAACCTGATGTCACCTTAGGCAATATGGAGTAGCCTGTGTGGCCTATGGCTGCTACTCCAGAAGAGTACAGATGGCCAGGAAATCTTGTGTCATGCACATTTACCAGCCCAGGTGAGTGCCTGAGATGCTCTAGGCAGTGTCAAAAAGCACTGTGTGCCTGTGAATAGGCAAGCTGAATCTCTCCCATAAACACCTCTGAAAGTCTGTCTTTTCTATGTCTTTGAACAGGTTTGTGTAGAAAGTTCTCTGCAGAGCAAAAAGTTACTCTCCTGCATTTTTCCAAATTCCTGTTGCTTAGCCATTGAATTATATTTTGTCGCTTGAGAAAGAGAGGCAAAAGTGGTTGCTTCTCTTGAGACAGTGAGCTCTCACCCCTGCGAGGATCTCCAGTTGCACAAGGATGCAGGCAAGTCAGCAGGAATAAAGTAGCAGTGCCCAGTTCAGCTGAATAGAGGCCTATGTTTATTTCTTGACTGTGTTCCCGAGTGCCTGATGGCTTGAGTAGAGACTCAGATATGCACTTTATTGAATTGCAGATCTACATAATTGACCCAAAAAAGGAAATATCTGTATCAGTTTTTCTGCCTTGAAAAATCCTTTAGCTAAACTTAGATATTTGGTTAAATTGAACAGGTATTATAATTTTAAACTGTGGTTTGGAAAATATCTTGCAGTTAAAGAAGAGTGCACAGGAAAGAACAAGGAGAAAAATCTGACCAGTGATGTTTCACACAATGGCAAGCCTTCCCACAATCAGACAAATGAAGAATGTAAAGGGGATCAGTGCAGCATACCAGAGAACATAACCTTTGACATGTGAATGCTACACATTCAAGAGACTTTCAGTTTTCTTAAAAAAATATTTGTATTCATTCCAAGTTTTAACCTTTCTAGATTTTTTTTAAAAATTATTTTCTTTGCTCTGAAATCCATCATAATGAAATTGAACGTTTTAAAACAAAGGCTGTCACCTCTCAAGCCTTGACTGTGCAGATAGCCCAGGTGAAAGACCTTTGGTTTAGTCTTTTTGTTTTCAGTCCTCATGATGCTGCCCTCTGCTATGGAGTGAAGGCTGCTGGAGACTGACCCCTTCATTGTCTGTACTTTAGTGAGTAGAGCATTTGTGACAGTTTTTCTCCTGTCTGCCACACTCCACCCTTACCCCACCCCCGCCTCGGTCCATCTGGTCATAGTGGAGAACTGTGTGAAGCTATCGGTCTGTTGTCAGGATTTAACATTTTACCTGCTTTCTCTTGGCCAAGTGGAAAGGCCACCAGTCCAAGTGTACAAGATTAAAAGTGGTATCTACCTAAGAGGCTCTGTACATACTGTAGTGAAGATATGTATCAAGGAGTGTGGTATAGAGAACTGAATTGGTATGTGATTTTCACCTGTCTCCCTTTGCAGACAAAAGCACAGACCCTCCTACGCTCTTAACCCTGCCTGGTCAAGAGCTAATCTACTGTACTCACCCATTGTGGTTTTAAGTATTCCCAACAGAGCTAAAACCATACTTCTGCATTACAGGTAAACATACTTTGTTTCAGAGTTCCCTATAGGACAGGATCCTTACTCACCAGAAAAGCAAAAGAGTATCTATGAGGAACCTCCAGAGTTACTCCTACAAATCCCTGGGAGTCATCTATTCAGATACTCACCCCATAATTTCTTTCCTCCTACTTGTAAAATCCCTTTTCCTAGTAATTGTCTAAAGCAGGTAAATGAGCCTTCAAGGTACTATAATGGGGTGGACTGGGTGGAATACATGGTCTCAGTATTTAACCATTCAGGAATAGGAATCTGCAACTGAATGATCTTTTTTTTTTTTTTTTTTTTTTTTTTTTTTTTTTAATAAGAGTGTGTTTAAAGATTTTGTCATGGCTGTGTTTATCTTTGTCAAGATAAATCTTCTGGAGGGACTGGGCATGTCAAAATAAGAGAAGCACAGATGAGCATGCAGGCCTAGGTATGATGAATACCTTTTTTGGTGCAGTTTGCAATATTGTTTAAATGACAAGCTATTTTCCTGCTGCTAGTCATATCCTTTGTTTTACAGACATTTCCTGCCCTGAAAGTATGGTGAAAGGCCTGTGTTTTCTGACATTTTTCTGCTTGATTGCAGCATATTTGTGAGCAAAAGTTCCAAATTTCTCCAGTGAGATGTATCTTTGAGGTGTCCTTTGAATGTGTTCCTGAGAAAGAGTGGGCTTTTCTTGCACTGCAGCTTAAAGTCTGTAAGAGTTTTGGCACTCCTGTGTCACCCTTATGAAGCTTTTTCTAGGATTGTTTTTAAAAGAAACAATTGTACATGAGTTCATACAGAAACCATCCTGATCTGGGCTTTGTGGTGCTTGTCCTCTTCTCCCAGTGAGAGATCCCTTCTTGAAATCTATGCAAGTTAGTTTCTGTGCACTTCTTCATTACTGATTTTCTTAGAAGAAACAAGTCAGTTAAATCTTTAGAACCTGCCTTCCTTTCCTTCTTAAATGGTAAAATTAGTATCTGCTCTTCACTCTGTTTCTTAGACTTTTGGATTTGTTTGAAAATTTTATTGTAGTTCTTCACTCAAGGGATATTTTCTTCTGGTTGTATGTTGGAAATTTTTCCTGGGATGGTTATAATAGTTCAATGGGAACATTTTTCCAATATCAAAAATTCTGAAGGAATATCAGTTTATGATTCTTTTGATGAAAGACAGTCTAGGTTCAAAATATGCCATTATATGTATCATTTCTCTGTATCTGAGCAAAGAGATTCCAGGCTCCCTTGGGAGCTGGGGTGTCTTAGCTTGCTTCACTCCTTCCTGCTTTGAGAGCTGGGCAGCTGGGAAAGAGCTCTCATGGAAATTGTGCAGCACTGAAAATTCTGGATTTAGTACAGAATCCAAATGCTTTTTTCTCTCCCATGGAACTGCTTAGGTCTTCTGGGATCCACAGCTGAACTTTGGTCTTAACGTCTGGTCTGTCCTGCGGGTGGGATTTTTAGAGTTTGCAGCTCTCCGACAGGATTTATACACTTCTTGCAGCTATTTTCCTGTATTGCCCCTTTTCAACACACCTTCAGAATCCACAAGGTTTGGTACACTGAGTCCATCAGTCAGTCCTTGCTATAAATTGCAAAGAGCATATTTCACTTCAGAAAGAGACCTGTATACAAATGGAACCACTGTTGGATTTCGGCTCTAGGATTAAAAACTCTTATGTGTTGACTTTTTGTAAAAATTTTATATTATTTTTTTCTTCCTCCTCTAAGTTGAGACTGCCACCCAATAGCAATCATTTCATATATTTAATGCCTCTTAATCATCTGTTTTCAGCACCTCCCCCTGATTTTTTTCCCCCATGAAAATAAAGATGCTCAAATTCATTAGTTGGAATTCTTTTGCTTGCAGCAATGTCTTGCCTTCCAGTCATCTTGAGAATCCAGTGATATATTGCCCTTGTGCCCTCTTATGGAAGGTATATATACAGATAAAACTTCCAGAAAGCTAACCAGGCTAGTTGGGCAATACTGCTTTTATCAGGAAGACAGGTTGGATCTCATCACTACTTAACTGTTGTGTAGTCTGTAAAAATATATAGTTGATTTTTGTTAAGATTTCCTCTGGTTAAGTATCTTCAAGAGCAGGTAGTATTCCTTCAAAAGATCTTCTGTGTTCTGCAAGGTATTAATAAAAGAGTAACTTGATGTGAGAGCACACAGTGCAGGCCCAGGTGGGGAAAAGGAGAATGCATTTGAAAATGGCATTTGTTTTTAAAGTCTGGTGGTTGTTATTGCTATACATACAGCCATTCTCCATGCAAAACAGAATAATGAGTAGGTGCAGGCCTCCCCCAGATTTCTACTTGATAGAACATAGCTCCATTCTCAAGAGATTTGCTTTCAACTATTGAGGAATCTGTATTCTCCCTGCATTTGGTCCGCCTGTGCATCTCCTGTATTCATGCCACTAACACCAGTGCCAATTTTCTTGGGGTTATGATGTGATGCAGTCATTTATGGCTGAGTTCTTTGCTTCTGCTGAAGGTACCAGATCGGTGTTTTGAGAAGCAGTTGTGATGGTGGGGAGGAGGGCACATACAGCTCTGTGGTTCTTTGCCTGGGCAACGGTCACTTGGCTCCTCTTACTTGTAGCAGTAGTTTGTTTCTTGGTGGAGAAATTTTTTTTTTTTCTGTAACAATAGCCTCTCCTTAGAAAAAGACTTTCTTTGACAACAATATTACTGTTGCTCTCCTATTAAGAAAAACAGACTTTTTCCTTAAATAAAACTTCAGGGGGGGTGATGGAGGAAGAAGACTCCATTTGAGCCCTCTTAAAACAGAAGCAACTTCAAGATGATGAAAAGCTTCCATGAGAAATCATCTTCAAAGAGCCCTGATCTGACAAGGCAACCTTCCCAGCAGTGCAGAGCCCGTGAGTAGGATGATGTGTGTCTTCTGTTTCCCAGCCTCTCTTGGATGTTATTTCTGTTGATGGTCTAGCTGCTGACAATCTTGGGTGCTCCCCTGGCAGAGGAGATGAGGATGGAGTCTTTCCCCTTGATCTTGCAACTCCTCTGATTACAGAAGAGCTGGTGCCAGGACTGAGAGAAGGAAGAGCAGTTGAATATAACCATTGTTTTATAGATCTGGGCTGAATGTAGCTATGTGTGATTTCTCACTGAGCTGTTAACTTGAAGAGAGTTGGCGGACAGATAACATGGATCAGAATCAGACCGAAATTATTCACAGTGACCTCAAGGATTTCATGTGAAAAAGGATATCATGTTATCTATTCTTCTGTTTGTTGTATTTCTTTTAATGCATTTCATTGCAACTACACTGGCATTATTAGGACAAATAAATATCCTTTACTTAAAACAGTCCTTCTGGTTTTCTGTTTTGTTTATTTTTTCTCCTCTCCTGCCATGTTGCCAAATTAGCCTGCTGGTAAAGGATGGAAATAGTTTACTTTATCAATCTGAATAACACGTAAATTTCTAAGAGGAAAGAATAATATTTTAGTATACCAGCCTATAAGAATACAATGAGATCTGTCTCCAGGAATGTTATTGACATATGATAGGAAGTCAAGCTCTTCTAGCTGCAGCATACCTATTTCTCTGTTAACACCATTATTAGTTTTCTTTGTATTTGGAAGCCTGTCTTGTTTGATTCATTGGACTTTAGAAGCTCCAAGTTCCCTTTTTTGTAGCAACCTACATTCAAGCTACTGATGTTCAGTGTGTCACCCACATCTGTACTTTCCTAACTTCATCCAGGGAATCTTTCAAATTAAGTTCTTATGCCAAGACAAGCCAAGCTCTGCAAACTGATGTGTTGTAAACACTATAAACAATAATTTTCCTGCCACATTTCCAATAATTTATTGTTTTCTTGGTTAGATTGATTCCCTCTCTGATGTACCATAGGCATCTAGGCCTGCAAAACAGAAGCAATTTCTGAAGGCTCCAATAACGTGAACAGCCAAGACATATAGTCATGCTAAATGAATCCATAAAGGACTTAGTCCTATAGTAGCAGTGGTAGTAAGTATGACAGCGGTGCAAAAGGGGGAAATATTTCCTTTTGTAGAGGGTAAGAAAAGTTTTTCAGCAGTATTGATGATAATTAAGGTAAAGTTTAGCATAGAGGTGCTAAACAACCAGATGGAAGTAACAATTCAGCATATGGCTCTCCACTTTACTGTCTGTCAGTAGGGAAATGAATACTGAACTAGCATGAGAAAAAGGAAATTAAACCTGGCTGTAACACATATTTACTGAAAAACTTAAAGGCTAATGTACCTTTATGCACAGGTTTTATTTTCTCCTTTGACTAGCAAAGAACCCCAGTACTGTGCTTGCTTAGAGTCTGTTTAGAAAGACTTGTCTTCCATAGGGGAGCAGAAGAAAAAGATTCACAGAAATTTATTTCTTCAGGTAATTTGAAGGCCTTGCATCGATTCAATTTCCAAAAATTGGAAAACATGACTTGTAAAGGTTTAGGAGACTTATGGAAGCATGAAAGCTTGAGGAACAAACCTGGCATTGCTAAATTAAAATTAATAGAATTGGGAAGAACCAAGAACCTTGTCAGAGATGGATGAAAGCTTGTCATGCAGGGCTGTCTTTTTACCTGGGACAGATGGAGAAACTCCAGCCACAGGAGGTAAGAAGTGCCTGAAAACACAACTGCTCCCTCAATACATGTTTTTTGATCTGAGGTAATTTCCCCTGTCATGTTGCTGCTCTGAAATGTGGATATTTGGATCTGTCCTGACTGTTGAGCTTTGTCATTGGAAGGTACTGTGCTATGGAGGTGTCCTGAATGGTAGCAGTGCTCCCCAGTGACTGCTTCAGATATAACTGCCAATTTACAAACATTTATTTCAGAATAGCTAATGCCCTGTAAACATGCATCCTTGGCTGTTTCATGGTAACTTTTTTGGGCAGCACATCCTGACCTCCTGGATGGAGAAGATTCTTCAACAACGTTTGTCCATGATATTCTGCTGACATGTTTTTGCATTTCACTTCCCCAGGCAAAAACTGGATATAGCATATGGATGTTACCATTATTATGGTAATATTGGATGCATTTTCCTTTTACAGTGGCTGCACACTAATAGTGGGTGAAATATTACTTTTGTGCTCTTTACTGCCCATCAGGAAGCTGTATCTTGCACAGTTATCATGCAGAGCAAGTGCTATAACATCACAACAGAACTTTCAGTGCTTTATGTCTAAAGAGAGATAGGCAGAACTAAGAACTTACTGATGTACCTTCCTGTCACAGTGAAAACATTCCTCTGACACACCAGCTAAGCTGGAAAATGGAAGAAATCAATGTCTCCTGTATAGTGTGTGGATGTATTTAAAGATGGAGGAAATATGAATTTGCTTGTGAAATCTAATCTATGTGTCCTTACATCTTCAATCACTTATTGTTTATTTTTTTAAATCTTCTTTGGTCAGCTAGAAACTTACTGTAAATACATAACATATATTGGAATCTGGTAGGAAAAAAATGCAAGGTGTTTTTTCTTCTCAGCAGAGAAGAGTTCTCAGTCTAGTTATCCTAGAGATTTGTACACTTCAGAAATTTATGATTTAATATGACTAAACACACAGACACGCACACCCCCTATTTGCTTGTGGTCTTGTATAGAGGTAGGCTAAGATGCAGTTGTAAACAGCTGTCAAGTCTGTGAATTTGTATTTGGTCAAATGAGGCCAACTCCTACATTTAACTATGTTTAAGTGTAGCGTGCCATCCTTACTTTAATGTAAACTCACATATAAAGAACTATAATACAGATAATAGTGTGTTATAGTAGTTGGTTATAACAATATTATCATGAAACATCACAATGCAGCTTAAAAATGCCTGGAATGTCCCCAGGTCTTGTTTTTCCAGGAAAGTTGTTAAGCAACTTACTTAGACTTAGCAATTTAGTCTTTTGTGTGTGTTTTGTGTGTGAAAACATCATTCTATAACTTCCTAGCCCTAGGTCTAATGATTTTACCTGATCTAGATTCCTTCCCAAACTAGTAATCATCACATTGAATTTCTGCTGCATTTTCCTTAGTTGGTTATGTATATTTGTTTTATTACAGGGGGACAAACCCAAACAGAGCTCTTCTAGTATCACCTGTCAACCTGGTTTGTAGTTTTCCTTTTCCTCATATTTTTCTTTTTTTGTAATGGATAATTGATATTCCTGTCTTTTCATTCTTTGGTGAAATGTTTAGTGAAAATAAAAAATGTAAAACATTGTATTTTTTTAGTCTCTTTTGTTATGTTGCCTTTAACTGTACATAGGCCTGGCAATCACTTTGCATCTAAACAGTTACTCTTGTAAATTCCCACATTATTACTGCTCCAAAATCTAAGAGTTTTGACTACCAGCTATAAAAAGATTGTGCACACTTTTTTTTTTTTTTTTTTTTTCTCCCCCTAACTGTCACTGTCAGGATTTAGCTCTGCTTCTCGGAAGGGGTATTCTTATTTCTTCTGTACCTGCAAATTCTTGCTGAAATCCTAGTGTATGTGTATGAACTGTTTCCTGTGAAAGACAGCTAAGAAAGGCAAAATATTGCTGCTGGCTTACATTCACTTTATAGAGGTCTGACACACCATTGGAAAATGTCTAAAGGAGTTGGAGAAGAAAAACGTTAAAAACTTTACTTGTTCGTTTCCAGCTATTGGCACCTGAGTTAAAATTTTTGTTATCTGTGAGTTAATAAGTTTATAATGAAGTATTGCAGAATTTTTAAAAGTATATAAACAGCTTTCCCTATAACAGATATAATTTGCTGCCTGTCTTGCATCCAAGAAATAATCTGCAATTATATGAGCTTTGAGATTCAGTTCAACTGTACATGTGCTGCAGTGCCTTACCTGTACACTTCAGCTGGTACTTCAGATAGACTCATTTATAAGTTTTCTGCACTTAAAACATTTCATTATATAGTTTGTGTTTTAGGGTGCATCTAAATATCTTGTATTATTTTGTTGATACCCTGTCTTCATCTTTAAAAGCACAAAGTTGTCCATATGCTTTGATACACTTGATCCAGAACAGGCATTTAGTAATAAGTGTTTGGGGAGAAAAACTAAGACATCAACTTTAGTCTCCAAGAAGTCACTTGGTGTTCCTGTTTATAGGGATAATTTATGAACTCCCTTGCTCCAGTTGAAATTTAGAAGGTTTTTGGTGAAAGATAGGTTTTTAAGTTTCAGAAGGAAAGTTTTGAGTACTTGCTGAATGAAGTAATTTATTTGCTGTGAGGAAACAAACATGAATGAGTGAATAAATATCTTGATTTATAATTGCCTCTTCTTCTAAGGCCAGACTTGTTTGCTATGCTAGGTCATCCTAAAACCTGTGGGTAATTTGGTGTGTTGTAAACCGAGTCCCAAAGTTACCCCAACTGTTTCTTAAAATACACGTTAATGTCATTGAGCACTTTTTTACTGAGTAGTAACTCTCTTTTTAATGAGTTTGTGTCTACTAAAACACAGCTTTTCATCACTTCTGTAAAAACTGAGAATTAAGGCTATTTGCAGACGGTGAGTGTACAAGTATAAGAACTAGTGACACCCTCCACACCTCCCAACGACACAAAACACATCTTTGTTGAAGCCAGGGTTAGAAGACTTGTTTATTTTGCCTGAAGATAGTGCCTGAGCAAGGGAATCATGACCCTCTTGATCATTTTCCATGAAGCACTTGCGAGCACTCGAATGCTTAGCCACAATGTTCACCTCCATCATCAATGCATTTTCTAGATAAACAGTACTGAAGCATAGTATTGCTCAATGTCTTTATCTTTAAAGTCAGTCCTGAGGAAACCATAATTTCCCATCTCAAAGACCATTTTATTTTCCTTCTGGAGTTCACTTTCAAACGTGTCCAGAGAAGTGATTTAATTTTATACTAACAAAAACCAAATTGAGCAGTCTTGTTCAAGTGTGCCCCTGTAGGCAGCCTCCACAGTATTTCTCCTAGTCTTTTGGATGCAGATGCCCTGGACTACAGTGAACTGCATGTTATGACTATGTCCAAAGGAGGTAAAGACGGAACATAATCCTGCCAGACCCCTGTGCTTTCAATCCATAGTTCCTGCTTTAGAGGTGCAGTCTGACTCCAAGTTCTGGCTCAAAGCGCCTACTCTGTGATCAGAGCAAGGGTTGGAGGGTTTGCTGGCGGACTGCAATAAACTGCATATGAAAGAAACCCAAGACACACGTGCTTTAAACTGGTCTGATCTCTGAGTTTGCTTTACCTAAACTATTATATTGAGATATCAAAGAAAAGGTTTTTAAACTTCTGAAAGCCAAATCACACAATTACATAATGTCTTCAACTACAGAATGCAAACCAGTTGTTTCTGAGGATATATCATGGATGAAGTGAATGTTGGCTGTGATTGACATTTTGCAGGCGCTAGACCTGAGATAATGCTCACTGTGAACTAAATCTTGAGCTAATTCAGCATCTTTTTCATCCGTTAAAGAAGAAAGGTCCCCTTTCTTTCATGTCCCTTCACTTATCTTTGCAATGTGTGCAGAGCAATTCTTTTCCTTTTCAGACTTGGGGTAATAGCAAGTGGTGGGGTATCACCTCAAGCCTTAAGGCTTTTTTTCAAACAGTGTAAGTTAATTCTCAAGTAGTCCACATTTAATATAGCTTTTTAATAATATTTTTGCCTTTGTGTAGGAAAATGTGATGACTGAAGGAGTTCATCATGTTTCAGTTTGAATATATTTTCATTAGATCTCATGTTAAGTCAAAGTGGAATGGAACAAAGCAATACCAAGAAACAAATAATGATATTTCCTGTAATATGGACATAATAAAAACAATGTGAAATCATCCTACTTTAATCATTAAAACCAGCATGTCAAAAGGACAAACAGGGCTTCAGTGTCCATTAATAATCAGTGTAAACTGAACTCTGATTTTAAAATAGAGATTTTTTTTCCCTCTCTAATAATTAAGCTCACTCTCAGTGAGAATTTTATGGCTGAACACTTGTCTAATAACTCTTAAGAAAGTTGTTGATCTTTAGCTACTTTTTCATTCTAACTCCACTTAAAAGTATATGCTATATAATAGGGAATTGCTTACAAAAAGAGAATTTTTGAGACTGACTTCTCTGAGGCTCCTTATTCTTGAACCAAGATAATACCAAGGCATCGTTAATATGCAAGTTACAGTAACTGGACCTACTGAATGAAAAACATATTGATTATTTGTAATTTCCACAAGGAGGAAAAGACAAGAAGTCTGAAATATGAACAGAAGTTAAATATGGATTTTCTAAGTACTGTACAACCTCATGCATTACCCACTACACTTTAGTGTGGTATTGTCACTAAACTCAAACAGGAATTTTTTCAGTGAAACTGAAATGTTCTGTGATAAAGTAACAATTTCTACAAAACTTTGGCTAATGGTGGCTTCTTAGCTTCAGGGTAGTTTTCCTAACTCAAAGTGGAAAGGGAGACTTGTCCCAGAAGAGTCAGTTCTCTTGTAGTCAGAACATTTACTGCAGGTGTAGGAAAACTAGCTTGAAGCCTAGGATTTGGGCATAGCAATCTCAGCCTTAGATAAATGTCATAGTTACTTTGTCAGTCACTGTTTAAGAGCTAAGTGTGTGAGACCATATCTAGTCCTACATTCTGTGTCTGACAGTGGCAGACATCTAGGGGAATAATGAGACAGGCAAATATTGGTGATACTACACATTCTCAAGTCCAGTGGTTTCCCGAGATGAATGTTTTTTCTTTGTTATTAGTAGTTTTCATTGGTTTTCTCTTTGGAGAACTTGTCTGGTATCTTTTGAGCTCACACAAACTTCTAACATCTATGACGTTCTTTGGCAAGGTGCTCTGTGAGTCTACTAGCCATGGCATGAAGAAACTCTGTGTGTGTGTGTGTGTGTGTGTGTAAACATCTCCATTTCATTCACTCTTTTATTTGGTATTTTTTTGCCTTTTGTTTAAAAAAAAAGATCTTAGTTTCACTGTTGGAAAGGGGGAGATTTTCTGCCCACAGAAATGATTTCCTGCCAAACGTTGATTACAGACTGGGGAAAATAAAAGAACAGAAGAAGTCCACTTCATAAAACTGGACCAAGTTTAATCCCCATGCATGTTAGCTCTGCTTCTGAGCTTAGAAAAACCAGTAAAAATGTGCAGTTTAGGATTCTGTTTAGAGCAAATGCTTGAGTAACACAACTCGTTGATTGTGTAAGCTGAATGTATGCATAGTGATTTAAGTGTTGTAACATTCTCTTATACAGCTGCAGGGTGTCTGTTATTCAAAATGTACACTGTTTGTTTTCAAAGCATAGGTTTGAAGACATGCACATTGAGCAGCTCATGCTTTTGTACACTTGAAATACGGCTATTTCAATAACTAAAGCTATTGCCAAAGCCTGTTCCAAAATGAAGGTACAAAACAAACTTTCTGGATCATGTTATAGCCTGAAGGAAATCTGTTCAGCACCCAACGAGCTCTAATGCTGCAGTAAAACACTGGTTAGAGTCTTAAAGACAGCAACACTAAAAATGGCCATAATACCGGCATGTTTCTCTATATTTACAAGGCAAATGGAATTGAGATTCCTTAGTCACCAAAATTAGATGGGACTCTAAAGTTACACTAACTCTACATGGAAAAAAATTTTATTATCACACAGATGATGGTATTGGGAAATGTTTATTTGCCCACATACACTTTTTGCAGAAAAGGAGGAATTTCAATGAGTTTCTTATCTTGACGTTAAAATTACTATTTTTTAACAAAACAAGGGATTTCTTTTTTCAAAACACAAGCTAATCAAAATATTAAAATTTTTTCAAGATACTCTTCCATTTTGTTCCATTACTGGCAGATAACTTGTTTGCTTGAAAGTTCAGTGCAGTCAGAGACAGTAACTGAACAGGCTGGTGGCTGAAATATCATAAAGAATGGTGTAATTATGGTGGAGGAAAGTCTAATTCTTTAAATAGTTTTGCAAATACCAAAACCAATTAATATTAGATGAGAAGTAGAAATAAAGATTCACTTGCAATGTAGCACAATTAAAATAATTTTTTATTCAAGATAATCTACCAAAGAGAGTCCTATATAACACTACATATGCAGCATTTGTATTATAGAAGTACTAGTGATTAAGAAAAAGCAAGAAATATTAGCTGTGAACTAATAAAGAAGAAACAGCTTCCTGGTAGACCTCATGTTTCTTGAGTGGAGGGTGGAAGAGAAAGGCATGGTTTATATTTTGATACATTATATAAAAACATGATTTTGACTTTTCAAGACTTATACATGTCAAAGAAAAAAAACAACCTTCCCCCTAAGCCCTCATGCTCACATCCAGGCTTCCATTCATGGAACCCTTCTGCCAGGTAGCTGAAACTGTCAGGTGTAAATTTCAAATTCCAGTTCAGAAGAGTGGGAAAAATTAACTAAGGTCTCCAGTCCTCAGTATTTCTACTTGTGCTCATTTATAAATAATGAAGTGGCTGAAGAAAGAGTGTTTTACTGAAGAAAGAAAGCAAAAGAACAATGGGAAGGTAAATAGGCTAAAATGCAATAACAATTGCTCCATTTCAAAATGTTACAACTGCTCCACTACTGCTAGAAGTCTTTCTTTCACTGTTGTTGTTTTGGGTTGGGGTTTTTTGCCTTTGCAATGTGGTAAGAGCTAGGCTAGCCAGCTGCTTCATCATTTTCAGGTTGAATCACTCAAACTTTGTGATTAAGCAGCATAAGGACTTGATCTCCTGCAGAGCAGTGGGGTAAGGCCTCATGCAGGCTGTATGCCCAGATATATCCAGGCATCGTTTGTGTGTCCCTGCATGGGCAATATGCTACCAGCCTGCACTGATAAGGAGTTCCTGAACTCTGGCACAGGTTTTGGACTCTGTTAAATCAGGATTAGAAAATCTGCTACTTGCAGTTTCACAGGTATCTGACCCTTCTGAGAGCTACCACCAGCTGGCTTCCCAGTGTTTACTGTGGCTGAGCTAGTCTATGAGCAGGACCCATAACCTCCTTCTGTAGTGTAGCCCTAAAGTGATATTGGCTGCATTCTCATCATGAACACAGTGTGTGGACAAAATTTACTTCATAGACTTTCTTCTTGAGAAGCCATAAAGAAGCTAGCAGGTGATGCTAAACCAAGAGACCATCCTGAACACTGTTAACTGCTTTTGGAAAAGGATGGTGATTGCAGTGTGAGCAGAGAACTGCCAAATCAGATCCAGACAGGTGACAGGTGGTGGTGGTGAAGCAGAGGGACTGTAAAGACCAGAGATAGAACAAAATCTTCTTTTGCTAGCACAGATGTTCTGACTGTGCCCTTTCTGTAACTCTTTTTGTTTTGTTTTGTTTTGTTTTGTTTTTTTATGGGAAACACTACATAGTATGATTCTTTTGGCTTGATAGCCAATATTTTGTAAGCAGTTTTTGCCAAGAATACTGAATAACTACAAAATACTTAATATGCCTGTTTCTGCTTGGAAATCTTAGAGGCCTGCAAAATTGCCACATTTCTCTGCATCTCTTGGATAGACAATTGCCCTTCCTTGATGGTACACCCCAGTACTACAGTTTGAAGCTTGCATGGTTGTTGGTATCTTCTTCAGTACTTGCCATGTCTGTGGAAGTCCTGGTGCTTATGCACTGTGACTGCAGAAAAACATCAGATCTACACACTACAATGTCTGAGACATTGTCATACTGCTCACAGGACAGAAAGCACACCTGTAATGTGATTGTCCTGATAATTTCTTCTTTGAGCTATGCAGCTGGGAGAGCATTGGTAAGCGCTCGAAATCTCTAAATCCCTCTAATAAACTTGACCTATAGCTGAATTCTCCTACATACTGTATCATGCAGTGGGGATGCATGAGAGATCATTAATTAATCAATCCTATCATAAGGGATCTTTAATGCTATCTTCTGACACTGTCTCACAGCTTGCTAGGGTAGTTTCCTTCATTATATAACTCCTGGAGGTGAAATGTCTTTTGCTCATCTTTATGAGTAAATGATTATTGCTGACCCTGGACTCCCATACTATAGAGTGATAACAGCATTTCTGAGATTGTCTTGTCTCATTCAGAAATGGGAGAGAGAGAAAGGTTATTTTCTTAGGTCAATGGTAAATATAGTTTCTGAGATAAATGGATATTCAATAGCAAAAGGCTGGAGCTTTGTAGCTCTTTCTGGCAGTTGATAGATCCTGTACTTTTGAGTATAACTCAATGTTTTTTGGATACATCCTCTCAGAACTAAGTGCCCTTGTTTTATAGTGTCATCCTGCACAGTGTCATTCACTCTGTGTGATATGTTAGCTCTGTGGTGCTGTAACAGACTTGCTGAAAAAAGCTAGCTATCAGGAGTTTAAAAGAAGTTATTTACTGCACAGTCACTTTTTTGATATCTATACTTCAAATTATAAAAATATCTAGCTTGGATTATTTCATAACACTTTAATACATAATTTTCCCAAGCCTTAAACACAGAAAAATTGTCTGTTCTTCGTTATTGAATACATTGTGGAATTATGGTAGTGAAGAGGCTGAAATAGTTTTAATGACACAGAACAAAATGAAACTTGGGGGATGTAAGCAGACAGCTTTCATTCAACAAAGAGAGTAATTTGGTTTTAATCATAATTAATGAAAATTAACATATGAATGAAGTATTTTCAGTAGAACTGGTTAAGAGGTTTTTTTCTCAGAGGTCTTGTAATGAAATGTGATTTGTTAGTGAAATAAACTTTAAAAAAAGTACTCATTGCGAATATTTTGTCTAGTTGTACTAACATTCATAGAAGTAGTAAAACAATTTTGATTTTCAAACAACCATTTTTATTTTATATCTGCTTATAATCACAATGAGATACTCTTGGCTTTCAACCAGTGAAGATGATTTTGGTGAGAATCTGAATTTTTTAAAGGAGTCTTATTTTTGAAGCAGGGGTGGATGTGGAGATGCTTTTTTTTTTTTTTTTCCCCTTTCAAAATCTTGAGCAAGGGTGGAAAAATTTCCCCTTTGACAGAAGCCAGATTTTCATAAAATAATTTAGTCTGGAATAATGCATGTTGTTTGGTTTATCAGAAATTGATGCATGTCTTCCTGCTTGGAAGCAATTAAATATTCTTGATATCTAAGTAGAAGAATTGACCTGGCATAAACTTCTCAACACTTAGGCTTTGAGCCTCAGATAATCCAGAAGAGTTTAATTAGGTCACTGTAACCACTCTTTGGGAAGCTGTAGAACCCCCATGTTGCTTAAGCTAGGTCTCTTTGGAACACATGAGGTTGTGTGCAATTGTAAATGAGTGTTTAAATATGAAAATAGTACAAATAGAGTTCTCCGGTCATGATGATCTACTGCCACAAGAAAAAAAATTGTGGAGGGAGGCAGTATCCTTTATCATGTAAAACTGATATGGTTAAAAACTACCAACAAACCAACTGGCATTCAGACTGACCTTTTTCTTAAATTGCTTCCAAGGCTCCACAAATTATCTGTTTGACTATATTAATCAGTCTCATAGAACTCTGATCTTATTACCATGCAAGTGTTATAATTGTGTTTTAAATGTATGTTGTTTAAATATCATATATGAAAATGTAATTAATGCCACAAATAGTATGTTTATTGAAACTATCAAGGCTATCAAACAATTAGTGGGAAATGTATGAACCACGAATGGTTTTAATTAAGCTACAAAATGACAAATTATACTGAATGGAGAATATTAAAGGTAGAATATAACTTCAGTCATTTGGGCATAATCTGAATTCAAGAATAGTCTTTGAAAGCTTTAGATCAAATTTTGTTTTTTATAAAAAATTGCTAAAGCTGTAGAGGTAAGTGACAAATGTGAGGACAATATGTCCTAAGATGGGTTGAAGAATTACTTTTATCATGCTTTGATAGAATAGCTGTGATGTTTTTCTTTCAGACTAAAACATGTGATGGATTTAGTATCTATAGAACTCACTAAAGCAATAGAGGCATGGTGCCGCAAGACAGATCATTAGCTGAGCTGGTGATAGTAGAGTTTTCTACAACTGTGATCCTACTTATCTGAGTGTATATCTGGGTGGTACAGAAGTTTGAGTACAGTCAGTACTGTGCCTTTCCCATGGATTTGATGTTCAGCCTGTCAGCTCAGCACCTGTGAGAACCAATGTTTATTCATCTGTCCAAAAAGAGAAATGAACAAAATGTCAATTTATTAGTGATGCTGTTTTCTTCAATAAAATCCCTATTATTTGGGAGCTTCTCTTTTCCTACCTTGCTAAACCAAGACCTTGCAAATTATTCTGTAAATTAACAGCCTTTCAGCTTCCTAGATGCTTGCTTAGTGAACCTGGCTTAAAAAGGTGTGGGAGGAAATTTTCAGAGTCCTCCTGCTGATCTAATGCATTTTTCTTTTGAAATAACGAAAGATAGAAATAATTTATTTCAAGCTCCTCAGCAAACAGAGCACTGGTTTTGAGTGGCTTGTCCTTTTGAATGTAGCTGAATAATGACATTTTCATGCATTCTGTAAGAAAATATTTAGGTTCAATCAGCCACTTGAAAATCTTAATGCAACTTTTTGTTTATTTTTTCTTTTTTTTTTTTTTTTTAACATCTTGTTTTATTTTAATGGTATTTCACACTTTCCACTTATGTATCAGTTGGCTCTGGGCTGTCCTAAATGTCTTACAGTGCTGCTGCATATATTGCACTAATTTCTATTGACTGATAACAGCAGTCAATCTATAATTTTATGTGATCTGTTAAAAGTCATGGAAGTAGGCTGGTGCTGTCCTTCTGGCTTTTTAGTGTTTGTGCACCAAATGCATCATGGTTTATGTGGTATTTCTTTACAAATGTTAAGTGCATGAGAAACTGAACATCTATCTGTTCTTAGAAGAACTGCCATTTGTATGCACTGGAGGAATGCTTATTTGATTTGAAAAGCATCTCTTATCCTAGAGTAGAAGTGCCCAGAAGAACATCCTGGTTCTTTTTATATATAAATGAATAAAAATACAGTAGTTCATTAGCTCTGCCAGGTTTTTGGGTTTTGTTTGTTTTTTTTTTTTTTCTTTTTTCTCTTCTTAAGTAAAATTTATAAGCACTCTGTTCTATTGTGGAAAGCTGTTTAAAGTCACTAAATGATTGAATAATGTATATAATTTTTATGCTTAGTACATAAAAGTTTATATAGCGTGAGCACTTCTCAGCAGTCAGGTTGTTCTGGGAGGTAAAGTGAGCTACCATTTGAGGAGAAGCATGAGAAGACAGAGATAGTGTAGGCAGGAAGCAAGCAACAGCTGCAGTCTCTGGGTAAAGGTAGGAGAAAGCAGTGGTTCAAAGACCAGGGTGGAGGCCAGTGAGGTGAGAGGGTGACAAGAGAAAGAGCACTATGAGCAGTTTTGGGAACTGCTTCTCTAAGCTGTATCATGGCCCCTGTAAATCAAATTGCATCAAGGTCCTGAGCCATCATTAAACATGTGCTGAATTTAGGATTGCAGTGAAGCATGTAAATATTGGAGAGGGATGGTATTTCGTTCATGTTGTCTCCATGGCAATATCCTATTATGTGCAACATTTAATAATGTTAAGTGGGACCATATCATTTTAACCCAGATGTTTGCCTGTTAGGATCTGAAATTAGCTGTGATTTTTATGGAGTAGAGGGCATCCTTGTTTATAAGGTTTTATAAAGTTTCTAAGACTTGGGGGACAGGGGACAGGCAGTTTCTGTGTCTGATGGAGCAAATGGCTTTTGTTTAACAAGAGAAGAAAGAACATTTCTAGCTAAGACCCTGTCATGGTTTAAAGGTGGTAAGTAGGCTTTGAAACTACTTGAATCTTGGCTCTCTAAATATGACTTTTTGACTGAAATTACACTGCTGAGAAGTGATTGCTCAGAGCAAAAATTGTAACATGTCTTTGAACTGTATCATGTGTCATTACATAGCTTTGTTTCAGAAGCTCCTCATTCACATCACAAAGCAGGGCTCTCACAGATCTGTAACATTTGTGAATTTTATTTACACTGTGACAAAAATACTAGCTAATTACTGAGGCAGAGCATAACTAAAAGGTTAGAGAATGGCAGATAAGAGAAATGTGTCTGCAAAACTGTGTCTTTGGCTTTTTGCTTGACCTCAAGCATGTCACTGCTCCCTCTGACACAGAGCAGTAATTTTTTCCTGTCTTTCAAGAGGTGAAGGAGGACATTAGATACATGCTAGTTCTATTTGTGTAATTTTATAAAGGCACAGTGAATTTTGTCCTTTTTACCTTGAGAAGAGGAAAGACAAGGAATATTTCCTTTGGTTTGTTGTATACTGAAATCCTTTGGAAAGTATCTGCCATAATGATATGAACTCAACTTTCAGAAATATTGAAGAGCCTCACTTGTGGGTATGAATACACCCCTATCTCTACCAGTAAGACTTCACCTGATACATTCTAGCATTGTATTTGTCTTTCTCATGACTATGTTTTTCTGGTAGCTCATACTTATCCTTGGCTAACTAATACACACAAATCCATCTCCTCTTCAGTTATTTCCCATTGAGGAGATTACTGTTCATGGCAGGAAGTCCCTTTATACTAATTTGTTAGTAAAAAGCCTTGCACTTCATATAATTGAATGTTCAGCATGCCTTATTCCTTAAGGCCATTTAATTCTTATACTGCTCTGATCTTCAACTCTGTTATCTGTGATTTCTCACTTGCATGTAATGAATGAAAATAGTAGGTAGCATCAATCTCAAAACAAGTTACTGAATTACTCAGCTGGCGTGATTTCCTCCAGTTCAATACTTTTCCTTTCCTTACCTCTTCTTTATCTAACAAGTCCCTTATTTATTTATAGCGAATTTATTATTTATTTGTCCTAGAATCCCTTTTGTGATTCTGGTGTTTTTTAGTTTTACTAATAAGATGCCATGCTGTGGAGTAGCATAGGTGAGTTATGGATCATGTTTCACTTGCCTAGAAATTGTATTCTCCTACTTAAGAGGCTTCTGGAGAATTTTAATCTGAAAGAAGCCTCTCAAACCATAACTTCCATTTTACTTCACCAAAGTTTGAGTTTTAAACCCTGTAGACACCTGAAACTTGTGGTTTTGTCTGGATACACAGAAAGCTCAAGGGCTTTTCAGAATCCTTAAAAAAAAGTAACTGTATTTGTAAATCTTCATACAGTTTAGGAGTTTGTTTTTCATCTTGGTGGCATTCCCACTGGTGGAATTAGAAGCTTTCTGAATAATGCTGCTGCTGTTATAATAGTAGTTTTAACATGTCCCAAATACTGTGACAAATATTTGGAAAAAAGGTCTGAAATTTAAATTTGTAAAAGTGGAGCTGTATTTAGATTTTCACTACTGCTGTCTCCTTTTGGAAAAAGGATGCCCATTATGATCAGGTTTAACAAACAATGACACTCCCAGAGGCTTTTGCCTGAGAGGCCAGGCTGTGCCCTGCGGTGGGGCCACTGGAGGTGACCGGAACCGCCTGTGTCCAGCTCAGGGCAGCCCTGGCTGCTCCTCACCTCCTCACCCTCTCCTCACCTCCTCACCATCTCCTTCTCCTCTTTCAGAGGCAGCAAATCCCCCTGCCGGCATCTGGGCAGCAGTACCCGGTACATGAACATTTTTAAGATAAGAACTTTGAAAATGTGTTCATGACTGAAATTCTTTACGTGCTGTCCCTGTCCTGTAAATGTACTTGTAGTCATTCTCATGGCCTCAGCACCCTGAAGAGTGCTTCAGGAAACAGAGTGATTTTAATTATGAAAACTGTAAACATTAGAAGTTTTAGAGCTTGCAAAGCAGTTAGTCTTTAAAGGTCAAAGCAGATTTTTTCTTTTTTTGGTGTGTGTAATATCCAGAGTACTATACCCCATGTTTTCTCTTGTTTAACATCTTATTTATTAAATTCTATTCTGTAATTAATTAATTCTGTGATACATAATCCCTTGTCAGCACCTTCCAGTCACTTTAAAAGAAAAGAGCAAGTACGTCACCTATTTGTTGACTCAGTCAGACATCATGAGACCGTTATTATATGTGTCATATTTATACACATTTCTGTGGTATTTTTCCATCAAGTTCGCATGGCTTACTAATTACTCGCAAGGAGAAAAAATAATATTTGGAAAGAAAGACCTGTATTAACAACATTATAACACAGAAACTTTCTGGAAGACAGGGATAGATTCCAAATTCTGGTTATATCATCCATGAATGAACTTGTGCCTTTGAGCTGAAGTTTAAAACAAAGTCCTCTTGCCCGTAGAAGTACTGGGTTTTGGGTGCCTCTGATGGCAGCCTTAGAGTGATGGAGTCAGACTTCTATTCTATCTGGAGAAATGTTTTCCATGCAAAGACATGCTGTTCCTTACCACCCTGTCATCTAAAATATTTCTACAGAATATACCCCTGTAAAATACACTCTGTCTTAGCAAGCATTTGGAACTATCTATAAGCTATTCTTCCCTTTAGGTAGGTGGAAAATGGAACTAGCCTCTGGCAAATTGTACATGCAAAGTCTGGTCTACTGCACAAATAATATTTATAACTGTGATTGCTCTGACTAGTGGGAGCATTAAATGTCATTGATGTATGTAGCTGAATTGATTTATAAGAACAAAACACACTTTTTCTTTAGTTACAAACAAATCAAATATATTAACAGCTCTCTTGTAATTTCTTTTGTATTTTTTTAATGCCAACATAAGGGAAATTTTTGTAGCTTCATGTGTTTAAAATTTATCACCAGCTCCAAATTTTGGGTGCTGTATCAGAAAAACTATTTTCTTACATATAGAAAGGGGAAAGAGAAGGGAAGGGGCATACAACTTTCTCAGAAGCAGAGAGTGAGAGCATAAAAGTTTTATGTGCTGTTAATTATGGAAAGAATAAACAACCACAAATATTTAATTCTGGCAGTTGCTTAAAGGGCTTCTTGGAAGTGCCTGAAAAAAAATCGCTATCACCCAGTAATTAGGGTCAAGATTAAATACAAGCCTGGATAGAGTACAAATCAGAGTAGAAACAGCTTTATCCATGGATGAGTCATGATTTGGTATCTGCTCTCATCTACTTCCCTTTGCTCCATACACCCAAATAGATAAGCTTGGCTTTTTACTTTAGATTTAAGTTTATGGGTGTAGAAACTGTAGCCAAGGTGAAAACAAACTAGTAACCCCAATTATCTCTCTCCTTTTCTTCTTTTTTAGCAGCACTGTAGAAATGTGGTTATGTTTCAGAACCCCAATGTATCTGAAAATCTGGCTCATTTAAGACTTATCAAACAGACAGCCCTAAAATGCATTTTTTTTTTTTTGCTGTTTCCCATGGACTTGTCTTTTCCTTGCTAAGTTTTTTATCCAGCAGAAGGGATATTTCATACTATGTAGCTCCTAATGGGAGTTCAGTTTTGAACTTCTAAAGGCACTATTGAATTAGCAATAGTACTAAAACACACTGTAGCACCACTTCACTTGGAAATGTTCCTAATCCTTAAGTATTTAAAAGAGGCCAATTTTTCCTGTTTACTTAAGTTGCAGGACCATGTTCTTTTTGCTGTGTTGCTGCAGGCAAATTACTGATTTCTGCTGTCAACAGAATGATGGGTAATCCTTATTGCTTACTCCTCCTGAGCTGCCAGACCTGTCTTCCAATGCAGTTAATAGAGAGAAGGCAAGGCCAAATTCTCACTGCCTGCCATGTTGACTATTGTGTCCTCATGCAGACTGCAATGCTGGGACATCCTCTCTTGTCATGACACCCAGTTCACTGCTTTTTTTTTTATGCACTGGAAAGAAAATCCACCACAAACGTTCATGAATTAGAAGGCGTGGCCTTGGCGAGGCAATTTGTCCTGTTGAAGGAGAATAAGACAATGATGCAGTCCAGCAATATATCAGAGTTGAAATATTTGAGTCTTAGAGTTTTACATGGTCACTATAATCATGTTTTTAACAAGCTTAAAAGGGAAAAACCTGTTGTACGTCTCCTGGTCAAACTCTGTTCTGACTGTGTAATCTCTACCTTCCTCATTATGAGCTGTATTGTATGTGAGAGTATAATTCAAAGTGAATTTGTATTATTGGCATCTATAGAAATAGTTTTAATGGGTGTAAATTTATTATTAACTCTGACTGCTATTTATACTGTTGACCTCAGAATTGTGGGAAAACTGGAAAGCAGCTTTGCCGAGAAGGACCTGGGGGTCCTGATGCACACCAAGTTGACTGTGAGCCAGCAATGTGCCCTTACAGCAAAGAAGGGTAATGGTATCCTGGGCTGCATTAGGCACAATATTGCCAGCAGGCTGAGGGAGGTGATTCTTCCCCTCTACTCAGCACTGGTGAGGCCACCCCTGGAGTCCAGTTCTGGGGCCCCAAGTACAAGAGAGACATGGACATATTGGAGAGAGTCCAGCAAAGGGCCACAAAGATGATGAAGGGACAGGAGCACGTCTCTTGTGAGGAAAGGCTGGGGGAGCTGGGACAGTTCAAGCTGGAGAAGAGAAGGCTTGGTGGGGGGGCAGGGGGGTGGACCTTGTGAATGTGTATGAACACCTGAAGGGAGGGTGTAAACAAGAGGGAACCTGGCTCTTTTCAGAGGTGCCCAGTGACAGGAGAAGAGGCCATGGGCACAGACTGAAATACAGGAGGTTCCCTCTGAACATCAGGAAACACTTTTTCACTGTGGGGGTGACCAAGCACTGTCACAGGTTTCCCAGGAAGTCTGTGGAATCTCCCTTCCTGGAGATATTCAAAAGGCACCTGGCCCTGTTCCTGGACCAGCAGTTCTAGGTGGTCCTGCTTGAGCAGGGGGCTTGGACAAGATGACCTCCAGAGGTACCTTCCAACCTTAGCCATTTTGTGATTGAGTCCCTTTTACTGCTGATGACAACACTTCAAGCCTGTCAGTGGAGCCACTTTTTCACCCACTAGATCCCGCTTATCCAATCTATATTCCACCAGTTCGCTAAAATTCCTGTGGGAGAGTAGGTCAAAAGTCTTGCTAATGTCAAGGCAAATAACATTCACTACACTTCTACCAAGTCAGTTGTTTCATTATTGAGATACTATAAAGTGGGTCATGCAAGATTTGTGCTTGGTAAATTCAAGTACGTAATGTACTTCACGTTACCATGGGGTTTGATGACATTTCTTGAGAGGGACACCTTCTTGCAGGCCATGTACTGCACTGGGACAGAAGTACATTACTTTGATCTGTTTAGTCCTGTCTTTCTGTTCCAGTCTAGACTCCACAGATTTCTTACATTGTGTCATATGAAATACTCTGTGTAGTCTTAGTTCCTGGCCCAACCAATTCCCTATTTGCTCTGTTTTTTCTATGTTGCATTACCAATTCCCATAAAGCTCTCTGAGCTTCTTGTATCTCCACTTTCTTATGTTGGTCTCTTTGGCCTGTTACTTCCAGCCTTGAAATGGGACAGATGCATCCCTGTTTTCCTTTCTGTCTATCTTCTACTTTGGTAATGCATTGTATCCATTTCAGCTTCCATACACTGCATCTACCAGGTATCAGTCCTGCTTCCTTTCTCTTTACAGCCCTAGCTTGTCTCTCTCCTGATGATGACAGTGCTTCACGGTGTTCTTTTTCTGACATGGTTTGCTGGGAGTGTGGACAGAGGGTCTTTAGGAAAGACATCCTTCATCTCAGATGTTTTCTGGGTATATGATAGGCCATAGGTTCAAAAGTATAATAGAAGAAAAGTGCTGCTTAAGTCCAGGCCTGAGCAGAATCACAGAATCATCTAGGTTGGAAAGGATCTTGAAGATCATCCAGTCCAACCGTTAACCTAGCACTGAGAGTTCCCAACTACACCACATCCCTCAGCGCTATGTCAACCTGAATCTTAAACACCTCCAGGGATGGGGACTCCACCACTGCCCTGGGCAGCCCATTCCAATGCCTAACAACCTGTTCTGTAAAGAAATACTTCCTAATATCCAGTCTAAACCTTCCCTGGAGCAACTTGAGGCCATGCCCTCTTGTCTTATCGCTCATTACTTGGTTAAAGGGACTCATCCCCAGCTCTCTGAAACCTCCTTTCAGGTAGTTGTAGAGGGCAATGAGGTCTCCCCTCAGCCTCCTCTTCTCCAGACTAAACAACCCCAGTTCCCTCAGCCGCTCCTCATAAGACATGTGCTCCAGACCCTTCACCAGCTTTGTTGCCCTTCTCTGGACACGCTCGAGAAATTCAATGTCCTTTTTGTAGTGAGGGGCCCAAAACTGAACACAGGAATCGAGGTGCGGCCTCACCAGTGCCGAGTCCAGGGGTAAGATCACTTCCCTGTCCCTGCTGGCCACGCTATTTCTGATACAAGCCAGGATGCCATTGGCCTTCTTGGCCACCTGGGCACACTGCTGGCTCATGTTCAGCCGGCTGTCAATCAACACCCCCAGGTCCCTCTCTGACTGGCAGCTCTCCAGCCACTCCTCCCCAAGCCTGTAGTGCTGCTGGGGGTTGTTGTGGCCAAAGTGCAGCATGAATAGTTGACCGGAGTGTTAACCTCATGTTACATTCTTGAAAGACTTTATGACGCCTGTGACACAAAAACATCCTTCTCAAAAGATATCCTTATTAAAATTTACATCTCTACTGCAAAGAGTAGAAGTATCAGTCATACAGTGAAAGGATCAGCAGGGTTTTTTTAATTTGTCATGAAGAATCATACTTTCTCATAGCCTCATTCTTTAAAGAAAACTACTTTGGTTAAAAAATGGTCTCAGATGTTTGATACAGAAATTTCAGTCTAAGTTGACACTATACTCTCAGATATTAAATACTGAAATTGGGGTGTTATAATGAGAAACATCAGGTAACTTAAATAACAGGCAATATTCCCAGCTTTGTTCGTTATTATGGGGAAAAGGTCTTAAAATATCACTTGGGGTTTAGAAAAAATATGTTGTTTTTTCTCATTATCCTTGTTGGAGGTTTTTCTTCATTTTGCTGCCTTCTGCAGTTTTGAAATAATTTACCTAGTTTTGTAATTTTATCTTTGAATGATCTCAAACTAAATGCATGAATGTAGCAAAATAAAAAAAGAAAAAAGCACGAGAGCAGGAGAACAGATTTTAAATTTTTATCAGTCTGTGCAGGAGAAATTCAGTGGAAGATTTTTCTTTAATCAGAAATAGGTCAAATTCCTGAGGTATTGGTTGTACTCGGGTACTCAGTTACTGTATGTGACAGCAGCAGTATAAAATATTAAATCTGTCAGAGCTAGTTAAAGTATTGTTTTTGCCTGGTCTGCAGTGAATACTAATGCCTATGTGGTATAGAACTTTTGAATAAATCTATTACAAAAACCAAGTGTCTTTTTTCTCACAGCTGGCAGTGTGTTATCACAGTGGAGGAACATGAGGACCACCACCTATGTTCATTTATCTCAGAAGTTCACATCTGTTGCATGTTGCACCACCCATATTTGCATAGAACGATACCATAGTCCTCAAATACCTCTCTTTATTTAAATATGATTGCTTAGCATAGGTAACATTCCTGTTGACTTTAGTAGAAATAAGATTGGGCCATACACATAAATTGAGTTTGATATTGTCTTTCTCAGGGAGAAGAATTTTTAAAGGACAGTGGTGTAGATGAAGAAGTTGTCAAGTAAATCCTATAATCATCTTAGTCTACACTAGCACTGCATAGCAAAGTAGTATTTTTATGACTTGGTTCAGCAATACTGATAAGGCTAAGATCATGCTAAAATTAAGGTCCATATATAACCACTAATTTTCCGTTGATTCAAAATGTAGTAGAACTGTCTGGCTATCTGTGTCTTCACCCAAGCGTACTTGCAGTTTTCTCCAAGGAGTTTTGATTTAGAACAGTTTGATCTAGCTTTCCTGGCACTATTTCTATAAGAACAAAAGGAAACAGGACTGCCTATTACATTTCATCTTGAGCTGTTTAGGTCAAGAACCATCTTGCTATATGTTTTTACAGTATCTACCTCTAAGAAACTTAGAATCATAAAACAGGTTAAAGAGACATAGTAATTGTCAGATGACAATTATTTTAAAAACAAATTTTGATTTTTGAAACACTGCTCTAACACTTTCTGACAAGCCTAACCATGATATAATTTAGATTCCTTAGATTGTTCAGGCTTTAAGAAAAAGTATTTGGAGCCATTATTGCTTATAATTTTGTTATTTTGCACCACCTTTTAGCAGTTTAAAAAATGTCAGTATTGATTTTTCAGATTATCATATCCAGTTTCTTTTCTGGAAGCTATACCTCATTCTTGCAATTACCTTGTACATTTGAACTTTGCACATGCAGCATACAGTAGTTTAAAAACAGGTGCATGCAGCCTGAAAGCCATGGTGAATAAAGTCATCTTCTTAGAATGCATTCTCTGCATTCTCTTGCATTTAATACCAGAGCAAATAATCCTTTTTCACAAAAATTTCATGAGAGTGAAATGAAAAGTGGCTATAATATGTGATAAACCTGAGGGTCAACTTAAATGAGAATTACTTTGTACTTAGGTATTTTGAACATGGAAACTTCATAAAGTTGTTTTTTATAGAGTCCTTACAAAATGAGATTTTTATAATAGATGAATGAACCTTACTCAGTATGATTTGTCTCTGCTGCTTTGCAGATTCCTAAAATGAAAGGAATCCTTAACAGAGTCCTTAAAATTAGGTATTACAACTTTATTTTTAATAAAATGCAGATATGCAATTTCATTATTCACTTTGTTGAGAATATTGGTAAAATTTGAATGTGAATAGAAATACATTTAATACATAATTTTTACCAAAACATAAGATAAATGGACAAGGTTTTCAGTTGACTCCAGGTAAAATTTTGGCCAAACCCCTTTTTGATAGAGAAATTGAAGCTTAAAGTACCTGTCCTCATCAGCGAATTAATTAGGAAGGAAAGCAAGCCCAGGTCTCCTTGAACCTTAAAGGGCTGATTTCTTTTCCTCTGAGACTGCTGGAAGAAAATAAGATAGTCTGAAGTTATATTAATGCACTATAATAAAAATCCAGATGTATTCTGACTTTACAGTGTGAAAACTATAGCAAAACAGCTTAGAGGAATGCAGGTGCCTCTCCAGATTAGTGTGTGGTATTTTAGGGTAACACATTAGCAAGGAAGGCTTGTCTTTATGCTACCAAGGAAAGCTTTACTTAAGAAAGTGTGTTGATTAGTTCATTATTTAGGAATAAAATAATGAGCTGTTTCAGGTAAGTGGTAAGAGGAATACTAAGTGAACAAATTAAAGTGTGGAACATTGTTAAGACTTGTGCTAGGAATATATGAGCAAACCCATTAAAATCTTCCTGATAAAAGAAGAGTTGTTTCTGTCAGTCTTCAGGACTGCTGTCTAAATCCTGCATTACAAAGGCATAAAAACCTATTTTTCTTTTTATTCCTCTGGTATCTAGGGAGTCCTCAACAAGTCTTAGGCTATCTTGTGTATGTTGTTCTTGTATTTTAAGGGCTAGCCAGAAGAGAAAACGAAGTATACATTTCATGGGAAAGAGACTTGGGGGAGTGGGGTGGGACAGGAGAAAGTATAGGAGAGTGAAGGGGAAGTTTTCAGATCTTGACTCAAAATGCAGAGGGGAATATGGAGGTGATTATGGAGTTGTTTGCAAACGTGTCTACAAATGCATATGTCAGGGTTGGAAATTGTTAGTGAGGTTGTAATGGGATGATGCTGCTGATGTCTATAACATACTAATGGGAAGGCGGTGGACTCTGACATTCTTTCTCTATTGGAATTGCTGTGAGTTCTGCAAAATATCTCATGATGGCCAGACAGCTCGTGCCTTCGCTTAGATTTCTAGGGTAATAATTCCTTTAAAATTAGGGAATGATTTTTTTAAAACTAATTCCCTTTTTTGTAATTTGTTGTTAAAGTGTCTGAAATTCTGCACAATCATGCACTAGTTTACTAATTATAATTACCTGTTACTGCATAATAATTGGAACCACTGTACAGCTCCAGTATTTTCAGAACTATGCAAGGCATTATGATTTCCTTGTAATTTCAGACATTTGTTTTGTTTCTTTGTCCTGATGGAAAAGGCAGGGATATAATGGAATTGCTTTCTGGAGAAAGCAGAACATAAGCTCAGATCTTTAAATTTTCTTTCTTTTTGTTTCTTTATTTCTTTTGCAGATACACTTTTTTTTTTTTTTTTTAATGATTGACGTTCCAGCACAGTACTATTTCTGTGTGCAAAGGAGAATTTTCATCTCTGTTCCTGTCAATCATCATCTCAGCTGACTGAGATGACACGTGTCAAAAACAGGTGTATGTACAGAGGACTTTCAAATGTAAGATAGAACACAAAAACATGTTTATGTACAACTTTTGGAAGAAGAAATGATGACTGGATGGCAAAGGATATCACTTTATACCAGTTTCAAGTGTTACTTTTGCTCTGGTCTGCTCTGAATTCCCTGAATTTACAGCAGTCTAAAACTAATGGAAGATCCTATTCCAATTCCCATTCTACATATTTAGTCTTCATGCTGAGCTTTCTTAGTCAAACCCTTTTTCTCTTATTATTCAGCATTTGGAAATGAACTGCTGTCATTAGACTTTCTCAGTTGGAAACAAAACAGTAGTGCAAACTCAATCACACCTTCAACTTTTTTCTTTAAACTGCTACACAGGAAAATGAGAGAATGGAAAAGGAGCTCATTTTTTAAGATATCTGTATCCCTAAACTCCTGTTTTGTGCCATAATTTTGATGCACTGAATCACTTCTCTAATGAACAGAGGCAACTGTGAAAGTGCTGGTGTCACTGCCGGGTTGAACTCAAGAAGAAACCAGTAACTTCTGTAGTAGCTGTGATACTAGCAGTGCATCTACGTTAATGATTTATTGTGCTGAAGAGCTTCTTTCTGTTATGAATTTGCCTTGCATTTTACCTGGAGGTTTGTATTATGCCCTTGACTTTGTCACTCCTGCATTTTCAGTGGTTTCCCTCCTGCTGGAACAAAGATTGAAGTTGTACTTCATGGTACATCCATAGCTGCCCACATTCAGGGTGGACAGAAGGCCCTCTGTCACTGCGCTGCTGAGGCCATTGTGGTACCTGCCTAGGACCAGCAATTTGTGCACCAATATGGTGCTAGGACCAGCAATTTAGCACCATACACCAATATATGCTGGGGGCAAAACAGTTTGAAAGCAGCTTTGCCGAGAAGGACCTGGGGGTCCTGATGCACACCAAGTTGACTGTGAGCCAGCAATGTGCCCTTACAGCAAAGAAGGGTAATGGTATCCTGGGCTGCATTAGGCACAATATTGCCAGCAGGCTGAGGGAGGTGATTCTTCCCCTCTACTCAGCACTGGTGAGGCTACCCCTGGAGTGTTGTGTCCAGTTCTGGGGCCCCAAGTACAAGAGAGACATGGACATATTGGAGAGAGTCCAGCAAAGGGCCACAAAGATGATGAAGGGACAGGAGCACGTCTCTTGTGAGGAAAGGCTGGGGGAGCTGGGACAGTTCAAGGTGGAGAAGAGAAGGCTTGGTGGGGGGGCAGGGGGGTGGACCTTGTGAATGTGTATGAACACCTGAAGGGAGGGTGTAAACAAGAGGGAACCTGGCTCTTTTCAGAGGTGCCCAGTGACAGGAGAAGAGGCCATGGGCACAGACTGAAATACAGGAGGTTCCCTCTGAACATCAGGAAACACTTTTTCACTGTGGGGGTGACCAAGCACTGTCACAGGTTTCCCAGGAAGTCTGTGGAATCTCCCTTCCTGGAGATATTCAAAAGGCACCTGGCCCTGTTCCTGGACCAGCAGTTCTAGGTGGTCCTGCTTGAGCAGGGGGCTTGGACAAGATGACCTCCAGAGGTACCTTCCAACCTCAGCCATTCTGTGATTTCACTGTCAGCAGAGATGCAGTGTGGAGGTATGGGTTGTACATTGCTCCTTTCCTCATTGCACCACGCCAATAAATAATGTAGCTACACCCTTAGAAAACTTGGGCCTCACTAGTTTACTAGAGTCTGCACACTTTTGTTCCAACTGTTTATTCTGATTGTGCAGTAACTAGAGTGATTATTGAAAAGTTACAGTAATTATTGACAAAATATGGAAGACGGATGAATGCAAAAAACATATACAGATTGTAACACAGGAAAATGCTGTCACAATTTCTAGCACAGTATCTTTAATTGCATTGGAGAATAAGAACCAAATTCTCTGATGAACTGTAATAATGTGTGTGTCTGATTTTTCTGGGCAGGATTGTGTGAGAATAAGCAAATCCAGTTATAAGTGTTTACTATCATATAAAATGTAGGTAAGTTTTAGCTCTTCTGCAGAAACAAGAACTCTTGTCTCCCTCCTAAAGAGTATTTTATGAATAAAGGTATATGAAATTTTTTTCAGGGTATTTCATTTTCACGGTTCATAATATCGGTTAGAATAATGTAAAGGCAAACACTGAGATAATTTTTGGAACATCCAGCCTTCCTTATTGCTCTTTTGCAAGCTTAGTTGCCTATTGACTGAACATTTGTAAAAGACTCTGAAAAAAATGAAGAAAAATGGTTCAAAGAATTTAACTGAGAAAAGAGTTTAATTTAATCTCATTTTGAATGTTTGCAGTACAAGAGCAAAAGTAGTATCATTATGCAGCTTTTATAGGGCAATAATCCCACTCCCTGATGGGACAGACTATTCTGCCTCTGGCTTTGCAGTTTATCAGTTTACTGTGTTGTGACCTCATAAAACAGCATGGCAACACTGCATATTCTTATGCAGTATCTAGACATCTGTCATGCATAACAATTGCCCATAGATGCCAAGAAATGTGATGGTGGTAAGTTTCAGTTTTCACAGGCTAAATCTTATGCTAAACTGAATAGAATCCATGAAATTGCAAGGCTGTAAGTGTCTGGGTTAGAGTTGTAAAATGTGTAATTTATTTTTAAAAAGGTCTGAAATGGGTTTGGATTTTAGGGATGTAGATATGATAAAACAGAAGAGAGTGGTGGGAAGGGCTCTGACAGCACGGCAACACTGGTTGTCCCTGTTAGATTTTGGTACTGCCTGGGTACAGAAGAATTCCAAGTCACCATATATATCCATCCCTTTTCTCTTGTCTTTCCTAGCAAATTCTGTTTTTCTAAGTTGGTTGTTCTGGGTGATGCTCTGGATCTTTGAAATAGCTTCTGCAAGAATTTAAATCCACGATCATCAGATCTGCCCAGAGACTGGCAAGTGTATTGTGACAAAGTCTGACATCTCATTTTCTCCTGCACTGCACCAGGAAAGCAAGCATCTTCCATGCAAGCAGCTGGGTGGCACCACTCTCTGGGCAGAATTTTGGTGCAGTTGCAACTGGTCCATCTGCCACAAGCAGCCTAGAAACCTGTGAAACTAAATCATAATCCATTTTTAATGTTCCAGTCAAATCTGAACAATCCTGCTGACTGTTAGCAGTGTGTGGGATTAGCTGCTGGGGAGTGGCATAGAGGGGCCGTGCGAAGCTGGCCAAGACAGGAGATGAGGTGGCCTGGACAGCTTGGGAACAGCAGCCCCATGGGTCAAGCAATAAAACTGTATTGCTGCTGTCATTTTTGAATGGCTTTAAATTGATATGAATTACTTCAAGATAATCTTTAGGAGAGGAGCAAGTATGTATCATGTTGGATGATGCCAGTACAGGAAGTCTTTTAGAAGTCTTATTTACCAGAATCTTAACTTCATGTATTTCCTGTCCAAACAGTATAAAAATTTGTAGCACCCCAGTTATTATCATAAGGCAAGGTCCTCACTATGTACAGTCTCATGCACATGTAAGAGTTTATGTTTACTATTATGTGAGTAAAATATTATCTAATAAATGTTATTTGTACAAGTAGCCTTTGGAAGACTATGTTAAATGAGAAAGCACAATGACTGAAAGAAACTATCGTTTTGTGTCATGATACAGATTTTGGCCATCAGAGAGCATGATTGAACCTCCCTACTTCATGAAACCAAAACTCTAGTGATCACAGTGATTCTGAAAGATGTGGGGTATGAAAGCACCCCATTTGGACTAGAGTCTTGCCATCCTTTGTAACTGCTCAAATAATTTGAAATTGAGGAGTATAAATATGCTTTCTATTTTATTTTCTTGACTGGACATATTCTGAATATGTGAGGTTTTTTAATATCTATGGAATCTCATTTGTTCTCATAACGATGTGACTTTTTTTTTTTTTTTTGACAAGTTCACAATTCTGATAAAACCTCTGAAATAGTCAGCCTCCCAACTGCATCTCTTCCTAATCTCTAGGGCAATAAAGTTTTAACCACAAACATTTCTGGGCAATATTCATGCCATAATTACAGACTGTCTGCTGTGTCACTCTATGAAAATCACTTCCTGGCAAAAAAGTTTGATGAGAGGAATAATTAACTAATTTTTGTTGTTGCTAAGTGCTTCTATATTTAAGTGCTGCTCAAGCTATGTTAAAACTTATTTTCTGGTTTCTTTTAATATCTTAAGATACCTGCAGAAGTTAACTCACTAATTCTGTTGTTAGACAGGAATCGGTTTACATAGAAGACAGACCTCTATGTAAGGGGAAATGAGGTGTGGAGCAGCTGATATGAACATGTTAAATTCTAACTTGCTCCTGTCACGTATTCAAAGTCAAATGCAGAACATGTCCCCTGGAAAGCAAGATGATGTAAGGAAGCCTAAGGAAGATGCATATACTGATGAAAGATTATATTTTTCCTTATATTTTTGCATTGCACTGCACTTTATAATATGCAGCTTGCAAAAGAAATACAGTTTTGATTTTGTATTGTTGCAAATCATTCTGAGCTGAAATATAAAGAGATTTATTGATTTTAAATTATATCCAGCTTTTCATATGCTCTACTGCTGAAGGAGTTTGTCTGAAATATATGTGTGCATGCTTCATCTCTTGCACTGTTTTAACAAATGAGTAGTATTATCAAGTAGATGAAAAATAAAAAAATGGTAGGGTAACCACAGTGCTACTGAGGAATTTGGTATTTTAAGGTGGGCAATAAAATGCTATGGTTTTAGTTTAATGAAACTGCCTCTCTCTATTCAAGTAAAAAATCAATTTGCCATACTATTTTTGTATAAAATCATCAAACATTGACAGGGAAGGTGGAGATACTTTTCTGTTGATTGCGCTAGATCAATCAAATTTGAGGACCTTGAAGTGTGTTACAGCCTCACAGAGATAACTAATAGCTATTTGGTTGTGCCATGCAAGTTTAAATCTTGATGAATACCTATGGGATTTGGAAGCAATTGCCATAGTCATAGATTTTGTGTCTTGGGTCAGTACTTAGAGTACTCGGTACACAGGATATTGAAATGAACATTTAAGCTTTTTTTGTTTTTTAATCTCAGCAAAGAAAAGTTCTTTATGTTTGGAGATTTATGGCTGTCTTTGTGTTACAGACTATATAACTGTCCCATAAACCAAGCAGCTATGGACAACTAAGGATTTTCTTGTGGAAGTGAATTTATAGTAGTGTAGGATTAACATGCTTATATCATACATATTTCCTCTTCTTCATGAAAAGTGTGCTTGACTTGCTCCAACAGTGGGATTCTTGCTTAAAGGTTGTTGTGAATAATGAAACAGTAAATAGCTTGCAATTCTTTTTTTCCCATTGAGGGCCACAACACTGGTATTGTGTAATGATAACTTGTGAAATGATTCCTTCATGCTGGCCTGATACAGGTTTCAAGATTGATTCTCTTTATCCCATAAAAGTAAGAAGAATGGAAGATTTTTTTGTTTCCCCCTTACAAATGCCTTTTTTTTCTTTGTTCACTGTTTTCCATAAGTATTGGAATTTATCTTAATGGGCAGGAGTACTGTTAATCTGTGTTGCTCTGCTGACTTTGGAAGAGGGGTCAAGAAATTCTGAGTGTATAACTCTTTACTGACAGTGCTGCATTTTTAGTAAGTTTTGGACCTTTGTCAGTCTAATGGAATCCACCTGACAGCTGTCAGTAGCTAGTTTTGATTATGATTTCTCTGTAAAGCAACAGTCTATTTTTAAAGAGTGTGAAACAAAAGGGACTTTTCTCAAAAGGATTTTTCTTTAAATTAAAAAATGTCCACATTAGGAAACAAAGCTTTATTTATGGCCATTTACACTGAGGAGGAAGCCCTGGAGGAAGCTTAAATAAGATCTCATCTCAGATTGAGAGATCCTATGCGTAAGTGTGACATTTTTCAGAAAGCTTATGAATAATAACACTTGATAAAGATTGAAACCCATGTTCCAGACTATATACAATTAATCATGGTAATACAGGAAAAGATATTTATTTTTTCACTTTGTTTTGAGTTACTCTACTCTTTTAATGAAGATAAAAAGAATAAACTCTGCAGAAGAAAAAAACAGATACAAAGCTGTCAACTGAACAGTGGCCTTCTTTGTCAGGATAGGTGTGTAAACAAACATACAACTCTTTTTTTCATAGCATATGACGTCTATGTGTTATGGTAATTTTGGATAAACTGTTCACTAAGTGCCAGAGTATTTTCTCACCAGTCAATCTGTATTTAACAGAATGGCAGTTGTAACTGGAGGACACAACCTCACCTGTAGTTGAGATCTCTTGACAAAGTCAGCTGGGAATTAATAGTGACAACAGGTCCAAAGATATTGCTATATCAACTGCCAAAGTGTTCCCTTTAAGCATACAGCATTCCACAATTCTTTGGTAACTTCTGTTCTCAGACATAAAACTACTTAGGAAAAGTTACCAAGAAATGAAATAGCCCTTGGGGTTGTTTGTACGTGTTTGAGCTGAGTTTGAGCTGGGGAAATATATTGCAAGATCAGTCCTGTTCTGTATATTGAAAGTTGATTAATTACAAGCTGTATGCTCTGGGGAGAAGGGGGCAATAAACTCAAGATAAATTATTTTTGAATGAGAGAAATGAGTGTGTGTCATGATGCTTTGTGTTGGTTCTGGCTAGTTCTGCATTAGTTTGTGAGTGGAGGTCATTAAATCTATCAAATAAAGCAGACCTGTGCATTGATGTCTCAATCTGGTGATGTCTCAATCTGGTTCACATCAGAATAGAAATGGTGGACAATAACTATAAAAAATGTAAGAATTTGTATGTATCTGGTTAGGCAATAAACTCTATGTGCAAATATAGTAAAATTCTGGATTGTCTTATCCTTTGACAACCTCACAATCGGCTTTGAAATTCCAGACCTGGGTTCTCATCTGAAAAGATCTTTACATTAACAGTTTTATCTTGAGATGACTCTTAGTATGGATTCCTTGTGCTTTTGAAAGCATTCTCATATTCTCAAGAGTAAGAAGCTCTGATGCAGTTGGGTAGCTCCTGATCTTTCACTTTAATCCAGAGAAGGTGAAATGGCACAGGATGTCTGCAGAAGTTATTATTTTCCCCACATCCTGAATAGACCAGAATCCCCTGTGGAGTTGGGCAGCCTGGAGAGAACAGCAGAAAAGGATAAGCTAATGGGTCCTGTCTGGGGACCATTCACTTTACCATAACTTTTAGCTACTGGTGGTAAAGAAGCAGCTCCTTGGCTGTACTTTGAGACCTTTTGGATTGATTTTTCTCCTTCTAATGGTGGAGACCATGTAAACCAAAATCACAGTTCAGTATGATTTAGAACTCTTTACCCCTCTACTTTTTGTTTGGTTGTTATGTGTATTAGAAACAGAAGTGCTAAACCTTTTTCAAATCAGCTTTGAAAACAATTTTCCAGTGGTTTGTTTATAAGCATATTTACTACAGCTATAATTTTTTTCTGGAAAAGATTGATTTAATTTTTCCCTCAACTTGTTTCTCCGATTAAAGCTCTAGGCAATTTAACAGTCTGCAAATCTCTGCTTTATTGCCCATTCTTTATAAATAACAAAATAATGATTCTTAGTAGTTAATTTGATGATCACAGAAGAATGTAGCTTTGAGACATTTTTTTCCCTCTTAAGAAATTACAACCAAATGTGTTTTTCATGAAATGGTTAGCATCAATATACCTTAACAGCAGGTACAATAAGAAAATAACTTGAACACTACACCTCTGCTTTTTGTTTGTAAATTCCTAGTGTGACTTCTGCTTCTTATGACTGTTTTCTACAGAAAATTTCTCATTATTGAGCAATGTATTCTGGCATTTTGAAAATTCATGGAAATTATTTTTTGGTGTGTGACTTTTAAAACAGTAATGCAAGCTTGATTATATAACTGAGCCATCTCTGCACACTGATTTATTAGAATGAGCACTACAACTCAGTTTGATTGCTTGACAGATTGTTCTTTCTGATTTACTAAGAACTGTGACACTTCTGTATATAATAAACATAGTAAACTTTCCCATGGAAAATATAAACAGTATAAATTTAGATGGCAAAAGAAGACAGCTCATGAAGACAAAATGAGGAAATATGCACTCTAATTACATAATACCTTCCTGACTAATAGATGCATCCCAACTTCTAGTATTATTCAGACCTGTGAGGAAAGGAAATTCTAAGAGTTAGACTCTCACAAAGAACATGCTAAGCATCAGTGTTTATAGACCTGGAATAGAGTTTCCAACCCAAAGATGAGTCAGAAGTGCTGTGTTGGTACATGGGAAGACTGGGAATGCATTTCCTGTGTTCAGTTACTCCAGAACAGAAAATGGCAAGATTTATTTATTGTTTATTATTTTTGTGAATTCTACATACGATTTTAATTAATAACCTTATTTTTGGTGTATTTTAATTACTTTGGTGCCATTCTTGGCAAATAATGTGTCACACTTGGTGCTGTTAAGTTTTTTTTAAAAAATAAAGAAAATAGGAAGCGTATATCTGAGAGACATGCTACCTTTCACAAGTGTTAGTAGGACCTGTGACTATCTTAAAAACAACAGTAAAATACTCCTTTTGATAATTTGAGAGTAGTCCTTTTCATTATTTTCCTTTTACTCAAAACAGTTAAATATTAAATTAAATTATTTAAGTGGTTAAATATGAACAAAATGTGTACTGGAATATTATCTTGTTGTGAAGCACTTCCCAGTGAGGCCTTGTCAGGCATGTCCTCTCACAGCTAAACTACCTTCAAGATTTCTTTTGACCCAGCATGAATCTTCTTCATGGAGCCTGATATTTTAGATTGAGGGTTCAGTGAATTTCATCTGATTTTTCTAGAGATTACATTAATAATGCTGGTTATTAGCATTTCCATCTTGCTGTTATTTTCTCTTCCCCCTTCTGCCTGTCTATGGAGCAGCAATACAACACAGGGTATGACTGCTAAGAGGGTTGAACTGTAAGTTTTAATGTACTTCAGCCACACTGTCGCCCTCTCTATATTATTTCAGACTTTGTGCTTGTGTCTTGTTTGTAAATTTTGCAATGTACCTGTAAACAGCAATGGAGTCCCACTGGATGTGCTCTGCAATAAAATAAGTTGATAGAAATACTACTTCAGTAGGATCTCTAATAACCTGTCAACAGTATGGTAAAGCAAAGATGGATGGTTTTTCTGCTAATGAGTAGTATAGAAATCATGACCAGAGAAATTTCAAATTATGAGCTCTGCTATTTGGGATAACTGTATGAGCCCAGTCTTGTTTAAATTCTGCAAAACATAATATTTTAAAAATAAAAAGTCTAAAAAAATAACTTCATTGCTCTGAGAAAATGTAACTCTGTCATACTCACTGCCACTCACCCGCTATGACCACTGACCTATATGATGCTGTTCTGAGGCTGGGAAGAAGGTTATGTAAGACTTCATTATTTTTTGTTTGCAGCTGGCACTGTCAATCTAATTATAGCCTTTAGAGTGTTGGACAGATGAGAATTTAGTAAGATGCAAAAAATGCTAAAACTGGCTTTCAGACAGAGTAAACAAGTCTTGGGCAGCCTGAGATTCAAGGACTGCAGAAAATTGTTGGCTCTGCTTCACTTCACCTGTGTGACCTTAGAGAGATCACTTGATCTCTCTGTGCTGTTTTAAAATGATCATCTTCTCATTAAAAATTTGAATGTATAACTTTTTTTGTCTCAAAATTCTTCTGTAGTTCTTCTTATGTCTAAGTGTCTTTACACTTAAAACTGAAATCCCTTAAAAAGAGCAGGTTCCTGTCATAACCTACTATGAAACTATTGTAAGTAACTGCTGACTCGCTTTTGAAATCAGTCTTTTACATAGTAATATATGACTGAATAATTGAAAGAATGGAAGATTTTAAGTCCTTCCAATGGGCTTTATTACCCAAATAACATGAAATCCCAAATGAAATGACATGACACATTTTTTGGAAAAATTTCTTCACTTATCAGTTCATAGTTAACTATGCATAGCCTAATTTAAATTTTCTATTTTTCGTTGTTTTTCTCCCATGAAAACTAGGAGAGTGCTTTCTTCATCATCCACATGACAATCCTGATTCACATGGGTGGTTTGTTTGCTTCCTAGTACCCATGCAAAAATTGCTTTTTTTTTGTGCAGAAGGAGTAACACTGTTCAGCTGTTGCATGAACAGGAACAATGGGGATGGTCTTTCACCTCTGTTTTCTAACTGTCCTATAGAGTTTTCTACTAAAGTAATAAACTACACAGGTTCTTAATATTTCCTATTCCAAAATCCAACATGAATAAACTCACTTTGCTGAGCAATCATATTTTATAGTTTTTTCCCTACAAAGTTCCAACAGATATAATTCTGGTCTATTTTTTTTAAAAAATGTTACTGCTTTCACTTGCTCAGGTGATCTGTTCTGTAAGAGTGAACAGAGACCAAAGGCCATTGTGCGAACACTGATGGAAAGCAACATCAGCAATACCTTGATCCTTGCATGTCTTCAAAACTTTCTGTCTTTTAAGATGGGGGTGTCTATGTCACATTTTGTCTGTGTTTGCAAAAGAGTTTACATGGTTAGGAGGTCATATGACGACAGGTTGAAACAGCGAGGTATGGAACCCTCTATTTCAGAGTCATTTGCCACTCTGAAACACTTGTTTGAACAACCTCTGCTTGAAATCAAGACTAACGGATGCTGCTTACTGAAGGGCAGGAATGGCAAAATCCACATACTAAACAAAGGATTGCTGTGCCTTTGTATGGAGAAAGGAATTAACCTAGTACCTTATCTTGGTGAGAACACATTTGTACTATTGCCATACATAAGTAACAATCACAAATAGTGATCTGCTACTTCCAGTGAAGCCCTTCTTTGTAGCACATTGTATGGCATTATTCAAAGGGAGGGTGTCAGGAGATATATTCATATCTCTGCTGCAGGATTTTAAAGTGGTAAGTGGTTCTGCAAGTGGCAGCTTAAAATCAGTTTAGAAACTGAAGACCTGGAAACATAAAACTAAACAGACCTTAAGATTATCTCTTGGAATAAAAAATTTAGAATGCTAAATATCTTATCTTTTGAACCTTTGTTTTAGGCCTAGTACCTGAAAAAATATGTTTTTGTTTTTGTTTTTTTTTTTTTTTTCTTTTCAGTTTAACATTTATTACTAAAAAGAAGATTGTGACGGGTTTCAGGCTGAGGAAAATCACAAACTTTCAATAACCCTCTTTGAATTGCTGACTTCAGGATTTCTGAAATGATGTAACTATAGATAGGTCCTAAACGTAGAGGAATACAAACCAAGTTTGTCAAAGCTTTAAATCACCAGTGTTGGAGTGAGGTTTCAACACCAGCTAAATGCTTTTCTTCTTAAAAGGTGTAATTCAAAGATTCAGAAATCAAAGATCCAATTAATCTGACTTTTTGTCATGGTTTAATCAAACCAAATGGAAACTGCTGGAAACAGTTAAGCTTCCATTTTACATCCATTCTACTCAAGATTATCTAATTGACACAATTTGGATAAAGTATGAATAAATGTCCGCTTGTTTTTCATATCTTTAACTTTGTTTTTATGCTATCATAAAGTTATACCATACAGTATGTGAAACAATATATAGCTCATGTCTTTCTTTTTAGTGTGGGAAAAGTGTTTCTCTTCTTAAAGTCAGGTGTAATTTCAATATCAAAATCAAACAAAAGGTAAGAATTATTCAACACACTCATTTGTGCATTTGTGAGGGTTTTTTTCAAATTGTAGAATCAGTCTCATTATCCAAAATTACAGTGAGCTGAAGAACAGAAGAGTGGCTGAACAGAAGATTAGACTACTGACGACTCTTTCCAGTGATTGTTGTAATCCTCAATAATTCATTTTCTTGGGTTTTGTTTCTACCCATAATTCAGTAACGCAAACTTCACAATTCTTTGTGCCTTCTTTTCTGGTCATCAAAAGTGAAAAATTCTTCTTACAGAAGACCAAGGAAGAATCCTCTGAGATCAGAATACTGGAGTATTCTCATCACAGCAGTCACTGTAATATGTTCAAAGAGCCTTTTTATTTATTTAAAAATGTATCCTGATCATTTATCTGGAAGGGGAGCTGGAAGACTATATATTTCATCTAGGGATGCCTCATCCTGAACTTTTGTTATAATCATTATTGTTTTCCTTAGATTAATGAAGATGGAGGCTGAATAAGAGAAATATGGGGTGCTGACAATGGTTGGTGGAAGCACAGTATTAAATGATCAGCAATTGGACACTAGTAAGGTGGATGGTTGGGGAGTTACTATATCTTCAGTCATGGTATCTAACTTTGAAAAAATTTCTCTCATTTCGTAGCTGAACTGCAAAAATCTGTAAAACTAACAAATGTAAAAACATACTGTTTAAATACTGGTATTTCAGCTGCTTTCTAAACTACTGTGAGTACAGTACACATATGGTCTAATCTTTTTCATTTTGCAAATTTTTCTGAACTCAATTTTTCTTCTAGTTGATATGTGCTGGGGGTCCAGTAACCAATTTGCATGTCTAATATATATGGAAAAGCAATGAAATAGGATATTATGTCCTTACCAATTAGCTGATGGTAATAAAATATTCTCATTTTAAAAATGGTGTGATGACTATATGATTTTATAAATGCGTTATGTTGCGTAGGCACTTCTCTTGTTCACTTTCTCAGGAACTGATGTGCATATACACATCAAAACAGTGTTGCCATTTGTTTGAATTAAGAAAGAAAAAACACTCTTCATCTCTGATTGTGCTTGTAGTTTAGCATATGCCATGTACAAGCTTTCAAATACTATGAATTATGAAGGTCTCACTATTTTTGACTTTGTTCAGAAAAGATAGAGGCCTATAAATTAAGCAAAGTTGATATAGAAAACAGAAAAAATGTTTTGAAAGTTTATTTTTCTGTCCAGCTCCAGCAAAGAAACTGACATAATTTCTTTGGCAAGGCTTGGGATGTGTTTTTGGTCTGTGGATCGATAATCTCAAAATCCACAAAGTAAGTCTGGATTTTGGTTTTGGAGAAGAGGGAAACCTTGTATTATTTGAAAGCACCCAACCACAATGACCTAGAAGAACCAGAGGTTGCTTGTAAAGTTTTTTCAATCCTTAAATTTTCTCTTAGGTTTGTGATGGCCATTATATTGTTTGGCTTAAAAGAAAAGGCTCATTTATGAAAAAATCTTCCTACCCAGTCTGAGTAAACCAAAATTTATTCAGAGAAATTTCTGAAGGCTTAACTGTCATGTGACAGATCTGAAGGAAGAAAAATGTTTAGCTTTAGCTCAGACAGTCCCATAATGATTCATATATGTTTATACTCATGACACTTTTGTTGTGGAGTCATCAGTCTGTATAAACCACACGGTGTGGCCTGCATTCGATTTAATATACAGGTATTATAGAAAGTGACACCAGGGCTTTAAGGAATTGTTGTACTACTGAAGAGGTGCACTTGATTTCAGAATTCAGTCTGGAACAGACTGAGACTGATAACATTAGCTGGTATATAGACGTGTGGCAATTATTTTGGGTAATAGGAGATATCATAGCTACTTAGGGTAGATGTGTCTTCTTTGTTATATTGTCTGTTATGAATGTTAAATGCAGCAGTATATCTTTTGCTACTTGCAAGTCTCCCTTTGTATTAAACATTTGAAATAGAATGAATATGTTTTTAAATTTGTTTGTCTTGTCTTTAAATATCCAATTATGTATTTGGAGTTACAACGGCAAAAAGTGAGAATTCTTCTCAGGAAGACTAGACTGACATGTGAATGTCAGACAATACTTCATCCCATGTGTTTACTGGTGGTCGTCTGATATCAGCAGTGTGATACAAATGACACCACTTGTATATACATCTTGTGTCCATATGGGGCAAATACAACAATTTTTACTTTGTTCTGTTGGTTCTTTTTTTTTTTTTTTTTTTAAGCTTCTTCAGGTTTGGGGAATCCCAGGTGGGTTGATTTAACTGCTTAATTATGCTAAGAGGCTGGAAATCGGATCTGTATTTTTATTCATGGCAGTACAATATGTCTCCTGGTAGAACTTTGCTTATGCATTCAGATATTTACCTTTTAAGAAATGTCCAGTTGTTGCTAAAGATAAGAGCTCAGATAACAAAACTTTTTCTGAGCTTGCCTCACATTTGGACAGACCTAGATGACTAAGATTCATCTGTACTTTTCAGCTGATTGCCTTATCAGTCTGGGTCAGGGGAAAGAAGAGAACAGTACTTGTCTCGTCTTAATAATAGTTATTATATGGCAAGAAGCCTTTGTGAGGAAGGGGAGGAAGGGATAGAAGAGTCATTCCCCAGAATGAATCTTGGTATTGCAGTAAAGAAAGGACTATCCAGATGCATCTGCATTAAAAAGGATAAAGTTCTGATTATGCATCCTGCTTTCAAAAACGTTTTAAAAACTTTTTGATTTTTTTTCTTTTTTTTTTTTTTTCTGTAGAGATCTTGGATATGTTTTGATGCTTGTGACTGACAGCAGTAAAAAAACAATGGAGATCTTCCTGAGGAAGTAGGTGTCCTTTCTTCAAGAAGCCATCCAGAATAGCCTCTAAGAAGCAAAAGCATATTTGAGTGCCTTTTTATGGACAGGTATAAGTTAAATTGTTTCTTTGATCTAAAAGATGAATGCGGTCTTGAGAGAGTCAAATAGTAATCACATCTAGGAGTCTCCACTAAGTATCTTCTGACATTGCTGTGACAAATACTTTTCCATCCAACGTGAGTTAGGACTACCTGTGACTTACAAGATTCCAAAAAACTAGCAGGTATGCTGAAATATCAGCTGGCATTCAGGTGTTTTTCAGTGGTGGGATGATTGTGTGCTTTAGAAATTTTCCCAAAATAGTTGTTCTGGGAAAATAAAAGATTTCTTGGTTTTCATCAATATTATCGAGACTTCAAACATAAACCTCTGTATTTAGAACAATTACTGTTCAAGCATCATCTACAGAAGTACACAAAATGCTGTATGTAGAGTTTCACTTATTTTTTAAAACTTCAGATGCATGAGTTTAGTACAGTGTTGCAAGGCAAATCAGCTTCTCTCTGATGCTTGTGAAAATAATGTAGGAATGCTACAATGGTCCCTTTAGACCTGCTGCAGGGCTTGTGAATGACAGTACTTTTTGTCTTGCCTGTCTGCTCATTGCATTTTCGAACAGTTTTCTTTTTCCTCTCTTGAGACCAAGTACCAGAGTAACTTTGTCAAATAGGACAGTCTCCACACTATCTGCTTTTGATTATAAAGAAATGTTTCTGCAAAACAAACTGATACTGGGAAAGTGTTTTGTCATTTCTAATGGCACCGTCAGACTGGGAGGAAACTGGGAACATTTTTCCAAAACTGGAAAAGGGCAGTGTTTCACTACTGTTGCTATGGAAACTAATACTGGTACAGTGTGTACTTCTTGCTCCTCAGTTGTTATGCCTGATGTGCAGTGATTGCTCATAAAAGGATTCTTATGAATAACATCAGGATGTCAGAGAAATTTGCAAGCTTGTTATCTCTTACCTTCCTCTTTTCTGAACTGTAATGCAGACAGAAGACCTCTGTTGGTTTGGCATTGCAGAGAGAGCATGACTATTGCAGAATTGCACAAAGCTGAGAACACTGAGTGAGCAGACCGAACAACCCTGCCCCCAAAACAACAATAACCTCCTCCCCTGGGGTGGGTGGAAGGACACAATGTGATGAGAATTCTTTGCAGTGTACCTGTGGGAAAGAAAGAGCACAAAATGTTGCATTATTAGTTCCACTGTAATAAACTCAAACAAGGACAGAACCACTAGTTACATCTGGAATTGATGAAGCATGATGTCCTGCATTGTTAACTCTCATGTGGTTCAGATGTGTGCTGCTGAAATAGTCTGCTCACTGGAGTCGTCAGCACCCTGACTAACTGTAGCTGGAAGGTGTGATGATTTAAAAAATGGAGACAATTGTTTTTTTTGCAGAAGTGAAAGGACTTTGTCAATCCCATTGTCACCTCAGGACTGTAACAGGCTGGACCCTTAGTGCTATGAAATTAAGTTGCTGCTGCTGATCATACTTGTCTTGCTAGTGAGAGAATAGTAGTTTCCTGAGTCCAGAAACATTGAAGTGGATCTGCCTCAAGAATACTTAATTCTACAGTTAATTCCTTGATTTGAATAAAGGATGAACATGTAATTGAATTTGTTATCATAGTAGGTAGCTTGAGAACAGGTGCTCCAAAGGCAGCTTCTGCCTATTCACTTGTCTTTGAAATTGCAGTATGCAGTTGCATCACCTGCATACTACCTTGGACAACCAGCAGCAGTCTGGACATGCAGAAATTATGGGCTTCTGGGAGACTAACAGGCTAATTTTGATTCAGAATCCTAGCAGACTGACCTCTAGTCAAGTCTGCTAATAAATACTGTTTTGTAACATGCAGAGAATGTCAGATTACACAGAGATTAGGAGCAGAACAGGAAACTATCACTGTGTCAACGTTATACAGAAGGTGCACCCTGTCCTGGTCCTCGGCTGTGTGCCCTGATAAATTCCATGTCAGGAAGGGGTCTGGAGGCAAAACAGTCTCCTCATAAGCTGCACAGCAGTGGCTGTGGGTGTTCAGCCTGTAGCATGTTCTGCTGCTCTTTCCATCCACTCTTTAGAAGATGAACAGTGGTAAAGCTAATTTCTACACAGATGTGTCAATGCATATGGAACATCTCATTTGCCAATTTTTCATGCACACAGAAAAATACCTTGTCAAAGCTTTTAATTAACTTTATTTAAATATTAAGAAAATAAAAGTGATAGAAACAAATGCAATAAAAATAGGCTTGTTTCATTAGACTAAACCATTTTTCCAGGACTGCATAAACTATGCTATGTTTTCTCTGTTGCACATCTTAAAGGGCATCTGTTGATTGTGAACTACTGGCTGGACATTCATTGCCATTTTTCTGGAGATATCTCATGTTCTGCAGTGCTGCACTCTGTTGAGGATAAGAAACAAGTACAGAGTTGATAGACATCCAGAGCCAGGATTTAACTTCCTTGGTTCCAGCTATCATCTGATTTGTGGCTGTTGCATGATCTGGTGGTTTGTGGTTTTTATTTGGTTTGGGATTTTTTTTTCCCACCTGCATACAAAATGTGTATGTGCATCTTCTCAGGCTTTGACTAGGGCAAGTCTTTACCTTTGGCATAATATATTAAACTATATGGTCACAGCAAAGTCAATCTAAGGAGTGGTAAGTGATATTAGTGCTCACATGTGGAAAGAAATGTAAAATACATGTATGACCTAATTATTCTCTACCACTGGCATAATAAAAGCAGCAGTATCTTTACAGGAATTATTGCTGTCTCCTTTATGCCATACACTTTCCGTGTTTGGCAGTAAAGGAATTCAGCTCTAGAATAAGTTTCATGTATGCTGCATGAACTATGAGTGCTGAAGGTGGGAAAAGGAGTTTTGATAAAGTAATTAAAATCTGAACATAATATTTAATCTAGAGAACTGGAAAATAGAACACTTGGTAAATAATTTTAGCAAGCATCTATGCAGAGCACAATTAATTTTTCTTTTCTGAATTTCTAATTTGGTTAATCTCATCTCTGTTGTAGAGATAGCACAAAGTATATCCTTGGCATATTAATGTTATTCTGATCTGTTCTCCTCCAAAGATTGATGCTCTGAAAAGGCAATTATTTAAAGCTGAAGGAAGATTATCCCTGATCTTCTTTCATGTTTGTCCCAAAGGTATGACTGTGTGGTTGGTTTTGCTCCTTGTTTCATTTCGAGTCCTCAAACTGAGTCTGTACTACAAACCTTTTAGTGGCCAGGGTCTAATACAGGTCAAATCAAGCTGCACCCTTGATTCAGAAATCCAGGTAGGACCAAGTAAACTGTTTACTCAAGGGTTTTGGATTGGATAGCCCAGATAAAAGATAATCCTGATTGCATATCAAGGCTTATTACCTTGTGTCAAAGACAAGCAGTATGTAATCCTGAGCACATAAATTATTATCCACTTCTCAACATAGAATTGATCTTAAAATTTATTTCCTTAAGTGCAAAGGAGTGGAAAAGATTCTTGACTCTCAAGGAACACCTCTGCATTCTTGCTTGTTTTTTTTCTTTTCCCTTCTCTTACACACTTTAACATTCACTAAAAGAATATCCATAAAATTTTCTAAGCTCTATTGGACCTTCAGCAATCAGAGGCTCACTACTTAACAGTGTTTAGTTCAGTTGTCATTATCAGCTTTGGTGTGACTTGCTTATAAAAACTATTATTTCTCTCTAAATTTGTTGTCATATTCATGTCTTCATTGTGTGAAAAGTGAACATGAGAAATACTGATTAAAAGTGTATTTTTTGATGTCTTTCATAAAAGGATGGAAGATAAAGTTATTCCTTTTATCAGAAAGATATTTGTGTGTTAATAGATCATACTACTTATTCCACCACTCATTAAAAGTCCAGCTCAGAAGGGAAGAGGTGAGAGAGAGAGAGATTGTCTTTCTGCCTTCTTGTAAGGGTTTTTTGCAGTAGAGAAGCTCTTTTATTGCCATTAAGGTAATTTTGATATCAGTGTGTTGAATATTTGCATGTGTGAATGTCATGTTTTATAGCTTTTGTCAAAAAGAGCTATTTACTGGAGAAGAAGAGTTTAATTACCGTTGAACATAAAACTATGTAGAAATTATTATTTTTTTTTTAATTCTCAAACAGAATGACTTTCTGTTCTCCTATTGAATATTTAAGATTTTCCCTTTTTTTCAAGTTACTTCAGTTTTACATATTTCAATTGTTTAAATAATTTCTGGAAAGAGGGTTTGGGGATCATTAGTTTTGAAAATACATTTTGTTACTTTTAGTTGTAATATCTTATGCTGCTACCTGACTGTTACTTTTGATTTTCATTTGCTAGCTGACTGTATGTAATGAGTTGTCCAATATACTGAGGAATATCCATGACCCATACCTTTATACAACTATTGATGCTGTTCCTCAAGAGAAACAGTAAGGTCCTTCTTATTTAAGTATCCATACAAAGTAATGTCTCCAACCACCAGTCACAGTTTCTTATTACATTAAGAACTGCAAGCACAGAGCAAAAAAAAAGCAAATATAGCTGTGTTCCCTATACAAAGGAAGTTTTCAAACACCAGGTAATAGGTTTCTCTGAGGAAGGGTTGAGTCTTTGGTAAGAAAAATTGCTGGCAAAACATTAGGGTTTTGAAAAATTAGTTGAATGTTCTTAAGCATGAGCTAGTCTCCTATGCATTGTGTTTGATCTTCCATTGGGTTTAGCTGCAAAAGCGAAGTGTCCTAAATTTAACTGATGGTGCCCAGTTTTATTTTCCTGGGGAAAACAAAACCTGACTGATAATGAATGCTGAACTTGCCATTTGATAACCCATTGTGGCAGATAGATCACTAATATATCCCAATTTATTTGAGATAAGATGTTTCAGCTTCAGGATGAGAGGAAATATCATCCATCTTGCCCTGCACTGTGCTTGCATAATGCAGGGCACTTGCTTAGGGGCTTTGAGCAGGACTGTCCCTCAGCAACTGCAGTAGATTAACCATGGTACTGATCCAGATATTTTCTGAGCTATGAATGAACCTTAATCCTGGCCAGATGCCTTGTGTCTTCATTTAAACTAAACATGTTTGTTTGTAGAGAGGCAAGATTCAGATTTCTGTCTATGCATGTAGAGCTGTACTAAAGCCATTGAGGAGAGAGGGAGTACAGTACATGTCAACCTACAAATTGTGGTTTCCAGTTTATAGGGAAGCTGCTTATGTTTCCTTTTTTATTAAGAGGGATTTTAGGAGAGTTTATGAAATGTGGCCATTTTCCTAGTTGTTACACATGTTGTTACACAACTGCATAAATGTTTTTGTAAGCTATAAATGCAAGCTAAGATGTAATATATAGAATAAAAATATGAAACAAATAATTGCTCAATAGAACAGATTACAGTCTTGTGTCCCTGCAAGGCAGTGACTTCATTCAGGATGATTTGCATTCACTGGACTTTGAATCTCATGTCTTTGCAGTATATTTTTATTTACATTATTATTCAGTCCCAGAATCAGGCAACAATGTATTTTGGTTTGTTAGGAGTTTTGTAAAACTTACAGCTCTGAGGACATTAAATTGTATTTAAAAGAACATAGCACAAAGGAAGATTTGGACTGAACTTGGAACTGAACCAAAGTTTCTTGAGTTATATGCAGTGACCTATTGGTCACAATATCCATTGTGTCCTAAGAATAATAAATGAATTAATACTGAATTTGCTTTAAATCAATAAGATGATCAAAGCCCTGTTTTCACACTATATATTTTGCCAGATATTGGTACTTTTAGTCACTGTACATACTGAAAAGTGCAATAATATATTGTATGAAAACTGCCTTGGCAGGTATGCAAAACAACCAGCAAGGCATAAGTAATTTGCCAAAGGGAAACGGAGAGAAAATGGCCTGGACTGAAACAGAACTTGTTTTACTTATAGATCTATAATGACTTCAACTGAAGCTTTATCAGCTTGACATATCATATCTTCGTTAAAACTATATTAATATTGCTTGTTATTTGGTTATGTTATCATAAACAATCTGGGTTCTTTGTTGGTTCTGTAAGACCATCATGAGGCGATACTAGTTTTTGTAGTGTAATAAGGTCACTAACAGTAGCCATTACCTGACATTCTGGCAATCCTTCTATTCATGGGCCAGAAATTCAATTGGGAATGGATGTTTTGTTAAGTTTTTTGTCCTCCTATCCTTTGCTGCTTAGGGAGGTGTTGTACCAGCAGACTAAAAGCTGGCCAAAATTAGATACCTAAATAGTGAGGGTGAAAGATGGGCTCCCTTCAGACTAGTGAAGCTCCTTGTTCAGGGGGTCTTGGCCAATAACTGAGACGCCTCAGTGTGTCAGGCTACATGATTTAAATGCCATGACCCACTTCTCCAGCAGCCTCAACAGGACAATTCTGAGTTTTAAGGTAGACATGTCTTAGTTGAAGTAGACAAACCCATTCCCATAATTTCAGTGACTGAAGTTTCTTCAAACACAATACCAGTTGGTTCCTCTCTGCTCAAAAGGTCTGCAACCCTTGTGTTAACTTTTCCTGTTGTTTTCTGGTTAGAAAACAGCAGATGTTAATCAGTGCCTGAGTGATTTATTTCTCTTGAAAAGATTGTGTCTTCCTAATCTTGAAAGACTTATTTTGGTTGCCAAATATCCAATTATCAAGCAATTTGTTTCTGAATGTTTCTATTAAAAGAGAACTAATTTTGAATCTGGGAAATGCCACAGTGGAAAACCTAGTGCTGTTATTATGGTTAATTAAAAAAAAAAAAAAATTATAGGAGACACGTTCAGCATCTTTTGAATGTGATCATTGAAAGATGAAACAGTCTTTACTGAAACTGGGACTTTAGGATTTCTATCTGATAAAAAAGCACTCCTGAAAAACAGTACAATATATATTTGAAACAGTTTTTAATCTGTAGTTGTGTATTTGTGTCTTCATTTTTAATTATACTATTAATGTCAGCTAACCTTTATGTTTTTAGAAATATATTTGCTATCAAGATTTTAAGGCTTTGTTTGCATGTAATTACTCTTTAATTACAGTTTTGTTTTCTTCCATTGAGTGTTTTTGCTGTTTCTTGTATATTCTCTTTTTAAATCACATCCTTGGTTATCAAAGTATGTATCAAGCCTGTAGGAGGACATTTTCATTAGATAGGACAAGATAAGATCTTGAAGTTACATCTTTACTGAGCCATTAATTAAGGATTGAAGTATTGCTACCAACCTCATGTTGCTGTTTCCTTGTAAATATAGCTGTCTTGGTAGAAGTTTTGCAATTCTTTTGCCTAATCTCTGAGTCAATAAATAGGGGAAAGTTCCCAGCAACACAGCATGTTTTAGACAGCTGGGTAGACTCACAAATATGACATTATTACATGTGCAAAATTAAATATAGCAATGCTAATATTATGGCCAGCATGGGAGAGTTAAAAAATTATGAAAAAAAATGTATAAAATAGTGAGGCAACAAACAGTACATAGAGGAATACCCTTTTTATTTGTAAAGCTATTATCATAGTTGCTACTAAGGTTTTGTCTTTTTTTTCTTCTTCTTCATAAGGTGTAATTTTTCCAACTTTTTTTTTTTTCCCCTCCAATCTTCCTTTACTTTCTAAGAGGTTTTCTGTGGAATTATATCTGGTCACTGAATTTTCTACAGTTATAGTATAGTTACCATTAGGGCTTCCCTGTATTTTAAAACTGAGTATTTTTTGATTGTCCCAACCATCTTTTACTCAATCAGAATGACTTCTTTAAATCTATTCTTATAAAAGAAGAAAGAAAAGGGGATTAAAAAAAGTGAAGGACTTAAGAAATAAGTCTTTCACAAAAAATCTGTATTTTAGGTTCTGAGAAAGCTAGAGAGACTTGATATGCAGTGTTTTCTTTTTCCTTTCTTTTTTTTGTTTTTTTTTTTTTCCCCCAAAATTAATTGTTCAGATATGACCCTGGAGAAATTTAAATTGTTTGATGTAGCTTTTGATCATACAATTCATGAGTAATGGGGAATTAAGCACACCGTTGTGTTCATTCAGGACAATGTTCAAGGAGATTGGCTATTTTTCCAACAAAGGAAAAACCATTTCATCTAACAAAGATAAGTAGACTGCAGGTACTTTTTTGGTCAAAGGTAGTTCCTCCTAAACTGTTTAATCAATTCTTGAATCAATTCTGCAGCTCTTCAAATATTATGTACCTTATTTTTCTTCATAAAATTTCAGCATCTGAAAAGAGCACCTTGTTAGGTCCCAAAGTTTCTGTTTTCTGATTTATTTGTTGACTCAGTAAAGGAAATACAACTTCATGCAAGTTTTGAAAAGCAAACACATGTATAATCTCCTTCAGCTCTGTTAGAGCCTCTCCTGAAACAAGTTCTTGTGGAAAGCATGTCAGAAATAACATATGAAAGAGAATGTTGTCCTCATATCAAGAGTATAGTGGTACCTGGGTGGGATTGGACAGTTGGGTCTGTTAAGTAGTAAACTCTCAGATCTGACATATTTGAACTTTTTCTGAGAGCTACCTCTACTTCTGACTTGTTATGCTGCTTGGGCAAGGAACTCAAGATTCTCCAGACCAGTACTGCTCTCATGGACATCAACACAAAACCTAAATAATTTCAGTGGGATTTCCCTCCTTCCTTACTTTCCTTATACAAGTGTGTGAAGTACGTCAACTTCTGTGAGTCTTAATCTTTGAAATTTTAGGATTCTAACACCCATGTTTCCTGTTTATTCTATTTATTGGTAAATATAGCAGTATTTGAGTTGCAATGCTAGGAGACAGGGATGTACCTTATTGCCTTTAACATGTCTAGAGCCCTGGTAGAAACTTTTAAGGCCCAAATCTTCCAAACTTCTGGTTATAGTGCCTTGGGTTATTGTGCTGTTGATACTGACCTGCACTCCTTTTTGAGTTTGTAGTGGTAGGAATGACTCTTCAGAAGGAGAAACTAACTACAGTTGTTAGTCAGGGATTAGATTCTTGTTCTTGTTAATTCAGTAAATGTTGTTAGAAGAATTATTTTGAATTCTTTGGGAAATTATGTCCAAATATTGCCCAAAGACATTGTAGAGATGAATCTTGTGGCAATTTTTCTAAGTGAGCTTGAAATACACTGTTCAATGTCTTTGTTAATGACATGTACAGTGAGAAAGTGTCTGAATCAGCAATGTTTTGGTGGTAAAAATAGGGGGAGCATTCAGTATGGTGTAGGGCAGGGTTGCTATTCAAAGGAAACTCGACTTGGTTGAAAACTGTCCTGTGGGGAATCTTATCAAGTTCAAAAAATGCACATTTAAAGTCCCAAACCTGTGATGGAAAAAAACCCCATGCAGTGGGACAAGCTGGGGACCGGATGGATGGAAAGCAACTCTCTGGGAAAAAAGACACAGGGTTGTGGTGGGGAAGTTGAACATAAACTAGCAGTGTTGCCTGACAGCAGAGAAAAACAACAGTGTTTTGGGTTACGTTAATAAGAAAGTAGCCAGCAAGTCCAGGGAAGTGATCCTTCTTATCTGTTTGGCAGTGGGAGACCACATCTGGAGCACTGTGTCTAGTTTCTGGTTCCCCCATAGTAGACAGGCAGTGACATACTGAAGAAAGTCCAGTACAAATGGGGGCAGGAGGACACAGTACATAAGGAGCAACTAAGAGAACTGGTTTAGTTCAGCCTTGAAGGGAGATCTAATTTCTCTCTCCACCTACCTACCGGGAGGGTGTACAACAGAAAGAGCCAAACTCTTATTGAAGCTACATAGTGATAGGTGAGAGGCAACAGCTGCAAGGTGGAACACAGGAAATTATATTTAGATATTAGGAAAGTGATTTTCCACCATATGCATGGTCAGTCCCTGGAGCAGATTCTCCAGAATAATGGCAAAATTTTCTGCCTTGGGAATATTCCAACCAGCCAGGAAAAGGTCCTTCACAACAGATCTAAGTTGGTCTTGCTCTGAGTGAGGGATTGGACTAGACCACCCTAAATTGAAGTGTGATGCTACAGGATGTTTTATGGGATTTTTATAAAACTCTTGTATTACTCTTCTACTTCATAAACTGGTAATTGAGAGCTATATTAAGAAAACTATTTTAATATTGATAAACCATACTTTAGTTTGTGTCCATCATCATTTACCAATTACGCGATTTCCAACTTGAGGGTAAGTTGGGGTCATGTTTAAGTTTATTTGGTTGAAAGGGGACATGCATCTCAGTATCATGTATGTATACATTTTTTTCCCTAGTCTAGCAGTTTAAGAATAGGCAAATATCAGACAATTTTTTTATCTAGGGGAAAAAATTGTGGGTTTTGACTTAGATCCTTTCTAGTACTTGAAAATTAGAAAGAGAGGAGACGCCACCGTGATCATCAGTTTTGAAGTATGCAGCAATATTTCCTTTTGATCAAGATTTTGAAATGAGATTACAATGATGCTCTTGAAACTTTTAATTTTCTAGGTGTATGCAATCATCTTTACTCTAAGTAGCTACTGAATGGTTTTGTTTTTCTACTGTAGCACAACTGAAATTATTAATGACCCAGTGTCCTTTTGAAAGAAAACCCAGCATAAGATGTTGTAATAAAATGTATCTTGCAAGTTTAAAAGTATACATTCAGAGCCATTAAAGTCAACATTTATCGTTCTGTGTCTTGTTCAGATTTACGTGATTGTATTCAGTGAACTTTAAATATCTTAGCTTTGTTTATATTCTGAACAAAGACCTCTAAGAGCACCTGCTTTAAACAATAAATAGGATATCCTCTGGAAAACATCCTCCTCTAACATCCTCCCTGATCAGATTAATTTTCAACAGAAACAATGTTCTTATAGATTGCTTTTGTACAATTTACATTGTTGGTGCACAGCATAAAAATCAGAATCTTAAAAGTAGGATGCTTTGAAATGTCTAGTTGTCAGGAAATGTTGGTATCTCCATAAAATTTAAATTTGTTCGGTTTTGTTCCCAGAAATGGATGCATGGTGTTTAGATGTTTGCCATGTTGAAATGTTGCCGTGTGATGTTATGTATGTTTAATATCTTCCTTCCCCCAAAATCCCAGTCTGCCGATTTTTTTCTTCCAGTTTGTTTTCAAAATGTATATTTATTTTATAACCTCTAACTTGTTAAAGGAGGATGCAAAATATATCAGTGAGTTAATTCTCTTAAAAAGTTCAGATCTACTCTTTCAGGTCCTTCAAAGTATATGCTGTATCAGTCCATGCTGACAGGTTCCACTCATGAGGAGTTGGGTACATAAGCTGAAGTTAGGTCATGAACAGTTTCTTTGAGACCAGTGTTGAATCTATACAGGTGCTGAGTCCCAGACCGTGTTAATACCACTCTGCTTGATTGTTCAGACTGCAGGTGGAACGGGCACATCTGTCTGCATCCTACCAAGGGTACATATGATGCATGATTGCAAAGTTGGGAGGGACATCTGAATATATGAAAAATTGCTAGACATAAATTGTATTCCAAATAGCAGTTGCAACCAGCTCTGTAGTGTCTATTAAGCAGTTAGCTAATCTTCAGACTAACATTTTTCGTTCATGAAACCAAGAGCTTGATTTAAAGAAAGCAGCAGGAGTCTTCCACCAAGTTTTGTTCATAGATAGTGTTAGACTGTTCATTTGATTATTGTGTGGGAGTTCTCTAACTGAGACCTCAGTTTACTTTTTTTGAATTTAGTAAAAAATGAGGTTTTGGAGGTCATAATAGTTCTATTGAGTCTTTTCTTCATAAAAAACAGGACAGAAACATATTTTTTCATTGATATTGCCGGAAAACCTGTTCTATAACTAAATCACTGCCCGTTTCTGACCCCATGCCTCCTCAATGTACCTCAGATATGCCAGCATGATATGTATCTCAGGTACAGAGCATGAAGTATGGTCTATTTATCAAAGGATTAATTAATAACTTCAAATTAAATGCCTTACATTTATTAATGCTCTTTGTAACATTGAATTTATTTTAATCACAGGATTTTTTAAAGGCAAGGTTCTTCTCTATGCCTCAGGTTTACCATTTGCATAAGTTTTCCTCATAGTAATAGTGGTGGGGGTTTTTTTTATTTGAACACCAATTTTCAAGTGTTCAGCAGTAACAGAACTAAAATATATATAATTTCTATTTCAGTCTGAGTTGTTGCTGAAATTTAACCTCAAGACTTCTACAGAACTAGTGTCCACTTTAACCTGATGGCAGAAGAAATCATTACTTGCAATAAAAGAAATCTTAAAGATAGTTATGCCTGGTGTTTGTTGGGATATGTCAGCTGTGCCTTAAAGAAAGAATGTGCTTATATGCACATTGAGCACTGTTTATGAAAGACATGGTTTTCTCAAACACCATGTATGTTGTGGTGAGCACCTCAGATATTTCACTAGAAAAGTTGGCTTTGAGAGCCTTGAAGTAATGCAGACCTTTAGAATAGAAGGCCACAATGAGTCTCCAAACATCTGTGTATCAACACAGGACATTCCTGAGACAAACTGAATAGTGTGTGACTTCAGCATATTTTGTTTGTGTGTTTGATATCCTGTATTATGTTAATGCTGACTGTTTTGTTTGGTTGAGGAAAAATTATAATGATATAAGCTGTATTGCTTAGGTGATATTCCTCAAGTAGTACTTAAGCACTGCATGAAGCAGACCTCTGTTAAGTTCCTCACCTCTGAATATATAAGAAAATGCACTGTCTGGGCTTGTTGCAAAGTAGGAAGTGTTCTTTGGGTAAATGACACTTCAGATGAGATCTGTTGGCATTAAAAAAGTCAAGAAAATAAGGGAGGGTCTCCAGGATGAATAGTGATAACACATGGCTGGACAGTCACAGCATCATGACAGCTAGTTTCAAATTCAAGGATGCTTGATGAGCTTAGACAATCTCAGCCTAAAACTGCTGAGGAAATAATGGGCCTTCTGTGCTGCTCACAGCGATTCACTCCACAGGGTCCATCCAACAAAAAATAATTATAGCTCAATGAACAATTTTTAAACAGGCAAACATAATAGGAATTGTGGGAATCCCTGAAACTACTAATATGCCCAGAAAAAAATGTGCTGTCATTGGGAGCAGTAGGTGAACTTAATGTCATTGAGCAAATTTCTTTGAGGTTATTGGTAATGTTTAAAAGGGTTGGAACTATAATAAGATGAACGGGTGTTTTACATGAGCAGGAAGTCAGAATTTATTCCATACTTGGATTTGATGTCTTACATATATTAACTGCTTCTCAGACGTTAAATCTTGCCAATTTAAGATAATAGGAAGTTTGAAGAAAGTTTTTACATACTATTTTTAATCGTCAAAATCCTGCAAATGCAAGGACTGAAGGATGGGACTTAAATAATTCAATCTTGTGGAATGATAGTATAAGCTTTAAATACTCAATGAAAATATGTCCTGCTAAAAAACCCATGATTCTGTTGTTGTCGTTTTTAAGTCCCAAGCATAAGTATATTATGACAATGTGGTTAGAAAGAGATATGGAAACTGATTCCCCCTTCCTAGCCCTTAGTATTACATCATGTGATACTGAAATAGCACTACATACAGTTGATTCAGAATATGTTAAATGGATTTACAGTTAATTGTCTATGTCAGATAAATAGAGGCAACTTGTCTGCAGATGTCTGTAGGCACATTTTAGTGTCAATATTTTCTTGCTAATAAATTGTATATATGGATGGTTAAATTTGCAAGAGACATGAAGTTAGGTCAGAAAATACTGGGGTCTTGTGTTTCTATGGGATATTGTCATTGTGGCATTTCATCAGGTGGGACTATTTGAAGAAACACACTCACAGTCCTATGTTCCAGGTAAGAAACATAGTTGTTATAATTAGGGGGCTATTGAATAGAAGTATTAAAGTATGTTATATCTGTCTATGTTGTTATGGCCTTGTCATTATGGATATCAGCAAACCAAAAGGTCAAAGATACTTTAATGTGAAAAGGGTTTAGAAAAGAGTGCCAGGACCAATTTGGCATTTGAGAAATAGGTCTTATAGCCCAACTTAGTTTGGTCAAGAAGGGAAAAAAATGAGGTAGTTGGACGTGTGTGCACAAGAGATTTTTGAACATAAATGAACTTTAACATAGCAGAAAAGGCCTGACAGGGTCCAATGTTCCCAAAGCTAAAGAAAGAAATCCAGACGGGAAAACGAAAGTCAATGTTTAATACTGATGGTCCTTAATAAGTAGAACTGTATGTCTAAGTCAATTGAGAATCTAATACATCCTTATGTTTTGGGCTTTTTTTCAGTCAAGACTGGATAAAATCCCAGATATACTATATGATCTGGAAAAAAGCCACCCAGGAAACAAAATAATAGATATTTTGGTTTATGTTGCAAAGGAGGTGAGACTTTTTGCTGGTCTCTCTGCCTGTTTCCTGCTGAAAACTGAAATGTGGGTAAACAAAAAGTTTACGCTAAAACTTGTTTTTGTAAGATGTTAGCCAAGCATCTTCAATTGTCTATAATTATTTGTTTGAGGCAGTAGATTAGTGCATGAACCTAAGGACTGGATTTGGTTAACTTTGGTTTTAGGTTTTGGAAAATATTTGACATCATAAAATATGTTGGAGAATATTGCTCCTTTTAGTCCTCATGTCTTGTCCCCTACTTCAGCAGCCCATATTTTTCCTATTTGAAAATTCTTATTCTTTCTCCAAAAAAGAAAAAATGAGAGAAGGTCACATTGTTTTAGTAAATTAGTTCCAGAAAGTATTTCTTGAAAAGAAATTGTTTTTAAAGTAAACAATATCCATCTCTCTGTTTTATTTTCATGGATATTTTAAGATTAAGATTACTAGTATTCTTCAGTCTCATGGATATTTTTTCTTCAGCTAAAAAACTTTTGACCCTCACTTTCCATTTCAAATCTTTTGTTAAGTGAATTTCAAGACAAAACATGAAACTTATTTGCATTGCTAAGGTTTCTGTCTTTTATAAGGTAGATATTAAACCCCATATTTTCATACTTGTGACAAAAGCAAGCTTTCTTTTTAATTTTTCATGTCATTCTTAATAACATGTTTTATATCAACTCTTTGTTACTCAGGTCTAGAGTAATCCATGTTGTGTGTGTATTAAGGACTAGAGATGACCAGCATATGGCTTCTGAGCTTCATGTTGCCTGTGAGTGGCTTAAGGGCTCCTCCAGACCAGGGTAGTATTGGGTCTCTGGTGACTGGGAAAATAGTTACCTGGGAGGAAAAGCAAGTCATCAGTGCCCAATTCACAGCTTATTCAAATACCTTTGCTCTCTACTTGACTTCTCAGACTCCAAACTCCAAATGCTCAGTTTCTCTGAGCATTTTCACATGCAACATTTGATTGCTCTGTCATGTCTTTCTGTCTCACAATCCATATTCACAAAATGCAGGTACATCATGGATATCCTAACTATGGTAAAAGAGGACAGAAAACTCTCCCACTGCAGAGTGGCGATGTCCAGTCATAAAAATCAGCAAAAAATACTTTTCAAATCTTTTTACTGCTACTTGGGTGGAAGTATTAGCATTTTTCAGACTTCTTCAGCCCCTCTATTACCTCAGTAGATATAGTCAATCAAGTCACAGAGCAGGCTGCACATCCCTGTAGGGTTACCTGATCCTCCCTATGGTTGTTTGTCATTGGGAAAAACAGGGTATACTATTCCTCACAGTAAACCTTGCTCTGAGGAATTTATGTATGGGATAAAGGTATAAGTGATATGGCTTGTCAAACTAAAAAATCTAACTCAAAATATATGTACAGTTGCTGCAAATAAGAGAAGTGTAAATTTGAGATTCAAGAATAGATATGAAACAAAAATCACTTGCTACTAAAAATTTGGCTTTCCTTTTCTCAAATTAGTTTTGTCTCTTCAACTTTATTTGGTATCCAAAACATTTTCCTTCTTCTGTTTGCTTTTTGTTTGTTTGTTTGGATGTTGGGTTTCTTTTTTAGGGGTGGCGGCATTTGGCTTTGTTTCTTTTTTTTTTTTTTCCAAAATGCAAGACTGGATGTCACTTACCCCATTAATTGCAAGTACAAATGTGCATCAGGAATTGTACAAGGAATAAACAGATGACTAAATGCAATTCAGATGTAATTTTCATTGATTTATGTGAAATCATTTAAATGTGAACTAGTACTGTCAAACAATTTCTTTAAAAGTGAACATAATTTTGACTGTAGGTTTACACCTTTTGCTAACCCTAGTGAAAAACTTAAATATTTAGATAGAAATACATGCAAATTTATTGAGATACCAGCTGAGGTTGTGGAAGAATGAATGGAGCATATTAACAACTGATTTGTCGATGAAAATTTCAGATGCTATTTAAATGGCTAAAGCTGCAATCATGATTGGGAACCAAAACTGAAAGAACTTTATTCAGATAAAATATTTTGGCAAAGGAATATAGAGCCAGATCAAAGGCAGAAAAAAACCCCAAATGAAACAGCCCCAGATGTTTAGAAGCAAAAGCTCAATCAACTGTATAATGACTTTGGTACCTGGGAGTTCATAATTAAGTGCTTTTATTTCAGAATTAGTTGCATAACATGAGGAGTTAACATTTGATTGCTAAGAGGATAGGTGGATTTTCTCTTCAGAATTAGTGCTTGCTTCTGTGTGTATATCAAATTGTATGATTTGGAAGCAGCTATGACTGTAGACCTGTTTATGCCATGGCTATACTGGGCCTCACTAGTGGCTTCACACAGGTACCCTGTGTGCAATTGTGAATTTGTAACACATTATACTAAATCCTTTGACAAGATTAAGCAAAATCTAATTCTGTGAATCATGTGGGGAAAAAAAGGTTAACCTTGCAGATTGTTTTCTTTTCTCCAAATCTGCTTTTCTGTATCATACAGGTTCCAATAAAAGTGATAAAGTTAGTCTCTCACAAATCTTGCTGCTTGAATGCAGGCTATGCTTATTAATTTGGTCTTGTCACATTCTGCCTGAATAACTTTCATGTTTCTAGGTTTATAAGACATGATTTTGAGTGTCAGTTGTCTCTATAAGAGATTCTCAGCAGTTTCCATATTCACCATAATGGAGTAATTGTTATGACCATCCTATGGCCGCAGATTACCTAAGTCTTCTCTCAGAACAATAACTGTGAGAGAAGGGTTGTTTGCCAGTGAATTTCTAAGATTTTGCCTTTTAGCCAGGATTTTTTTATGACAGGGGTTTAAATATTTATTTAAAGTTTACAAATGAGATTTTAAAATATCTGTTGGGGTGCCTCCTATGAATTTTACTTACAGAATCTCACAGAATCATCTAGGTTGGAAAGGATCTTGAAGATCATCTAGTCCAATCATTAACCTAGCACTGACAGATCCCAACTACACCATATCCCTAAGAGCCATGTCAAACCAAATCTTAAACACCTCCAGGGATGGGGACTCCACCACTTCCCTGGGCAGCCCATTCCAATGCCTAACAACCTGTTCTGTAAAGAAATGCTTCCTAATATCCAGTCTAAACCTTCCCCGGCGCAACTTGAGGCCATTACCTCTTGTCCTGTCACTTGTCACTTGATTAAAGAGACTCATCCCCAGCTCTCTGCAACCTCCTTTCAGGTAGTTGTAGAGGGCAATGAGGTCTCCCCTCAGCCTCCTCTTCTCCAGACTAAACAACCCCAGTTCCCTCAGCCGCTCCTCATACGACATGTGCTCCAGACCCTTCACCAGCTTCATTGCCCTTCTCTGGACACGCTCGAGAAATTCAATGTCCTTTTTGTAGTGAGGGGCCCAAAAATGAACCCAGGAATCGAGGTGCGGCCTCACCAGTGCCGAGTACAGGGGTAAGATCACTTCCCTGTCCCTGCTGGCCACGCTATTTCTGATGCAAGCCAGGATGCCATTGGCCTTCTTGGCCACCTGGGCACACTGCTGGCTCATGTTCAGCCGGCTGTCAATCAACACCCCCAGGTCCCTCTCTGACTGGCAGCTCTCCAGCCACTCCTCCCCAAGCCTGTAGAGCTGCTGGGGGTTGTTGTGGCCCAAGTGCAGCACCTGGCATTTGGCCTTATTGAAACTCACACAGTTGGCCTTAACCCATCATTCCAGCCTGTCCAGGTCTCTCTGCAGAGCCTCCCTACCCTCGAGCAGATCAACACTCCCACCCAACTTGGTGTCATCTGCAAACTTACTGAGGGTGCACTCGATCCCCTCGTCTAGATCATCAATAAAGATGTTAAACAGGAGTGGCCCCAAAACCGAGCCCTGGGGGACACCACTCATGACCGGCCGCCAACCGGATTTAACTCTGTTCAGCACAGCTCTTTGGGCCCGGCCATCCAGCCAGTTTTTTACCCATCAAAGCGTGTAAACATCTAAGCCTCAAGCAGCCAGTTTTGCCAGGAGAATGCTGTGGGAAACGGTGTCAAAGGCCTTACTGAAGTCAAGGTAAACAACATCCACAGCCTTTCCCTCATCCAATAAGCAGGTCACCCTGTCATAGAAGGAGATCAGGTTTGTCAAGCAGGACCTGCCTTTCATAAACCCATGTTGACTGGGCCTGATCATCTGGTTGTACCGCATGTGTTGTATGATGGTACTCAGGATGAGCTGCTCCATCAGCTTCCCGGGCACCAACGTCAAGCTGACAGGCCTGTAATTTCCTGGATCATCCTTCCGACCCTTCTTATAGATGGGCGTCACATTGGCCAGTTTCCAATCTGTCGGGACCTCCCCAGTCAGCCAGCACTGCAGGTAAATGGTGGAAAGTGGCTTGGCAAGCACCCCAGCCAGCTTCTTCAGCACACTCGGGTGTATCCCATCTGGTCCCAAAGACTTGTGTATGTCTATGTGATGCAGTAGGTCACTGACTGTCTCCTCCTGGATTGCGGGGGGGTCATTCTCCCAGTCTCTGTCTTCTGGCTGAGGAGGCTGGATTCCCTCAATTCAATTAGTCTTGTTATTAAAGACTGAGGCAAAGAAGGCATTAAGGACCTCAGCCTTTTCCTCATCACTTGTTACCATGTTTTCTCCTGCATCTAGCAGGGGATGGAGACTCTCCCTGGTCTTTCTTTTGCTACTGACGTACTTATAGAAACATTTCTTGTTATCCTTGATTGCTGAACCAGATTAATTTCCAGCTGGGATTTAGACCTCCTGATTTCTGCCCTGCATAGCCTCACAGCCTCTTTGTAATCACTGTGAGTGGCTAGCCCCTTTTTCCAAAGGCTGTAAACTTTCCTTTTCTCCCTGAGTTGCAGCCAAAGCTCTCTGTTTAGCCAGGGTGGACTTCTCTGTTGCCGGCTTCTCTTACAGCACCTGGGGACCGCCTGCTCCTGAGCCATTAACACTTCCTTCTTAAAGAGTGCCCAGCCTTTCTGGATCCCTATACCCTTCAGCATCGTCTCCCAAGTGATCCTTTCAAGCAGGTGCCTAAACAAGACAAAGTCAGCCCTTTTGAAGTCCAGGATGTCAGTTCTGTTTAGCCCTCTCCTGGCCTCTCTAAGAATAGAGAACTCTATTATTTCATGATCACTGTGCCCTAGTCGTCCTCCAACCACCACATCATCCACCAGTCCTTCTCTGTTCACAAAGAGGAGATCCAGCAGGGCACCTTCTCTGGTTAGTTCTCTCACTAGCTGCGTCAGGAAGTTATCTCCCACACATTCCAGGAATCTCTGGGACTGGTCCTACTTTGCTGTGTTGTATTTCCAGCAGATGTCTGGGAAGTTGAAGTCTCCTACAAGAACAAGGGCAAGCAATCGTGAGATTTCTCCTAAATGCCTATAGAATATTTCATCCACCTCTCTGTCCTGGCTGGATGGCCTGTAGTAGACTCCTACAACAACATCTGCCCTGTTGGCCTTCCCCCTGATTCCAACACAAAGACACTCCACCCTGTCTTCACTACACTTGTACTCAAAGCAATCATAACAGTCCCTAACATACAGCGCCACCCCACCACCTCTCCTTCCTTATCTATCCCTCCTAAAGAGCTTGTAGCCATCGATTGGTGCACTCCAGTCATGGGAGACATCCCACCATGTTTCTGTAATAGCCACGACATCATAATTTTCCTGTTTCATCATGGTTTCAAGCTCCTCCTGTTTGTTACCCATGCTGTGTGCATTGGTATACATGCACTTCAGATAGGCTGATGTTTTGCCCCCTTCCCCCTTCAAATCTAGTTTAAAGCTCTGTCAATGAGCCCAGCTAACTCCTGCCCCAAGATTCTTTTTCCCCTCTGGGACAGGTGCATTCCATCTAATGCCAAAATGTCTGGTGCCCTGTATACCAACCCATGATTGAAAAATCCAAAGCCCTGACGGTAACACCAGTCTTGGATCCACAAGTTCGTTTGATGAGTTCTCCAGTATTCTTCTTCATCCATCCCCCCAACTGAAGGGATGGAGGAGAACACAATTTGTGCCCCTGACCCCTTAATCACTTTCCCCAAGGACCCGAAATCTCTCTTCATTGCTTTAGGCCTTCTCCTGGTCATGTCGTCACTACCTACCTGAAAAACCAGGAGAGGGTAGTAGTCCTTGGATCTCACTAGAGCTGGGAGTTTTGTCTTGAGGTCCTTGACGTGGGCCCCAGGGAGGCAGCAGACTTCCCTATGAAGTGGTCCGGTCTGCATATGGGGCCTTCGATACCCCTCAGAATGGAGTCACCCACTACAATGACTCTTCTGGGGTTCTTTTTAGAACTGGTTTTAATACCTGGTCTAGAATGACCCGGCCTTGGTGGACCTTGGTCTTCCTCCTTGTTTGTCTCACTTTCTTCCTCCTTCTCTTCTTCACTCAAAAGTTACAGGGCCCTGAACTATACTTCAAACTATATTTTCCTTCCATCTCAGAATTTTTATGATGAGCACACATGTGAAATGAATTCTCCCCTCTCTCACTGAAGGTAAATAAGGAACTGTTGGATTTTTTCGAAATCATGCTAGGTATCTCTCATTGGTTAGATGGAGTTGGCATGATACTACAGAACAAGTGCAGGCCTGTTGTTGGAGAGCTGAACTTTTGGACTTGCTGTGCTGTCAAGCCTGGCAGCACGACTGGTTCTTTATGCAGCACTGATGGTAACTACCCTGAAAAGCAATGACCCTGAGTCTGCCTTCTGTAGGTTCATCTTTCTGCATAGTATCACTTAGTAATAATTACTTACATAACCCATAAAATTGCCTAATGCATGCAAATAGCTCACCACCAGTGACAGAATTCGTTTTGTCTTTACAGTTCAAGCACTGAGACCGTATTTTTGAACAAAACAGCAGGAAATTTCCTGAATTGTTCCAAGAATTCCTAGTTGAAAGCCTTGCCTGACTTTGGGAGAGGGAGTTAGATGGGTTCAAGCACACTGGTGATAGTGCCATTTCTCATAACAGAGTAGTAAGGCGAGTTGATCTCCAAAGGTCAGTATCATGCTATGGGAAATGACATGTTATAATTACTTCCACTTTACTATTTGTATGTATGTCACTCGGTACTAATGTCCCTTCTGCCTTGTTTGCTGCTCTCCTCAGAACGCACAACTGTCTTGACCACCTAAAAGCCAAAAGTGTACTACTTCAAAATCATAGTCGGAAGCATGTGCCAGTACCTACAGCACTGTATCTAATATAGCTGGGTAGTGTCTCAGGAGCAGTTCAGTGGCCCAGGACTGGAGTCTCAGCTGCTGCGAGTGGGCAGATCTCCAATGGAACTAGTGGAGCTTTGATAATTAACACCAGCTGACACTCAGCTCCAAGGACTCAAGTGTTTGTATGTCTCTAAGTAGTAACATTTTCAATGTGTGCATTTCTATTATGTGCATTAATGTAATTTGTGTTTCCCAGATGTGCAGATCTTTGCGTGAAATCCTATTCTAATGTTTTGGACCCAAATATATTCTTTTTTCCCCAGAAATAAGTGTTGGTTGGTTTGGGCTTTTTTTCCCAAGAGGGTGGGAGGACAGAAGAAAAAGAGCAAGAGGAGATGTTTTTTGTGCCTGGAACCGAATGGCAGTATGTTTATGTTGAACAGCCTTTGCCCAGAGATGTATTTCACTGTAATGCTTTCAGCCTTCTGTTTGTGTGGTCTGAGTTCAGAGAGATGATTTGCTTCTGTTTCCCACAAGGCTAAGGACTAGCTGAAGATGTTATGGAAAATGTCACAGGAAGCAACATGCTGAGACAGGGAAAGAACACAAGAACATTGTGAGTAATTGCACTGGAGACTGTACAGCAATAGCTCCAGCTTGGCTGGAAAATAAACTTGGCCAGCGAAGCTCAATGGAAGACACCCAGAACACATTACACCATTGTTTATACTCAGTGTAAGCTGTGTCCTGCAAGGTGCGGAGAAAGGTGTATTTGAAGCGTAGTTCGAACAGATTTGTTGAAGGAAATAGACTTAATGGTTACATTTATACTAAGCAGAGCCTGGTCCAGGCCCACCGTCTACTGCTAAATTATGACAATAGCCCTGATATGCCTTTTGGTTACATCAAGTAACGTGCTTCCAGAAAACTCCAAGGCATATTCCAGACCAGATTGGGATCTCTTGTTGCACCCTGTCTGATGTAATTACCTCAGTTCTCCATTTGACTTTGTACCTGCAGATGGCCTCTCTCAGCTCATTGTAGGCCTCACTGGACACAGGTTTGGATGTGCTGGAAAAACATCCACCAATAAAGCTGCTGCTTTATTATTTTTTCTCTACTTGAATGAGTACTGGTCTTATAGCAGTAAGGCTCAGCAGGGTTATATTGGACAGGGAGGAAAATGGTTAATTTAATGAGAGAAATGTTTGTTGAAAGGGAACTCTAGAGGTCATCTAGTCCAACTTCCCTGTCAAAAGGAGGATTGTTACCACCATTACATCAGGTCACCTGTGGCTTTGTCCCTCTTGAAAAACCTCAAGCATAGAGAGAGTGGTGGGGAGGAGGAAGGAATGGTTGCAGCTGGATGACCTGTGAAATTTATAGCGAGGTGCCCTGGCCCTTTGAGGACCCACAGCAGTATGGCCACTTAGTGCTGGGACAAATATAAGGAAATAAATTAACCCACATGAAATCCAGGGTGGATAATGGCAGTCTGGTGCAGGTTGGAATATCCTCTGCACCAAAGCTATTTATAATACCATCTGGTCCAGTTCAAGGGGATGGGCTCTGAGCTTGGCTCTCTGAGATGAAAATTAGCTTTTTCACTTGCTGATCAGGAAATGAGGAATAGTTGCAGGGAGAATCAGGAATGTGGTGTGATAGCTAGATGTTTGGTGTCACTGAACAGTAGTTACTCCAGCCAGGAAATAGGGGGTCAAAAATATTTCTACATAGGAATTAATTTGAGTTTGTTGAGGACACTCAATGTCTTCTGTTGACCTTTGTGGATTTTTGGATGTAAGCAGGTAGGATAACACAACTTTCATACCTACTGCATCGGACTGGTGCCCTGGCTTAGGATGGAGCCCTGAGAGTATGTTTCAATTTCCCTCCACCATTAGAATAAAAATCCTGCTATTTCAATTGCAACAAAAAGCAGTTCTGATTGCAAGCTGATATATATTGGTAGGACCCCTTCAGAGAACACAAAACTGGGATGTGAATACCATTGACATCCCCCAGCTCTATGTAGTACCACACTGAACTGAGGCTGTCCCACCTCAGCAGTGTCATAGACACAGTCATGTTACTTTGAATTTTGACATTAGCCTCAGCTAGGGGAACAGGAAGAGAAATCAGATCTGTTTTCCTTTCTCTCTCTTCAAAGTCTGTGGAGGAGGTGCATTTCTTTTGAAAGAAGATGAGTAATTCTGTTTCCTCTGCCTGATGCATCCTCACATAAGTGTACTCAAGTGACATAAAGCATACTAGTGCAATGTATTCAGGTTGTGTATTCATGGAATATCTGAATTTTAGGCCTCTATAGTCATGTGGATATAGTAGGATCCAAACAAGAAAGAAGCCAAATGGGGACTTACAGTGATGGGCTTTTGTGATGATCAGGTGAAGGAAGAGACAGGAAACTAAAGGAACTTGTGTTGTTTAGTCTGGCAAGTGTATGTAGAAGGGATGTGATTGTTCTGTATAATTATATCTGGGACGCAACCAACAGGAAGGGAAAAATTTAATTCAAGCAAGAGAGTTGGCATGAGGAAAAAGGTTACAAATTGAGCATTGATAATTATAGGCTGGAACCAGAATAGTAAATTTCTCCATTTCCTAAAAGGGGCCCTTAGAGACAAGAAATCAAATGCCTTTGAATGATGTGCTTTCTTGCAGTAACAGGGTATGGCTCTTTGGTCTGCCATATATTTTAGGAGATAAGAAGACATCCAGATAACCAAAATACAAAATTCAATGGTATCTTCTGGTCATGTTCAATTATAATAGTCTTGATAGCCATATCAAGATAAGGAGATATTCTGAACAGAAAGGGGAAATGTTGCCTATAAAGGGGCAATGTGCATAAGGAGTTTTTGGGCTTTTTTCATTTCTGCTTGATTTAGGGATTAAAAAAGAAGCACACCCACTCAGTACCTACTCAGTTGTGAAACTTCTCATACACCTTCCTACTTTCAGATGAGTAGGTGCAGCCAACTCAAATGTACAATATTGCTTCAGTGGATACTCTGAAAACAATAAAGAATGGTTTTAGATTTTGCCTAGACTTCAGGTGCTGAAGCTTTACCTGTAGCTGAACTTGTAAACTTTAATCTCTGTATGAAAACTTCCTTAAATTGATGCCAAGGTGTTATTACTCCTAACTGGACAACTGATTTGTTTGTTACTTTATATGTAGTATATTTTAAATATACAACAGATGTAACCTTTACAGATTAGTCATACACTTAGTCATACTGTATAATGTTTAGGAAATTTCCTGATATCACCTTATGTTTGATGCTGGAACTCGTTTATAAATGGGATTGGCTGCAAACATAAGATTCTTTTTTTGACTTAGTAAACAGATCTAAGATTAAAATATAGGTTCCATGATAAAAGGCAGTAGTCTTGTTCTAAGATAATCTTTAAATTATGGAAACTTGTCACCTTAAAGCTGGTCTGAACTGTCTCAGTTCAAACTTCCAAACATTATCTTTCTCTGAGCACATCTGGGAAATCTTTTTATTATTGCAATGGGACATCCATATGTACTGAATGGCTGTTGTAATTCTTTTGAAATTGTTCTGTTTATAGATGCATAGACCTAGAATAGAATTACAACAACGACAAAAAAGTGTCAAAATGACTGAGTAGGGAGAGGGTAAAAAAGGATAGGTGCAAAGATGATGTCCACACATCTTAATAGAAATCGCAACCATAGTGAGGGCATATGCTTCTCTTAAGTGGGCAGTTTGAAGCACAAGTGTCTTAAACCACAAAGGAAAAAAATGGAACCTCAAAGGGCCATTAATCCTTAATAAGGATGACAGTGATTGATTTGTGCAGGAAAAAATCAGGAAAAATGAAGGGGAAAGTCACAACATAATTGCAAAATAAATTGTTACAAGATGGATAGTCACAACATAATTAGAAAATGAATTGTCACAAGATGGATGTCAAGGAGAAAGAGGCACAAGATAGGTATGAGGAAGAAGGCAGCAAGAGAGTAAAAACAGCTCAGCTAATTTAATATCTCACTTTTGAGCTGCTAGTTCACTAGAAAAAGTCAGGCAAAATGAAACTCAATATGTAATAGAATTTCACTAAGCAAGATGAGTGTTTTATTCAAACTGTTCACCATAAAAATCAACATGAGCATGCATGCAACTCTTTGTAGGGAATGCTGTTGACTAATATCCCTTTTGTGTGTTTTACACACAGAATGCAAAGCCTTCTTTAGATTAATAGAATTAAAGTCTTAGCATTTGGCACCAGTAATACCTGTCAAAAATAGTGAGAGAACAAATTTCTGTGATTCTTTTGAAATATATAGTGCAATGTAATGAGATGTGTTATCTATTACACCTAAATAACTCAGAACATAGTGTTTCCATCTGTCTTGTAGTTTTTAACTGATAAGTGTAATGAATTTTTCTTGCAAGTTTTTTGATGGTTTCCTTGATGTCTTCAAATCAAGACTGAATGCCTCCTGGAATCAAGTTTTAACCAAGTAAGTTCATGAGTTGAGTTAATTGGGCTGAATACAAAGACAATATAGTGAAATTATGTGACCTGTGATCATTCACAGGCATATCAAACCAAATGATATAGTGATCCCTTCTAGTCATAAAGATGTGGAAACATAAGGGTTTTTTTTAAGCACTGAATTGACTAATTTATTGTTGAAATCTGACCATGTTAAACATCACTGCTTAAAACCAAAAAACTGACTCCTCCCCTGTGGCATTCTAATTCAGACTAAAAGTCACAATCCTGCAGTCATGTAACATTAAGGGAAGTAGTATTTCTTCTCAATGCACTGGTTTTGTCAACTATTTTCCTGGTTTATGCATCAATGAATTTGTCACTGCAAGAAACAACCTTATGTTTTCCATCTTGAAAAAATATTTTTATTATGATTCAGGAAGAATTCTATTTAAGAGTTTCTAGGACGGTAATCTTTGAGTTTTGGATCAGGTGCAGTTGCAGTTTTCCAATCAGAAATTATTTCAGTAGGCCTTGGAGTGACCACATTCAGAGGATCTGAATGCCAACAAAATCCCTTTGTGTAGTGTTTTCTTGTATCTGGCTTCAGATTTGCAGAGGTGCTTAGTCAGTTGGAAATGTTAGGCTCAGGACATTTCTATATGCTGGAAATGAGATTTGTCTTTGCAACACCTGGTACATGACTGGATGAGAAAGGCTCACATATTGCCCCAGGATCTCCTTGGATGATTCAACTTTGTAAAGGTCTAAATAGCAAAACATCACTGAGCCCCCTTCAGAGCTGGTTTCTACTGCTTTTGTTTGACAATAGCCTTTCAGAGAATTAATGAGGACCACTTAGAGCAACATTTTGATTTAGCTGAGAAACTTTCCATAATTTTCTATTTTCCTAACATTTACTGTTAGAATGTTATTTGTTCTTTCATTATTCACTTTAAAATCATATTGACAGAAAAGACGTGAAAAATGGAGCCATTATTATTCATTTACTGTGAAAGTATAGACAAGAAGGAATGGACTAACAGTTTCTCTCTGCTCTACAAGAGAGCGCAAATGAGTATATAAGATAATAATGATGATTATGGAGTTCATTTTGCATGCTATCAGACTATTCAAACACTAAAGGTTTAAAAGTGCAGTGCAAAATCAATTTAAAATCTGAAGGTTATGCCATTTTGTTAGACTGTTGGAGGGGTGGACTGGGAGAGAACTAAAAATGCTAGTTGGTAAATAATGTATATATAATTAAGTATATAAATATCTGATGTTCACCAGTAGTACTCCACAGTTTGAGAGCTTCATATTTTGAATATCAGTATGAAACCCATGTATTTCATACAGTAAAATTGTTCTGGTGCTTAATATTTAGTGGAGGTCAAAAAAATGCTTTCTTGAGAGTTCTTAATATTTAATAGTCAACAAGACAGAAAACATTTTTAAGCCACTTCAAAAATCTAATAATGTACCTATATTTTTACTCCTATAGATCTGGTTTTTTAGCCCATTTTGGAAAGAGTGTTGTAGAGCCCTAGGATTCTTTTACTTAGAGATGAAACAATGGAGGGGAGATTGAACTCTGTAAAATAAAGAATAGTGTGGAGAAAATCAACAAGGAATGACTGCATCTCACAGCACAAAACCTAAGGGTATCGAATGAATTATCCAGATATTGAATTTAAAAAGCAAAGGTATAGTAATTTTTTCCCACAGCAGGTATTTAAACTACATTTGAAAAATTATTAAATAAATTTAAAGAAGGAAAATTAATCTTTTTTTTTTTTTTTTTTAATGTAAAATGTTGGATTCATTTGTCTGAATGAAGACTCCTACAATATAGAGATTTATATTGGCAGTAGATCTAGATCAGCCTCAAGCCTTCCTGAAGGCAGTAAAGTAGGCACTTTTAAGTCAAAGATAGACATTAGTAATGAGTGAACTGTGGCTTCAGTGATGTATTTCACTCCACTGACTATAAAGGAAGCCTATGTATGTGCCTGAAATTAATAAGGTGACTCTTGATACCTCAATATCTGTCTTTGAAGGCCCTGAGCTGCACTTTGGTAGAAGAGTGTATCGAAAGAGAAAAACTCTGTATCTGCCCAGCTCTTGTATTGTTTCTCCAAGCTGCTACTACAGGCCACTCTCAGAGACAGGATATCAATC